>NC_051197.1:34555960-35155960 GCF_015220075.1 Falco rusticolus
GGGTACTTGAAGAAAGTCATAAAGTCCAGCCTTTCACTGTTAACTATGAAATTTTTATAACTGTGTTTGCATTAAGACTTACAGAGGCATTATAGCATGTGTACTCTTAACAGTATTTCAAAAGTCAGTATGTATAGCTGTATTCTCACATCAGATTTCCCAAGTTGACATAAGATTTTTTCAACTCATGAAGATGACATGCTGTCCATCTATGGGTGATAGTTGCTATAGCAGAAAAGCTTCTGTGTTTGATTTTTATTTAACCATTTAGTAAATTTCTAAGAATATACTTGGTGGTTGGTAGGAAATAGGGTTAAAGAGTTGTGCCTCTCCTGAACGGCTTTATCCTGATAATGTTCCAGTTGTCTCAAAGTATTCAACATATGCTGTTGGTTTTCTGTTGAATTTTATTGCATAGTGCACGTCAGGAGGGCTTATGTTCTGTGAACTGTAAAATCACGTTCCATATGAAGGCTGGATGTATGTAGAAGATGATTGTCTGAATGGAAAAGGAGGTTTGGTTAACCTGTAAGGGAAAACAATTCCAAAGCATACAATGAAATGTTAACTGGATTTCAAAAGGCTTGTGGCAGCACTGAGTGTTCATTTGGCACAGCTGTTTTGGTCTGCATAGTTGATGTCTAAAGCTGTTGCATTTGGGCAGAAGACCATCTTAATTGTTACTGTGCTTCTGTGACCTTCCCTAAGATTCTGTAGAAATATTTTTGTTTGATATGGTCACAATACTTAATTTCAGTATAAAATTTGTTTTCATAAATACCTTGTGGTGAGAAGTGATTGCTTTTTCAGAGGAGCTCTTGTGGGTCTGCTCTATGATGGTGCATATTTTGCTTGTAATGTCAGTCATGTTTTATTCAAATTAAAATACTGCCTTTTTTTCTGTTGCCTCATTAATGGAAGCTCAGCATGGACAAAATAGGAGGTATGCTGCTCTTTGTCATGAGGAAGAGGCTCTATTCTCTCTGTTT
Organism: Falco rusticolus; assembly: GCF_015220075.1. Classification (NCBI taxonomy): domain Eukaryota; kingdom Metazoa; phylum Chordata; class Aves; order Falconiformes; family Falconidae; genus Falco; species Falco rusticolus. The sequence goes on from NC_051197.1 coordinate 34,556,950, forward strand.
TAGACCTGTGCATGGATACTGCTTTCCACATTTCCACACTGAGACAGTGTCTCTAAATGCTGTACGTTGCATTAAATACCGTAACTAACATCTGGACTTTCTTCTACTTCCCTATTTTCATCTCGCATCTTTCATTCTTGTCTCACATCTTGACTACTTCGTGCCTTCCTCTCTGATCGTGCAAGTAGTGTCCGTTCCACCCCCTCCCCATTTCATTTTCCTGGCTGGATTGGGTGTGTAGCTGTTCTCTTTATGTGTATTTGATCAGGGGCTCCACATGTTTGCCTCTACCTTCAAGGGCTGATGTGACTTAGAATTCTTCAGTTGTCCCTTAAAGAGTTACTGAATCTCAGGCCATTTTTGGTTCCAAAAGGATTGCCAGTTTTGAGTTCTTATGAAGCTTTCCAACAAGAATGTTTATTTTCTGCTATTAAAATTTTATTTGGCTGAAATATGTACAATATTGATAAATCTTACATTCAAGTGTACAAAATGTATGTTTGTGGAAGTAAATGTGAGCAGAAGCAAGTGGCAGTAAGATGCTCTAGGAGAAAGGACAAGCAGATGGTGACAGAAACCACTCTCTGATTTCATAGTTGCTGTTGAGTCCAGATGACATGATGAAGTAATATTCCTGTTTCGATTTCCAGTAGGATATGTTGCAGAGTGAAAACTGTTTAATTTGCAGTTTCTTTCTAGTAATTTCACCAGCAGTAATTTAACCAATTTCTTGTTGTACCCTTTGTGCTTCATCCTCCATGTGTGATTTGCCGCCTTGTAATGAAGGCAATGTTCTCCTTTTTTTTTTTTTTTTTCTCTCCCATCGAACTCTGTTTCTGAACTATGCTGTTGAAATATTACCTAAATAAAACCAGAATTAAACCCCAAATATTCATTTCTTTTGTTAATGTCTAAACTACACTTTGAGTCAAAGAAATAGCAGGCAAGACCAGCCACAGATAAACTATGAACAGAGCAGTGTAAGTCTGAAGAGCTTCAATATCAGTTTCTTAACATGTGTTAAGTGTGAGGTCCAAACTATACTGAAAGGTGGTGCCTGAGGAAGAAGCCGCATGTCTCTGCTACTGGCACCCTCGGTAACCCTTGCAACAGAATCATCCCCACCAGGTACCCTGGGGTATGGCATGGTGTTCAGAGCAATGAGCGCTCCAGTGGTAACTGGCAAGGGGGGGTAAGCAGCTGCTAGAGACTGGAACAAATGCTCAGAAAACATCCTTAAAGAGCAAAAGAGTAAAGTCTGAAGTCAGCAATTGCAAGGCTGTATGAGTTCACTTGCTGTTTTTTCAAAACTGAAATCATTATGTGAAACTGCATATTTCAACAAATTTCCAGATTCATTAAGTTTCTGCCTTATGTTGTTCCACCTTTCCTTCCCTTTCATTCTAAAATTGTAGACCCCTGTGTTAGAGATTCAGACAATGAATCCTTTTATCTAGCACTTACATTCATTATTCATTGTGCATTGTCAGTGGATTGCTACATCAGGCCTGAATTAGAGATAATTAATCTTAGGAAAGCACTTCTAATTTCACACTTTATGAAGGGCTGTTGTCTCAGCACAGCAGTTCCTGGTGGCAAAATACTCTAATGCTTGTTGTTGCTCTTCGGTATACTCTCTCTTGATGTGCATACAAGTCTTCATTTTGCTTACTTCTGGGTAGTTTTACAGCAGTCATGCTTGTGTTTTGCTTTGGAAATAACTTTTTGGTATTTTTATTTTATGCAGAATTTCAAACAGAAGTTGGGTAAATTGTTCTTTAAATGGTGAGGTTAGAAAGACCTTTATCCTTTTCAAAACTCAAGAAGAAAATCTGGAATAGTGATGGACTTAACAGCAAGAAGAATCAAGTAGATTCCCAGCTCGGCATGTTACTTCAGATGATGTGCTAAATTGGTAGCTGGTAATTGATCAGATAGTCTACACTTAGAACCCAAGGCCTGATGTTTTCCATCTGGTGGTTAATTTGTTTCTAAACCATCTTATTATGCAGGTAGTTTTCTAGGAGCTCTACTTGCACGTGTGAGCATGCATGTAAGAACTTCACTCGGGAAGTTGATCTCATGTATTGCAACCTCTTTGTTTAGTTTACACGTCTGCATAGGGAACAGTTCCTGCTCTGGTTTACAATAGCTTAGAAACGATTCTAAAATTACTGCTATCTCTTGGCAGTACTTACAACTGGCATTTCTAGAATGCTGAAAGAATAAAACTATAATCTATGCTCATATGAAGGTACCGGAGAAGTGATTCGGTGCAAAGGTACCAGAGATCCCTTAGTTGCATAGCACATAGAGGGGAATATTTTGAAGTGAGTATCAGTGCATGCTTGTCCTTCTGCTTTTCCTTTGTATGCTATTGATTTAAGTAGGAAATGAAAAACTGAGACCTAGAAATGGACTTTTTGTTTCACTTAGCATTTTTGCAAAGTGGAAAAAAAAATATGCTGAGGACTTTTAAAAAGCTGTCTTAAGTCTCTTCAGCTGTATTTGCGAACTAAGGTGTAGTGCTTACCACACTGATATTTTTTTTTGATTACACTCTTCATGAAAACTGGCACATGATAAAAATATTTACTATAATTTTTTCTATTATTAGGTTTTTCACTGCAAACATAATTCCTTTGTAGAAATGTTGATCTTTTAGTCCTTGAAAATAGAAATTGGGGGAAAATAATTACAATTTTAAATAAGAGTATATTACACTGTGCAATTTGTGCTGACTAGAGAAACACACCTCCAACCTGAATTACCCTGTGATCCTGACCTCATAAATGGAGTCAAGAATTAGAATTTATTGTTAGTCTAATTAATGCCCTAGCAGTCTAATCAAAATGCAGCAGTTTTCAAGTGTTGGTATCACTGTAATTGGCTAACAATATAGTCTAATTACTACTAGTTTCCAATAATTGCTGTATGGAGCATCATCAGTGTCCTGAGCTCTGCTGGGAGGAGGATGCTGGGTGGTGGCTTTATGTGAGATTTTGCTGGGTGTTTTCAAGTGGTCGGTTGCTAATGCTTTGTGTTGATCTGAAAGCTTACAGATGTTAATGGCTCTGGTTTTGTTACCTGTATTGTATCTGCTATAATTTCCTTAAGGCTGTAGTTGCACAAAGCTGAGTTGAATCTAAAAATGAGCTAGACAGAAGTCATTGAGCTGTAATGACTTCCTTATAGTTAAGTCACTCAGCTGCAAGGCATGTGCTGCTACAGCTAAAGCCAAGCTCAAAAAAGTAAGTGCAGGAGAAGTCCAGACAAAAGGTTGGTATCCTTCAATAGCACATCTGGGGCAGTCCTGGGCCTGTGCCCTGCTAATAACAAGGCAGTACTGCCTTCACAGTGGGATGAGTCAGTGTGCCACGCTTGGGGTAGAGAGCTGGGAAGGTAAGCTGACCTTTCAGGTTGGCTTGCTGAGTAACAGTAGCTGAAGATGGAATGAGTCTGTTTGCAAAGCTATAAGCTGTTACGGTTGTGATGGAAATACTGATATCGCTTCATATTGTTACGTTAATGGCCAGGCTGCATTAACCACAAGGAAAGACCAGCTTCTGCTGCACCATCATCTGGTCTGCGACAGCTCCTGCAAAATAAGCCTTCTGAGTGCTGCCAGGTGCCACATCTAATTTTGACATGCACTTGGAAGGATGTTCTTAAGCTCTTAAAATCTTTTACTGCAGCTTGTATTTTTTGGAGTAAGATGTTCTTCAGTGTTGAGTCGTCTTCTGGTGATGGAGCGTGGAGGCTTTTTCATTTTGTTTACAGTAGCCCCGTGTGTGAACTGACATGGGCTATTACACTAGGAGCCTCTGATCTGAGCTGTAGCAGTTTGGCAAAATGGAAAGATAATCTCTTCAGAAAGAAAATCTCTGCAAACTGCTTGAATCTGGTATGATAGGGCAGAGGTTCTTCAGAGGCCATGGATTGAGTGGCTTTTTTAAAAATTTTTTATTTTATTCTATTGTTGTTTTGGGTTGTGGGGTTTTTTTTTCCTAGCCTGATCGTTGGAAGAGGTTAGTGCCTGTGAAACTGAAATTCTGAATTTTTGGGAAAGTTATTTATAGACTTTTAAGGTTAGGGCCAAAGTCTAATGGAGAACCTCAAGAGCAATATACAATAGATCTCCAGATTGTCTGTGTAAGGATTGTGTTTGTAAGGATCATCTTAAGACTCAGGTTTTTTCTTCCTTTCTTTTATTCAGGTAATGTTTGAAATACTCTGTTTAGCTGAAGCTGTGACAAATGTGCCACTCTTTTGCTACGCTTCTTACAGCAGTATAGGGAGTCATGTTTATAAAACTCAAGTCTGTCCTTTTGTGAGAACAGCTGCTTGGTTTAGTATACTCCAGGCTGTTTAATAACAAATTAGAATTGCTGGGAAGAGTAGCCAGAATACACAAACAAAAATTTGTCTTTCTTTCCTAGGCCTTGGTCCTAGATCTTTCACAGTTCTGAGCCTAGGGCTCACAAAATCTGCTTGTGCAGTGTGTAGGGAAGTGCTCCCTGTGCAGCCAAGGTAACGTGCCCTTTGGCAGGTTGGAACAGCCATTACCAGGTACAAACCACCCTGCTTTTTCATGAAAAGAAATTCTTTTGAATCTTGAAATTGTACTTTGGGTAATTTCTCCAAATGGTACCAGGAGACAATTTGTGTACAGTTTTCTAAAATTCCTGCTGCAGCTTTGATTAGGTTCTCCAGTGTTTTGGAGTTCTATGTCATAAGGAGTGTTCTTATCTCACGATTATTTAGAATTTAGCAAAGGTGTGAACTTCAAAACGCATCCCTGTACCTGTCCCTTTTTTTCCCTGCTCCCCCGTACACACTTCCATTGATTGCTTATGGGAGAGGAGGTATAAAATTTTCCATTTGCTGGGCTACGGGGAAAGGCAGTTATGATCTTGTGCCTTCCCAGTACTTCCTCAGTTAATGTGCTCACTTTCATGTTTAGAACTTTCCTAAGTTTCCTAGAAAAAAAATCATTACAGGCTTTCATGACTGTGCCAAACACTAGGACTTTAGTCTATTGTCCAAAGGATTAAAGAGCAGTGTTTTTTCATTCAGAGCTGAGATCTGTAACAGATGCTATTTCATGTCCTTCTCTAAGTTCCCAGCCTTAATTCATAAAGTACCTTTTCTGTCTTTTTCATCAGTGTTATTTACCTTCTTGTACCTGTAATTTCATATATAGTACTAACTCTTTTCTTCTACTACATCTGAAATTGCTTTATTTCTTAGTGTTAGTGTTCCTTTATTGTGACTTACCCTGCTGTGTTTCTATTGAGTCCCCCCCAATCTCCTTCTTGAACAATTGCTTCCCATCATCCTGGCGTTAATATACAAGTAGTTGTGAATTGGTTTGTTCCCTTTCTTTCTTGGTAACTAGTTCTGTTTTCTTCTTTGTTTCCTCCTCTCCTTTTTCTTCTTACTATCCTGGAGTCAGGCATTTGAGTTCTTGACGTAGACTTGTCTTTTTGGTCAAAAAGTGAATCTTGTATCCACTCCAGGCTGTTTTTTCTTATGCCAGCTCTGAAGACAGAAGGTTGGGTGTCTGAAGGGAAGCAGTGGCTAGTCAAGGGCATGTTTGCTCTATGCATGAAGTCTCTAGACTTTGCCTTTCAGTTGATTAAGGGAATGACAAACTTACTTTGCATAGTGGCATACAAAGTGAAGATGCGGTTTAGCAGGTCATATGTGGACTTACTGATTTGTTTGAACTTCTTTGAGTAAAGACTGTGATTCACATGGACAGTTACACAGTCAGTATAAGAGATGACCTCTCTGCAGACATTCAGTACTCTAAATTCTGTTAATCCTTATTTTTGTTTCTGGGGTTCTTGGCAAGATATGAAATGGAAGTGGTCAGCTGTTGAGCTTTTGATCTTTTCGAGCTGATGGAACCAGGTACCAGTGACTTTAACAGTACATAGCATCTTTTCCTGGAGACTATCCAGAAAGAAATAATTTACATTGAAAAGGTGTAACTGGGAAAGATAGTATCATAAATGTTGTGGCAATTGCTAAACCTCATAGTGCATCTCTATTACTCTTCTGGATAGCTCAAAATGTAATAGGCAGACCACACGGAAATTGATGAGGGTGTTTGTATGTATGGGGTGTGTGTTGTTTGGGTTTTTTTGTGGGTTTTTTTTTTTTTGGGGCGTGGGGCAGGGGGTGAGATGTGGGGGGGTGGTTTGTTTATTCAGAAAGTTATTTCAAATGAGAGAGAAAGGGTTCCTTGAAGAAGGAACATTTTGGTCACTTCTAAGGGAAGTTGTTGGTGGCAGCGTATGGCGATGCGCATTTGAGAAAGTGAAGTGAGGAAGGAACCCAAAGGTGTTAAAAAAGGGAGTGAAAATAGAACGATATTGGGTTAAATATAGATGTGTAAAACATGGACAAGGACTCTAATGGCTGGAAAAATTACTCCAAGCAAAAATTGAAATTAGTGGAGAGTAACGTGGTTAACTGGGGGAGATGCAAATGAGATAGATTGCAGAGTAATATGGAGCAGATGGGAGGTGGGGAAAAAAATGAAAAGCAGAGATGTCTGACTGTAAAAGGCTGTAAAAGTCAAGGTGACAGATGAGGGCTTAGAAAGAAGTGACTCCAGTAAACAAATTACGGAACCCAAATCCCTTCCTTGCTTACTGGAGACAAGGAAATGGGGAGAAAGAACTGGAGGTGACAATGGAGTTTTGATCCTGAGATAGAGTAAAAGTGTATGCATTACTTAGAATAGAAAATGAAGACTGTAGCAAGAGACTAGGGAAAAAAGGTATTCTTAGTACTAGAAAGAATCAGTTTGTGATAATGGTATGGCAGGAATGGGAGACGATGCTGAGATTTGGATTAAAACCAACTTGAAGGAAATGTGATGAATTATTGCTGCGTGTTTGAACAGATACGTGGAGATGGCGACTAACTAATTGGAAAATTTACTTACAATGAACTTGTTTCCTACAAGGGGGCTAAAAGAATCGATATAGCAGCGAATCTGTACATTAAATCAGAGCATTAAGAATATTAGGAATATGTCTTACTGTAGTGTTACATCTTGCCATGAAGTGCATAACTCGGGTAGCTTTATGCTATGAAATAATGATCACTCAATTTGCTGTATTTTTATCACTTAAAAATGTCTTATCTCTTGTCCATAGATATTTGATTTAATGGATGCCAAAGCCCGTGCTGACTGCATCAAAGAAATAGATCTTCTTAAGGTAAAAGATTTGTTTAAAAGGTGTGCAGCCATCATCAAAGTATATTAAGTTCTTCATAGATATACTGGAGGTGACCACTGTTTTATCTGTAAAGGAGTTTTTTAATCTTTATTGCTTATAAAATTAATGTTGAGAAGTAAATCCTATAGAAGAATAGGTAACTCTTCAAGTAGAAGTTCTGCTAAAAGTACGCAGTATTTTAAACTGTGTACTCTGTACAGTAAAATACTGATTTCAGAAATTGACTTTGCTGTTTCAGGTAACAGTTTAGTGTGCTATTGCATAGATACATTGAAGCAAAATTCCTCTAAAATTGCAACTTAAATCATAATGTTCTTGCAATATATTTCTTGTAAATGCTGCTGGTAAGCATATACTTTTTGTATCATACTGAAATAGGTTGTAGGGGTTGTTTTGTTTGCCTAAGTAATAATGTTTCATTTGTCAGTCTTAAAAGATCAGACACTTTACACTAAAATGTGCATTATTATTCTGCTTTCTTAGCAACTGAATCATCCCAATGTAATTAAATACTATGCCTCATTCATCGAAGACAATGAACTGAACATAGTGCTGGAATTAGCAGATGCTGGAGATCTCTCTAGAATGATAAAGGTACGAGTTAACTTTTTAAAAAAAATTAAAAGCTTGTAACATTCAACAACTTTAGCTTTTCATTCTGCATGCTTATTGCTGCATGAAATGCAGTGAAAATGTTAGGAACTGTGAAGTGGAGTGTTTAGACTGATTTTTAAAATCAATGTCCAATATTGATGCTTATGTAAGTATTTTTAACATTGTTGTCCAGAAAGTAAGTGCAGTGGGGACATAAATAGACTGAAATTATGTTAGTGCTGGATAGAAGAAGAAAAACTGAAGGAAAGCACTGCCACCACCATTTAGAACAATACATTTTGACAGCATTCCTGATTCTTGGCACAGTTGTGTTTTGTGTTCTAATATTCTGTATTGTCTCTCTATATGTATCTATCTCTATATTCTATGTTAACTATAATAGTGAAAGTAGAGGAGGGCTGGTGTCAAGGCAGAAGTTGTTTCTTCTAGGTCTTGGTCTTGAGCTTTAACTGCTGACCAATTTAGCAAACAAAATAGTGGTTAAAATGGAAATAACTACATTATTTTATATGTTTAGTTAAATTTTTCTTTATCTTGAGACTAACAAATATTCTGGAAAAATATTTCATATTTGACTGAAATCAGATGCAGTGAAATTAATGATATGTGGTGTTGCATTACGGGTTAATTGCTTGCTTTTGTAATCTTTAAATGCCTGTTCTTCAGCTAATCAGAAAAATTTGTCCGAGACCGTTGGCCAATATAAGCTTTCTATTCTGCTACTTCCCCTCTTTCCCTACCCTTTCTTCCACTGGCTCTTGATTTTAGTATGTTTCTTTGGTGTGCTTTCTTGTGTGCACACCAACGTTATTGTTGTCAACACAACGGAGAAAATAGTGCCAGCCAATTAGCATTTGCTCAGCAATAGCTGGGCACAAAGCAGAGTTCTGCTGTTGTGCTTAGGACCTACATGAATAGAGAATCTTAATTTCTTCATTAATGACTCTCATACTGATTTTTTTTTTTTTTTTTAGCTTTTGAAGAATATTCCCCTCTAGAGTTACAATTGTAAGGTAGGACAGTCAAAATCTGGTTCTAAAGAGGTTGACAGGGTTCTGTTAATAGTTGTATCCAAATCTGATTTTTTTTCGTCCATTTTACGAATTACTAATTCCGTGGGCTTACATCTCATGAAACATATAAAGGAAGGTTTGTCTTTTCTTTTGAATGTTCAGTTTTGACACAACAGTTATTAATATGAGTACTTCGTGACAGATTGCCTCGTGGCATGTCTGGTCTTATGACCCATTGAAGCTTTTTCTTTTTCCTTTTTTTTTTTCTTTTTTTAAAATAATTTTAAATCCAGCATGTGAATAATGGCTTCTTCAGTAAAGTTGGCCTCATTACACCTTGTCCAAGTTGGTGGGTATTTCTTACAGGCGCGATCTTCGAGGCACTTTGTGATTGTGCTCTTAACTCAGGGATCACATTTAATGTAGCAAACTTAGATTGCTGTTTGATGTTAATGACAGCCTATCAGGCTATTATTAAATATGTATGAGGTGTCACAATGCACTCCGTCTTCATGCTGCTGGTGGAGGATATGATTTGGTAGACTACTTAGTATGAGTTTAAATGTGGGGTGCATCAGTTATATAGCATCTTCTAAAAGAAGTATTTTAAAAATTGCCTGAAAAATAAATGGTATGTAATGGTATGGGAAATTCCTAGCAGGGCGGCTGCCTGTTACACCACTGGGGCAAGTAACTGTGTTATTAAACCAAACAAATCATGCTCTGGTTTCCAGCGTTCTTGCTAGAATGCTGTTCTAAGTTTGTTGGAAAATGTTGTGGCACCCCCAGAAGAGTGTTTGGGTACCAGGCTGCTTGTGTGATTTATAGAAAGGATCAAGCATGTTTTTTGAAACTGTAAATGACCACAGCTTGAATGACACTGAAACCAGTGTTAATGTGAGGGAAAACGACTTAACTCATTTACTGGGGTGTTTGTTAGGACATTATTGGCACACCAGAGAATACTTACAAAGCTGCTGTGCCTTACATGGCACCTTAATGAATTCTTTAGTTCCTCCCTCAATGAACCCCGTCCTTGCTGCCCAGCTTTTACACCATCCCTCTTGTTACCTGTGAATAATACTCTCTTTGTCCCCATTGAGTAGACAACTGAGGAGAATCACTTTGTGTGTTCATATGGATTCTAATAGAGTTCATAGAATCTGCTGTATGACCAAAAAAAAAAAAAGCAGCTCTGCATTGGCATTTACAAATCACATAATGAAGTGAGTGGCATCTCATGTGTTCTCTCTGTCTGTTTATGTATGTACATACAGACATTTAATCCGCTTCACCCTAATTATTTTTAATTACCTCTGTCACAGGGAGATGTTTCAGTACATCAGCATACCTTCTCAAAAGTAGGAGGAACCAAAATTGAAGCTTTCTTATCTTACAGCTTTTAATGGCCTGGTAGAATTCTGAGATGCGGTGTGTCAGTAATACTGAGAGCCAGACGTTATCGGGAAGGGGGAAATACTTGCATTTGACTTACAGTTAGTTTTGCCCTAGAATATGTACCTCAGTACTGTGCAGCCCCTGTGTAGGGGTGGTGAAAGAAGGAAAAATTTGTGATTTTTCTGCCTCTGTGCATTAGGCTGCTGGATACTATTACATCAAAGATTTTTACAAGGAAGTTTTTAGTAACTATTGTGCTAGTTCCCAGTTGCTCATAGTCTGCTGTTCTTGTCGGTGGTCTGTAGTATGGAAACATGGTGATAGTATATGGCTACCAAGGTTAAGGGTAGTTCATGATGACTCCTGTTGTTACCTTGTAATACCACCTCGCTTTGCAATAGAAAGATATGTTGTAGAGCAGGTTTGAGCCTTGGTCTCTTTTCCTGTTCGTCATGGTTCTCCACCACCACAGACAGCAACAGGGCGAAAATTGTTCTGTGGGCATTTTTAGTTTGGGATTTTTTTTTTTTTTTTAAAAAAAGCAACAATTGATATATTGGATAAAGAAAATGCCCTAAAAATGAAGAAGAATCTACTAAGTGCATTAGAAACTAGTAATTGCATTAATCAAGAAGATACTATAATTATTTATTATATAAATAAATATAAATCGTATAAATAATAATAATGATTCGGTAAAAAGAACTAGATAGTAAAGCCTGTGCTGAAGGTGTTGAAACAAGAGAATTTGAACTATCTTGCAAAATAATTAGCATATTTAAGATTAAAATAAATTTTAGTTTTGATAACATTTCCTTTAAGTCATGAATAAATTTCTTGGGTCTATTGCATTTCTGCAGATATTTTTAGTTTTTCTGGCAAATAATCCTAACATACCACAAAAAAAAAAAAGGCGAACTTTAAACTGAACATGTAATACAGATCTTAAGGAAGTTGTCAGTGTTTTGGGAACAAGCATGAAAGCTTTCATCTAAAAAGTTGAAAATATGTTTGCAGCTTTCTCAAGGTAGATGGAAAAAAATTGTATTCTACAAGACGTTACCTAGATGTTGTCCCGCCGCAAGCAGATTAATTCCTGATGTGCAGTGCCAATTCACACACCAGGTTGGGATATTCCTTATTCCTTTGCACAGAGCAGGGAGCTAGGCAGTAAGGCACAAATGCCTAGCTCCCCGTCCGTCAACACTTTCATGCTATTTATACAGTTTAGCATACAAAGATGTCAGCCTTCGTTGGTTACAAGTTACCCAGCTCCTTCATTGCTTAGTACTCTTTCCCCATTCATGAAATAATTCTCTTGCTTCTCATGTTAATTAGTTCACATGCTCAATCTCAACTTCTTTTGGGTCTGGGGGATTTAATGAGTCATTGGTTGCGGTCTCCCCCTGCTGGAATTACCTTTACCTGTCCCCTAGTTTTGCTGAGCTCATTCCTTACGGTGAACTTCCAGTCAGCTCCTTCATCCTGTGGAGGTGCATCCTTTCTGAAGTTCCTCTCCTGAACAAAAGGATTTGCTGGTGCTTAACGAAGTGCTCAGCAGGACATGCAGAGCGCTGGTTAAGGGTTAATTCAGGTTCCAACTCATACTCCAACTGTGTCAAAGTCAAACTGCCAATAACATGTTCAATTCCATCAACCACCTGGTATCACAGGCACTTCATCCACCTTTCAGAGAACATTTTTTTCTTGTGTATTTTTTTTTTAACTTTAAATTGAAAACCCCGCAAACATACTATAATTAGCTAGGTAAAGTAAGACAAATATTTTAAAACTTCGCATCAGTATGAAGTTCATGTTGGTATCTTAGGTTTCTGCAGTTAGGAACAATGAATTCTTTGTCCTTAAACATACTGGGGTTTTATAGGACACTTAAAATACAGGGATATCACTTTCCAAGGAACTGATGCATATCTAAATTGCTCATTGCTGGAGCTCTGTTTAGACTTGTTTGAAATATCATTGATTATCATTCTGATGTTTCACCAGTGGTGGATATTTTAGTCTTCACTGTGTGAAATTGCATCAGGCAATTTCTTCTCTCCGCATGGTCTGGGCTGCAGACCCTCTGTCTTCTCCCCATGCCAAAATAGCAGTGAGTGTTTTTTGGAACTTCTTTGCAGTGCTCCAGGGTTCACTGCCTCGCCTGTGCTGCATTATGGGACAACTTGCTCCTTTTCCAAGGGCTTTAAAAGTGGAAGCATTTTTAGCTTCAGTCATTGGCAGCTTTGCCAGCCCAGAATGCTGCTCCTGCCTCTGTGAAGGACGCCTGCATTGCAGAACCTGTGTGACTGCAGCCCGGGTGTGTTACAGTGTGAGGAGGCTGCAGCGTGAGATGACAGCCTATAGACTTGCTGTAATAGCAGCAGACCTAGAAGGGACAGAGGGGCACAGGGTAGTTATTACAGTGAGCCTTATCTTAAGTGTTCAATGGTGGCTGTCATCAGTCTGAACTGGGGTGGTGATCAAGCGCAGGTCAAACTTCTGCATGAGCTGCTTTTATGGCCTTGGTGCATCTTGCCCCACTGTTGTTGCAGCGTGGCAGCGCTGAGGGGGCACGTACTGCTACGGAAGCCATTTACCTTTTTCTGTCTGGAAACTAGCAGCCTGGATTGCTGGACGGCTAGTAGCCCGTGGTTAACTGTCCTCACTGCAGTGAAGCTAGTTACATTGCTAAGAATGGAAACTTGTCACTTGTTTTTTCAAACTATTTTCTGGTGGATTGCTGTCCTGGGAATGTGCTAGAAATAGAGATGGTTTTGCAGAAAGTGGCATTATTTGATTAATATTGACAGCACGCGTTAGCTATAGTTTAACTTCTGTTTATTTGCAAGAGTGATTTTTTTTTCTTTTGCTGTGATAATTGAAAGATTTGTTGGGAGTATGAATTTAGGGAAGCACCCATGTAAGGAAGAGGTGCGGTGTCAGTCTAGTAGGTCAGGTGTTTAACCCTTCCCAGGGCATGACCCTAGTTTTTTGGGAAACCCTCAACTATTAACTGACTATACTGTGTGGCTATCTCTTAATAATCCAAAACAATGATTTGCAGTTTTAGCAGTTGTAGGACGTAGTTGGTACTCATGTTTGGAAGGCTGGTGGGACAATGTCTCCGATGTACTTTGAATGGCAGTGTTGCAGAAGCTGTATTCTGCTGTGCGCACACACATGTAACAGGACAGTAATTCTGTCTGTTTGCTGTTAGGGTTGCCAAAGATTTCGCTGTGTGAGAAAGTGTTTTCAGTTTGTCAAAACATAACAATTTTGTACTAAAATGTTGCATGCCAGCTGCCCGCTTGAGGGTGTATGTTTCCAAAAATGTTACATGATTTAGTAGATGGCTAAGGAAAAAATACATTGCTCTGCTGAGATGTACATTTGTTAGTTTGTTTTTAAATCTATTTATTTGTTTTAAAATCTAGCAACCACTGTACCTGAAATATTGTAGGCATCTGTGCCTTGAAACAGAGACTTAAAACTTGGGAAGGGGGTTTTTGTTACAGTAATGGCTGTGAAAACTCACCTAAACTGAAATTCTTACACAAAAGTTCATATGTGCTTAATAGAAATTGCTGGGTCACAGCAGCCAAAGTGGAGAATTTCTGTACATGTGGAGCTGTGTGAATCTTTAGCATCTCTTAGAGCTGACAGCTTTGCATACTACCTGAGTGACTATGTTTCAGCCTATAGTATGGGTGACTTGAAGTGGCTTTGCCAGAAATAGCTTTTTCCAGATGCTTTGGAGGGCTGAAGCTTTCCTGTCTCTCAGTGGGTATTTATTCTTTCTAACAGCATGGGGAAGGGAGTAATGTGAGGTGAATGTGAAGAAGACAAAAGACTAGGCAGACAGAAGAGTGGGCTGCCAGAAGCAGCTAAGTGATCCTTAAGTGGGGAGAGAGAGGATCTGACTGGGAATAGGGAAGACAAGTGGACTGGAACTAGCTGGTTAGCAGTTTTTGAGAGAAGGTAGACTGGGAAGTTAGGACACAGGGCAGTAGAGACTGAGGAGCGTAAGAGAATGAATATAAGAGCGATGGGTTGGGAAACTAGAATGGGAATCCCAATACCGGACACGAGCACAGTGATATTGAGAAGAGCTAGTGTGTTGCCAGAGGTAGGACAGACTGGGCAAAGATCGTAGAGACAGAAGCTGACTGCTGGTAGGGAGAGGGCCTGCGTGGGATAACTTGGACTGGCCGGGACCACGATGCGATTGTTTAAATGGAGAAAATGGGATGAAGGGACAGGTCTGGGATGGGGCCAGAGAAGAGGCAGGTTGCATAGGTATTACAGATCGAATACAGGGGAACACAAAGAAGAAGCTGTCCTGTAGCGTACTGCCCCATAGAGTGGGACTCAAGGTTCATGAGTGTTGCTGTTCTGCTGTCGTTGGCAAATACAGATGAAGTCCGCTGGTGGTGCCTACCCATTACCCGCTGAAGGATGGTACTCTTCTGTGCGAGTTACTTGGTCAGATGTAATACTAGCTGTGACTGCAAAAGTGCCAACGCCGGTAGGTTGTGCATAGCAGTATAATAGAGCACCTGCATTTCTTGGTTATTTTTATGCTTTTTTGAATCTAGGGAATTGCTTATAACCTAAGGAAGCAACACTGAATCTGAAAAATCAAGCATTCAAAGGCTAGAAAATCCTACAACAGATTATCTTACACTCTGGAAAATTACAAGTTTATGTCTTCAAAAAACCACTTCTATTTAATGTTAAGGGTGCAGCTAGTCTGGGTAGAAATCATGATGGTGTAGTACATGCACCACCATTTGTTGCATCTTTGCTGCTGCCTTTGCTGCAGCGGTGGTTTTCAAAGCAGGGAATTCAAGAAAGACAAAGGTTTAATGGTTAATACAAATGAATGCTCTTGCAAAGACTATCCTTTCTTACTGTCTCTGGTACTGTTCCTAAGGGATACTGTATAAACTACTTCACTATTTTTTGGTGGGAGTCGTAATCGCTTATTCTGTGTTTCTGATAATTAAGGTAAAACTCAGAGTTTGATTTGCAGAAGTATGGAGCGTTCAGAGCTTCATCTGTTCTGAGTGGAAAACTGCTTTGAAGATGGACTGTTTCATAAAGCTAAGTATGCTGAAAGGAGGCGCTTAAATTGGTGCCAGAATTAATTAACAGTTTAGATCTTAATTCTGTGCTCCCATTATAATCTTTAAAATGGGGATATTACTACCTTATCACTTCTAAGACCATTTGTAAAGGTAAACGTCACAAAGTTTATTTTATTAATTTGATATTCCAATGATGCATACCAGGAAGTTGTACCCCTCCTTGAAACTTATATTTAATAATAGATTTTGAACAGTGCAAATAAATAAAGCCTAGAGACATTTTCAAGTGGCTCATTAGCTGAATGTCTGGAATGAGGAAAGGGTCTTTTGACATAAAGAAAATGGAACTGAAAACTGTGCACTCACACTCTCAAGGGGGGCTTTAATTCTGAGATTTTTCTTATACTTGTGTCCAAATATTTGACGTCATGATTATTAAAAAAGTATTTTTAAAGTAGTCTTTTTGTGTATGTTTCTATATTTTCATTTTTTGATACTGATTTATCTTGATCTATAAATGCAAATTTTAAAACATGGATTCTGGTTCTTTTGGTTTCCAGCAGTATCTGTGTCTCTTGTGCGTTTTCCTTTTTTTTTTTTCCTTTTTTTTTTCCTTTTTTTTTTCCTTTTTTTTTTTTCCTTTTTTTTTTTTCCTTTTTTTTTTTTCCTTTTTTTTTTTTCCTTTTTTTTTTTCCTTTTTTTTTTTCCTTTTTTTTTTTCCTTTTTTTTTTTCCTTCCGTGACTGCTAGATTCAATTTAAAAAACACCCCCCCTCACCCCCCATGCCAAACCTCCTGACTCGTACTCTTTGGTTTAACATATTGTTATGTTTTATAATATAGAACAGTTTGGCACCTTGCTGAAGCTACATAATCGATAAAAGTTAAAAGCTTAAAATTTTTTTCCTTATTTTTTTTTCACATTCTGTATCACCTTTATTCTTGGCTTTTTTGTGTACTCACTTTTTTGAAAAGACTTAAAAAAAATAGTGTAGCTGAAGGAACAGGTAATAGAATAAGATACTGTAACACAGTGTGTACTAATTACAGATCAAAGCTAAGTGATTTCTGTGTGCCTTTTCCTAAAGGAGAAATCTCAGGCTTTGAACCAGTCAGGCTAGTTTTTGTCACTAACTTTTTTTAAAGCTACTAAAAATCTTTTTCTTAAACTTATCTTTTTACACCCTGTAATTAAAAAAATAGTGCATCCTTATTCAGCTTTGTATATATTGTTAACGATGTAGCAGGTAAAAAGAGGGCTGGGTGGGGAAAGGGCCACTCTGTGGATGGGGCTGTGAAGTCCTAAAACAAAAAGCAAAGGCATTTTAAGCCCTGCTGCGGTAGGAGAGGCAGTTCTGGGAAGCTTTTGCTCCCCGTACGTGTGTTCCTGGGGTGTCTGACAGGTGCTTGACTGTCACCGTTGCTGCCAAGCACAGGTAAGCAGAATGAGAGCAGCGGCAGCAGTCTGCTGGGTGTGGGTTACATGTGTGCCAGCAGAAGGAAAGCTGACTGGTCCTGCAGTTTATAACCAGTAGGGTAATTGGGCTTGGTAATTGCCAGGCAGGCTTGTTAGGTTTTCTGAGAATCTGCCATCATCTGTGTCTGCCATTGGAGCAATAAGAATAAGCAGGCAGATTTTCTGCTAAAATAATTAACTATCAACACTGTTTTGTCTTGTGGATAGCCCCCTTCGCAGACATCCCACCTGAAGCTGTTGTGTGAGCTTACTTGTGTGGCTGTAGCTGGGAGGGGAACAGTGTCAGTCAGCTTTGAAAAGTTACCTTGATGGTGAACTTCATTTAACTATTACATAGGCTGTTCAGATAGGTCTAACTGGGGCAGAAATGCTTGGAGTACTTATTCTCCACCTTTGCCCACTGGCGCTAAAATTGTCGGGCTCCATGAATCTTTAAAGAGCAAGAAGTGAAAGATTTTATTAAACAGTAGTTCTGGGTGCTTTTCTTGTTTGAAATGCCCTGCAAACAATACTTGGAGATTATTTTTAGTTATTCACACAGTTGTTCTTGAAAAATTTGTAGTGTCAGTGTTTGTGCTATATGAGTAACTTGCTGAGAATGAAGAGAGATTTTGAATGTCTGCCTTATTTGTAGCAAAAAGAAAAAAAAAAAAAAGAAAAAATTAAGATGGTAGCCTCTGTATTTTCTGTCATGCTATTGCTTTTTATTAGGAAGTAGAGTTAATGATTCAAGCATGAGTTTCACCTCTTCATGCTGTACCAGTTTTCCCAAGGGGATTTATTGGAGAGAGATGCATGTAAACAAATACTGTTGAATTTAAACATGTGGCTGTGTATTTTAAGAAGAGCCACTCGGCGGTAAACAGCAGAGACAATGAAAATGATCCGTATTGGTAATTTTATTTTAGTGGCTCTGCAAGTATATTTGATTTCAGTAGGTGATCTTTTCTGTCTGAGCACTGTGTGTTCTTGTGTTTTTGCTTGAGCAAAAATGTTAGATGGAACAGAGTGACTGTAGGTGGACTACTCAATAAGGAAAAATGAAATGAATCCTTGCAAAGGCAGTTGGATAAAAATACGCATATAAAGTGACTTCGTTCAGAGATTTCTAAGGGATCTGAGTTTAATCAGGACTCTAAAGGTCTGATTAACAGATTATTAGCATGAAAGAATAGATACTGAAAATAGAAAATAGGAGGATTTTGACTTGTGTTTTTCTTACAAGGCTTTCTATTTCTTCTAAGTAGATGTCTTTAGATTGTGTGTGAAAGAAGATTGCGTTTGAGAAGATGTTTCTATCTCTGTGGTGGTGGATTTTTTTTTTTTTTTTTTTAAAGACCATAGTTTAATTCTATTAATTTGGCCTTCTGATGCTAGTGTAGGTACTTCTATTATTACTACGATTATTTTGTCTATTAATTTTTGTACTGTATCTTAGTCTTTTGCTGCTATTGATTAAATGAAGTTACTTGCTGTATACTAAGATCACCAGTAGAGGAAGATTGAATTATTTTTTTTTTAAATGCATATTTTTTTTGTGGATTCTGGAAGGGAAAGAATAAATACATGGCATCTTCAGTAACTGGAGATGTAAAAAAACTGTAAAGCAAAGTTGGAAAAAGAACCAGGTAAATGTTTTATTTTTTTAACTGTTATTAGTCACTTTATTGGCCAAGTACTTGCTACTTTCACTGTGTTCAGTTGGTAGATTGCGATGTTTTGTATGTGTTCTGTTTTCACAACTATGGGAATGCTGCCACTTTTGAAATGTAGGCAAATTTGATCACCTTGTGGTTGGTGGTGGGTGAATGGGTCAAGATGTGGTGAAAAGTTCTATTTTTGTTCTGCAAAGAAAGCAAGGAAAATGGCAGAGAACTTAGCACAGTCTAAAGAGCTGGGCAGCTGAATGCACGGGAACTCAGAGCCAGGCAGAACTCCTGGGACACTGCTTTCATACTGGAATTATATAGCCTTTTAAATAGAAAATAAGACTTATGTAAAAACTTTACTTCTATATACATGAGTCTCTGATCTTTACTCCAAAATGTAGAGGTGTTGAGGTCCATCTTCACTGTCTATCTTGATGACCCCGCACACCCTTGCTGGTTCTGGTTTGTTTCTGTTGTATTCACAGAGCAAGAATTCTTGCTTGTACTTCCATAACTTCTTATTACAGCTGCCTGACCTCATCTTTCCTCTCACTGTTCTTTCTGCTAGTCCAGAATAAAAAAGACTCTCAAAGAAACACAGGCAGAAGTGGCCAAGATCTTTGTTACATGTTACTCAGAAGTTCCTTGCAATAATTCTTTCCGCACCACTTTCCTCTTGATGAAGTTCAGGTTTCTTCCCACATGGATCTGGTTGTCGAATCACTGTGTTCTGATAAGTTTATGCAATCAAATTTGAAAAAAACCCTAACAAAACCTCTTTATATTTTTGTAAGCAAGAAGTGAAGTAATGGAGACAGATGTGATCAAGACCGTCATCAAAACATGAAAGAAAGGAAAAGGAATCTATTTAAAGCAAAGAAATGATCATTTCTGTTTTACTTTTCCCCCATTTCGTCCTTTTAGAAGGCAGCTCTAGCCTAGAACATGGACAGTGAAAAATTCAGGTATATGGTCTTGTGGGCTTGTTTGACAGTTTCACAGACTGTTTACTTTTAATAATGACTCTGCAAAATCGTTTAGATGATCAATTCATCATCTTTCGGCAAGAGATGTTCATAAACATCTTGCTTTCTATAGTTCACTTTGCTTCTTAAACACTAGGGTTTGTTTTTTTTTTTAACAATCTTCCATTTATTCCTATTTTTTTCCTATGCAATGAATTCTAAACCAAGGTAAATCACATCTTAAAATTCTCTGAGACACTAACGTCGGAACTGAATGCTAATTTTTTTCCAAGCATGGTTACTGAGATGTAGGCAGTCATATCTGAAATCTCCAGTTGTATTGAAATCATCTATGCTGTCTGCTCTTTACTTACTGGCAGGAAATTCTTAGTTTTCTTATAAACGCCAAAGTCCTGTGTATTTCCTTTAAGAGTATTCTCTGAACTGTGCTTGTTAAGCCTAGATAAGGTTATTTGCTAATTGCTTTTGGAATTTGACCTTTAAAGCGTCATCTTTAGAAAATCAGTATAATATAATTCCATGCTTTTATATTGACTTTAAACTTTTTTCCTGTCTATCTTAGTTTCTTGGAGACATTAAAAATAAAATAAAATGAATGATGTATGCTGTTTAGGTGCAGGGCAGCTACATTTAACTTTACTAGGATGGGAAACTTGAAGGATATTTAATTTTTCTTTTAGCAATTTATTAGAGAGAACCATGAAAGTTCTGTTTTCCCATAATGAAACTTCTCAGTCATTCTGTAAAAAGGGACAAAAAGACGAACCTTAAAGCTCTGTAAGGCATTTGAATAGCAAATGTATGACCACAAAAATTTCCAGTTGCCTTAAACGACTGAATTGCAGTTTTATCTGTACTGACATTGTGAAAACTCTTTTAAAGTAGTTTTTTGTGATTTCATTCTTAAAGACAGATGGAAATTTTGTGGGATATGGCTTTTGAAACAAATAATTCTTGCTGGGAGACAGTCTGCTGCCTGAGCATACCTGATATTCTCTGTTTACCTGACAAAACACTAGTTTGCAACACTGGCCAAATTTTAATGCACATGTACAAGCAGTTCCCTTTTTGTCCAGTTTCAGCTGTGTTGAGACTGATCTTTCACCTCAAACAGGATTATGTTTTTTTAATGTCACACCCTACAAAGTCAGTGGTCTAAGGGACGTCAGAACTGTCCTTTGAGCCTCAGACAGGTAGAAGAAGCAGAATAGTGAGATGTTGAAGATGAGAGTACTTTAGAAAGCTGTATGTTGGGCTGTATTCCTTTGAGGTCAAATTTGGGCAAGTAATAGCATCTTGTATACGATGGGGGATAACTGTATTAAGTTAACTTGATCATGTGGACCTTAGGATGCTTGAGACATTACAGTGCCAGGCAGTGTGAAGTAGTTTCAGTATTAACTGTTTGTGGTGTTACTACTATCCGCTACATTAGTGGTCAAAAATTACTGTCTTGGCATCCTGTCTTTGGCGTTTTGGTTTCCCTGTAGGGAGGGGGCAAAGCCCACAACTATTAAAATGGCATTTTGCATTGTGGACTATTTTAAAATGGGTCCGGCTTTGAATACAGTTAATATGTGCTGTATGAATTTAATTATGCTTTTTGGGATAAAATAGTTGTGACCATGTTTTCCATCGACTTATATTTCTTGTTAGAAGGTAAGGTTCTAAACAGGAGTGGAATTCCTTTTCTTTGTTGACTTTTCTCAGAACTAACACTGCCTGCTAGACTGTTTCCTGGAAACGTACAACTTGTTACAATGACTAGTTTTGCAAAATTGATCTTTTTTGGCAGTGGAAGCTTTTCATCACTGTTTTGCCTATTGGTGGACAACAGCCCAAGAAAACATTGAGAGTATGTCTTTTGAGGAAAGAAGATAGCGTAATTAATTACTACACAAAATAACATTCCATGAGTTTATTTTAAAGATAATTGGATTATTTTTAAACCTATACAAATGAAAATGGTGTGTATTTCTTTGTTTTGTTTAAACATTGTTAGTAAATCTGGCAGCTCTCTTTTGAATCTTCTTTAGATCGGTAAATTCTACAGGGTTAATAATATCATGGATGCTTTCAGGAAGAGAATTTGTTATTATAATGCAAAATAATTAATGCCTTCAACAGAATGAGACTGTCTTAAAAACTGTTATATTGCATGTTTGCACTGTAAGAATTGAAGCCGATTTTGTAGTGTACAGTCAGATAACAGTGTTATAGATGGCAAATGAATAAAATACTAAAAGAATATTTGTAGATACATACTTTGAAAGTATGCTGATATACTGTAAGCATATTGGAATGGAAATCTGTAATTGAAAATCTTCTCATTTCAGACATGTGAATGATGTTTCATCACTGCTTGTGCTTAGATTTGAGTTAAAGAAATAATAATTCAGAGTGTTTAAATAAAGTACCTACTTATAATTATGGTGATTTCAGAATGCATTTTAAATCGAGGAACTATGCTTTTATGTGCACATACTTACATGTATTGTGTATTTGTTTTAAAACGAAAAGGAACCTGGTCTCCATCTTCCTGTTGACATCAAACAATCCTCTGATATGCAAATCCAGCTATGGGGAGAACAGATACACAGGGTTTGTTTGGATTCGGTCCAAGACTGAGAAAAAATTGTATTTAAAGAAGTAATTTATATGCTTTGCCTCATTTAAATGAAAATGCATTTTGAAATAATCCCTATAACGAAAAACATTTTGGTGGAATGTTATGATCCTTTGTATGACTGATGCATTTTGCTATAGCTAGTTTAAAACCATCTTTCTCGTACTCCTGCGTGTGTCTGTAACGTGTAGATGCAGCTGTCAACTTCAGTGGCACATTTTAACACAGTATATGAACATATTTTTATTTTTCTGGAGTATTAAATGTTTGTTATATGAACTTTCTTAGGGTGTGCATGTTTGTGAAATGTGCGTGTGCACTCATGCTATTAAAAAAATGAGTACTGTGCTTTCCCTCTAAAATTTTGCTGGTGTTGATGTTGTTAATGTGCTTTCTTCATGTGTTTAACTTGAAAATCTGTCAAAATATGAATTCTTTAAAAAGAGAGACTAAATGAGCAACAATTTTTCAGTCTTACCTTTTGCTGCAAAATTTATAATGATCAAACTTGCACATTTTAGCATTGGCTGAATTCCAGGTTTTCAGTATGTATTCTTGGAGGACTGTGTTATTTCAGTCCCTGACTATAATATACGAAGGAGATGTGTGTAGCAGAGCATAATTATGTTTCATGCAAGCTTTAACAGGCCATTGAACTGTTACCAGTGATCGGTAATGGTTCTTCATACAGGATGGAAAATGTTTGTACAGGAATTAGATCACTATGAAATGTTCAGAAATCACAGTTCCTTCGGTCCCCTTTTATGTATTGCAGAAGTTTCTAAGACTAATCTGATTGATTCTTCTTACATGATCTTTGTGATTGTGTGTCACTACTGTTTTTCTTTCTCCTTCTATTTAGAAAATGAGGGCATGGAAATCGATGTGTGCCACAGAACTTCCCGAAATAAATACTTCCTTGTACCCACAATCTTATATCTGACCTTTATTTGTTCTGTTGCTGCTTACTCTATGCTATGCTATTCTGACCACATTAATCCTGCACTGAGGATTGCTAAATACCATATAAATCCCTTATTTTGGGCTAGCAGTTTTATTTCATTAATGTCATTTGTGGCTCTGTGTGTTGACTATTTAAACACATACATTGATGATACATGTATTAATGTTTAAGGGGAAAACTTTGTGCGTCAACAAGTTTTGTTATGCCTTTCTTATTAGGTTGTGAGCCTCTTGTATCTGGTTTTTAAATAAACGATTTTCTGTTTTCTCTTTTCAGTCATTTTAAGCAAGTTTTAAATTTTAATATTCAATGTCCATTCTTTCTTCTTTAAGCATTTTAAGAAACAGAAGAGGTTGATTCCTGAAAGAACAGTTTGGAAGTACTTTGTTCAGCTTTGCAGTGCCTTGGAACATATGCATTCTCGTCGTGTTATGCATAGAGGTAATGCAGGACCAAAGATTATTTGTCTTTACTAAACCTTTTACTATGTGAGAATTAAGCTGGTTCAATGCAAATGACACCAGATTAACATCATCATGGAATCAATTTTGACAGCTGACACAATGTATGCTTCTAACGTTTTATAAGTAACGGAAGAGTGTGAGACAAGTTCGTGGTTGTACATTTGTTGTGGTAGGCATTTGTTTGCGGCAGTGACTTGTGATACCAAGTTTTCAAAAGTAAGTGATAGTCCTGTAAGTGGTGGAGAACCTGCCACTGCAACCTCTTTGCTTGCTCAATTCATTTTGCTGGCTCTTACTTTGTGTCCTGTTGTTTGCCTATTGTCTCTCCCAAGTATTGTTACCTGCATTCTTGCACAGCTATCCATCCATTCTTTTCACCTCTTGCACCTTTTTTTCTTACAAAACTATTTGCCTCCTGCTATGCCTTCTGGTGATGTATAGGCCCTTCTCCCACTCCCTTATCTACTGGATTATGTGCAGCCATGAGCATTTTTCTCTCCTCTGCTCCTCTCCCCTATTTCCAATCTCTGTGTCAAGTACTGTGTCCCAACAGCCCTTGCAGTTCCCAGCTATCTCTGTCAGGTACTGAATCTCTTTTACCAATTTTAAGCTGCAATATTGCAGTCTCCTCCGTATGTTGTCTTTAGTTTTACCTTGTAACTGAGTCAAAGAAAACAGATAGTAGTATAGCTGCTTCTCAGATGTAAATTTTTTTTTGCCTTGGAAATCCCTCTGGCTATGGGTTGCAAGTTGTGTTTGGGCTGTCTCTTTGGGTTCAGGTGAAATTACATGTCTTAAGTTGGTGGTTACCTTCTGCTTTGGTGCAAATAGCTGCCTGAAAGCAGAAGTCCCTCGATCTCTGCTGAGCTTTTGTCATTTGCAGCTGGAGATGTTGCGCCCTTCAACAGATCAACTTAGATGCCTCTGCCCCTGCAAATGGCTTTCCCTTGCGAGTCTCCTTCCCCTCCCCTCCCCCCCCCCCACCTTCATGTATATGTAGATACTTGCAAGTGCAAATTATAGAGAGAAGGACATAAAATTACAGATTCTTTCATTTTTTTTCTTTTTCTTCTTCTTCCTTTAATGCTTTTATTGCTAAACGAGTTTATTTCAGTATATTTAAGCTCAAAACCAAAATGAGTTTAAATTCCTTAAACTGAAATGCTACCTTCAAAGCTTCTGGCAAACCCATGGCAAATATAACAATTCCATGGTCACACACCAAAACCAATGACAACTAAAGCTATTTTTAAGTTGAGCTGATAGCTGTGTTGGATGTTACACAGAGGGTGATCCAAACTCCAGAAAACTAGGTCAGATAGCAGCATAATTGTTTGTCTGCCTCTCTAAATCAGATAAGGTTTTGTAACTTTTTACTGGAAACCCGAAAATGTTGGTTGAATGGTTTATTAACCATTCCTTTTTACTGTATCCATATTTTATGCAAACTGTAATTCCCTCATCAAAGTTAAGTGATAGTTGAGAGCCACAGCGCATTGCTCTTGAGCTGAGTAAGAGCTATGCCCACTTGCAGGCAAGTATCAGGTCAGTTGATTTAGAAAACCAACAGGATAGGAACCTTATTAAAAATCATAAAATAAAAATCTTTGCTTCTGTCTCTAAAGGATTGGATTAAAACTTAAACTGAATATTACTTGTGAAAAATAACTGTCTGGGGTATACATCGTTATTTTTCTTTGTTTCTACTTGATTAGCCCAATTCTATTGATGAGTTCAAATAACCATTCTCCTGAGTAAACTTGCTGCTTTTTTTTTAATGCCTGCTATTAAAGAGAATCAATTACAAATTTCAAATAACATCATGCCACTGTGGGTAATCTGATCAGCACAAGTGATAAAAAATACGTTTTACACTTCTGGAAAACATGTTTGGTCCATTATTTAAGACGTAATGAGAGGTTTTCTAGTTCTAATGGAAGTCTTTATTATATAGAGTTGGAATGAACTCAATGTATATGCTTCTTTGGGTGTGGGGTTTTTTGGTTTTTGTGTTGCTGTTTGCTTGCTTGCTTGCTTTTTTTTTTTTTTTAACTACTTCTCATGGCTTTTAATTTTTTGCTGGAGTGATTTTTGTACTATTCAGATAATTAATTTGAAATTCCAGATCCCAGACTTGCTCTTTCTGAACAGCACAGTCAGATTTTGTTAGTTAGCTGTAAATAAAAACTTATTTTGGTCTGTTATTAGTAGAGCAGTAGCTTTTCTTGCAACCTCATTGTGACTTCTAAATTTTTCAATTATTATTTTTTAGATATAAAGCCAGCTAACGTGTTCATTACAGCTACAGGCGTAGTAAAGCTTGGAGACCTTGGACTTGGTCGATTTTTCAGCTCCAAAACCACAGCTGCACATTCTTTAGGTAAGCTTTTTCTCAGGTACAGGTGTTGATGTGGTGGACTGTTTTACATGGTAAAAATGCTGTGCTAACTCATGAGGAAGAAGAAAAGGGTTAGGTCCAACTAAAGCTTTTCTTAATACTGATAATAATAAAGGTGGTCAGCACCATGGACAAATACAAAAAAGCTGTAACACTGTGGTGTCACGTTCGGCAGTGCAGTTTGTTGGTGTCCATCCCTGCCTCCTTTGTTTAAATCATTTAGTGTATGCTTCTGGCTCAAAACAAGTCTTAGTGACAGTAGCGTTTTCTAGAAATGCTAGGAAAAAATAAGGTCAATAATATGGATGCACTTTTAAAAAAATCATTTGTACTGTAATCAGTGTCGGAAAGAATCTCGTAGTTCTGTGTGCTTGTACAGGTAGCATTGATGATGTTGGTTGTGTACCTTGAAACGGCTAACAGAGGAGCTTTCATGTTTTAAGGTAGAGTTTCTCAATATAAGCCAAGTAAGTCAAGGAGACATCAGAATTAGGCTTTATGAACGCCAGAGACTTCAAAAACAAAACAGCCTGAAGCAAACCAAAACCAAATCCTAGAAAACTTTTATAAGAATAGAAAAAAACCTTTCTGAAATGCTCAATTTGCTTTTTGGTAGCACATAAAAATTAACGTTGTATTGTCTTTTTCCAAACAAAATTTTCATATAATGTGCATTGTTTGAGTAGCATGTAGAGACTAGATGACTAAGAAGCCTTTAAAGAAGAAAAAGTAAAAATTTGACAGATACTTTAATTTTAAATATAGGGAATGGACAAATGACAGAATATAAGAGGATCTCTTTAAAAGAGAAGAGGCTTGTAAATAGAGTAGCATCTGCTTAATGAGAAATCTAAGAATTAGTGTTTATAGTATGGTTGCATAGGTGTCTTAGTTAAGAAAAAGAGTATTTTCCCCTGCTGAAGTGGCTGTGTTTAGTGGTTGCTGAATTCAGGACCGTTCATGGACTGCAGAGGGTGTGAAATGAACATTCAGAGCCCTCAAAAGCAGGACCATCCAAAACTGTCTCCTGTTCCTTGTGCGGGCTATCGAGGCAGGCAGGACACCTTGCTGATACTGGGATACAGATAGGTAAAATCAATTCATGTGATGCTCAGTGAGAATTTTTAACAAATTACAGTGACAATTCTGTAATTAGGCATTTGGATACTTTTATATGCCTGATGAGTGCATGATAAGGAAGATAATGGCTAAGAAGACCAAGAATGGTGAAGTAATACTAAATCCCTGTCTTAGGGCCACGGGAGGACAGGAAGAAATGTGTTTGCTCAGGTGCTGATGTTTCTAATTAGACCATGACAAATCAGAATTCATGGATTAAGATACGCCATATTTATCCTCACCTTCTAATTTCATTTTACTCAGGTAGTCCTGGTTATCAGTACAGTGTGGAAAAAAGAGAGAGGGTTCATGTTCAGCATTTTGTACCAAGTGTGAGGTGTGCGTGATATTTAACAGTAAACCCCCATCTATTCTAGAAAGGAAAATTTTGATACAATCCTTACTTCCTTGTCTTTCAGAAAGCCTTTAGTCACTCTTTTGTGCGTTCCTATTTTTTATCACGTTTGGTGCATACTGATACTGGTATAGTCAAAACCACGAGTAACTGGTAAGATCTTAAAAGGGGTGAGGTGAAATTCGGACACAGACATGCAATCTTGGCATTAATAAAAAAAGAGAGAGAAAGAGACAGAAGAGAAGCTGTGAGTCAAGACTGGAAACGTCCTTGGGTTCCACGCTGGAGTTCAGATAATAGCCCTAAAGATGTGACACTAGTTCATGGCACAGTGTATTATATAAAGTGCCATCGTAGCCCAGTGGCTGTATCTGGCAGCACTGGGGACAATGTTTGTCGCAGCTAGGTCCTGCTGCTGCTTGCGAACGGCAGGAGGATGTAACGGAGCAGCGTGGAGAGGGAGCTGCTCCTGGACTGTGTTTGCAGGAAGCTGTAGATCCTAGTCTGTGGGCAGGAGTGCACCAAGGCAGCAAAAGTCAGTTGTGAGGGCGGCAGAACTGGACTGGTGTTCTGTGGCAGAAGTCAGGAAGTTACAAGAGCAACAAACTGCTTCAACCCTGGTTACTTTGGCTTGTTGCAGGGGAGTGGTTGCAATGGGGCTAAAGACTGAGCTAGAGTTAAAAACTGCGTAAAACCTCCAAGCCCTTTAAAGTTCATCTTGCACATAAAAAGTCATCCAGAGGGCAGGGAGTAAGGAGATGGAAGCTTTGTTTCTAGTGTTGAGTGCTGTGTCTCAGTAGAGGAGCTGTTAATTTTATTTTCTTTTTTTCCCCCATCTCATCTTCTCTCATTTCCGTCTTAATTATGATCTAATGTCAGAATTCAGCCTAGGAAAAAGTTTTTGTTCAGCTATTAACTTAGGTGACAGTGGCACTCTGATTTATCATGTCACTAGCAGAGGACATTTTTTAAAATTAATTTCTCATGCAGTTTCTGATGCTGGCTTTCCTGAAATTTCATTCAAAGTTGTAGCTTTTTATGATTCCATAAACCTTTGGTGCACAAAACGCAGTGAATTAAAAACATACTGTGTGTAGCAATTTATACTTGTTTGCAGGCTTTATAAAAATTTCAGTAGGAAACTAGATTCAGGCTTTCAGAGATAAAGAAATGTACTAAAATTTTCATTAGCTACAGCTTCTAACTACTAATTATGAATAATACTGATTTAATTAGAATACTTGCTGATTGTCCATTTGAAACAAATGAAAATACTGCACTGGACAGGGTTTGTTAATGTTCCTGACTGTTTCTATAACAGCCTTATCAAAACAATAGAAATTTCTGTTGTGGCATGTATATACCCCTTTGAAAACAGAAAATCTTTCTTCCAAAAATGCAAAGGAAGTGGAGCCATTAAGTGTTGTTGATTTGATGCAAACTTGACAAAATTTTTTGTTTTCAGAAGACTTTTATATTAGAAAGAGGAAGATGATCCAAGAAAGGCTGCTTATTCCTTTCCCTGTGACTGTTTTTTTTTGTTGTTGCTGGTTTTTTTTTGCTTTGCTTTTTTTTTGATTGCTGAATGCCAGGCCTTATGATTTTTGATGAAATGGCAGTTCTGAGGCCAGCTCATGGAAATGTACAGTTCTTATCTTTGTTAGCCATTAAGTAGATTTAGGGATAGTCCATATTTTAGTATTTCCATTAAAAAAAAAAAAAAAATCTCTTCAGTTCTCCAGTGTGGTTGTACTGGCGAGCTGCACAGTATACTGTCCAGGTGGACCCTGCTGCCATGATGTGAATACCTTCTTGCAGGGCAAAGGAGCAGATCTACAATTTTAAAATGCTTGAAAACAAAGGATTCTCTGTACTGAATTCTGGTGTTTCTTCTGTGATTTGACAACTTCTGTCGTTTCCACACTACTCCGGTCCCTCACATAGAGCTGTTTTGTGGGATTTGATTGTAAACTCATGCAGGTTGTGGGGCATAAAATACCTTGTAAAAATGTGTGTGAATCCTCCTCTTTCCTCTTACATACGGATCTCCAACCCAGCGGAGGGTGTCAGAGCCAGTGCTGAGGTGGTGGTGTACAGCACTGTTTTGTTGTGACTGGAATAAGGTCCACATTCACACTGCAAACCAAACCGCTTTCAGAACCTGCACCCTGAGTGTACGGGAAAGGCTAGCACGGAAATCTGCAGCTGATCCATTGCAGTCATCAAAGAAACTGTATTAAAACAGCTCTTACTTTATGGACAAACACCTGAGATCTCTTACAGTAATTTGAAAGATGAAGATAAATTGGTGTGCTGTTACAATGCTACATTATATATAAACCCAGGATATTTTGAGATTCATTTCTGCAGTTAGACTATTTGCATAATGTAGGCTAGGTTGCAGAAATACTTTGGGTAAGTGCAGTAAATGTAGAGATATCTCATCTCTGTGGCTGAAGACAAGTCTATGACTTACAAATATCCAGCACCTATATTGAAATGAATGAGTTGAAAAATAATAATAATAAAAAATTATAGTTATGGAGAATTTGTTGTGTCAGTGGTTGGTTACCCTCATTGTTCCATAACTGCAGCTTATTCCTGTGATCGTATGGACATTGTCATTCATAAACTGTATCTTTTGATTACTTAAATAAATGGGGCCTTTGTGGTTTTTTTAACCTTAAGTCTTGTTTTGGAGTTCTTTAAAAGTCAGAAGAGTTACTAAGGTGATTTTTAGTTCCTGAACTTGGATAGTTACAAATTCCAATGCATGGAATGTCAGTAATAATTATATGGCCTTTTTTAAAACTAGTCTATTAAACACCTTCTGAATCAGCCATTAGACTGTTTTGTGTTAGAAGTATTAATGTTTTCCAGGCAGATTTTTCTCCCAGCTTAAAAATGCTTGATAGTATTTAGAGCTAGTTACTGTATTTCATCCAACTTCTCAATGCATTGTTGGTTTTTAAGTGAACATACATTCCTCTAACTTAGCTGTAGTGTGAGTTACGTGTTTATGCAGCTAATAAGGTGGAATGTTTGTATCATAACTCCCTTCTTCATAATTTTTTTGCCTCTGATCCTTCAGATCCAGCTTCTTGTCCCTTAATAACCACCATGTCAGTTCTGTCCATTGCCTCTCCCAACAGCAGAAAGCTTGCCTAAAGAAACAACGCTTTCTGGATCTGCAGCATCTTTAAAGGGAGGGAGCTCCAGAGCAGCAGTGTATTCTGAGAAAGGAGTTTATTTGACCCAGGCCATTTTCAAGGAGATTACCGTTCAGACCTGCAGGTTAGCAGAGATGTGCAAATGCAATGAACAGAATGCTAAAGCTATAGGTTGTGTGCTTAAAACCATAGGCACCATAATGTGTTACACCTGTGTCTTGTATTATCCCACTCATGTGTCCTCAGATGAGTGAAGAAAGTCATAGGTCTTTATAGTATTGTGATGCTGTATTTCACTTAAGAGAAAAATATATCTAAGACAGAAACATAATATATAATCACATCTGGTAGTTGCCTGCCCGTGGTACATACTGAGATGACTCACTGTTTTAAAGGATTGTTGCAATGCCTTCACTAGTTCCTGAATATCAGAATAATGAATCTTCTGTGTCATGTTCTGTTAAAAACAGTTTACAAGTGGTAATGATGTCTAGATCTTCAGATTGTTTTTGTGATTCAATGACTAACATAACTGTAACTTCAACTCCTTTCACTTGTTGGTCATTGAGGGCTTCAGGTTGTATTGTAGTTAAGGTGTTACACTAGGCTAAACGCCTGAAAATGATCGCATTTGTTCTTCCTTTTCACTATCATCAATCTTTCACAGTCATATCAGACCTCTAATGTATCAGCAGGCTTCCCAGAGCTACTGGTTAAAATTACCTTTGCTTTTGGTAAACTATGAACCTTCAAACCTCTCTGTTTTCAGCTGTCCCCCGTGGATTCTGTGAAGCCTCTTTCTGGCACATTACTCACTGCCAGCTACTCGTGTGATGTCTCAGAGCAGCAAAGGTAGTGCTGCTGTAATCAGCTAAGAATCAGATTACTGTTAAACTTATTTTTTGTTGTTAGATGAATTCTGTCAACAAAGCACCAGAATATACTAAACTGGTGCATTAGTTAATGGATACAAAATACAGCTGAGAATTTTCAGAGGTTTCCAAGCTAGCAAGTCCTTGAGGTAAAAAAAATTAAAAGAAAAAAAAAGGGGAAAGTATAACAGTGAGGATGATAAAAATATGAAAGCTGTGTCATGCCAATTATTGTTTATTTAGTTGGCAATTTTAAGATAGCTGTCACTAAACACACATTAAAGTACTGCTGTTGATACATTAGAATAACAGAGTTGTTCCTGGGTATTCTGGTAGTTATTTTGGTGTTGCAGTTCACCCATCTGCATGCTTTTTTTTTTTTTTTTTTCTTTTTTTTTTTTTCTTCTCTCATGGAAAAAGACCATCCCTCCTGACCATTCCTCTGTTGTGGGTGAATACAAGCATCCCAGGAGAGTAAATGATTTTCACAGTACTCCATCATTTTGAGTTGCCTTTCCCCAGCCTTTCTCCTTTTAAGCTCTTGATCTTTTGTGTTCTCTGTTTGGAGCTGCAATGATTCCTCAGGCCAGCACTAAGGGAGCCTCTGGGGAGGGGGCCACGGCACCCTCCGCTTTCCTGGGGTTGGAAGCCTCCTCTAAAATATTTAGGGGGTGAAATCCATTGTAGGATGCAATATGGGACCCCCATCCTTGCATATCAGTTAGAGAAGCACGTTTTCAGTTTATATTGGTTTGGAATATTGTTTTCAATATTTTCCAAGAAGGAGATCAGTTGAAATTAGGGGTTACCAGCAGCAGTGGCCTGACCTGGGGGAAGGTGGTACTGCGTTTTCCAATCTGAGCTGAGCCTTTCAAGGAGGAAAGCACTACCCCCCCTCCCCACCAGCCCACTCCCCTCCCCTTCCTTCCTAAGGTAGTATGTCATAGTTCGAGATGTCAGCCTTTCTAAAAGATAGGGCATGTTGTCAAAGAAAGAAACTTAAATTTTGGAGATTTGAGTAGAATTATTAATCTGATTAATTAAAACTATTAACTTGATTGTTCAGATTGGAATTACTTATATATTCATTATATCTCCATTTCCACTATTCATATAGAGATCAGTTCTGAATAGGTGAGGCTAATTCAGAAGTGCAGAAGTGATAGGAGATCTCTGTGTTAAAATAGTCTGAGGTTCATACTGTAGTTTTTGTAGTTTGAAGTGATAATGCTGATTTTAATACCTGGCTGTGTTGCAAGATGTTTAGTTTCAAAATAAGAGCAATTTGTATTCAATTCACAAAACTCAGCTGGTTTTCATCATCAGAATTCAGTGCTTGAAATATTCCACACAAAATTGAAGTAAAAATCTACATAGATCTGTGATTCTTTTTGCTGTTAGGTAGTCACTTGGGAGGATACAGGGAGCAAGTTCAGAGACAATGCACCAAAATTGCCACTACTGTTGTTTTTTGTAACGTCTTTTCTTTATAGATCTGTCACATATGAACCCTTCACGTGGATATTATTTTTTTTGGTTTTAATGGCTCTTTTTACAGAGCTGAAACATCTTTCAGAATTTTTCTTCCAAGTGACTTGTGATGCAGGTGGATAGGGTATGATGAAAATCAAGGGGAGAGATGTCCTGGCCTATCCAATGTAAATTTGCTCTGGGACAGTCCTAGTAAATACTGCTTTTCAAGAGCAGATGTTGTGGAGCCGGTGGCTCTGAGGCAGGATTAGGCCAGGACAGCCACGGATTTGGGACCTGAGAAGCCCTCGCAGAGTCTAGTCCCGCAGCAGATGGCCGAGGAGGCACTTGCAGGAACCTTGGCTTCTGCTGGGCTCGCAGGTTTGCCTGCCTTCCTCTCGGGGAAGCGGAAGATCCTGGGTCTCGGGCTCAATTGTAGTTTCAGATATTCAAACTAATATGTGTTTATTAGTTTCAAAAGCATCTTTTTCAAATGCCTATATTCTCAAAAGGAAGAACAGATGACTCAAGTACAAGCTGTGGAAGGGAATTTCTAGCTGTTGTCATTTCCAGCCACGGTGAGAACAGTTTGGAAAGGAGTGGGGATGTGTGTGTGCATGTACTATGTTCCCTTTTGTTCTCTTCAGAAAAAGAATTACTTTTGAGTTCTTTAAAAGAAAAAATTGGAAGTATTTTATGATGGAATAATTCTGGTAATTAGGTATCAGTAGTAAAAATAAAGCTGCACTGAATGAAACAGATACCTAATTCGTGTGTATTTCTATCAAAGTGAAGAGTCATAAGTATGAACTGAAATTGTACATGCAGGAATATGAGAATCAGAAGATGGAAAATGTTTTTTCAGCCAGGAAAACTGTATTTTTACTACTATATAAGAACAGGAATTTTCATTCTAAAATACTTCTGTATTTATTGCAGTTGGTACACCTTATTATATGTCTCCAGAGAGAATACATGAAAATGGTTACAACTTCAAGTCTGACATCTGGTCTCTAGGCTGTCTGCTGTATGAGGTAATATTGATATATAAGTGAACTTAATAACACTGTGCTCCTCACCCCCTTCCCTCCCCTCCACATGTATTAAGTACTGTTTTAGGATCTATTCCTGTATCTTTGTTGTTTAGAAGAGTAGGTAGCATTGTGGAAAATCTACTTTCCAGCTATTTTAACTGTCTTTAATATTAGTGATGAGAATTCTTATGTAACTTCAACATATGAAATACTCTTTTACTTATGTATTACTCAAGATTTGCCTTTTACTGGGCTTGCTGCAAAGATTTTACAGCTATTTGTTGAAGATGTAACTGAAGGATTAATGAATGAAGGCAAGCACATGTAAAATTGTTCTAGGTATTTTAATGGCCTTTGGATTATATGATTTTGGTAATACATGCACTGAGAAATAGTAGGACTGACTTGAGGATGCCAACTAATGCTTTCAAATACTGTGATATTTTAATACAAGTTTAATTTCTCTAAAATTATTTAAAACCTAGGTAAAACAATTTAAAAAATGGGTTCCTGTGTACTTATTACTACTAGCATGGATTAACTATTTTTTCTACTCTTTCTGCTCCTCCAATTGCTTAAACTATAATTGTTCGTTATTTTCTGTATTCATATGGTCAAAATTGGTAGGTGACACACAATTGTAAATGATGCTGTATTTTGAGAAAGAAAAGATCTGAATGTACATTGAAATTGAGGTGAATGAAGGTGGGGAGAACAGGTAGGCTTCTAAGGCAACTATATCTTCAAAGTTCCTCGCATATCATTTGTTGAGCAAAAGGCTAAACACTTCTGTAGAAGGATGCTGGAAAAAAAATTGATTTTGTGTTCCAGATAAAAATGATACACCCAAGTAACTTTTCATTTACCTACAAGCCACTTGCCTCAGTGAGTCAGCAGAACTCATTTAACACATACTCAAAGAGGATTGGCACCTCCTGTTATTTTAAGGATTTGGTAGAAAACATTGTCAACCTGTTAAAGTTGTGTGTTACTACTAAGTGAATTGTCTCCAGTAATAGTAGTTTAAATACTAAAAGGGCAAATACCTGTATTGCAGTTCTGCAGACTTTACAGATCTGTGTACAGCTGTTGCTTCTAAACATTGGGAACAATTGACAGGAATGAGGGCTGATACCTCACAGCAAGTATTTAAAAGTTTAAGTCCTGAACTGAAACTTAATCCCATATTGGGATTACTTAGTACTGACCACGGCAACTGCCATCAATTGCAGTGCTTGATTTTTACACATTTGTGCAAGCAGGAGCCTAAAGATAGCGGAACAGGTGATGAAGATTTTTCACTATTACTACTTCTTTTCCCTGTATTGATTTTCTTAAGGAATCTTTTAAAACTGGAAACAAACAAATAAAACAGTTGAATAAGTAATTGTTACATAAAATAAATGTTAATTTTTAAAAGTTGAGCTTTCTTCTAAAGTAGATAAAATTGCTGAATACAAATCAATAGCACTTTTATAAAGAAAAAAATTTGAGCTTGCTGCTTTGATGCTGGTACAGTATGTGTGCTGTATATGTGAATATTAATTTTTCTTTGATCTCGTAAATAATTTCAAAATAGCTAAATAACTTAATTCATTGATTAACTCAGCATGTTTATATACCACCCTCTTTTCATTTATTTTAGAAGTTTTACCAGGATGGTATTTAAGTTGATATGGAGATATGTTTGGATTTTTTTCCTTATTGTAAGAATAAAGTAATTATTAGGATACTTACTGTTTATATATATTATACAGCTATAGTATATGACAGCATCTTTGACTATAGCTTTTGATTTTTTTTTTTTAGAGGTGCATTTATCCCATTTAGTTAATTCTACAACATATCAGATGTTTGTGGTGGTGGAGTTTTCTTTGTTGATCATATAGATGTAATCTTGAAATTTTAGGTAAACTCATATACTTAGCATTTTTCTCTTTTTTTTTAATTATTTGAAAGTGGTTACTTAAGGATCTTCAAGACGTGTGGACTAATGCATGGCATTTTTATTACCCATGCAGTGTTGTGCTGGGTGTCTATTGCCTGTATTTTAGCATGTTTTACTACATTGATTTCTTGTTGATATGTGCTCATATGTGCTCTGGATTCTCTCCAGCTTAATTGGAGAAAAGCTGTGGCATGTTTATCACTCCTCAATAAATAATTGCTGCTAAACTCTTTTCAGTTACGTTTTAATTTAAGTTTAGACTAATTTGCTATAATGTATGTTGTTTTTAAAAATTATTTCTAACCTATATTACAGCCTATTATTCAGTACTAACTATGTGGCCAGTAAGATTTTTGAAAGTATATTTTAAAGTCTGATTTTTTTTTAGAGCCCCAGGTATTTCTGAAACCTCAAAAAACACTACCACTGGAATTTTAATTGATATGCAACAAAGTAGACTTTACTAATTAAAATCAAGATGCTGTGCTTTTGCTACATGGACCTTTACATGGAAAAGTAGGTCTTACACGTTTCCTTTTATTGTTCAGCGTTGCAATTGCATCCTTACAGGGTTGTAGGTTGGTGGCTTACAGTTCAAAAAAAAAAAAAAAAAAAAAAAGAAAAAAAAAAAAAAAAGAGCGAGAGAGCTGCCACCAGCCCTGAAGACAGACAGTGGGCTTTCGTCCCTCAGACACCCCCAGAATACTAATCAGGAAAGTCAGACCCTGGAGGTCAGGGAGCAAGTCAATCATTCTAGCGATCGTCTCAGTGTGGAGGATCAAATTAGCCTGAAAAATTCAGCTGCTGGGAGGAGAGGGCGAGCAGCTGTCAGGGGCAGCAGCGAGATGCACTAAT
Source organism: Falco rusticolus (assembly GCF_015220075.1). NCBI lineage: Eukaryota > Metazoa > Chordata > Aves > Falconiformes > Falconidae > Falco > Falco rusticolus. The sequence continues at coordinate 34,593,708 of NC_051197.1, forward strand.
GAACCAGATGAATAGTGCAAAAGCTTGAAAATAAAAACAGGACAGTTGACATTTTTCATCTGTCAAAGCAGGAGATGCATGAAAATATAGTATTCCTGTTTTAACTCCTTAGGGGACATTCAGAATTTCTTTAACACTCCGCAGCATTCAAACAAAAGTACTTTTTAATGAACACCTAGAGTACGAAAATGAGTATCTCTGCATTTATTTAGAATTTCTGCATGCGTACAGACCCTGCAGTTGATTGTTTTTTTCTTTTCTTTTTTTGGTCTTTAGCTTGCATTTTTAACATTCTTTTTAAGGTAAGAGATAATGTCATGTAAATCCAAAAATTAACATCATTTTGGTAGCACAGTTACAGAATTTTTGGGAGGAGTGTAGGATGGAACTGTAGCATGGTATCTGTTTTGGGAGCTTTAAAATTATTTATTCTTACTTGAAGTGAACGTGAAAAAGTACTGAAGTATTTGAGAGCATTTTTATCAGCTATAAAGTAAACATAAGAGAATTTTGATGATTGTCTTCATATGTTTCCCCCAGTGATATTGGTGCTTAGACACGAAAGAGTTAAACTGCTCTCTGGAAGAACACAAGACAGATGAGAGCCATTTTCAGCTTGTCCTGTCCCTGCTGAAGCTCACTGAGTAGCACAGCATGGATAAGCGTGTTTCACACACACTCTGTCTGTCTGGGGAATGTACACATTGTCCTTCCAAAATCAAACTTATTAGCACATGTAGAAAAGGGTGACTGACTTTGGGGCAGCACTGAACTCAAAGCAGCGTTCGCGCTGCTGCGGTTCAAAGACTTAGAAGGCTTTGAACAGAATGGAGCGATTTTAAATGAATTTTTAAATTTGTAATCCTGCTAACCATAGCATTTGTTTCCACCTTCAAATGTTAAGGTGTAACATTGTCTGGAAATAAAGTGTAGGTTTACTAATGTTGGTTTTAAGCTAATCATTTATACAAGTGCTCTCCAACAGATATTCTTAATTTTTTATTAAACTGCAAATTATAGTCATGGATGCCAGTTCTGCACTTCCGATAATTTTTTGGGAAAAGTATTTTTGAATAACAGACTGAATCACAGTGTTCTTGGTTTTGGGGTTTTTTGGAAGTGTAGACATAGTATTTAGTTTTCTTGCTGTAAAAAAGCCACCCCTGTGTCAAAGTCTAGTGGAAGTCTAATGGAAGATTACAAAATCTGCTGCTGTTATCCAGGATTTTCAACATACGGTATTGCTTTAGCTCAGATAATATTTTCGGATAAATCACATGTTTTCTTCCGAAAGGTATTCAGAGGAAAACTCCGTGGTAGGTGTTGGCATTCTTTTCGTCCCCCTCATTATCTGAGGACCTTCCACGCTCATAGCAGTATCAGAAACTACTCAATTTTTCCTCATGCTGTATTAATGAAACTGGAATGGTGTACAGTTCAAATATTGCGATATGAGGATTGGGACAGGTGCGACTGTATGACATAGACTAAGTGGACACACTGGTTACAGTAATGGTTTTGGAACTTCTGTTTATAGCACTGTGACACTTTAGGCAGCGAGTTGAAAGTTGTTGAAAATCACTTTTGACTTGTTAGTGTTACAGATTCTGTGACAAAATCAGGTTTTTTTAAAAACACAAAAGAGAACTGTACATTTTCTTTACACAGATGGCTGCGCTGCAGAGTCCCTTTTATGGTGATAAAATGAACTTGTACTCCCTGTGCAAGAAGATAGAACAGTGTGACTACCCCCCCCTCCCTTCAGATCACTATTCAGAGGAAGTAAGTAACTTTGCTTTGCATGGGCGAGATCCTCAGGTCATGTACGCTGGCACGCTTCCATGGGAGTCAATGAACTTGTGTGATTTTACGTTATTTGCAGATTATGCCCTTAAGTGTTTGCTTGTTGAACTTGCTCAAATGTTCTTGTTGAAAGAAGTCTCTGATGGATCTTAAATCTGGGGGGATTGGTGGTGGAAACCTCATACTGCTAACTTCTGATTGCATTGAGCTTCCTCGGAAGTATGACGAAATTCTTTCCCAGAGTGCACGATATGTTCTACATGCCAGAGTGGGACTGAGTCTTACATCTGTAGTATGCTTTTCTAAAAGCACAACTATACAAGTTTATGTTGCACAGTAAATTAGTGCGCTAGCCTCGTATCTCTAGGGGCTTGCATTAAAACAGATACAATGTAACTCACCAGTAAAAATGAATTGCTTAGTTTCTATTTGTCTGCATTATACAACTCGGGTGTTCTGTTTGATACAGTTGAACAACAGTTCTTTTCCAAGAAAGAGTGGCTCTTGACAACACTAACAGAAAATTTCAGAAAAATACAGGCAGATGTAACATAATTGAATTTGAACAATATACTTCTATCGCAGTGGTGTTTGTTTTAAGCTGATAGCTAACAGTCCTTTGCTGTCATTAATGCATTTAAGGGGGTGTACTTGCTTTTTCTAAGCTTCAAAATGAAAAGAAACCAAATCAAATAAGTATTTTTCTTAGTATGAGTAACAGAGTGAAAAAATATAAATGCTTGCTTTTTAATGTTCTGAGATGCCAGTTTTGAAATATTTTCCCACTTTGGAAAGAACAGGGCAGACTGATAGAAGCTGTAAACCAAAGAACACATATTAGTAACCAATTTTAATTGAATTCAGCCTACATAAATGAAAGATTACTTTGAAAATGCAAATAAACACAAGCAGTAAAATACTTTTTTTAAAAAAAAATTTGTGCAATTTCATTTATAGGTAGGGTTTGTAATTCTGAACCTTCTGAATTTTTTTGCATTCAAAGACAGGCGTTAGACTATTAATAAAAGATTACTGCCCAGTGTTTTGTTTTGTATTTATAGTTACAGTTTTTCGCCTTTTGTGAAACAAACTGGACTTAAAAAGATAATCCAGTGATGTTACAAAGGATGAAATAATGATCTATTGTGTAACTTGTATAGTGTATCTCTGTGGGTTTTCCAATTAGTCATTTTACCTTGGCTGTTTTTAATTATTATTTATTGTAGACTATAAATACGGCAGTTCATATAACCAACTTCAGAACTGGAGGCCTAGAAATACAGTAGGGTGTGAACAATAATGCAAAATGATAGCAAGAATGTCAGGGGCCGTTCTTTGTTGTGTCATTCATGCTGTCTTCCTTTTTCCATGAAGCACATGAATATTTCACATATCTGCATCCTCATCCTCTATTCTTCTTGACTAATTTTCAGACTGTCTGAATTTGCATTTCACATGGTAGCTGATTAGGAGATGCCGAGTGCAGCAGCGAAGCCTCAGCAGGCGGTTTCCATGGTGACCTTCAGCAGGATTTTAATGATGATACCACTAGTGATTCGTTGAAGTTGGCCTGCCTGCAGGGCTACTCCGCTGCAGCTAAGTGTGAAGTTGGATATGCGGATTCCCAGCCAAGGGGCAAATATCAAAGTCTGGCCCAGATAGAAGGTCTTAGAGTTTGGATGGGGAAAGACATTCCACCTTTTGCTTTACAGCTGTATAGTTTCTACTGTTGAAAACAGATGCAAAGCACAACATGTTGTGTTTTCTTTATTTCAAAGCAGACACGTATTTCTGCACCTTGGATAAACCGGTTATTTGCAAAACACACGTAAGTTATTTTGAAACATAATGAGAAGTCAGAGCTATGATAGGGATGAAAATAGTTACTTAAAAGAAGTAATCAGCTGTGGAGACTGTAATGGGAACGTTCTTTATGTTCTGGTATGAAGACTTGTGTCTTCAGTAAGGTACATGGAAAAATAGATATGTTAGTTATTGTGGCAAAATAAACCTTTTTTACTTGTATGAGAAAAATGGTGCTGGTGTGAACTGTATATAAAAAACCAGAAACAAGCAAGTGTTATCTGTCGTATTAGGATACTGTCCTAAACGTTTCACCTGTACTGGAAATTTAGATATCAAACCTTCAACCAGGTTGGAAGCACACTCAGTGAGCAGTAAAGATCAGGGATCACTGAACAGTAAAACCCACTTCATATTTTATAACAAAGAATTTTCTGAAAGAAAAATTTCACTGAGCGTTGATCTCTGTATCCTCCGATATGGGAGTGCAAATACCTTCATTACAAAATACAAGACAAATGCTTTTTAGAGAAGCTTTTTGTAAGTGAATAGAATGAGTTTTAAGATGTGACACACTTCTAAATTTTGAACTCTCTGTAAGACAAACCTGTTAGTAATGTATTGCATCTGTGTCATCGGAGAATAGTGTGACAGAAAGGTGTACCTTAAGATAGGTGGACAGATGGATAATTTTTTAAAAAAACCTTTGAACAGAAATCCTGATAGTCTCAGATGCATTTTCACAAACTATTGCTTCCACAGTAGTCGCAAACCAAGATTTTCAAATGTTTAACAACTTTGGATATCTCAGTTTTTGAATATTCCTTAAGAAGATCTGGTATTCAGGGTGAGTACTCAGCATTTACTGAAAGCTGTTCTGCTTTAGGGAATTTCAAAGCTGGGGCTTCCTTGCTACCCTCAATCAATACTCTTAAAATCTTGTCAGCCATTATTAGTGTGACATTGCTTTCGTGATAGGTGAAGTTTCTAAGTTTTCCCTTTGATTGGAGTGCACATCTTCTAAAGTCTATAGCCAGCCTCCTACCCAGATGTGAAGGCTGAATGAGCCAGCAAGTCCACAATGGCAGTGTTATTTTCCAGCCAAAGGTCTTGGGAATAACACTGAGAAAGGACTTCAACATCTCCTATTCAGAGTAAGAACGGTTTTGTGGGTTTTTTCTCATGCAAAATTTCCTACATGGCAATTTCAGTTTCAACCAGCTAGCAATGCAAAGTACTTGCCTGTCATATTTCTGTCTTTCCTCCCTCTTCCTGACTTGAGTGATATTTATTTCATAGCTGAAAAACCTGCTAAAGTTAAAGAAGGTGTGTCCCACTGCTCCGATGTCAGGCTAAGCTCCAGGCTAAAGACAGTCATTGCGCTAAGTGCACAGAGGAGGTTAAGAACAATAAGCAGCCAAAGAAGTTTGCAGCTTGGGGATGCAACAGGAGGTCCCTCCAGCTCAGTCGTAAGTCTCCTCTGCCTGTTGGCCAGTCTGTGCCAGATAGTAAAAAATTACTCTTGTCTTTAATGATAGTCTGACTTTTAGAATCCCAGTTCCTCTTCCCATGGTGCTGTGGGGCTCTTCTGCTACCTTGGAAACTTTAGTAAAACTAGAGGGGTTGACAAATGGATTTCAGGTTTATTGAAATGGATATTCCTGTAGAAGCTGAAGGAATAGTGCTATAACAGAGTATTAGCATCCAGCATGGTCCCAGTTTTAGTCCTGAAAACAGTTACGCAGGAAGACAGTCCTTCATCCTGTGTAACCGTTCACCTTCTCCCAAAGGCTTGCTGTTCCATAACAAGGCTCAGAATTACTCAAGGATTTTGAAATTATTCAGGAATCTGTGCTGTCATTGTGCAGCATCCCAGGCATAGTCAGCTTAGTGTTCCTGCCTTACAACTGAGATTCTGGACTGGGGAGGGGGAAGGAGATTTTTGCAGTAATAGTGGTGACCAACATTTAAATGTGAAGGCTCATAGCTGAAAGAGGTCTATTTGGTTTATTTTATTAAAACAGTGAAGGTTTGTCACTAGCTGAGCTCACCATTTGCACTATGTTGGGAACAGAATTTGAGTAAGCTGATTCAGTGACTGTCTCTTACTGTGAATGTATTCTTGTAGATCCTTTCTTGCATCCTAATAGTAGCTACATGTGTTTTGGTTTGAGTAAATAATAAGAAGCTGGAAAAAGCCACCAGTCAAGGCCCTATGTGGGTGAGTGGTTTTTGCAAGTATACTTACAGGGATTAATAGGACTTCAAGCCTTACATGTACTTTTGAGTAATGATGCCATTTTGCTACACCGTCTTTCTAAACAATGAATCTTCTTGGCCGTTTTATTGAAGCTTGGACTTACAATGTACTGTAACAAGTAACAAAGTAACTCTGAAGAAAGGCTTCCTGTTTAATGGCTTAACAAACAGTTTGAGTCTGAAATTGATTTTTAGATGATAAAGTTTGGTTTAGAAAACAAAATTAGTTACCACAGGCCAGGATTGAAAAGACATGTAGTAGTCTACTGGAGGTAAACAAATCTGCTCATGCTTTTCAAAGGTAAACTCTGAAAATCTACTTCTGCTGTTCTACCTACAGTAAAGTTATTGATACAGAGCTGGTAAAAACAGGAAAAAGAATACTTTGTTTCCCCTCTGATGATAGTTTCATAGGTTTCAATCCCTCAAGGTCTTCACTAAGACTTTTACTGTATGCACTTCTATCGAACAGATGGAAGTCTTCACAGAGAAAGATAAATGTATATGTACAAGGTTCCATGTTGTATTCTGCAGATAAATTGCCCTTGTACTTTCTTTACGAAATGTTATTTATTTGAGTCTAATTTCAAGCTTGAGGTTTTTGGATGTTCTTCAGTCTTGTCTGTTTTTTGTGCAGGCTGTTTGAGGTGTTGCATAGCAAGCTGCTCATCTCTGCTCGTACACTGTGCCTGTTGCTTATGCTGTGTCCCACCCTGTTTCTTCTACAGGACATTGTTTTGCTTTGCACATTTGTGTTACGTGCTGGCAGTTGTTACTACTTACAGTACTTCATGATTTCCAGCGTTCTATTCTCCAGATGTTTGGGGGTTATTACAGGCTAATAGTTTTTCCTATCAGTAGTATAGTACTTTATTTATTGGCTGCCAAAATTACCATGATGGCTTTTCTAACTCCATTACTCATAATACACTTAGCATATCTAAATTTCAAATAACAAGTCTGTTACAGATTATTTTGATTTAATGTTTCTTTTCAATCCAGCAATTAGACCACTATCTTCAGAATTAATGATCCCATTTTTAAATATTAAGCCTTTCTTCCTAAAGAAGGGGAATGTCTAGTGACATAGTTTTTGTACAGGTTTTTCATATTTAATAATACATTGTGTGTAGTTTACAATGTTTCTGCAAGGGCTAAAGAGCAAAGTTTTAAACAGTGGTATACAACATTTCTTACTTAACTTCTGGGCTCCCTGTTCCTGTGCAGTTAAATTAATTTATTAAAAAGTGAAGAGTATAATTATAATTTGAAATGCTGCTTGGTCTTTTTATAAAAAGCAGGAAGGCAACCCTCTGATGGCAGGTTTGAATATGCAGTCTGTGTTCCTTTTGAATAAGCATGGTGATGAGGTCACTCGGTGTTAGTTGCAATGATTACAGCTTTTTTCAATAATCATACCTAATAATACCTGGAGGAAGAATGAACCAAATTTGACATATTGCCATCGAAGGGTGGATTGCAAGGTGTTCTTGGTGGATTCCCCCTCCCTTCCCAATGCTGTAAGGAGATCCAAGAGGATTTTGCGAAGCTATTAAAAAGCACAAAGAAAGAGCTTCAGAGTTAGTGAGGTTGCTTTTGCAGAGGATGGCAAACATTTTAGTAAGTCGTCATGAAGCAGGTGACTTCAATGTTGAAAAATGCTTAGGAGATGCACACAATTTAAAACAGATGCCCCATCAGAAGGTTATCCAGATGATATATCAGTTTCTAATGTCATAACTTCTTAGGCATATCAAGGGAGGAAGAAAAACCTGCAATTGTTCTGCCAGTTTGTGAAGGCGATGAGAACATCCGAGTGATGTGGAAGCTATATGGGGTTGCTTCTGCTGAATATCTGCACTGTAGAAGGCCCAATAAATGGTGGTGTTTGTGAAAACGTGGGGTTTTCTAGTCATAGTGATTTGTTTAGTCCCAGATAGAGGCTTCTGTGAACATATTTTATTAATTATGTGCTTCTTTCCATAAAGAAAAAGAAACTCAATAATATAATCCTAAGAACAGCTACTGGGATGTAGACCAAAGGTTATTTCTTCTAGTATCGTGTCTCCAGCAGTGGGCAAGTGGAGTAACAGGGCCAGCATAATGTGATACTTTCCCAGGTTCCAGTGGCAAGTTCAGAGGTTTCCTCAAAGGTGGACTCTTCACCTTAAATAGCCCTCAGTGGGTTTATTGTTCAGTTGCTCTCTGAACGCATGTGTGTTGATTGGTAGCTTCTAGCAGCAGGAGGTTCTGCAGGTTAACTCTGTGTTGTAAGTAGAATCATTAACTCTGTGTTGTAAGTAGAATCATTAACTCTGTGTTGTAAGTAGAATCATTAACTCTGTGTTGTAAGTAGAATCATTAACTCTGTGTTGTAAGTAGAATCATTAACTCTGTGTTGTAAGTAGAATCATTAACTCTGTGTTGTAAGTAGAATCATTAACTCTGTGTTGTAAGTAGAATCATTAACTCTGTGTTGTAAGTAGAATCATTAACTCTGTGTTGTAAGTAGAATCATTGCCTTTTGTTGTTGGAACCTGTCACAGGGCAATGCCATTTGTTGCTGGCTGACTGTCCTGCCAGGAGTAGGGGGGCAAGCAGGTCCCCATTTACCTTCTCACCGTACTGCCTTCAGCCTCTTGGAGTTCGTAGGCACAGCCCTCCAAAGGCAAAGAATTCAATTGTAAATGATATGTAATGAGACTAAATGCATGTCTCAAGTTACATTTTAAAAGGATTGGAACTTAAATCTGCTCAACAGTTTTTCGGGACAACAGTACAAAACGTAAAAATCATGGAAGCATGTTGCATACGTGCTTGCATAAAACTGTGCAGTGTGTGTTGAGTGGGGGGGACTGAGGGGGTGTTTATGCAGAATCGCTATTTGGCTATTTTTAAAATTTTTTTGCCAGTCGTATTAATTTGAGTTTGTTAATGCACAAATACTACTTTTGTAAGAAGGCCAACGATCCTGTCATGTTGTTTTCCTTTCCTAGCTGCGACAATTAGTTAATATGTGCATCAACCCGGATCCAGAGAAGCGACCAGACATAACCTATGTCTATGATGTAGCGAAACGTATGCATGCACACACTGCGAGCAGCTAAACAGACATCAGATCATGAAGAAAAGAGCAGAAATAACCAAGTATTTTAAATAAATCATCCCACCTCTTTGTTTGTGTTACACAAATGTAATTATTTGATGCTTACTGTTGTGCTTTGAATTGTAAACCATTTTATATACATGCTTTGTTTTCTGTTTATTTTTTTGTATTTTTTACTAACTTGTAGTTCTACAACAGGTTTAAATATGTAAAGTGTAACTTTAAAAGACAGCAAGAGCTATTGTGTTCCATGTTAAGTGGGTTCAAGTATGTTTTCTTTAATAACAAATTTTTATTTAGTTGGGCCTCAGTTCTAAAACACAGTTGCACTTTTGCACATGATACAGATACCAGGCTTATTATCCAGAAGCAAGATGTCTGAATCTCTCAACTTTTTAGTAATTTATAGAAAGTATGAATTAGCACAGTTAACTTTATTTTAATCTTTGTTCCAAGAGGAACATAATTATTATAGATGGTGGTTGTGTTTTATATTGAACGTGTGTTGAAGATGTTTGCAGCTCTCTGCATAAGAGTAGGCAGGTGGTAGGATTAATTCTCTGCTTGCCAAATGTGACGGGGAAAATAGATTCAGGAAAAATTGTCATGCTGAAATTTTTCTAACATGGCTTTTTATTATTCTGCCATAATGCACGTAAAACATTTGTTGGAGGTTTTCTGGGAAAATTTAAGGTGTTGATTTTGCAATCTGATAGCTTTCAATAGGCTTGTGTAGCACTGCCCTGGGGCAATAGGAATCTGCATAGTTAAGTCTTCAAAACATGCAGATGATTCTTGTTGCAAATCGGGTTCTTTTGAGGCTAATGTTTATGAGAAGGTCTGATTTAAAGGTGGGATCTTTTAAGTTACAGCTTCCCAACTGTTTATGTATATATCACTGTTTATAGATTTTTGTGTTTAAAATTTGAATCACCTTACAGTATATTTAAAAGTTAATATTTTTTTTTTAAATACAAAAACCTTTTGGAAAAGATACAGTGTGGTATGACACAAAATGTATTCTTCTTTAATACCTGGTTTTGTATACTGTATCCTGAGAATTAGTTTTATATTTAGCAAAAGTAAATTTTAGCTTTTATGTTTAAGAGAAAGTTGCCACTCCTTCATTTGGGAAATAAATATGTATGTAAAATGTCTTACAAATACTTATTAGTTGAAAAGGAAATCCAGAATACTTTTGTTAGACCTTAGTACCTTTTTGGATATGCTTAATAGTATTGTTATTGTTAAGGAAGGAAGGTGTCTTGTTTTTAAATGTGGTAAAAATGGAGAGTGGCCTGAAGCTTCTTGAGTTTCAAGACTGAACTTTTTATATAGAACTGTCAAAATTATTACCAGTGATATTGCTAAGAAGCAATTCCCTTATGTGGGCAAAAAGAAGTTAGTTCAAATAAAAGCAGCGGTAAGTACGTACACATATAGGTTCTAAATGCAGCCAGTTTCCTGCAGGCTCAGATCCTTTTTTTTTGTTTGTTTCTCTGTGCAGCTTTATTTTTTGATTTGATATAATGCTCAAAGAATAAAAATCCAGTTGTGGGGTTTGTGGAGGAAATGTTCAAGCTAGGTCAGGGAGGTTTCTGTTTTTGGTGTGTGGGGGTTTTTTTTGGGGTTTTTTTGTTTTTTTGTTGGTTTTTTTTTTAATTTTTAAATCTACAAATACTCATGTTTGGCAAAATACAGGAGTTTTTAAATAGTATGTGGCAGATCATCAGCTTGTCTTAATACACATATTTTTTTAATTTTTGTTTCCAGATTTTATAGGATGAATCCTTAGTCTTTCTCCTGGCTTCTGTGTATCTTGTAGGGCTTCAGCGGAACGATTTTAGGGAGGAGGTATTTGAGAAACCTTGGTTTGTGTTTAACAACTTCTAGATCTCATGTGTTACCTGATTATTGAATTTTAAAAATGATGGTTGTGTTCCATAACAGTAGTTCATACGTCGTAGGATGAAGTGGTTTGTATTGGAACAGGCAGCATACTACTTTTGGACTGCCAGGATTAGCTCTTAATATGCACAAATACTCAAGCCATTTTTAGCTCTTTTTTTTTTCTGAAATGTGCTAGAACATGTAAAAATAACTGAAAAAATACCCTCAGCACAGTCTAGCTATTTGTATATAATAATCTGCATAAAGTATTAAATTTTTCCTGAAAGAAACCAATAATAATTTCCTCTCTGCCCTGCCTTCGGAAGGATACATTGAGTAAAGAAATCATGAGTTAAAAGTTAGCAAATGTGCATACTTAAGCATACAAATTTTTTTATTGCTGTATTTTTCTAGTATTTATGATTAAATCTTGTGCTGAGGAAAAGAAAAAGTTGTTCCTGTTTTAAAATGAATAGTACAGATTACTCTGGTACCAAACTTTATAATTAAGAATTAACCTCGTATAGGTTAATAGAACTGCTTACTTAACTGGGAACGGTAGCATCTATCTCCTAAGTAAAGCACCTAGTAACATATGAAAATGTTAAGTCTTTTATAACACTCCCATTTGTGCTATACATTTACAAAATATTTTCTTTTATAAAACACCTTTCTATTTTTTGTATGTTGTTGATCTTGACGTTTGGCACTATTTATTTTAAGCTATGGCATTATGTGTTTATTTTCTTTAAAGGAAGCGTGTTACTTTTCTAGCCAAAATGTCTGACTAGCTCCTCCTTTTATTTCAGTAATGCTTACAGGATTAACTTGCTTTGAGTGAACTATGTGCTTTGAATGACACTGCATAAAATCTTTGTCTTGTCTTGAAAGCTCCCCTGCTGTGCAGTAGTCTAATAGAAATAAAACGTACAGATATGAAATATAATATAAAAAAGAGTGTTTTTATGATATTTTTTCAAACTTCTATTATTACATATATATATATGTTACAGTAGATACTACCTATCTTGTGGACAGTGTACTGCTTCCAGTAGTTGATTATAGGTGAGTTTTCTTGACTGTAACAAAAGATAGTATATAAAAAACACCTTTTGTTGTATTTGTCAATTTTTTTTCTAAAAATCCTAGATCTGATATATTCACAATTAACCCAAAAGAGTGTTTTTATACCAAAGTTAAAAACAAATCTGAAATTATTTTCAAACCATATGAAAATATCTGAAAGGCATAAAAAGAATGAAGAGCTCCCATTATGCCCCAGTCCTGTGAGCTGTTGTTTATAGGTAGGCTGAATTTTATGTAACTTCAGAAATTTTGAGTGAACCTCATATACACACATGAATAAATAGTAATTAGTAGGGTATATAGAAATGATGTGCTCAGCTCACTTTTTATACCTCTCCTGTACGTCACTGGTTTGGTAGCAGGGAATGATGTGGGGTTTCCCCCCCCTTCTTCTGTTGCACTCTAACGATCCAGCTACCAACCGTACGAGCAGGCAATAGAAGTATGTTGACTTCTTGTAATAAGCAGAAACTTTAAAAATGTGCCAATATACTGAAAGATGAAATACAGCATTAGAAGTGTCTGAGAAGGCTGGTGTTTTATTCATGCTTAAGAAAGCCACAGAGTGAAATTCTTGACAGAAGCTTGGAAATGGAGGACTTCTTATGCCAGTGGTTCTCAGATAGCTCTGAATGGGACCTAAAGTCTCAGCGCTGTTTGTTTTCAACAATCTGTCCACTTAATCTCTGTCTGCGCTGTTACACAGTGAGATGAGAATCTTAATGGCTGGACTGGAATGCTGGTGGTGATTGCTGTATTTGATCAGGTATTTGAGCTTCTAGGAACAGGAAGTTGATGGGAGGGAGAGTCAAAGAAGGCCTTCAGGTCTTGCTTTGTGGAGAGTTAATTTAACCTGAAAGTAAAGTTGCTGAATAGCAGAGTTCAGATAACTGCTTTTTCATTATTTTTAGTACTTCTTTAACAGTCAGAAGTTTTTCCAGCCCTACCATATCCCCACATCATCTAGCCGGTGGCAGTGCTGGTCTTCCGAATGGCTGATCGCTGCTGTGATCTGGGTGAATACCTAAACCTTGCTGGCAAGGTCGTCCCAGGGGGGGAATACCAGCACTGGGCATGCCTAGGGGGGTGTTACTTAAGTTTCTGAACATGACTCAAATACAGATTTTTAAGGTTCTTTTTCAAAGTTTATTCCCTTCCCTAAACCTTGTTCTTCAGTTGATACTTTTAAAAGATTGCTTCCCTTTCATATTCACTTGTGAAGTTCTAAGATTCCTGTCTTCCACTGGTTTTGCTTCATCTGTCCTGTTGTCTGCGCTACCCTCTTCCTGATTTGAAGTCCTCTGTGTCTAGTTTGCTTCTTTCTTTGTGCCTTTGCTAAACTCAAGCCATTTTTCTTCTCAAATTTTCTCCACTCACTGTGGGCAAGCCCTATATTTTCCCCTGATAACTACTTAACTCCATTGTTCTTCATTCTGTTTTTCCAGCCCAACGCTTTTGATTTCTAGTTTTAGACAGATTTTCTCACTGCCTCAATCATTCCCATGACCTTGTCTTTACTAAATACTGTTCACTTTATTATACCTCATTTCTAAATTCCCTTTCTCTGATCACTACCTGCTCTCTTCCAGCTTATCTGTCTTTCTCTCTCCTCTACCCTGTCACTCACTCCTTTTGGGATCCCAAGTCTATTAACCTTTCTGACTCCTCTTCTCAGCTGCCTCCTTCCTTCATTGGCCTCACTTCCTTTGACTCACTGGTCTTTATTTTCATCGCTTTCTGCTCCTCCATACATGGTTTCTTTGGTTGCTTCTCACATTGCTATCCATTCCTATCCCTGGACGTTTTTTCTTGTAACTTCTTAATTTTCTTTCCTGCCTTTCTGAATATCTCTGAAGGGTATGACAGCACAACACAACTTTGGACTCAGCATTGCCTTACCTGTTTTAATTCTCTTTCCAAATGGACTTTTTAACCACTTTATCCCACCTTTTTTTTTTTCTTGTTGAGCTTGTTTGCATGTTTGCTGTTCATTTTAAGTTTCTCATTCATTCTTGATGCAAAATGTATCTTCAAAACCAATGTTGATTTTTACATGATGAGATCCTTTTCAAAATTGTCCTTTCTCAGAAATCTGTTTCTGAACTGGGCTTTTCTGCCTCTTTGCTATACAAGTTTTCCCCTTTTTATTTCTGTATCTTTTATGCCTGTCATTCCTTTCGTTGAATGACAACTTTCTCTTTAAATCCTCATCTTGTTTCCATCACTAGCAACCAAGTTTTTCTTTCTGAGGTCTTGAAGGGATAAGCGCTCATCATCCTAACTGGTTCTTTTTTTTTTAATATTCTTGCCCTTTATTCTCCATTTGTCATTTCCTATTGGTATGTACCTGAATATCCTCACTCCAGTTTGTTTTCAAGTTTCTGACTTTACATTTTATTTTGAATGCTCCCCAAAATCCAGTGCTTCCTTCTTCTCCCGTAGTTCTATCTCCAGATGGTTCCTTGAGTATCTAGCCACAATCTCAGACCTGTTGAGATTCAAAGATCCAGTTTTTATTCCAGAGTCCCTCCAGACTATTTTCCAGCATCCCTGACAATTTTACTTGCCTATTTTCCAGGGCCACAACCTTTCTATCTCATGACACTTCTCCCATGCCTGCATATCAAATATCTCAAAAATTATTAGTATCAGATTCCAGGCCTCTTCATTATCTGTTCTTTCTTGTCTTTTATCTTTACTGTTTTAACCTCTGTGTTGTTTTGATAACTTTTCTGCTTTCAAAGTATCAAAATCGACAAGACTGAACTGTTGGGCTTTAGCTGCTTCGTGCACTGCAGAAGGAACTCCATGAAATCATTTGTTTTGTGTTTCTAAAGAGACGAGTCCCACAGATTTCGTCTTATTTCAGGACTGTAGAGCTGGCGCAGATTCTATTGCTCGAAGTATTTTGAAAGTCCTTGAATTTTGGCCTTGATTTAATCTTCTGCTGCTTCAGATACAAGTTTTTGCCCTTCATTTCTTTGTCTTTACTGTGTGTAACTCTGTCTTGTTTCTGCACATAAAGCTAACGGTCCTGTTCTTGGTGTAGCAACTTGAATTCAGTGCATTTACTATTGCTTAAAATAATGTGCTTAAGAGCTTCACTGGCTGGATCCAGAGTGTTAGGCACAATGCTCCTCTTTGTTCCTGTCGCACACTTACACTGGCTTCTCTTGCTGCCTCTCTATCTGCCCCAACTGAAGATGCGCCATGTTACGCTGCAGGGTAGTGTTGATGCAGTTGAGGCACCTGCAAACAAGGTAACTGGTATACTTGCAGCACTACTGCAGGTTCTTATCAAGAGCAAAACGCTTATTTGTCCTGTGCATCTAGAACTGAGCTCTGTGCTGTACTGCTTCTCTGTCCATGCTACCCTAATTTCAAGCCAGACCAGCTCTGCCTGCATGGTAGACAGCAAGTTTTCTGCGTAGGTCTGACTTCACAGTTGTAGCAGCCTTTCAGCTTTGGACGACTGCATGTTTGTAGGGATTCACTGTTGATCAAATTGTCTGAACTTTGACTGCTCGTAATTATCCTCATATATATGTTGAGAAGCAAAAGTCTCCATAAAACTAAGAAGTTTGGGGAGTGTAGGATATAGAGCTGAATGTCAGATTGTTTGGTGTGTGTGGGCATACACACATTTAATCACTGTTTATTTTCACCAGAATAATACTTTTCTTTTAGAGGATCAGGTGCTTGTTGGCACTAAACGAATACTTTCAGTATTTTCAGTTTCTATGTGTATCCTTTGTTGCCAGTTTGTATCATGTCATACGATTAATTAATTTTTCTTCTATGACTGCCTTAATGATTGGTGGAGGCCTTACACCTTTTGTCTAATTGAAATGTTCTGTTCATATCGAAATAAAAAATAAATCAAGAAATTAGATGCATTGAGTCCTTCCTGATGATTGCATTTGCTTTGTGTTTAAATCCTAGCGATGGAGAGAGGTCTTGCAGTGGACAGAAACAGAGATGTTTTGGGGTTCCCTGCTCCCTCTCCACCTTCTGGCTCCTTGGTCCCTGGCTTCCCTGGGGAACGTGTTGGCAGCACAGCACTGCCAGGGTACTGAGGGCTAACAGAAACTTAAAATAAGAAAAGTAAAACGTTGATGTTATCCTGCTTACATTCCTTTGGTGTCCTGTCTCAGTGTGACTAGGAAATCTCCCATTTCAAAAAGACTAGGGAGGCCCTTGGCATTGTTGTACAGTCTTTTATTGTTCTTTACATGCTTGGCATTAAAAATCCGTTTGCTGTTACAAAGAGAATTTTAAATCATGCAAAGGGTCTTACTTTGCCCATTGGTACTCTTCTGTACGCTTTATTTGTTAGCTGTTTCTTTGATTTCAGTCATGCTGGACTGCTGTAGAGGTGATCATTAAATATGAGTATTGGATTTTCTGGTAAGGTTTTGT
This sequence comes from Falco rusticolus, assembly GCF_015220075.1. NCBI lineage: Eukaryota > Metazoa > Chordata > Aves > Falconiformes > Falconidae > Falco > Falco rusticolus. Next base: position 34,610,074 of record NC_051197.1, read on the forward strand.
TGGGAGAGGGGAAGAAGGGAAGCATTCATTGATTTGTTTGAATTTGGTTGCTGATGGTGCTTCAATCAAATTGTGGAATCATTCAGGTTGGAAAGGACCTTGAGAGAGGTCTCTAGTCCAGCTCCTGCTGAGAGCAGAGTCGGGGCTGAATTCAGGCCAGGGCTCAGGGCTTCAGACAGCCGCATCTTGAAAACCTCTGGGGACAGTGGCTGGGCAGCTTCCCTGGGCAGCCTGCGTCAGCACTTGGCTTCACTGTGAGCCTGGCTTTCCTGATGTTCAGTCAGAAGCTCCTCAAATTAGGGCTGTTTGTTCTCCTGCCACTTCTCAAATGTTATTTATATTGCACAAAAGGTAAGTCAGACATTGAAACAAGCAGAGAACTTAATGTTTTATTTTCTGAAATGTGCAAAAAAAAAAAAAAGTTCATGTAATACTTTTGCATCCTGTATGACATGTACATGATGATCATTTACTACTTGAGCGTAAAATAAAATTTTTGGCAGTAAAACTTGATTTAAAAGTTCTGTGATGTTTATGGCTGGATGTTCTCAGTTGTTACCTTTTAAATCTAAGAGATGTCTCCTGGCAGAACACAGCTCCGCCTCCGTGGTGAAGCCGGGACTGGGATCCTGAACACGACTTCAGTTTCTGCCTTCTGGAGCCTGCGGTGAGGGAGGTAGCTCACCACTGGGGTGGGATGGGAAGGAAGAGAACGTGCATCGTGATAGCTGGTGGGTGCGGGAACTCCTACTTCTACTTCCGTGTGCTGGTGGAAACTTGCCTAGAGAGATTTATCAACACCGGGATTTGAGGTTGCAAATGATGTAGGGAGGGGTGGTAGCAATTTTCAGAGCAGTGGTTGGTTTTGGTTAATTTTCCCGTGTGTCAAATGAGAACTCAAAGTCTGCAACTTCTGATCACAGATTTCTTGGAAGTGAATAGAGGATATGGCAAATGGGTTCGGTTCCAAATTCAACGGAAATTCTGTCTTCTGAAGCAGTTTCCTTAAACGAAGAATAATTTCTTGATCTTATAAAAGTCATTTCAGTTACCTGTCTGGCAGGGTGGTGGTGGCTCTGTATCGTTGTTGTACTGGAGCTTTTACGAGGCATGTGTTTCCCTAGACCCGCTCCCGGCGTATGGCAGCTGCCTGGCAGCTGGGCTCCTCCGCCTCGTTCCACACCAGCGCGGCACGGGATGGCAGAGGGGACGGCGGAGGGGACGCAGGGACCGAGCTGCCTTGTGTAGCGTTCGCGTCCACGCAGGTACTGGCACGGGGTGCAGCTGCACGTGCTGCTCCGTCCTCTCGCTTCCCAGCGCCAGTCGTGTAGGTCAGACCCTCTGATACCGGGAAGCCGGGAGGTGTAGAGGTACTATGTAAACACACATCGCCGATGCATGCCACGTTCGCTGCGGTACAATTTCTTCTGATTTTCATTCACTCATAGTGACTTAATGTAATCCAAAAGTGTGTGTGTGGGGGGGGGTTGGTGGGTTTTTTTTGGTTTTTTTTTGTTTTTTTGTTTTTTTTAAAGTGTTGCAAATGATTCAGAACTTTCACTCTTGGGAAAGAATATCTTATAAGGTAATTTAATTTTGCAGCATTCAATATGCATTCGTAGCAGTAATGATTTTTTTTGCTTGTTCTAGAAGAAATAATTATTGTAGAGTATGATACCTCCATCCTGTGATCTGTTAAAGACTAAAATTCTTCCTGCTATACTTTTCCTCACTGGATAGGAGGAATTAAAAGCTTCTTTTCAGAAGTGTGGGAAGAGCCAAATGCAGTTGCACTGATTTCAACCCCCAGAGAAGGACTTTCTTGCTGGAGTGTGGTCTGAGCAGCTGTAACGCTCCACCTGTAGCTGGAAGGGAATTCCTCCAGGGCAGAAGCTCTGCTAAGCAGACATAAGACAGCTTTGAGGACTGCCTTAAAAGGGTTTAATGAGTTTGCAGGGAAGAAAGGGGTCTTAAAATGTTCTTGTTGTGGAGAGTGGTTTAATGCCCTGGCCCCTGTGGTAGGCTAAGGAAATACAGGGGTCTCCAGCTGATGTGAGCACTAGGCTGACTTCGAAGGGAAGGCTGCTTGTCTTTTCTCCTTTAGCTGGGAGATCTGTACTGTGTGTTTGGGGATGAAACACAGTCTGGCTGAAAATTCCAGCCTCGGGTGGGAGAGTTCTTGCAGGTAGTTTGCATGGAATATCCAATAAAAATAGTCAGTCAGTAATTTGAAGAACCATGTACACTCATCTTGTTTCTGTAATGTAGCTGTTCCACTCCAGAGCCTACATGGGTATGGAGACGACTTCATCAATCCGTCCTTAGCAGAAATAGGACAAGGGTTGCCCTGTCTTGGTTTTGTATTTTCCTGTGGTGTGTTTTATGTTGTTTGTTATTTTTGATGGCTTTTAGTTTGTTTGCAAAACACTTCTCACCTTAAAATTATAATTTAAAAATGTTCCATATGAATTTAATGTACCTCTATATCTGTATTAACAAGACTTACAAAACACTGTGTTCTTGTCTATAGCGAACATTTGCAGGTTGACCGTGTATCAGATGTACTTGCTAGGAGCTGCCCTTGACTTGTCACGTTGCACTGTTGTGAACGTGAATATGTTTCCTTTGTTGAAATCCAAGGACTGATCCTATGAACATAAAATGCAAGGTATACATCTTTAAAAAACCCCGCATACTGCAAAATGAGGCAATTATTTGGTCTTCCCAGAGCCGTGTTTCCTGTGTGTGGGTATCAGTGGTAAGTATGGCCGTTAGCAAGGCTGGCGCTGGTTTGAGCATCATTAAATAGAAGCCTGCTGACACTGGCCATTGATCCAGCAGCTGGCACGGGGCCTCTGGGCCACGGTATTTCCTCCCCCATCTCTCCCTTCTCTCTGGGGATAACCAATTGGAAGAAACGACCCACTTGCCTGGAGTGTTTTAGAAGCGGTGGGCAGTTCGATGTGAATTGTCAGCTCCAGCTAGGGCAAAGGATCATGCGGTTGACCCTTATCTGATGCTGGCAATTCTGTTCCTGTAACATTCGGCCATCCCTTACAATGTCACAAATCCCAAGAAGACCTTATGAAACTCCACCAATGCAGTCTTTGGAAAGCTGTCATCTTTTAGAGCTGTTATGGTACAAAAGGCCGGTGGCTGTTTTGAGCTATAATACTTTTTTAAAGAGAGGTCTGCCTGTTCAGTAATGAAATGTTTATGGTGCTAAGTAATCTGTTGATAAAACCACATTTTATTTCAAAATTGCTTTATTTTCCATTCTGTGAGAGTGCACAAGTCGACGATGATCTCAAGTGGATAGAATCAGATGATGTTTGAGAAATATTCATGAAATGGAACATGCTATTTCTCATAGGTACCATGTTCTTCCCATATAGGTACCATGTTCTTCCCAAATATTGTTGTTTTCAGTCTTTAAATTTTTCTTTAAACAGCATTGATACCTCTAAAAACAGTCACAAGCTTTTACAAAGACAGCTTAGGTATTCTAATATGGTGTGCTTTGAGAATTTTGCATATATTTCGCAATTAATGATTTATATTTTCCGTAAGAAATTTAAATTAGACATGGTATTATTTTGTTATTACAGTAGTACCCAAATGCTGTAATTGTGATCAGAATCCCATTGTAACTAAATGGAGTATCTATGTGAGAATATTCTCTCTACAATCCATCATCTAACTACACATTTGCAGTAAGTTGCCTCACACACCAATGCGGAATGCTGGCAGTTTTTGCCTGCAGTAAAGTACCATCCGATTGTATAACTTCTGCCTGCTTTATGGGGCTCTTGTTGGAATTTGGCCTTTTTATTTCCTCCTGATTTTTAATTTCTGACTTCCTATAGGACCATCAAGCTACTGCAAAAAGAACTGTAGACCATAATTGTAATTTCTCACAGTAACTGGGCATGAAATTCTGTGCTTAAAATGCAGTCCTAAACCACAGTTTCCTTTTAAGTCACATATTCTGCAGTTCTCTCATAAACTTAAAATACAGTCCGTGTTACATCTTTTCATCACTTCATAATTTTATGTAATGAAAACCTAAAATAGAAATTATTTTTGACTGTATAAAGTGCCTCAGAGTTGAAATTGCAAAGAAATCGATTGTGTTCTTCAGACCCCTCAATAATTGTCTTTATATTCATTCTTTAAGGTCCTAACTAAGCTGAAATGCAGTATTTCATTCCTGACATTTAATCCATAAAAACATCCTTGGAGATGTATTATTCCCTTAAAGTAATTCATGTGTACCCTACAGTGAACACACACAGCTGGAGGTATATCGGAATCTTTTTTTGCTCTGCTACAGGACATAAACAGGAAATGTATACACGCCTCGTTTGAAATGGGTTTAGATAATTGTCGTATGGAAACATGTTGTCTTAGTCCTGGGGCTATTTTTTGATGAGATATTTACAAAAAAAACCAAAGCGTCAAACTCTGGATACATGAACTAACACTGCATCTTCGACTGTTCTGATTTGGGTAGTGTTTGTTTGGCTTGTAAATGAATGGCAGCGGTGCTGGTGACGCAGCGGTACCTCCGGGCTCAGTCCGCCTGGGTATCCGAAGGTACAGCAGGTCTGTCCGTCGCGAGCCGTTCTGGGGGAGGCTACGGCGTGAGCTCACCCCCTGATCGCTCTGCCTGTGCAGCCTGCGGCCACGCTGCTCCCTGGGGATGCGGCAGGTACGGGCCAGGTCCTGCCGGCTGAGCGAAGGCCTGCCTTGCCCGTGTGCCAGAGTTAATGCTGAGTGACTGGTGCTGTGCTCGACTTGTCTGCGTGCTGGCACTGCCAGTCTTGCCACGGGTGCGTGCATCTAGCACAGCGTCGTCTGCGTAGGAGTTAGTGAGTGGCTGTGGTACCTGCTTGTGCCAGAATGTTCTGCATCCAGAACTCCTTAAAAAACACAGTAAGTTGTGACTTTGGACTTGTATGCCTCCTGTACGCCTCTGCCCATACTTACTCATGTTAATCAGCTTATTTCTCCTACTGGTTAAGAAAAGAATGGAGCAAGAATCATTTCTGTTACAGTAGTGCTTCTTTATATTTCTAAACTAGCTAAAAGTCTTAAAGATGTATAGTACAGGAATATCTATTCCGTTGAATTCTGTGGATGTCAGTCTTTGGACACCATAAAAGGACTTGATTATCTGCATATACTGAGCATCTGTTACGTGGTTGTAGGTATCGTAGATGCTTTTAAACTGCATATCTGAAAAATCACTTGACTGCTACTGAAAAGCCTGATCTGATGCGCAGTATAAAAGAATGTGGTGCACTTTCTGCTTTACTGACCCTGCGTGTACAGGTTGGCCCTGATCATGTCTCTGATTCCATGTTGTTTTTCCATGCAACTTGCACAATACAGGTTTTCATCGTGTACCAGACAGATGTGCCCAGGCAGCGTACTTCATAGCAGATCCTGTAAGTGAGCAGGAGGCCAAGAGGAGTCCAGCAACTTTGGAGCAGCACGCAAACCTCACACCTTCTGCCCTCCTCTTGTATATTCGTAGCTCTGGCTTCTGCTCTTTTTCTGGAGTGTAGCCACTTTCTACAGTGCTTCTGGCCTTTTTTTAGCTTTCCCAATTTCTGTGGGATCCTGCATTTCACAGCGTGCTTAGCTCTTAGTACTGCCTTTTACCTCTTAGCTTTGCTCCATTCTGTGATTTTCTGTGCTTTGAGAATCTGTCCTTTCAATGTTACGCCCTTTTCACAGCATCTGGCTTGGTAACCTTGTACTTCTCTTATTCTCCAAGTAATTTTGTGCTTGCTTTCTCATGTACTTCTGCTGTGATTTGAGGATGAGTGCTTTTGTGGTTTCTTTCCCTGCCTCCCTAGTGGGATGTAAAAATCCCTTTCCATTCTGATAATCTAGTAACATTGCAAACTACTTTGCTACAGTCCCAGTTACACAGAAGTTGGACTACGAGCCTCTGAGCAGGCTTTGTGTTATTTACGTGGATAAGAAAGGATGCATTACAAAACATGATTTGCACATGACAGCTATCAAGAAAATTGAGAGGCCACAGTATGCAGGATTTTGAGGGGAAAAAATTGGTCTGAGTGGCGATCTCAGGCAGTGCTCAGTGTAGTGTGGGATTAGGTCTTAAGCAAACACTCTTATGAAGAGTGCTCGTGCAGCATTACAAGTAACAAAACAATTACCCAAAGGACAGCATCTTTGGAAACGATTGCTGTCGTTTGGCTAGTACTGGTAAGCTTGCTGTTTTCTCTGTCCATATTTTGTCCATTAATACTTACTACAGAGCAAAGCAAGTAGTGGTGGTTTTTTTTTTTTTTTTTTTGAAAGATGATATTGTTGATAGATGTAGACTGTATAAAAATGAAAGAATTTTCTGTGGTTGTATAACAAATACATTTCTCTTTCATCCAGCACTGAACTTTAAGAATGAATGAGGATTCAGGTTGTGAAATTTTTCAATTTATTCTTTTAATGTACTTTCTTATATTGTTGCCAGCAAAGATAACTGCATGTTTGGTTATCATTCCACGACACTTTAGCTTTTCTTTTATCACAGGATCTGCCCCCCTTAAAGGAAAGTATAAAGAGTAGCAGTGTTTTGCAGAATTGTGAGATAGATGTTGGTCTTCCACAGAGCGATCACTAGGCAAATACTGAAATGCCTTTGAATCCTTGAATCTGCCAGTGAGATTGGGGCTTATATTACTCATGCTCACTTACTTTTATAGATCGATATTTCATGGTCTATTTACTAATACAAAATGACCATTTCTATTTTGGCAAAAATGTGTAATTTGTCATCCCGCCCCCCCCCCCCCCCCCCCCCCCCCCCCCCCCCCCACGTTTCTAACAAATTGCTGCTTTTGATTTCTCAGGCTTGATGGGACACTGGCATTGGCAGGTGGTGGAGTGACACAATGCAGTATGATATGCCAAAGTAGTTGGGCATCACTTGTCATCTTGTACACAAGTGAGGCAGAGGAAATAAGAGAATACATAAGTCTCTCAAAGATGCCGGAGGAAAAAAAAAAGATATTTTCCATAGGATAGAAATTTTTTTTCTGGAATCGCCTCCTTCCATCTTGTCCCCAGAGTGGTTCAGTTTCTCATGCTGCTTCGTCTACACCATATCTAAGGTATTGTAAGCAAGTATGTGAAACATTTTACCTGTAATAAATAGCTCCACGTATAATTTCACTTAAGATTCTTGCTTGCTTTCTGTAGTGCAAATAAGAAGCCATTGAAGGTAGTAAAGGTATAAATAATGATCTTTAGTGTTATGGCCTATGCTAAACGCAAAACATAGAAGCATATCTCTTGCTATAAAGAACAGCTCAGTTTACTGTGATTTCATAGCGATAGCTTTTTTTTTTTGACTGCACAGGATTATTCACAGTTTGTTTTTTCAGGCAGAGGCATACCTCAATAATTCATCAAGTTGTTCAAACCCACAAATGCTCATGCATGGATTTAAGGAGGAGCTATCGTATGTACATGGTTCTCAATTTTTGGTCCCACTAGGACAGCATGGTGACAAATACTTAGCAAACTTGTCCCTCAGATTCTTTTCCTGAAGTTTGCAATCTACAAAAGCTTTATTAAATCCATTGCAGGACATTGGTGCAAATAGAATGACATGGAAGAGCAGCCCGTGTTATTTCTTCACCTACCTCGGAAGGTATGCAGGATGCTCTTCCCCGTGTGTGTGCAGCAAGCATGAGTGAAGAGGCAAGTGCAAGTTTAGTAAATCCTGCAGAGTAATAGCATAGCTAATGTAGCTCATTCAGAAAGCTCGCTGCAGATGTCCAAAGCATCTCTTTCATCCTGTGAGCCACCCAGCTGCATGGCTTCTCTTCTGGATGCTCCTGAGGTCTGCAGCAGAGGACTCATCCCCACTGTGGAGGAGGTTGCTAACCTCTCCCAGGTTAAGGAAAATACAGTGATGATGTTTAGAAGGAGGAGTGGCCCAGTTCAGAAGGGGAGTTTCCTTAAAATCGTGTGTGTGGTAAACAGATAAACTTCTCGAGCATGGTTTTGACTGTGAGCTTTGCAAAGGTTGCTCCAAAAGGTGATGTATAACTTTTTCTCCTGACTGCCTGGGTTTTGGATTAACCATGCTAAATTTGGTGCTTGAGATTGATCAGGATTAATGTCTTCCAGACTGCATCTGGATTGCTAAAACAGCAGTCTGACCTCCTTTGGTTTGGAACATTGTTTATCTGACATAGGAGCTTAATATTTTTAAAAGCTTTGTCTGCAGGTATGTCTGCTTCTACAGTTAATTTATAACATACTTTTTGAACAAACTTAATTTGGAAGACAAAATTTGATGCTTTCCATTATTTTTCTTACAGTGCATTATCTTGTGTTTAACCTTAGTGAAAAATTGTCACCTACTTGTTTCCTTTTGACAAAGGAATTTTGCAGTTCCTCCCAGTTTTCTCCAATCTTGACAGTTCTTAATCTGTGGTATTTGCAAATACTTCAGCCCTATTTTAATTATGGTAGTACTTTATATATAAGCCTAGTATTCATTCCAGGTTTGCTGTTTATTGCATGCTTTGTCATCAAAGACTGAGGCAAGAATATTGCATTTTGGGCCACAGCAGGTTTGGATCGCATTTTTCTTATGATTGTGTGATTGTTTTATGCTTTGGAATGGTGCTAATTTAGAGCGAGCGGCCAACGCAGTGTGCACTGGCACTCCAGCTACCAAGGCATCCTCACCTAATCATGTATTTTTCTTCTTAAAATAATTTTTCCCAGGAGGAGCAGGTGTTAATTCCATGTATTGGGGATGGCCATCATGTAATATATGTATGCATAAGAGAGAAGCTATTTTAATGGGATTTTTTTTGTTTGTGTTTTAAAGTGAGGCTTGGTTACATACAGTTCCTACAACACACGTGATGTGTACGTCGGGTCTTCGTGGACGAGTAGCTCTTTATGCTGCTTGTGTATTGGCAGTGTTGGGGTTTCTTTATAGATTGATATTAAATGAGCTTTAAATGTTTGCTGGCTTCATTTAACCCCAAGTTCTTTCCAGTATAGCTTTAGCAGTGCTGTTAGAGAAGAAGTAGTCACGACATGATGGTCTCTAGCTGGCCTCATGTCCCTGCCTGTGTTCTGCGTGCTCTCGCGGGCTGAGCATCCCTTGCCGCCGACTGCCAGCCTCTCCTGTGCAGCGAGTGAGTGTGCACATGTACTACTGTGCCCTCTGCAACAGTGGCGGGAGGTTGTTGCTTTTCCTCCACAGCCCCTCAGCACTGCCAACTGGGAATTTAAAGATGGGGACCATAGCTCCAGAAAATACTGTATTTTAGATGTGTTTTGGTAGCCACGAAGTTGTTTTGTCTGGTTCCCATACTGGCCTTATTAGGCAGCTAAAGGAAAAAAAGTACATCTACCCACATTTATCCCTTTATGATAAGGATATGTAAGAGACAACCTTTCTATAGATATATATTATGCCTGCTGAAAATTACTGCTAAAAATATTCTCAAAAATTATAAGCAAATGATGAACTTCTTAGGTTATTCTTGAGGTAAGATATGAATGAAGAATTAGAAAACCCTATGGCCCAGTAAGAAATGGATTTTGTGGTCTCATTGTACTGTTAAATTTTCTTCTGGAAATGATCTCCCACTGTCTAAAATACCATAATGTTTTTACAAGTTTGCAGAAGATGAAAATGTTACCAGATGTTAAGTTCAAGGAGCAAGTTAACTACTGTTGTCAGATGGAACAGCTTTTGCTGTTTGGTAACTTCTCTTTGCCTTCTCTCCCTCCCTTCCCCCGCCCCCTGATCCACGTAACCCAGCTGCTACCCAACTGCCCTTCTTCAGGGAAACCAGAATTTCACTGACGGAGGTGAGAAGTCTGTGTGGTGTGTGGTCGGGTAATTTTGGTAATGCAACGATCAACTTAAGCCTTTTATCAAAATGGATTATCAAACTAAACTGCTGTAGTTAAATATAGTTTACTATTAAATGCATTTTCAATAAGTAGAAGAGAAGTTGCCAATAACTGACTTTGACATGGCAAAAATCTTTATAGGGCACATGAAAAGGGTTGCTGGTATCAGGCAGTCTCACCTTAGCACTGCTACAATGCTGCTGGTTTTGCTGTGGCGCCTTTTTTTTTTTTTTTTTTCATAATGTGATTCAACTATATAAAAGGTTTATGGATTTGAAGCACATCAGAGGTCATTCCCTCCTGTGACTCGCTAATCAGCTCTGGTACTTTCATATATACAGCAGGAACTTTCAGACAAAGGTAAGATTAGTAGCTAACCAGACAAAGAGAAGATGGAGGAAAATAATAGTAGTGGTGAGTACATGCATCAAGTAAGTGTGGCCCAATATTTTTATGGCCTTTTTGATAGATTGCTTTGGATGCTTCTGGGCAACATTGAATGCAGCATTTTTTTTATCTCTACCCCAGAAGGATTATTCCAATGGTTCACCTTAGATTCTGCACAGAATATTACTTTGATACTGTAATAGCTTTGGAAATGCTCTCCTTTGATGTCAGGAGCTGTATGGAACTGTTCTTTTGATTAAAAACCACTTACACACTTGAAAAACCTAATAATAGATAAAAAAAAAAAAAAGAAAAAAATGATCATCAATTGTGCTTTATTAAACTAGATCTATGGGAGAGATACAGAACATGTGTGCATCTGTATCCCCTGTCTTGATCTGTTATCTTTCTGTTGGAAACTCTCACAGTATGTCTGTCTGCCTTGAATAGCCCGTGAGCCTCTTTCTTTTTTCCCCTTTTCGTTCTAGGACTCTCCCCTTTCTTCTGCCATTGAATGCTTGCAGACTGAACAACCTGGCTGGCAGCTGGATTATTATATCCCCCCCTTCCCTCATCCTCAATTGATCATCAAAGATTTATTGTATGCAGTTGTAGTTTAAAACCTAGCCTGGTCCGTACCAGGCAAATTTCTTTTTTACTAGCAAGGGGCAGAATTGAACTAGTGGCCAACAATTCAACTTCATTCACTCATTTGCAATCAGTGCTATTTCAGGGAAATAAACTGCAGACAATCATGTGAAGATGCTCAGCTGATGCTGGCTGTGTCCGCAGACGGGGATCAGGGGGATGTCTGACACAGTTCAGGGCTTATGGCAAAAGCCCCCTATGCTGCTGTGGCACATCTATAGGACATCCTGTCAATTTAGGTCAAACTCATGTTACACAGGAGTTTGGGAGGTACTAAGTTAATTTGCCAGGTGAATGGTTATTGAGATTTGCTCTGAAAACATAGATTAAAGCTCTCTTATGCTTAATATTAACATTTACTGGGAGTTTTGTAATGCTTTTGCCCTAGATTTACTTCTGGAACGCACTGCTCTATTTTTGCAGGTTAATCTGTTAAGTACTTAGAGATAAACTTTCAAGAAAATTTACTTGTCCTGCATTGGTAGGACAGGGGGAAGACTGCTCCGCTCTTAAGGAAAATCCTTTTTTAATTTTTTTTATTATTTAATCTGTGCTCTGCAAGTAGGTTTTTATTTGTGAGTTTATTTTACATGAAATTCAGAGTCACTGCCTGAAAAGGGTTGAGAAATAACGGGGCTAACATTTCAATTTTAGATGCAGGAACAAAGTGTCCATTAAAGATTACTATTTTGATGATTTTAACTAAGACAATTTGAGCTGTATGGAAATAAATATATGCTCGAGCTCTCAGCAAAGCAAAATTGGGATGGCAAAAGTGTCAGTGGACATGGAGCAATATACTGACCTGAGATACGGATTAGAGAAAAAAAACCCTAGGATCCGCGATTCGGCTGTGTGCTGCCACAGCTCTGCCAGCCTACAGCAGAGTTATAAGAACAGAGAGGACTAGTGAAATAGTTATATTGTATTTTCTGTTTCAAACTTTACGTGCCTGTCAGAGATGAGTTTCATCCATTCAGGCTAAAACTGAGGCTTGGTAGACTGTTAGACCCCTGCTGCATCCTGTGGAAAGCTTTGGGTGAGAGGGTGAAAGTGGGAACATCGGTTCATCTTGACAAGATGTGATTATTTGACTGCCTCTGCATCCTCCTTACGAGGCGAACCTCTCAGACAGCCTCCACCACTCCCTCCGAGCCCTTTGTAGCCAGCACAGGTACCTTTCCAGGCTTTGAGGGGGATGTGCATCATTCACCCCAGTTTGGGAACTGTGGAGGAGACTTAATTCAGGCTCTCCCTGTTGGATAAGCGTCAGGGATAATCAGAGGATTAAATGAAGACGCGATGTTCTCAAACACCCAAACTTGCCCTAAGCAGTGTCTGGGGCTTCGCTGAACACCAGACAGAAAAGCAGACTTACGGATCTTGAGAGTCTGTTACCAGGAAATATATTTTGCAGTGCTTGCTTTGCAGCATTTGGAGAAGCTTTTGATGAGGCGTAGCTCGGTGATGATTTTTTTCAAAGACTTGCCTTCTCTGAAGAGAACAACTTTCAATTAGAAACGATGTTGTTTGTCTTTATGGTATATAGTTCATACTAGATTTTAAACTTGGTTTCATCTTAGAGGGTTATTTTCGAGAACAGTATTATACAACATACCAGAGATTATTTGAAGGGGGTTTCTTAGTCTATCAATATTTTACTTTTGCGAGTGTTGGTAACTGTTTACATGGCTAAGAGAGCATCCTTTAAATATTCAGATGGAAATTGCTTTTGCTTACAATTGAGAAGAGGAAGCAAAGTGAGGATGGAAAAAAAAATTAGGAAATAAATATCGAAAAGTTTTAGATATTGATCCTGAGATGTAACATAAACCAGAAGAATGAAGTGAAGGAGACCAGGAAAGGTCCAGAGCTTTTGAATGACCAAGCTAGTTCGAAGATAATCTCAGGCCACAAAGAATGATTTTAGTAGACAGTGTTGATACATGTAATAGCTGATCCCATAACACCAAAAAAAGAACCAGACACAAGCCTAGATGAAGTAGGAAGATACATTTGCTTATGAGACATTTAGCCAGTAGCTTGAACACTATGAAAAAATTGGGGGTAGCAAATGGTTGGCTACTTCATCCCTTTGGATTTTATCAATATAAAATGTCACAGACTTAAGGTTTGCAGGTCTAGGAGACCACCTGTACCCTCGCAATACTGGCATACTTGTTTAGCCATAAGGAGAGATATTACTTTCTGGGGAGGTCGTCCCATGAAGAGCAGAGGCACAGCATGTCTGTGCGTGCTGCCAGGTGGGGCTGGGGGCGGCCAAGCTGGGTGGGCTCCGTATTGGCCGCTGGAGTTGGGGAATCATCACTGGGACGTGGTGAGGTAGGACTGCCCCAGGTTTGTTGTCGTTCGAGGTGCAATGCAACGTGTGACCTTTTGCTATTTGTGATGTGTCTCCATGCTGTCCCTGCTCCTAAACCTGGAAGGAAACTTCCGGCGCTTAAGAAATGCCTGATAGTAGGAGTGTGATGGGAGGGTGGAAGGGGTTCAGCAGCTTTTATTTCAGATACAAACGTGGGCTCCATCCTTCCACCTTTGCCTGGCTGTGGTGGGTTGACCCCGGCTGGATGCCTGGTGCCACCACAGCCGCTCTGTCACTCCCCTCCTCAGGGCAGAGAAAGTGTAAGGAAGGGCTGGCGGGTTGCGATGAGGACAGAGGGATCGCTCACTAATTACTGTCTTGGGCAAAACACTCAGCTTGGGGAAATAAATTTATTGCCAATCAAATCAAAGTAGGATAATGAGAAATAAAACCAAATCTTAAAAAACACCTTCCCCCCACCCCTCCCTTCTTCTTCGTCCCAGGCTTAACTTAATTCCCGATTTCTCTCGCTCCCCCCCAGCGGCACAGGGGGACGGGGAATGGGGGCTGCGGTCAGTTCATCAGACATTGTCTCCGCCGCTCCTTCCTCCCCAGGGGAGGCTCCTCACACTCCTCCCCTGCTCCAGCGTGGGGTCGCCCCACGGGAGACAGCTCTCCATGAACTGCTCCAAGGTGAGTCCTTCCCACGGGCTGCAGCTCCTCACACCCTGCTCCAGCGTGGGTCCCCCGCGGGGTCACAGGTCCCTGCAGGAGCCTGCTCCAGCCTGGGCTGCCCACAGGTCACAGCCTCCTTTGGGCATCCCCCTGCCCCGGTGTGGGGTCTCCCACGGGCTGCAGGTGGGATCTGCTCCACGTTAACCCCCACGGGCTGGGGGCACAGCCGGCCTCGCCGTGGGCTTCAGCACGGGCTGGGGGGGAATCTCTGCTCCGGCGCCTGGAGCCCCTCCTGCCCCTCCTGCAGTGACCAGGGGGCTGCAGGCTCGTTGCTCTCGCACAGCCTCATTCTGTTTTCTCTGGCTGCAATTGCTGTTGCACAGGGGTTTTTTCCCCTTCTTAAATATGTTGTCCCCGATGCGCTGCCACCGTCACTGCTGGGCTCGGCCTCGGCCAGCGGCGGGTCTGTCTTGGTGGCCGTTGGCATTGGGTCCGTGGACATGGGGAAATCTTCTATCAGAAGCCACCCCTGTAGCCCCCTGCTACCAAAACCTTGCCCCACAAACCCAGTACACTGGTCCTGAGGCTTATCTGTCAATACCTACTGTCACATGGACATTAATTAATGGGATCTTTAACTGCTGAATGTTTTCTTCCTGCCAGAAGTGTACGTATTGACAGGCATCAGCCCTGAGCTTCCAGTGAGGCAGAGATGAGTGAGCTGCGTCTGATGGGATGAGAATTAACCAAGACAAGGACCCTGCCAGGGATGGAGTGTTTTGGGAGGAAAAAAAGGAATTATCTTGATTCATGTTCCAAAATTAGCAAATGAAGTTTGCTATTTTACGATGTCTTGGCTGCGTAGCCTTCCTGGAAAACAAGGTGTAATGCTCACTCAAGCACATCACTACTGAGTAATACCATCACATCCCCACCCCTGCTTGTTTCAAGGTACTAGCCATGGTGTCTTATCTAAGTTTATTTTCTATTTTCTCTGTGCATTCAGGATGACTCTTTTGTTCCATTTTCAGCCCACACGCTGACACAGCTCTCTCCGTCTCTCCCTTTCCCCTTACACCGTTGTTTAAGCATGCTGTAAACTTTTTCATTCCCTAAAGGCAAGAGCAGCTATCTGAGCAACACTTTGTCAGCATAATACATTTACAGAATGCATATTTATGAACCTTTGAGCCTTTATTGTTCCAGAGGGCAAATAAAAAACATGAAAAGTAGCAATATAGTGTTTCAAAGGTCCCTCAAGGAAAACAAAAGTAGTTGGAAATAAATTTAGGAAAAAAAAGTTCTTCTCCAGAAGAGAACCTTGAATTAGCACATACAAAATATGGGGTGGTTAAGACTATTCTTCCACCTACCCCGGATTCTCCCAATACAAGTTTTAAGAAATTTTAAGCTTGAAAAATGGGTTTAAGCTTGAAAAAATAGAATAAATGGCAGATTAGATGTATATGATAGTAAACCAGAGTTTTGTAAAACAGCATGTTGTGCTCAGTCATAATAAATACAGTTTTTAAATGGAAATGATTTTATCTTCCTTGGAAGCTAAAAGATCTGTGTGGTATGTTCCACAAAATTGCTACAGATAAAAAGTAGCTGGGGAAAGCTGACAATCAATAAAATACCCTAATTGTTGTTATTTTAATTGACTCTAGGTTCTTACTAACTTTACAGCATATACCTTGACTTTTAAAATGAACGGGTTGCTACTCATTATTGCTGCTGATAAAAAAAGGCTAGTTAACCAGTGTTTGTGTTCTGAGATGTGTCCATTAGCTCAATTATGGATAAAAGGTTATTATACCAATGTTACTAAATTATGCAGCCTAAAAATTAAAATACATACTGTTGTCTCTCTGCATGAATGCTTCATTTTAAAATGAGAGATGTGAGTGTTGGCTGCCTGTAGCTTTCATCTATAGCAAAAACTGGAGTGTGTGCCCAACAACAGAGCTTGTGGAAAGTAAGCTTAATCAAAATTTGGAAGTACTAAAAAAGGAGATAGCCCCAACAAGCAGGAGAAAATAGTAAGGTTCCAAATGGGCAACATGTGAAATAAATGCAGATTTTTAGCTGCTCTACAGTAGGGGAGCTATAGGCATTTGTACTTTTTCCTTCTGGGATAAGAGTTGGTAGTTGTGCTTTCTGCTGTAAAGACTTGAGGACACACGCAAAGGGAAACTTGGCTGGATTCGGTCTCCATTACCTCTTTTGGCCCAGGTTAGGGAAGGCAACCATAGAGCTCCCTGTGGAATGGTGCAGAACCCTACCGACAGCAGAAACCAGCCCTGGGGTGAGCTGGAAAGTGCAGCAGCTCTGCCATAAGGTACTGGATGATTCGTGTGGAGGGCTGGGGTGTGAGGCAAGAGGTTTGGTTCCCGAACCTGTCACAATTTCACTAGCAGATACTTTCCTCCAAAGGGGTGTGGGTGTCTGGCCATATCTGCTCTTCCTGCTGCTCCCAGGCGCACCCTAAAGTCTTGAGTGGCTCAAATAAATGAGGAGTCCTAATGAGTTGGGGTGACATGCTTTTTCTGTGAGCATGAACTCTAATCTAGGGGGTTTCTGTTGAGAGGGCGTTTTTCAGCAGTATCGGCTCCATGATAATGGCACAGCAGAATAAAGGTGAGAGTTCCTGTGTGAAAATTCAGCACTGTGCAGAGGTGGCAACTTTAACTTTTATGTAGGTGTTTATTTACTTTCAGTAACAAATCATTCCAGTGCCTCCAAAGCTGTATTTTTAGCCATTATTCACAATTTTCTTCCCTTCTTTCCTCAAGAATCACGCTGCTCTGCTTTGTGAGAGTCCTGGACATTGAGACCCCCAGAGCAGGTTGGCCTCTGAATATCATTTTCCAGTGAATTATGGTAATTATTTGTTAAACATGAGAACAGCTTGAAACATTACCATTGCTGAGGAGTAACTGCATGGGTAAACCCTCACCTACCACAGTGCAGTGGCTTTAAAATAAAAAAAAAACGAAACGAAAGTGTATTTGTGTTTCATTGATTTCTCACATTTTAGGTGTTACTGAAAATGCTACTTTGTAACAAGACATCTGAAATATCAAATGGTTATTTAAAAACCACAGAAGAAACCAAAATTAACTTCTTGCCAGGTTTACAGTCATGTTTGCCTCTGCTGGGTTGCTTATGATGTGGGGAGGAGTCACACTGCTGGGAATGGCTGGGTTTCTCCTAGCCCTGTACCACCACTTAAAAGACCATGTCTTTCAAGGATATGTAACCTCATTTATAAATAGGCTTTAAGCAAATGCTTGGTATGCAAAGTGCCACTTTTTTTTTTGTTAACAAGCCAGAAAAGCAGGGTGTGATAGCCCATGCCCCAGCCCCGGTGAAGCGGGCTCCCGCATCTGCCACTGCAAAGCGATCCTTGCGCTGGGCGGGCAGTGCCGGTGCCCAGGGCTCTTGCTGGCCTGCCCTCTAATGCTGGCGTAGAAACAATTGTGTGAATGTCACTTGTTGTAAAGTACAAATTAAATGTTAGGAAAGCAGGATGGGTTGTGAGCCAAGGGGGGCAGAAGGAGGTGCAGTGGCAGGAGGGGTAGCGGGGATTCTGTGTTAGTTCTCATCTTGTCTGTACAGAACATCATGATGTAGATGTACAGCCAAGCCCCTCTGCAGCCCTTGGTACTCGGGCGCCCGCCCATGGGGTGGGGAAGCTCCATCAGAGAAGGCAGGAATGGGGAAACACTCAGCAGACATCTACAGAAACAAGATGCTATCAACCATCAGCATTACAAATAAGACGTAGCCTCAGCGGGGTTATGTGGCTCAGAGAAAACTCCAGTGAGGTGGATACCCAGTTCCTGTTGTCACCCAGGTTCCCATAGACCCCTTAAACCTCCCCGCCCCCCAAATGCAAACAAAACTCCCAAGCCTGTAGCCATTGTGCTTCAGTTAACTATGGGACTCTGTTTTTACTCCCAGTCTTACCGCTGTTCATCCCAAACAGGTCTGTGTCTGCTTTTAGCAAAAGAGGTGGTTCTTAGACGAGAAATGCTGTGAACATACAAAACTTCTTACTGTCATGAGAATAATCTAAATTTATAAAGATTATTAAATAAAAGAGCAAAAATTGTTTTGTTTCCTAGCTTTCTAAACAGCTTTTCAAAGCTTGTTTTGCCAATGTGAAATCAAGCATAGATTATTTACATTCTTGACTCATTGTGAGAAAGACTGATATATGAAAAGATCCGCAAGTTAAAAAACCATACATGACTACGCTGTCATCTTTAAATTCCCTATACATAACAAAAGTGACAGGATGCAAATATGAAGCATTCTAGATCAAAGCAGTAAAAATATGAAGATATTATTATCCACAAAATATACAGTTAGTTATACTAATGAATAATATTTTAAATCCAGTAGAAGGAAAAATCTATAGGAATCTTTTTGTTTCAGTAGGAGTTGCACAGTGTACTTTTGGATTTCCAGATTACACTAAATTTTGCTTTAATTAGAGGTCTGTAGCACTGAAATAATGAAAATGAAACATTTTACGTTATTTTTAGATACTAAAGAATTGAAAGGATTGTCATCATGTTTATAATTTCCTTTTCTCAAAAAGTAGAAAAAGTGTGGGAAAAGGGCCGTATTGTCACTACGAATCATGGATTGTACTGGCTTCCCTTATTTATTACAATGAAATTTGCTGTTCTAGGAACTCTTCTTATATATTGTTGAAGAAAGTTTGGGGGTTTGGGAGAGTTATAGTTCTCTTTTTACTGGTCAGGCTTTTCGTACATAGTCAAGGATCTTGAATATTGTACTGGAAAAAGGCTCCTACCTGAGGGTCAGGTCCAAGCAATTGAGGCCAAAATGCAGAAACAGAGCTGGGACAAGTCAAGATCTTTTAATTTGCCTAATGTTTGTTTTAAGGGCTGCTACGTTATGACTGTATTTAAAAACTTGTACTGTTAGTATTGTATCTAAGTCAATCTTTTGATTAATAATGTAGAGAGAAGCTTCTTAAACCTCTCTGACATGATTGCTTGTAAAATTCTGGTCGCACCGTGAGCCTTTGCCCAGGCTGGTCCCTGGTCCCTGGTACTGATCCCCAAGGCTGCCCAGCAGGGGAGTATTTTGCCTTCAGCCTGTTTTCCAGTTCTGACTGTATGAATAAGCTGAAAATGGAACCTTTCCCAATGGCCATTTCTGATGTCCAGCCCCTGCCAAAAAGGCGTATTGCCTTTTAAAAAGATCCAGTTTCTTTCTGTTCATAGCTTGGCTGTGCATCGGTGGCTTTGCTGTAAAAGCAATGGAGAGGTTGGTGCAGGAGTTAGGGCAAGCCGTGGTGCTGCCTGCCTGTGCATGAGTAATAAGTTGAAATACTCTTTGTGAATTACGTGTTTCTGTCTGAGAAGGAGAGTTGTGTTTCTGAGACGCAGTGCCTGCAGTGGGTGCGCTTCGGGCTGGGTCTTGCTTCACTGCTCCTTATTTAGGGCCATTTGGAAGAACTAAGATCTGCCCTAATACTGGCAAGGATTTGCTGGAGACTGCATGCCAAATGAAAGGGGAAAAAACAAAATTAAAAATAGTTTAGGGAGAACATGTTTATTTGAAAGAGACCATGCAGTTCTTGTTTTGGCCGAGGATATGGTAATATGAGATGGTAAGAGCCTAGGGTTTTAATGATACTACACACCTAAGATATTAAAGAGTCTGTAAAAGTGTGTCCAGCCCTATAAAATAATTTTCCTAGTGAAGCTGGTACCAAGATAAATGACAGCCTCGAGTGTTGTCAGCTCTGTGGGCTCAGTCCTCTGGAGTGCAGCTGGAACTGCCACACCAGGAGGCTGATTATTGCCAATCGCCTCTGCTGTGCATCTGCTTTTTTGTTGCTGTTGCTGCTTCCCCCCGCCTGCCCCCAGTTAAGTCAGTGGCTGCCTTTTTGTTTCCTTCCTTCTCTGTTTCTCATTTGTGTGCCATAGGGATACATATTGAATGAACTGAGGAAGAATAAGGAAGAAAATCAGTAATCCTGACTAATGTCCCCAGAGTATCACCAACAGGTTAGACAACTTCTGTGTTAGGGTTGTTGTTAACTGCTTGTTCTTACATATCCTTTCTTTTATGTTGGATTAAAAGTAAATATGAGGATTACCATTCACTAGTTGTTTTTTTTGGGGGGGAGGGTTCACTGCTCCGGCTTCTTAAGAGCAGAAAATGAGTTTGGTTGGAGGGTAGAAAGCCTTTTGTTGCAAGCTGTCCACGAGTGGGGCAGTAATACTACCCATAGGCTAAACCAAAAGCATTTTGCTACTTGCTTAATAATTAAATGAGCTCCTCATTTCTGTTGCAGTATCTAACATAAGCTAAATCCAGCGAGCCCACCAGCTGTGTACTTGCTCGCAGAAAGTTACTGCTATGATGTGGACTGAATTTCTCCCAGTCATCCCAGTCTTATTAATGCCTCAGTGTGGCATAAAGCTTCATTCATTATTCATAATAATCCAGTCAGAGGGCACTCTGAGACCTGATAAATTCTCACCTAAATGACAACAGCTGACAGGGCCTAGGGTTTTATAGCCTTTCTCTTGCCATAGCAAGGTGCTGTGGGCAAAGGTCCAGAATGATCCTCTACTAATGACCAGTGTGATATATGAGCAGCTGCTGATTTTCTGACATGAAGCCTACTCTGCTGAGCATCCAACCCGCCAGCCGTGAGTAGTGGATAAATATCTGACAGGCGATATACTTCAGGAACAGGTCATGAAAAAAATCTGTCAGGTGGGAGGGAATAAAAGGGTTAATCCTACGCTGGAGCACTGCAACAGCAACAACAACAAAAATATCCTGGGGGCAAAAAAAAAAAAAATAAATAAATCAGAAGTCTGTAAATTCTGGCCGTGCTGATGTGGAATTAAGAATACGATTCCTACTTCTGAAAACTCTTCCTTTCTGGCACTCAGAGGCTTGAATAATCATGACTTTAGAAGCCTGTAAATTGCTTTATAAAAATCAATAATCATCTGCTGAAGGATATTAATTGCACTTTTTCACAAAGGGAGAAAGCTTCATAATATTTTATTGGGTTTTAATGGGCTCTTTGATACCACAGGAGGTAAGTGAAAAGCCTCTTTCTTTTGTTCAGGCACAGACCTAGCCTTTCAAAGGAAAGTATGTACCTATTTGAGTTTTAACTTCTCCCTTGTGTTGTGGGTTCAAATTAAAAGCAGGTGGGAGTCCTTTTATTTAGCCCTTCTGTTTTACTTTCAACGGTGATTGATTCTTTATAATATCGTCTTACTTTTCCCAAGTTCTATTGATGAACATACGTCTTTTTTTCCTGTGTTTTGTTGCCGTGCAAATTTAGGGGTTAATTCCGGAAGTTTGACTTTACTGAGATACAGCAGAAAAAGGAAGCTCCAGGTGCTCCAAAAGGCTTCAGGGCTGACAGGGCCGAGCCTGCTGCCTTTTGCTTGTCAAAGTAAGTGCAGTGAGTACTGGTTTTCCAGTGTGCCACCTCCTTGCTTTGCAAGAGTGAGTCTCTGAGGCTAAGAGTGGTGCTGCAGTCGCATTTTCCATGTCCACAGCGTGTTGGGTCTGTGCCACAAGGACAAGCGGTTGTTCCGCATATGGGCTTTGCTCAATATTCATTTCTGCCCACTCCATGTAGCACCACTCAGATGGCAACAGCAGGCTGCTCTGGCCTGAAATTGTAGAGAGCTGGAGGTGAAAAGGTGTTCCTCGTGTGACTGAGGTTGAAGGCCCGAAATGGTATTTGTTCGATGTTTTGACCCTAATCTTTCCAGGTTTTGTGCCACAGTATCGGAGAGATCTACAATTCAGTGGGAATGTTCTCCCCTCTTCCCTCCCGCTGGTGCCTTCTTGTGAGTTCATGGAGAAGCAGACTGTACCTGGTTCCCATCTTGAGCCAGTAGGTAGGATGTCACCAGGCAAAGTGAGGTTAGTGGAGATGGGCCAAGTCCTGCACTGATTTTACGCTCGTGTTATGTACAATATGTTGTGGCTGTCGGCCACATTCAGGATTCAACCACTGGCAACTGCTTCCATTGTTGTAGTGCTGCAGTGCTGGGAACTTGCTTTTGGGACCAGACTTTGAGGGCCAAAGGCTGCAGACGTTCACTGTTGACTGGAATTATGGAAAGGCTTGATTTTCCTGACTGAAGTCGTTTGGACAGCCTTACTTGAACTTGTTTTGAGAACAAGTATTTCTATTACAAGTGACACAGACTATTTACAGATGAGGTGTGCCTGAACTATATATGAAACCTAAACATATTCCAGACAAGTTGAGGCTTTGTTATGTGCAAGAGCTGGTTGAAAGCATTCCTGGAATCTCCCATGGTTGCCAGAGCGACCTGTGACTGTAACCAAAACATTCGTCACTCTTTTGCTGGGTTCCTCTGTCGATCTCCTTAGACAATTCTTCCTTCTTTCCATTATTTTCCTGTAGAAATCAACAACAAGGGACATTTGCTTAGTGTGACCCACAGCAGTCAGAATATTGGCTTGTTGAACACGGCCTGATGTGCAATTTGTCAGGCCAAGCTGTTGGATTTTGTAGCTGTCCGAGCCTTCACCGACATCTCAGTTTCTTTTTCTTGTTGCTGGTGCCCTGGATGAACACAATTGGCTGATGGGTTCTTTGCTTTGAGCATTATGAAGATGATGGGAGAATGTTCTAATGGGTGTGGTAGGCCAAGATGTTTTGTTGTTGTTTTTTCTTGTTGAGGTAGAGTAGAAAGAGATGTCATTAATACTCATGCACGGGGTGAATCACCTATGTGATTTTTGTTGATTGTGCGGGTCAGAGTCCCTGTAATGTGGCGCTCCCTCACTCAAGTCTCCATCATGCAGTATCTCCCAAGTTTCCATCAACCCTCCTGTTTTGTGTGAGGATTTATTGTTACAATTTTTCAAATGTTTTTCTACCTAAGTGTGAAAATGGTGGTTTTCTTTGTGTTTTCATTTGTGGTTTTTTTGGTTTAGCTTGGTTTTCTTTTTTTTGGTAGACCATGCATGTTCCATTCCATCTGCTTGAAGGATCTGGAAATCACTTTTGCTTGGTTAACTCTAAATTTCGCTCTCCCTTGAAAGCAAGGGCAGACAAAATACAGAATTGTTCTACATAATACTCTAAAAATGAACTAAAAAGCACTGCAAAAATAGCCTTGATAGAAGATAAATCTGGGATTGTAAATCCATTAACGGTAGCCTGTGCTTTTGAAACTCAAGTCGCGCATGTAAATGTGAACATTCAGCTTCGTAAAACAAAGTTAAAAACTTTGTCCAAAGATCTTAAGTTTCGTTATGAAGTAATTTAACAAAAATTAATGGAGAGCAAAAGGGAGGCAAAACCTGCGCCCATCAAAGGTGTACTCGGAGGAGAAGACACTTCCATCTGTCATGCTCCCTTCAGGGTGGAGGTTTTTGCCCGATCCTGCAGGCGGTGTGTGTACCACAGCTCGGGAAGTAACTGACTTTAATTCTCTTGTTCTTTAATTCCTGACTCCACAGTAGGAGTCCCTGCAGAGATTTAATGGTAAATATTTAACAAGGGGAACTCCCCTTCTATGATCAGGTATTTTGTAAACTGATGAATTTAATAAGGAAAACAATGTTTCCCTTCAGTTAAAGCCCTCTGTTCCTCCCAACGGAGAGTTGTGTTCCTCAGCTGTTTCCATCGCCAGGCTCTCCCAGTGGGCAGTTCGGTTTACCTCCAAGTGGAAAACAAACCGCTGATTTGACAGGAAGGAAGTCTCACGACTAGTCCTCTCACAAATAAAGGAACAAAAAGGGCTACTTTAACAAGCTGTATAAAGTATTTTTAATTTTGGTCAGTTGCAGAGCTCCTGCAAGAACACATCTAACGCAGTTCTGCGATGTGCCCATGGGATTAACTCGGTTATGCAGTGGTCCTCACCGTGATGGGTTGGCTGTAACCCCCAGCAGATACCATGCAGGACCTCACAGCATTGCATCACTGCTGATCTGCGTTTAAATTGAAACACTGGAGTGAGGTTGCCATTCCATCAGAGAAATCAAGTGTTTCTGGCGTGTCCCCACATATCCCTTTCCCTGTACAGACTGCCCATGTGGATTTTTGTGCATGTGTTTTTTAGGAGCCTCTCATGTTGCCATCCCAATGGTGCTGGGAAAGACATTGCTTTCATTGCTCCAGCTTTTTCATCTTGGTCGTTAAGAGCTGTAGATAGTTAAGAGACCAGAGAAATTCTTGGCACTTGTAGACTGCCTACTGTCATTTAAATGAGCACCTGCATGTGTGTGGGGTTTGTTGTTTTCTGGGAAGTCATTGCACAACCTTCATGCACAAGCTCTGCTGAAGGTGAGCGTTTTAAGTATGTGACAAGCATGATGTTGCTGCCAGCTTGTAGTAGTGTGCAAGCACGAGCCTGTACCCTCTGCCGGCATGGTTCCGTGGGTCCCGGTGTACAGAGAGCGCACACCACCAGGCTGAGCTGAAGCTGCAACACAGGTGAACAAACTGGTCACACTGCTGAAGGTCACAGTATACTTGGTGAATACTGTGTTCTGTATACTGTGTGGAAGAAAATACAGGATAAAAGGTGAATTCAGTAGAATTGCCCTAGATTGACACCTGGTCAATCGGAATGGTTGCTTCCCTGGCTCTTGGTCATTACCAGAGATGGGATTGCTTAAAGTTAGGCTCCCCGGTATCACGGAGTGTGTCGGGGTGTATCTGGGCAGTCGGATACACCTGTGCCCACTTTGGTGCTTTCTGGAGGGAGTTGCTTGTCTGGTTTTCTGTCGTGCGGTGCCGCACAGCGTGGTGGTTGCTGAGCTGTGTTTTTTGTTGTGGGTGAATGGGGATTTTTCGTTTCTAATTCAAGATTCTGGGAGATAAAAAGCAGAGTGGTTTTTGACAGTTCTGTGGTTTGTCTCTAGGCACATTGGGTGCTGATTTTCATTCCGGTACATCAAGGCAACTGTCTGAACTACAATCCAAACAGAAATTCCTTCAACAACAAACCACTAATATCACTTGTAGTTCCAGTTGTTCATACTTTCTTGTGCTCTGTCTTTCCATGAAATCTCACGTCCCTAACCCACCGCCTTGGGCTAATAGTTTGTAACAAAGCTCAATCTTTAAAATGTCCTATATAAAGGCAGAAGGGACGACCATAAAAGAGAAAGATGAAAACATTTACCACTCCAGCTCCCATACTCCGTGTCTCTCTTGAGTTTCCTGATTCATCAGTCAGTTAGGAGGGCACGCAGTCACCCATGCTGCCTGGCTGCTGTTGCTCTCTTTGGTGCTACTGGGTACCATTCATCACAGGCTGCGAGCTGAAGGATACGGTGTCAATGCCGGCAATTGATCCAAGAAAACCTGCACATGTTATTGTACCTCACTGAGGGCCCTCTTCCTTTTCTGCTTTTCCCTGTAATGGAAAAATTAACCCACGAGGGTTTTTTGTTGAGATTGGAACAGTGAAAATAATATCTGTAGGGGGAGGAAACATTCTGTGCTCTTCCCATCCCTATGTCCTAATCTTTATTTGAGACTGTAAATTAGGGCAAAAAAAAGAGTATTCGCTCTCTTCTAGTGTATCTGATTTAGAAAAAAGGAGATCTGTGGGGATTATCAACTTGTAACAGTATATATTCATATGATGAAACTGAATTACCCAGAAGACAAAAGAAACAATTGAGATACAGCATTCATCTTTTGTACCACTGTGTGCATTCATGTGTTACACCTTGGGGCAAATCCCAGGCAAGTGCTGTTCGGGGTGTGTGTGGGTGTGTGTGTGTGTGTGTGAGTGTGTGGAACCTTGCTTTTTCTAGATCAGCAATCCTGTAGTTATTGTTCACAGTAACATACTGAGCAGTAAGCCCACTCATTCACACCTCTGAGGCTATTAATGAAGTAAGGTACTATTAAATAGGGGATCACACTTTGACTCTTGAGTAGAGCCACTTTGGGAAATCTGCAAGAGAGAAAGGAAGGCTCCACGGGTAGTTTGGACTCTTGTCAGAGAGTGATGGGAAATATAGAGGCAAACATTTTATAGGGCACCAATTTAAGTCTATCCCAAGTCAACTGTATCAATGTATGCTTCTGTGGTGGGTTGACCCTGGCTGAGAGCTCTGTCACTCCCCTTCTCAGCTGGATAGGGGAGAGGAAATGTAACAAAAGGCTGGTGGGTCAAAATAAGGACGGGGAGATCACTCACCAGTTACTGTCATGGGCAAAACAGACTCAACCTGGGGAAATTAGTTAGACTTATTACCATTCAAATCAGAAAAACACCTTCCCCCCACCCCTCCGTTCTTCTTCGTCCCAGGCTTAACTTAATTCCCGATTTCTCTCACTCCCCCCCAGCGGCACAGGGGGACGGGGAATGGGGGCTGCGGTCAGTTCATCAGACATTGTCTCCGCCGCTCCTTCCTCCCCAGGGGAGGCTCCTCACACTCCTCCCCTGCTCCAGCGTGGGGTCGCCCCACGGGAGACAGCTCTCCATGAACTGCTCCAAGGTGAGTCCTTCCCACGGGCTGCAGCTCCTCACACCCTGCTCCAGCGTGGGTCCCCCGCGGGGTCACAGGTCCCTGCAGGAGCCTGCTCCAGCCTGGGCTGCCCACAGGTCACAGCCTCCTTTGGGCATCCCCCTGCCCCGGTGTGGGGTCTCCCACGGGCTGCAGGTGGGATCTGCTCCACGTTAACCCCCACGGGCTGGGGGCACAGCCGGCCTCGCCGTGGGCTTCAGCACGGGCTGGGGGGGAATCTCTGCTCCAGCGCCTGGAGCCCCTCCTGCCCCTCCTGCAGTGACCAGGGGGCTGCAGGCTCGTTGCTCTCGCACAGTCTCACTCCTCTCTTACACTGGTGCAGATTTTTTACTTTTCCTCCTCTTTAATATGTTCTCCCAGAGGTGCTATGGCTCTGCTTTGGCCAGTGACGGGTCCATCTTGGACATGGGGGAAGCTTCTGGCATCTTCTCACAGTAGCCCCCCCCCCCCCCCCCAAAAAAAAACCTTGCCACATGAACCCGCTGCCACTGTGGTGTCCACTGGCATAGGTATGTGCTTCCAAGTAACTTGCTGACTCAGGCAGTGTCCAGCCCCTGGTGCCATACGGTACGATACAAAAGCAGGAAGCTAGGCAATTTTGAGGGGTTTTCTTTATTGGAAACATTACATTTTTATAGGGCTTTTCATTTAAAAATCTCAGCAAGCTAAGCTACAGTGATTAATTAAATTTTACAGCTACCTGTGCACTAAGTAAACACTGCATTATTATTTTCTGTTTTAATAAAGAGCAAATGCGGGATGCAGAAAGGAAAAGATTTTGAAGTGTGTCCAGTCAGCTGGGGTGGCTCCTTCCCTCATTTGTAACCCCCCTCTAATGCCCTGTAGGATCAATATTGCTTTTTTTTTTGATAACCAGAGTCAGATGGACAGTTTCGTCTTCAGTGTAATGTATAGCAGAGGTAAATTCCCGGAAGACACCTGGAACAGATATAGATCCAACCCACAGAAGAGCAAAGTCACTTTGTAAATTTAGAGAAATACTTAGCATGGCTTTTTTATTCCTTTTCTCCTGAAAATGAGCAGGTTTTGGAGTGCGTTGTAATCAGCATGACTGTTTGGCCCCAAGAATACAGGCCTGCAGCAGATGTTGGCGATGCCAACGTCTTGCTGGACATGGGCTGTACCTACATATAATCTGTCCTTACTAGCTGTTAGAAAGAGCAGGGAGATCCTTTCTCGCTTGCCTGTGTTCAGGGCATGAAAGGTGCACGAGAGCGTGCTCCCACATGATGTGTGGAGGGGAGACACAGGGCTGCTGTTGGCCCAGCAGATTCTGTGCGTAGAAGTCCTTGGATAGGGTATGCGCCTCCCACCTTGGGGAGAAGACGGGGAGAATTAAAAAAAAAAATACAGAAAGAGGATATTGAACATTTCAGAAATGGAGCTGATGTTTTCTTCATAGCCTTTTGTCGTAAGACAGGCGTAGAAGGGGAGAAACCTGTTCCTGCTGTGGGAACAGTTCCTCTACTTTGTGCTGTTTTGTATGATTCATTAGGATAACGGCAGATATTCTAAATGAGCATCATGATTTGGGAATGGGTGGGTATCTAGTGGTGGATATCAAAAGTTTGCAGGGAATCAGAGAGCGTCTGGGCACAGTGATGGACGAAAGCTTCAAAGGCTCTTAAGTGAAAGGGTGCAAAGGCCACTTACAGAAAAAGAGGGGTCAGCCTCTCATCTGACCAGATATGGTGGTTCTTCACGTACATGGGTAATATCCTGCACCTTGCAGCGGTCTCTGTAAAGCCATTGCTTCCCTGAGAAGGGAGCTGTATTTTTAGTTTAATCATTGCAAGGAACAACTTGAGCTGAACTTACAAGATAGAGAGTGGTCAGTCTAGAGGAGCTTCTTTGCTTTTTATTTACTAGCTGCCACCCCCTCCTGCAGACACTGTATGAGATGATGGAACTAGAAGAAAAGCAAGGGTCTGCCCCAACGTGTGCTCTTAGCTCAGCTGTCCTGACCTTTTGATTAACTTTAGTCTTCGAGGAAGCAGACACCTAGGGGCATGTAATCAACTCTCATCCAGAGACTTTCTTCCAAAGCCTGTTCAGCAAATTGTCACCACTAATGCTGTTTGTGGGACATTTGTGCTCTGCAGACGGTGCTTTCCTCTGTCAGCTGGAGGGAAGCCTCTCCTGGCCAAGCCAGCAGGCCAGTGTGAAGCATGTTGCGGCTGGAAGCTGTTCTTGGCTTTATTTACATTTAGCTCATTGAAATAGCATACCTGTCATCAGGGGTGGTTTCTGTGAAACTCTGTCATGTCTGTTCATAACGAGGGCAGCCTGGCCTCTCCAGAACCGCCTGTGCCTACAGAGGGCTTTCTGGCCTGTTTTTTGGACTTCGATGTACTTCCAGAAAGCCCCGTGTGCTGTGCCAGAGAAGCATGCGGAAAGATGCAGAAGGATTTCATAGAGCATAAGCAAGGTGAGTCCTTCATCACAGCTGAATGCAGCTTTTTTTTTTTTTTTTCAAAGATGTTTTTATTCTGAGTCTCAGTAACTCTTATGGTTGCACGTTAATTGAGGTGATGGGAACCCATAGGGCATGGCACTGGTTCAAGTAAAGAGCCTGGAGGCACAGCCAGCTTTCGGGCAGGCTGGGGACAGGGGGAAGGACGGCAGCTGTGGCTGTGTCTCAGCAAGAGGCTTGCAGGCGTGACTGCGGGGCGGAGGGGCAACGAGGAGTTAAACCTGGAGTCAAATCCCAGTTTCCATGGGGTGCAGGCATGCATAAGACCTGCTTCTACTTGTTTTTTTCTGCAGTAGAAGCAAGAGTGGGATCATGGACACAGGGATTAGCATCCCTCAGATGGCTGAAGGACCAAGTGATGCTGAATGTGGAGCAGTTGGTAGCATCATATTGGAACTGCAAGTTTTATTTGTCGGAGCCCTGTAGGTGCACTGCTGGAGTTCAGAATGACTGTGGAAAAGCAGACTCTGGAATGTGGCAAAGAGAGGGTTGGGAAATGCAAAGCCCAGCCATCAGGTTTGACTAGCAAGATTGCTTTTTATGGGGGTGGGGTGGGTGGGGGATTTTTCAAATAGAAAATTGCCGCTGAGGTCATTCTGGCCACACTTTAATATCTTGAATTTACCTAACTGAATTTTTATTTTCCATTTTAGGTTGGCCGTGCTTTTATTCATTCACTGTCTTAATACAGCGTTTGAGGCTGAGTTTTACTAAGACGTGGCCCCAAGCTGACTGGCGCTTCAGACCAAATAAAGTGAGTGAGTCCTTTGCATTTTCACTGAGAAATGTGAGAGCCTTTATTATTTAAACTTGGAAAAACTCATAGAAATGCATATTAAAAGTTGTTTGTGAAGCGAGTGACGTGAAAGACAGTTCTCAAAGCACTGGTAGATCTCTCTCCTGCTGTCTTCTGTGTCAGTGCTGCTTTGCGGATGTGACTGCCTGTAAGAGTCTCACTGCCTGTGGACATTGCAGGGTTGAACCTGGAGAGATGTGTTTGCAATCGCAAGGCCATGGGACTGTGATACTTGGATCCAGGTTTCCTGGGCAGCTTTGGGAATGCCACGCCAAACCTTTTAACTTGTTTTGAATTGGCTTTGGCTGCTCAGAGCCTGGTACGTGGTACCATCTGCCTGGCTTATTGAATGTGTGAGGGTGTATAGCCACTCTGGGAAAAAGGGACATATGGAAAATGATAGTTGGTGAATCCCAAGAAAGAAAAGTCACGGGAAACCACCCAATTACCAAGGCTTAATAGCTGGTGAATCGACAGTAAGGAGCTTGGTCCTGAGGTCCTGTGGCATAAATGTGTGATTACGTTAACGCCCCACTGCTACTGGGATACTTTTGTGTTTACAGGGCTTTCTCCGTTATTGCTAGAGGCCTTCAAATTCCAGATAGTCAAAATCTCTATTCAGTGCTGCCTGCTGGGCGTTTAACAAGGGTCCTTGTAATGGGACCCAGTACAAGTACAAACATGAATGAAGAGTGCAGGGGCCACCACAGCACCACAGGCTGCAAGGTAGCCAAGCGGAGGCAGCCACAGAAAAGCAGGATAAAGTAGACAATGACCCTTGGCGCCTCAAGGCATTGCTTCAAAAGGTGTCAACACCAATTAAATTGTAAAGGCTCTGTCAGATTCTGAAAAGTTATCTAGGCAGGGACAGAAAGTACAGAATCAAAGGGGCTGCAATGTGGTTTTGTGTGTCTCAAGGCAGGGTGGGTGTACACATGCTCATGACAGTGTGGGATCTGGCTGGCAGCCCCCCAAAGGCAGAGCCACGCTTGGAGTGGAAAAGCAGCGAGAGAGCTAGTGTGGGGTCTCCTGCACCACTGGTTTTTATCAACAGCGAGGGGAGTGTTTAATAACACAAACCCAGGGTTGGTTAAGAAAAAACTGAGCGTTTCTCCCCTGTCTCAGTCAGGGGGTAATACATATGAGAACTGGATGCAATATCTTCCCCAATAAATTTGCTTTCTGCGTGCTCTGAGCATTTTTAATTTCCTTGTAATAAATAGCAGCTCTCAAATTTACTTTATTCGTTGCTGTATAAAATTGCTTGTTGGAAAAGGAAGTGGTATTTTAGCAGCTAATTTCTTCTGTGGTTAGATATGTATAACTATTAAATTCTTGTGTTGTCTTCCCCCTTTACTCGTGGGACTGTGACAGTCCTGTTCTTTAATATGGTTGGAGGTTAAGGGCGAAGGTACACGTGGGCATTGCTCCGTGCATTTAGTGGTGAGGCTGGTGTGGCGCGCACAGGAATGTTCGGTGGTTTTTTGGTGAGGCAGTTGAGCTGTGGAGTCAATGCAGCGTGAAAGGGGGGGTACTGAGTTTGGTGCTCAGATGCGGTGAGGGAGGAAAGGGCACGTATCATCTGTGTGTAGTGCCGAAATTTCCATGCAATAAGGTGAAATGCTTCATATATAAAATAGATGATTAAATAGTGCTAGAAGAAAGCTTCTAACTAATGTTTATTTTCCTCTGTTGCTCATTAAAAAAAATCCAAAACCCAGGCAAAAAGAAGTTTTTGCTCCTTTTTTAAAACCAACTTAAAATGCTAATTAAACCAAGGAATTAAAATTGCTGCTTTCAGTCTTAGAGTTTGCTCACAAAGCATTGTTATGGCAGTTCAAATGGCTGCATGAGGTTGGTATTAACTCATCTTTGTAGGTATACACAGCAAATCAAAGAGACGGTTCATAGTTTTTATACAATGAGTTCTAAATACGATATTTTGCCAAGTCCCCCTTGCATTGTAGCATTGCTTAATGAAAAATTGGTTTGGGAGAAGGTATCTGAGTTGGAAGGTTTAGGAAAGGTGTGTAAATGAAAAGATATAAAACTAATGGTGTATTGCTGCATTTCTAAAAGTCTTTTCCAGAAAAGTAGGCAAAGTGGTGATATATTTATTTATTTATTCTTTTTCTGACTAAAAGTTTGGACAGCATTTATTTTTCGTTGCCTGTTTATTGTCATGTCTGTGAAATTCATCATTCTTAGATGTCCTGATACCACAAAGAAACCGAAAGACCTGACAAAGTTGAAGGACATGTCAGAAATAATCTGAGTGCCTTTAACAGCTCAATTTAGCAAATATAAACTGCTCAGAGACTAGCGCAGAAGTGCTTTAACTGGGCAGGGGGGAGGTCAGACTGTGCATGGTGGCGCTGGGCAAATGGCAGAGCGAGGATGCTGAGGATCCCCAGCTCTGGCCTTGCCCTTGCCGAGATCGTACGCTGCCTGGTATCTGAGAGGACAGCAGGTTTATTTTGTGCCACCGGTAAGGGTTTCACAGGTGTTGTTGGGCACTCGGCCGTGCCCCACAGCTGTCCCAGCCCTGCCGAGCAGCGGGGTGGGTGTTGGCAGAACACCCCCCTGAGCTCCACAGAACAGCCCTGAGCATGGGGAAGAGCCCGTGTCTTTTCCTGGTCTTGGGGAAGAGCTGGCAGTGGGAGCTGGCCTCGGTGGCAGGTTCCCACATGTGAGGATTTCCAGGCTTGGCGCAGTTGTGGCTGGCTTTTGGGGGTGGTGGCACGGTGCCCCTCGGGTAACCCCTGGTCCTGGGAGCAGGTGATAGCTGCTCAGCTGAGATGCACAATGAGCAAGTGTGCGAGCACACATGAAGGTGTACAGCAAGGAGGCTGGGAGGAAAACAGGAGCATGCTTGGGCAGATGCTGATTAGTATTTCTCTATAGATGACGATGAAAGACCGAACTGTGGCTGTGCTTTGTGTTGGCAGTGGAAGAGAGAGAGTGTGCCAGAGCTGCCACGTCCACACTCATCAGAGGTGCTGCTGGTGAGGTGCTCCCCACAGGTGTAACTCAATCAGAAGTGCTAGGGAAGGGGGGTCATTGTGTGAGCCATAGCTCCGTACCAGTTTCATCCTGTGCATTTGTCAACTGTTGCTAGGTAGCTGCCTGGTGGGAGTGGAGAAGTGGGATTTTTTTTTTTTCCTTCTTCCCACCCTTAAAACGGCTTATTACAAATCCCTGTGCTTCTGTGCAAATGGGGAGAAAACCACCCAGCGCTGCTCTGCCGCTGGCTGAAAGACAAAGGGAAGCATGACTGCACGTGGGGCTTGCTCCTGCCGGCCTCCACGCACAGGGGCTGCACGGGTGCTGCAGCGTCTGTGCGAACTCTCCCTAAACAACTGGGAGCAGCCTTCTCCAGTTTACAGGAGAAAGGGATTAGCATGCAGAGGGCCGCCCGATTATGGCAGGAGGGTAAAAACTAGTAAGGTTTTGCTTGTGGTTTGGGGCAGAGTTCCTCAATTTAATGCTGGTTTTCTTTTTACTGATACATTTTTCATGTGGAACAAAAGAGCTCAGAAAAAAAGGTACCATTTCCATGTTGCATTTTGCTCTATAAAGCAGAAAGATTGGAGAATGATGAGAGTATTGTTTCTGTTGGCAAATAATAAAACAGTCAGCAGTGTAATTTCTTCCCTTCTCTGTGCATCAAAACAAATTGTACAGATAGAATGTGATTTTGCTGCAAAGAAAA
Organism: Falco rusticolus; assembly: GCF_015220075.1. NCBI lineage: Eukaryota > Metazoa > Chordata > Aves > Falconiformes > Falconidae > Falco > Falco rusticolus. The sequence goes on from NC_051197.1 coordinate 34,643,591, forward strand.
AATAATTTTGCTTCTTTAAAGAAATGTCATAGTGCAGGCACGCCTCAAGATTTAGCAAAATTCATACAGCTCTTTGTGGCCCATGAGGAGAAGTGTGACGGCGTGCTGTCTCACAGTGGCGCGCGGGTGGGCACCCCTTGGCGTCCGAGGGGTGCTTTGCCTCTGCCCTCGCTTTGTGCGGGCCTGCAACACAGAGGTTTTACATGGCTGACTGCATTGTAAACTCTGTCACTTCACGGTATCGCCCACTTAAACAACATCCTCATCATTTTTCTTAGGAAATGATCTGAGACAAAATATTGAATTATTTAGAGTACCGCTGGGAGAGGGAATTGATTCCTTGCTGTATCAGAGAGAAATAGCTGCTCTTTTGAGGCTTGATCCAAAGCCTGGAGAAGTCAATGAGAATCTTTTCGTTGATTTCAATAGGCTTTAGATCATGCTTTTATTTGCTTATCAACTTTTTCTCTTTCGTTAGAGCAAAACAATGCATCCTTTCATTTTAAGATACTCAGTTTGTTGTACCTGAGAGTAATACATTCTGTCCCATTCTGCTGAACATAAAATCACTTATGGCCTGCTGAAATAAGTAGCAAACAGCTTTTTAACATCACTGAAAGTTAGATTTAGCCCCTGTGCAATTGAAATTCTTGTAGCATGTGCACAGCTACCTGCATGCATACATTTTAAACGCAGTATGTGAACTTGCGATGCTGTCTGCTTCCTTCACAAGTAGTTCTTGTTTGAAATAAAAAGATGCATCCTGATTTTTCCCCTTCCTAGGCTTTCAGATATGTTTCAGCCTCTTTGCTGCCAAAGGAAAAAGTATAGTGCACTCTTCTTAGTTTCCAATTCCTATTCTGTTCCTGGGAAACAGATACAGCAGCTGTGTTGGACAGCACTGAAATTTCCCGTTTTGACACAGAGTCTGAAAGGAGTAGCCAAACTAGGCAGGGCTTCTGCAACTGCCAGCAGCTTTTCCAACAACTTTTTTTCAAAAAGAGATGCAAAAGTTATTTTCTTGAATGCCTGACTTACATCTTCTCTTTCCTCATGCCCTATCTAAATGGGGTACACATAAATGTAAACAAAATTTAGTTGTGCATAAACGATGCTACTCCTATGTGTGCGTTCACAAGGGAGCCTGAGAGCAGATTGATAATCCAGTCCCAGCTTGCAGTCTTTATAAAAATTATTCAAAAGTGCACCTAACACAAAATATAACGGAAACAAATAGTGCCGCGCTCAACTTTTGACCTCTTTGGTTGTGTTTGCATCAGAAGCAAGGCAGGGCATTGCTCAGCACCTGGAGTACCCTGTGGCACGCGCCAGATGGCTCTTCTGGAGATGGTGGAAATAGGCTTTGGTGTAATGTGGATCAGGAGAAGATGACATCCCTGACACGTGGCTCAGCGCAGAGCCTGTAAGGCCTGTGTGTAGGTAGCGCTTTGTAACGCTCTAAACTCTACCGTGTCGTGGAGCAGCCTCTGCTGCCCACCCCCTGGCGTCGGCGCTGCTCCCCCCGGCGCCATCCGCAACCCCACGGAGGGGGCGCGAGCTCCGGCCAGCGGTGGCTTCGTAGCAAGGGACTCGTATTGTAGAGTTATATTTGTGTATGGTTCTGTGGGAAATTATGAACTTGCCATGTAAGTTCCTATCGGATAGGTTTTCTTGGCAATTTTTTCACTTTAATAATTGAGTATTTTCAGTACATTTTGCTTCTTATCTTGAAGGAAGTATTTTCAGCTATATAATTACTCGGTCATCCAGAGGGACATCTAAACAGCAGATTTATAGTACTCCCAGTAATGTTATTCAGAAAATGGGTTGTATCAAATTGTAAACATTTCAGTGCTAAGAAATGACAAAAGCCAGTCAAGATTATCACAGCAGGAACAGGGACAGTGTGTTAAAACACCACCTGTGAAAACTCCTGCTTTTGGGAGCTGTCTACATAGCCAAAAGCTGGTGAAGAGTTACAGACACCTTGGAAATAGTTCGTATTATCGTATGATGCCTACCTACAAGCAGACTGATGGAAAGACCAGGCTGGGTTGAGGGTATTGTTGTTTTTAAGATGACTGAGGCAAGAGCTGAAAGAAGAGAAACAGAGCATGGTTTCAGAAAAATGTCTCTCGGTTTTCATAGCCAGAGGGTTTCTGTCTGGGAAAAGCAGAAATAATAGCTTTTATAAAATTCTGAAATTTTATAAATACTGATACTGAAACATCCAGCAGAATCAATCACAAAATCAGTAACAGAAGCACATTTGAGTCTTGGTACAAGTTCTACTGAAGGCAATCTGATTGCTGGCATTGATTTTTGGGGAGGATGAGAGTGACTGACACTTTGTCGAAGGTTTTGCAAAAGAAAGCAAGAGATTCCAGGTAGCAACCCTTCCAGCTCACAGTCACAGGGCAAGGCGGAGAGGCTATCATACCAGGAGACCTTGCTGAGAAATTCTGATAGCCATTTTGAGGGGAATTTCTCAGCTTCCTTTGTCGGTGAACTTCATCCCTGAGCAGAGTCAGCAGAGAGCTCCTTTTATATTTCCAATGGGATTTGGTGCTGCAAAGACTGGATTATAGCCTACTAGTAGGATATAAACGTTTGATGTGTTGTCAGTTTACCAACATGAAGGGAAAGTGTTCTTGAGGCAAATGAATCATCTTTGGATAGGATAATTAATGTTCAAAACCCTAAACTTGCCAGGATGCAATTATTTAGGTGAGTGAAGCAAGCAGGATATAAACTGTTAAACAGCACAATACTATGGAAGGTTTAACTTTCTATGTTTTTAATTAAAATAACTCTGAAGTAAACACTTCACCTTTTCTCTCTGTTTTTTTTTTTTTTCTTTCCTGATGTTCTTTGGTGTTTAAGATGATTATTTCTAATCAAAACTCTGCCCACTTTCTGATAACTCTTCCCATTTAGAACTTACTGGCAAGAGCCTTTGTGATTTTTGTAGCTTGATTTTACTTGCTGTTTAAATAGGTGATAGTTGAACAGATCTGTAAGAGAGAGTTTATTGATGAGAGCGGTTATTCCACAGAGCGGTGGGTTGATTTTCCTGCCCGATTCCTGTGCAAGCCGTCTCTTTCCCCATGCTTGCTCCCCTTGCATTGCAGCAGGGGTTAAGGAAAGCAGAACAGTTTTAAAAACAAGCTGAAGAACCTGGGCTCCAAAGCAGGCTGCCTTTATTCTTCACCAATTTTTCACCAATTAATTGTCTTTTATTAAGAATTTTCTGTCAGTGATGGTGCCTAAAATTTACAGTATTTGAACAAGCCATTCCACATGGATACATAAGCAGACTGAATTTGAAACAAAATACCTTTGTTATTAATCTTGATTTAGTGTTTCCTTGAAATAAGGAGAAGATAACAATACCTACAAGTTTGGAGATGTTTGTGTGTGTGTATAACTAGCAAGGAGTCAGACTGGATTTGCTGGGAGTCAGCGGGGCTGGCTGATGGAGTCCCTTGGTGCCACCAGCTCCGCTGAGGATTCCTCCTCCGGCAGGAGCCTCCAGGGCTGGGCAGGTCGTAAAGCTTGTGCCGGCACAGAGCCAGCTCCCTGCTTCGTCTGCTTGTAAAATTTCTCTTTCCAAAATAAAAAGTTCAGAGCATTTGGTGGAGTTAAAATCTGCCAGTGATTGATATTTTTGTAAATATGGAAAACCCCCAAAGATTAATATTAGACTGGGAGGCATGTTCAGTTTCGTTGTTGTCATTTTCCTTTGTCTGGCTGTATTATAAACTTTAATAAAACTGTTATTAGCCCTGTCTATTTGCCTTTCCTTGACAACTATAGATAGACACTCTGTTATCCATTTGTGAGCTTAAAATATTTAATCAATGAGCTGCAAATTGGGTATTTATGTTACTAGTGCCTATTATACCTATGTAGTTGGTAAGATGGAAAGCTATATGTTGTTTTTTTTAATTGTATTTTAAGGAAGGTGGAAAGTGTTCCTCCCTACATTTGTAGAAATTAACTTTTTTTGGTTACCATTCTGATTTTAAAAGGACATAATAGTCAATCCAACAGAAATTTTGATAGGGGTGCTATTACCTTTAGTTCCTTCCTTCCCATATAGAGTTAAATTTTATTAGCATGAAGACTCTCTTCAAAGATGTAAATACCTCTGTAGCAGAAAGAATCATGTTGATTTAATGATGGGGTTTTTTTGCATATAGAAAAGAAACTATATGGGCAAGGTTTAAAAAACCTTGTTGAATAGGTATGTGCTGCTTCACAATTAACAGCTGTAATTTTACCTATGAGCAATGGTAAGAGTTCTGAATTGTGATCATTGTTATTAGCATAATTTTTTGTCAATTATCTGTTTCCTTTTATTGTCTTACATGCAATCATTGTCATTAGAATCTACAATTAAGCAGTGAGTTTTCTGAGTTGAGATGACTTAGTCTTAGAAATTATTTCATAATTACAAATATGCATATATCCTTCCCCCTGTCTTTGGCAAGCTCAGCTAAAAAATTTTTGTTGTTATATGTTGATGAATGATATTCACATTAGGTTGGGTCAACACTGCTGATTTGGACCCACTGCAGTTTTCAAAAATATAACTATGAATTTTTTTGCTGCTGGAGTCCATTTCTGGAAAGAGAACTACATCATTAGCTGGCAGGAAATGGCATAGTTACGTTGAAAACAATTTTCACTAATTGATTATCTGGCTGATTCAATTTCCAGTCTTGGCTTTCACTTGGACCAGATGCAATATTCTCTCTCAATATAACTCATGGTTAAATTTTACTGAAATGGTATGTCTATGAAATTTCTATTTGTGCAACAGACTTTGTATTTATCTATTTATCTATCTTATTAAAATCTAAAATAAATTGGGCCAATCCCTTCCCACATTCAGGAAAGTGTCCTATTTTTGGTCTCCATGCCAACTCTCTGGAGAAGTGTCTACTATTTTGTACCGTCATTAATGAGTACATTCTCTTGTTACAGATAATAAACCTGCTCCCTTTTCTATCGCCCTAGTCTATTCATTTAAAAATTGTTTCATTTTTACAACACTAATGTTATTCTCACCAGCTTGGCAACCATGGGATAATAGCATAAATCAGTGAATTATTATTTTTGTTTAAGGCATTTCTAATTTTTAATTAAAAAGAAAAGTCAGACTCTTGCTGATCACCTACAGGATTGTGACTCTCCATGGTTACCTGTCACTCAAAGAGATCTAGCTCTGAGGAATGCTAATTAGCACTGTTAAAGCACTGGTAATTGAACTGTGGAGACAGCCTGCAGAAGGAGGCAGTTTGCATTCAGCAGTGCTTTGCCATTTAAATGGAATAGTACAGTCGTGAAGGTACAGTGGATAAAAGCGAAAAAAGCACTCAGGCTGTAATTTTTCATTTTGACTTCAAAGTTGTTTACCAAAGTGTTTCCTAGAAACGAGTGCCCGTACCAAAAAAGTGTCACGCGTAGCAACTTCACTGACAACCTACACCTAAAAAGTGCACAATGCCCTTCATCTCTTGCTGTTCTTGTTGCCGGAACAGCCGCTCGTAGCAGTGGAGCTCGAGAAGCTGCCCGCGGTGACCTGTGCCACTCCTGTTCAGGGCTGGGGTGCCAAGCAAGAGATTAAAAATTAAGGACACACCAAATTAAAAAAAAAAAAAAGCCAAAGAAAAACCACTAAAGGAAACTAGTGTTCATGCTGCAGTTGGTGACTTTTTTCCGGATATTTGTCTGATTCCTGGTGCTGTGATATCCCTGTGCCTTGGAACAATTCACCCTCCATCAGAGTATTTTCCAGGTTTGCTGAGGTGAGGCAGAACGTCTTGTGGCGCAATAGAAGTGAAACCCCCAGCCTCCTATCGCGAGGGCACACTTCTGGTCTGGCACCTTCGGGTGGGCTTGATTTGTCTCTGAAGGTAAATATTCAGCATCTCCTGAAGATTTAGTGCTTTTAAGAAAAGTGCCACAGAAGTGAGATGGCCATGTCGTGCTGATCTAACACATCTTTGCCACCTCTTTGCTTGTGCAATCTCTTTTCCTATTGTACAGTTTAATGTCTCAGACTATTCTCCATGCCTTCAAAGAGCTGCATCTTTGTTTACTTCAGCAAATATGAGCAATCTCATTCACAGGCATGAAGCTGAACACTTCCCTTGGACCTTAGGGTTGTGACGTGACGCATGTGTGAGTCACACATTTAGACACCCTGAGAATGGTGAACACTTATTTACAAATGTGTCCATCAGCTAATAGATGAAACGTGGATTTTTTCTGTTTATCAGGTAAGCGTATACATATTTTAGTACCTGCAAGATTATGAATTGGTAATTTGATTACGTCCAAGCGAATATTTGCAGTGTATGACAGCTATACTTTATTAAGCTGTGAATATTTGAGAGAGATATTAACTTCAGCACTTCAGGAAACTGATGACTTCTGTGTTAAAGTATGAAGATATGATAATGCAGAAAGTGTCCAAGTATTATCTTCACTGATGAGTTAAACTTGAAATCCCTTTTTTCTTATGTGTAATGCTCCCACCTATTCTCAATGGATAAAACTCTGACTTGAAATCTCGATGAGTCCTGGACTTTGTGCAGACCCCTCGGTGTGCAAGGCTCAGCGTTAGGTGGGCAGCACGCCAGCGCTGTCTTTGTGTATCTCCACCTCGGTGTTTATTTGACCAGAACTGTTCCTGTGTGAAGTGTTCCCAGTTTTTTTCATTCTTGCGGCTTTGTGGAGAACAGTATGGATGGAAATTTTCCATGTTATAAAAAAAAAGAAAAAGTCATAGTTTCATGTTCCTGAAAGATTATGATGGCAGCCAAAATCTAACACTTTCCAGATCGTATTATATCCGGAGAATGGTAAGGCTGACCTGAAGGACTGCGTGCCAGCATGTTTCTGCCTCGCTCCATTCTTTCTAATGGGACGCACTGGCACGTTCCCCATGTTTCATTTCTCACAGACATTTCGCCGGACGCGTCATCTCTTTTAGCCTCCTGACCATAGCCTGTGTCAGTGGGGTGGAGGAGGACACACCTACCTTTTCACATGATTTACACTTTGTTATTCAGAAATGGTAGGAGAAAAATTTATATCCCAAGGTGTGCTCAGGAGTACAATGGCACATCACTGGCTTTTGATCTGAATCATCTCAGACTGTTGCCTTGGGAGCACTGGCTTTTTTCACTTATTTGCAGGTTGGGTTTGAAAGGGGTGCTGTCTTTTTCTCGTTTATGCCAAGCTGTTATCTGTTTAGCCTTCATGTTGCTCGTGACTTTTTGTCTACGGAACGCTCCGTGCATGCCAGGACCCGCGTGAAGCATGAGCAGGGTGCAGGTGCAGTCGGTGTAGGGCACCACACAGGGTCCAGATCCAAAGTGGAGGGCGCAGGGCAGCCGTGCCCTTGATGGGGCCTCGGCAGAATGGCACGGTGCCCCCAGCGTGGTGGAGACGTGGCTCTGGTGCTGGGCTGGCCTTCCCCTGGCATGCCTCGCAGGCGCCGGGGGGAGGCAGGGGTGCTGGCTTCGCTGCCTCTCGCTGCGGCTGGGGTCTCCAGCAGCTGTGCCCACACCCCTGTGAGCTGGCAGGCACCTGACAGTAAGAAGGAAGGCCCCTAGCTCCCACCTGGCGGTTGCGCAGGCAAGGAGAATCAGCCTCAGAAGAGGAGGCTCTGACTTAGCTACCCCAAAGGAAGCTTGGAGTCATTTTGACAGTCCAGGCATCATCCAGCCCTCAAATACCTGACACTATTGATGCTCTGAATTTGAAAACCCACTAGTTAGGGCATAGATTGATGCCTATGGAGATCACAGAAAGCCTTTACTGGGAATGGGGAGCCATGGCAGAGGCTGGCGAGGGAGTGGGAGATGCTGTACCGGAGTCTCCAGGGGCATGTGGGCTCCTGTGACCCAGTGGCTGGTGGGGAGGTGCCACTGTTCCTGCAGTGGCCCGTCACGCTCCGGAGCAGTGGCACAGCACAGCTCTTTGATTGCAATGAGTCTTTTAAATACACAGTGTGGGTTTTGAGATGAGACCAAGACTGACCTATCAGCAAATAGACTTTAAGGTCTAAAGCAGATAGTGGACCTACTGCGTATGCCATTCATCTAGCAGGCAAGACAATGTTGTAAGACCTATTTTTGGACATTTGGGATGGAAGTCACCATGTGCATCTCTGCAGCACTGCAGGTAAAACACCACGCTGAAACAAAGAACTTCTTTTGTGGCTTCAGAGGAAATGCATTCAAATATGTCTTTGCTCTTCCTCACCTGTCTCTGGAGAATTACACCAGTTAGATTCACACAGAGGAACTCAATTTTGAGCTCAGATAGTTTCTAAATGTTCAAACCTTTTGCAAGTGTCAGGACCAGATACCTTGAGCAGAGGAGCCGTGTTTGTGTGGGGAACGTGGTAATGTGGAACACTGAAGCAATAGATGTTCTGGTTTATTTTAGTCCGTGTTAAGAAGAAAAAGTATCTGAATTGGAAAATTAGACAGTGACTGTGTTAAATTGGCATTTCCTCTCTATTTGGCCTGCCAGAAAAAATATTGGTGTTACTAACGAACCCAAAGGCAAGAAGAACAGGTGACTTACCTGGTGTCACTCACCATGTGAAAACCAGAGATGAGACTCTAGTTGTCCTGAACTTGTGCCCCGTTCATTAGCCCAAGCTGCCTGACGTGCAGGCTGTTAACAGACACAGATAATCAGAGAAAGAAAAAATCTGACGAGATGTTATTTGTATTTGCCTAGCCTTTTCCAGGGCAGAAAAGCCTTTCACATCTAAGAAGTTGTCTGCAAAGTGATATTTCCTCTTATGATTATGCCAGTGTAATAATTATATTGCATTCCAAGAAATTTAATCTGAACTGCAGATAAGTACTTTAGTACAAGGGACTCGAATCGGTGTGACTACAGAGGTTTACTGCTCAATTACAACAATATAATTGCCTCAGTAAATCTCCCCTATGTTGACAAACTGTTAGACAAGCAGAGTAGTACTGATTCCCTGTAAGCAGACATGTTCCAGAGCAGTGACTTGCTCCCAGTGCTGATGACACAGAGATCTGGATTTTTGGAGCAGTGGTACCTGCAGGCACTGTCAAAGCAAAACGTGGCTGAATTTCATACCTGCTGCATGGTGTTGGAGTGGGTGCATTGTTTTATGAATCAGGACAAGAAAATGCATACAATATGCTCTACAAGAAAAGCTGGTACAGAGCTACAGCTGGTTTTGAACCAGCAGCAATTTTTCCGTACTCCTTATACGAGACTACCTTCTTTCAGACTAGAGGTGGCCGTGTGTCCATTTTTGAAAACAGAGGACCCTGGAGGCTGGGTCCTTTGCTCATGTAAATCAGAGCTGTTCCATTGTCTTCCGTGCAGCTGAGTTATGCTGTCACCTGATAACGTTTGTTTTGCTTCTATGGCAAAAGAGCTGTAAAAGCCTTCCACTTTTGCAAGTGAACAGTAAGTAACGGTACCCATCAAAAACAGCTTAATAAAACCACTAAGAAACCTTTCTCTGCTGACTGTAAACAAATCTAGGTTTGCTTATATACATTCTGAGTATGTTTATATTCTCTTATCAGTGGAAACAGTCTGAGATGAGCTGGATGTGTATGTCCGCATGGGCCGCAGGTGGCTGCCATGTGCACCAGCACGGCGCGGGCAGAGCAGTGCCGGTGTCACACCCCGCTGGCACCGGCCAGGCTGCGCCTCCCCGTTTGGAGGGTTATTGCCACCCACGCCAGCCTGCTGTAATCCGTTACCCTGTTCTGATTTGAGTCTGCTCCAGCAGTGAGAAGCAAAGCACAATATTTAGAGCGGCCGTGTCCCTTAAACGGCTGCTTTTGGGGGTCTTCGTGGGATGGTGTTGGGGAAATGCTCCCTAGTGGATGCCCTCGCTGGAGGCTGGCAGGCCACTGGAGTTTATCATGATGTGCTGGGGCTGCAGGCTGCAGCAGGGGTGCTGCTCACCATCGACTGCTGCAGTGTGTGATGCTGCACGGGCTGCCCACGCTGTGCCAGGAGAGGGATGCCAGCCCCAGCCCCTGGCTCTCTGTCCCCCAGCAGCCCCCCTACGGCCTCATCCCCCACCAGCAGGTAGGAACGCATGACTTCAGCAAGCGCTGGACCGTGCACAGCTTCTCTGTGCTAGGTTATTTGCATTTCGTTCTTCATTCTGTGCTATTAGAGCAGATCTCGCCCCATCACCTTCAATACTGAAAAATTCAACCATTTGATTTGAATATCACATTTCCTCTTCTGATTGTTAAACCATTCCTAAAATAGACTTAGAAACCAATTTGCAGTTTTGTCCCTGGAGCTCTCACACTGGTAGTGGGACAAGTGGCTTTGTGTCAAAGAAAGATGTCTACCTCCAGCACCAGGCTCGAATAAAAAATGATAATAAAACACTTTTAAGAATGCATTTCACAGTTTATCCTTAGTGTGAATTGGTTCTTACACTGTGAACTTTTTGGACTGTAGGGCTGAGAATTTTCCTTTGAGTCTGTCCTGGGTTACAACCAATAAAAATCTCGGAGCAGAGATGGCAAAGCTTCTGCTCCAAACTCCAGAGAATGTGAAAATGGAGCTCTAATGAGGACGTCTGTCCTGTGACAGCTTTCCCAGCAAAACAACAAACTGGCCGTACTCTTGCTGAGCACGAGCAACCCTTAGGAGACTCTAACGTGGCATGTACTCGCTTCCTGGTTAACTATACCTGCTGAAAAAGCTTTTTTGTTCTCGGGATCTTATGAATCGCTCCAGTCTGAAGGATTACATTACAGAGCAGTTCATAAGTATGGCATTTCCTGGAACATATTTAAAGAAATATGGTGCAAGCGCATATATTGGCATACAGTCTTCAACCTTCCTGTAAATGAAATATTACCAAACCCAGAAAACAACCCCCACCAAGAAAAAAACCCAAAGCATTAAGGGTCTGTGAGGTGTCTAAAACTAGATGTGGACTACGTCATAAAGTGCATTCTGTTAGTATAATGCTTTCAGCTTGCTTCTCAAATCCAAGTTCAAACTGCTGTTGTACAGCTGCACATTTTCTAGGTTAATGCCGACATTAGCTCAATGTTACATCTGAGGAGTTAGATTCTTTTTTGCGATGAAATGCAGAATTTAGGCCGATTATTCATAGCTCCGTGGCTGCACAGTTTGAAGACGTCCGTGCCGCTCAGGCTGAGTTCACCCACTGCTGGTACTAACCTGTGGTGGAGCTCCTACAGTTTTGTGAATATACTTCAAACCTCTGGCTGCTCCGCAGCCCAGGTACACTTTGAAGATTGTTTTTGTTTTACTAGCTGACAGATATGAAGCCTGCTGAGGCTGGTGGGACTCCTTTCCATTCTCTCCTGCAGCTGGTGGGGTGCAGTCAGGCCGGTACCTGCTGCCAGGGGACCCCTTTCCTCCTGCGCCCTGTGGAGTCCCTGCAAGGGGAAGACCAGAAAGGCAAGGGCGGCCGCAGCGGCGAAGGGGAGCACAAGTGGAGAAGGGCCCTGGAGGAACTGTGCATTTTGGAGCAGGGAATACGGGACAGAGAACTTAAAGGAAAACTTTTGCAGACTTCAGCTATAAATCAAAATAGGTAACTAAGCTTTTGAGGGAAGGTCTGGCGAGCAAAAAGCTGTTCACGGAGAAACATCTGTGGTCATTTTAAACTGAGTGAGCTGGAGAGAGGTGTGGGTTTGGTGTAAAAGCCATGTTGCCTGTCACCAGAGATAGTGGTCTAAATTGCAATACACATCTGATTAATTTGGTCTTGTTTTCTTCATGTGAAATGTTAATGAAAATTCACACATACCATGTTTACCATTTGTCAAATAAAATTCTCCCTGAATTACTTAGCTCCACTTACAAGGGCTGAACGGCGGTGCTTTCCGTGAAAATACTGCTTCAGGCTGAAGATCAGTCATTGCCACTCTCTGGTAATACAAAAGCTGTCTGAACAGCTACCAGCTGCAGGTACACGGAAAACTGGCAATATCAGCAGTTACGAAAACCATAGACTGATGCTAAAGGCATGTCGCTCTGTGAGGAGGGCGGTGGGGTGGTGGGGATGGCAGAAGGGGGTGCCAGCCTCACTGTTCCCCAGGGGAGGCAGAAAGCCCTGCAGAGGCAGCAGGGACCCGCTCTGGGTGTCTTAAAAGTGTATTTGGGTCGCTACCTTAAACATACCCTTTCTGGCTAAAAAAAATTCCTAATGATATCCTACTAATACACTTTGGCACAAATAATGTTAATTTTCATAAGCCATGCTGAAGAGAATAGTTTTCTCCTTTTAAGCAGCTAGTTTTAAAAAGGTTTTATCAAGCTTGAAGCTGGGAGAAAACTGCATACAAAACACTGTTTGGCGAGGAGAAGAGTATCTAGGGAACAATCCCATATTGATAACAAGTGTGAATGAATTACGTGTGTTTTTTTTAATATTGCTGCTGGCCACTTTCTTCTTGCTATTGAATTGTGTAACGCCAACCCCCTTTTTTCTGTTTGAGCAGAGCAGCAGTGAGGGGCTGCTGTATTCCAGACTGCGTACCGAGCAGGTGGTGGCTCTTGTTTCGTACCTTACTCTTCTTTTACAAGCAGGCACAGGAGACCAGTTTGGTGAAGACGTTGCAAACGGCCTATAGATGCTTTGGCACCAATTAAGGATTATTGCTAGTACTGGTGGGGGTTAGAGGCCTCAGGTTTTAATTAAGACCCCACAGTCCTTGATGTCATGCAAACATAAGCTATCGTCTTGCTTTTGCGTGGGCACAGCCCTGTATCCATGGAGAGCATCAGTGGTATGGAGGAACCTCCTTGCGAGCTCGGAGGTTTGGCAATGGGACGCTGGCAACAGGCCTATGTTAATTGTTTGCAACCTTTCCTACTCTGATGTTTTTAATCTAAATAAATAATAAGGAGAAACAGGAGAATGGATTCATTGTACCTGAAGCTCTTTGGAAAACAGGGCACAGAGACACTGCCTATCAATGGTGTTTGTTTTCTGGTTTTGTTATTGTCACTCTCATTTTACAGGCAGGATGAAATGGAAAAAACTAAGTAAAAATTCAAGATTAAAGTTATAATATCTCTGACAGAGCTGAGAGCTGACCACAAGATTCCTGAGCTTTGTAACAACCTGAGGGGTGGTCCAGAGAGGCAGGGTGGTGGTGACTGCATGCCCCCAGGAAGAGGCATACAGGGCTATACAGCGAGCAGTGGTCATCATCCCCACGTCTTCTGCATCAAAAGTAACAAGGGAAAATCTACAGCCAGCCTGAAACGTTACTCCCCAGAAGTAAGTATTTCTTATTCGCTATAATGAAGCAGTAAGTTGCTAGAATTGGATTTTGAGCTTATTTAGCCAGACTTTTAAATGTTGCTCTTCACTCTTGCACAAGCATTTAGACTGTTCCCAGAACCAATCTGGGAGAGACAGTATCAAGGTTTAAATTTTCCATCTGACTCAGACCAGGGGTTTGAGCAAAGTTGTCTGGGAGGGTACTAGGCTGCTACAGACTGAGGTGCTCAGTTTAGTTTTCCCTGGTCAAGCTCTTTCCCTGCCTGTGGAAAATTAACTTTTCCCTGGCACAAGTGATGAAGCTGAGATTGTGCCTCTTGGGTGAAAATCCTAAATCTCTTGTTAGCGTATTCCCAGCCAAAAAAAGGTTTTACAGGTCTGCGTAAGCTGGAACAGCACCCAGCGGAAAAGATGCTCAGGTGCAGGGTACCCTGCCATGGTGGTTTGGGCACACTGTTGAAAGGGCAGGCGTGGGTTTGGGGTCCCTCCCATCCCTTGGGAGAACAGTGTAATTACCAAGTTAGTGGTGTGTAAGTGGCCTGTGTAACCTTCTTCGATTTATGGCAAGCAATTATTTTCCTGTCTTATTACAACCACTTGGAAGTGAACTATGCTATTGCAGCAGGAAGGCAGGCAGGAGTTATGCTCCTGTGCAGAGAGAAAGATTTAAAAAAAAGTTGGACTGCAAGCAATCCTACTCTTGTTTTCCAGTCCAGGTTTCAGGTTCCAGGTTCCAGGACTGGAAAAAAAGTGAGCGTGCAGCAGGACGTGAAGTTGCACGGCCCATGGTTTCTGGAAGAGCTGCAACTGATTTTGCAGGTTTCCCCTCAGTGTGTTGGCAGAGGCAGCTAGACCTCTGCAGGGGCTTGCTCCAGGTCCACCCCTGAGCCTCGGCAGGTGTTGTGGGGAAGCCTGGAATATCTGAGCCTCGGAGGTGACTTAATTCCTTGATTCTGCACTGTCACTTGATCTCCATTGTTCTGCCCTTTTCCTGCGAGTATGGCTTCTGACAGTATGTTCGCTGTCTTCTCCGTCAGGCTCACTTGCGCCTTGCTCTAGGGACAAGTGACACAAAGCCCTCCTTGCTCAACAAGTGAGGCCCCTTGTGCTGCCATTACAGAGCTCTGGCTGAGTGCAAAACCCAAGCTGGTATTGCTCATACTTAATCAATTATGTCACTGCCGATGGTATTGGTAATTCCTGACTTGTGTCTGCTAGGCAGGCTGGGAAAATAATAAGGAATGGCCAGGAAGAAAAATCACTTTGCAACAACCAGACGCACAGAGCCTGAGATGGCAGAAATTTACAGCACCTTCTCCTTGGGCCTGGGACACGATGACTCCATGCAGTGCAAGGTAAGCTCATCTTTTCGCTGCTGTGCTGCTTTCCTCTAAATTTCAAATGTCAGAGTTTTCATTTCTGTGCCATGGCTGAAACTGTTGATTGAACTCTCTCTTCTGTTGGCAAAATTTCTGTGCTTTGCGTGGTAGATCTATTGCTTCTCAGAGCAATACGTCTGTTGCTGCAGATTTTAATTACCGCTCATTGAGAAGAAGATAAATGGAGCTTGGAGTCCATAGCTTTAAAGCTATCTATAGACAACCTAACTGTGCCTGTTATTCTGCTTAGGTGATGTCATCAGCATACTATTTATTTAACCTATAAATGTCACTGATGGGATTTGTGCTGCTGGAGAAGATTTGGGGAGAAATTCTAACACGCAGCAAAAGAAAGAAACCTTTAAAGGAACAGATGGACAGGCAGGATTTTCACACTCGCTGTTCATATGTAAGAGCATGGAGAGCCCATATTTAAGGCAGCAGATTTTTGCTGGGGGTGAGCACATCTTGCACATCATTTGGCGTGTACACAGGAACGTGCCTTCCCTCCGCACTTCGCACCCGCCCGTGAAGCCCTGTGGGAGCCTGGTGGGCATGAGGCGAGGCCAGGTGGGCACCAGCTCCATGAGCATCAAAACATGTACCTGCCCGCACAGGTCGGGGTGGTCATGGCTGCACGGGGCTTGCCTCCTGGCTCATGCCCTGCTCTGTCCAGGGTGTAGGGCACTGGTGAGGGGAGGGTGAGGCTGCTCCTATCACCCTTTGAATTCCAAGTAGGAATTTTGCTATTTGGGTGGAAGGAAACAAAAGTCATGTAAACTCTTC
The DNA here is from genome assembly GCF_015220075.1 of Falco rusticolus. Classification (NCBI taxonomy): domain Eukaryota; kingdom Metazoa; phylum Chordata; class Aves; order Falconiformes; family Falconidae; genus Falco; species Falco rusticolus. The sequence goes on from NC_051197.1 coordinate 34,659,074, forward strand.
TCCTCCTGTCTGCTCTCAGCCTAAAAGTTGCCAGCAGCCTGTGGCTAGCTGGATGGACTGGCGGACCTCCTCCGTGCATGTGTCCACATGCTGCAGTGCCAGAGCCAAAGGGCTTTGGCCCGTGGAGCAGAGGACCCAGCTGAGGCCTCTGAGCACCATCCTCACCGCTGGGCCTGTGCTGCAACCCTGCCCACCAGTCCTCTGAGCTCCCTGCAGTCACTCCTGGTCCCCAGCCCAGGGGAGACCTTCTTCTCCAGAGATGCCATTGTTCAGAGCAAGGGGACGACAGAGAAAGAGCGGTTTTGGGTTGGTTTTTTTTTTGTTTTTTTTTTTTAATCTCACAAAGGGTCATGAGACAATGTAGGTCAGTGACAGGGCAAGGCTGGGGACATTTTAGGTATAGCTGGTGTTTGCATCGGCAGGGGTGTAACACAGCATGCTCCACAGCCGGTTTTATTTTGGGAGGGTTAGAACGAGGGGAAAGTTACACCCTCTGAATTTAATTCCTGATTTATGTGTGTCAAGTTGGGTGTATGCTTTTTTCCCCTCTTTTTTTTTTTTCTTCTTTCTTTTCTGTGGGTTTTTTTGATAAATTTTTACTTCTTTCTGGTCTCCATCCTGTTTGATGAGTTCATGGTGCCATCTGCTGATTAGAGATTGAATTAGCACAGAGTCCTGGTCGGGGTTATCATTCTGCACTCTTATTTCAAAATAATATTTAATTATGTGGTTAAACAACAGCTTTAAACATGGAAAGCACCAAATACCTGGGATTTTTTTTTTTTTTTCAGTAGAAGAGCTCAGTACCTCTAAATCACCCTGACTACTTTGGAATATTTGCCTGTCCATGCAGGAGGCTGAATAAAAGCGGTGCTTTTGAAATCTTGCCCCCAGTGTACAGCAGAGCCCCAAGGATTTCTCTTTCTCCCTGTGCTCAGAGCATTTGTATGCCTCTGCCACTGCTCTGCCCCTCAAAATAAGAAATAACTTTCAAAAACATGTTAAGCTTTTTGGAAAACTGGGAGATTATGGGGTTTTCTCCTTTAAAAAAAACCAGCAGTAACCAAAAAAAACCTAGATCAAAATGTTATGTTTTGAGTTTGTTTGTGAAGCAGATTCTTTCCCCTTTTAGCTGGAATCAGCAATGTTATGCAATCTCATTGCATGGCCAAATCTGCAATTTAAAAAAAAAACAAAAACAAACCACCAGTGAGAGGGGGAAAAAATGGATCTCAGCTGTCTTTACAGACAATATTTCTGAATTTCAGATTTTAAAAAGCTCAAAACGTTTTGATTAGAAAATAAATAGATATTTTGGTAAATAACTTGCTGGTTCTATTGATGGTATGTGAGCAGGGGTGAGCTTTGCTCCTGCAGATCGCTCCTCCAGCTTTAACTACTGTCTCATGCTATTATTGTCTCTTCCATGCTGACTACTGCTTCTCTCTCGAACTGTCTATTTCTCCTGAAGCATCCTGCCCTTCAGGAGTCTGTTTCACATCCCCAGGCAGATGCACGGCATCATCAGCCTAAGAACCTGGCAGTCAACATGGAAAACAGGGTATGGGGCTAGAGTCAGAGACCCAGGACATCTTCATCCCCAGGTAACTCTTGACTTCTGAAGGACTCTATGAATGAGCAGGAGAAAATGTGTGGGGAAAAATACAAGCAGGTAGAAATATCTTTTAAAAGTATAAATGCTTCTCCAAATGTAAAATACCCAAGATGCTTAATTGAGATACTTTGGCTTTGCTACTGAAACATCTAGTTCCCTTTCCTTTAGAATAAAATGCAAAATGTATCCTAACCAGCAAACAATTTCCACATACACCTTTAAAGCACAGCTCCTTTTCTGTAAGCACAATTGCCATAATAGCTTGCTGATGTTCCTAAAGTTAATAGATTATTTTATCTATTTAAACTAGATAAGAGATAATAGTGTTCCATGTAGCAGTGCTTTAGGGAATACTGCGAATAGGGAGGTAATTGGGGAAGTCTGTAAGGGCGGGTGGGGGGGGTGGCGTCACTGAAAAGGAGTCAAGGTAAGATTAGAAAAGCTGAGCTGCAGATCTTGGGAATACTTGATAAAGGTCAGAACTAGAGGCCACTGGATCACTTTCTCTTGAAATACTGAGTCAAAGAAAGAAAGGAGAGGGCAGAACTAGAGCAGTACCCATTATTTCCGACATCTAATTATTGTATAGATATTGTTATTTGAATAAGATTAGCCAGCAGTAATGGCAAAGCAGTAGACCCTTCCCTTCCTTGTATATCTGACAGATTAGCCTGCCCACCAGCAGCGCAGTGCTTAGAGATGGGCACGACAGATGATGGACTGGTTAAGAAATAACTGGTGGTTTCCTCCTGTCCTTGTACAATCAGGTTCAGCTTTGCACAAGCTGTTAATGGCAGGTGGTGGGGAGCCAGCTACAAGTTAAGAACAGGCTCAAATTATGCTATAAATGGCCAGCCGGTATTTATATGAAGAAAGTTTGGAATTTGGAGGGTCATTATTTTTAATCCAGGTCAGACCTGTTAAATTAAAATCTTTCAGTAAAAACAATGCAAATGGGATTTTTTTGGTTTATAATGTGCCTTTTTAATCCCACCCTAGGGATAAACACAAGGAATATCCTTGCTTTCTACCAAATGTAAGAGGGACAGGTTAGAATTACCTGCTGCTTCTCAGTTTAAACAGGGCTAATGACCTGGTTCAGCCTGCCCCGCTTTGAAGTCCAAGCTGATTTTAGCAAACATTTTGTTCAAGCCATAAGCAGTTTGGTACAGCTCTACCGATGTAAGCAGGCTGTAAACTACTGTTGCAGGATACTTCAGGAAAGTCAGATTCACATGTGCAATAGCAGGCAGCGTATCCATTGGCACCCAAACCAGGTTGAGATGGGGATCGCTGTTTCCCAGTTTGTATAGGGCTTGGCACATCTGAACCACACACTCTGTTGTTTAGTAGTAATAATTTCCATTTGGTAGGTCCTGGGCACCACAGCCACGGAGCAGGACTTCCATGAGGGTGGGACTCAGGGCTGAGGCTGGGGGGAGGATAGGTCCTGTCTCCAGGAGTTTGTAGCAGAGCATGACAGCAGATGAGTAGGGGTATGAGAAAACAAAGAAATTATTGAGGTGTTATTGGGTAATATGGTAGCTAGTAGTTTTGTAACACAATTTGTTTTATGGTTGTCATGCTCTTTTGGTAGGATTTGTGGCAAAATCTTCTTATGAAGAGTGTGGAGGAGGAAAATGAAGCCATGCAGTGTGTGTCTTTGAGGATTCCTGTTAGAGAAGGAGAAAGTGTGAAGATGCCGATTTGAAAAAGTAACGTGAGAATAATGGAAGCCGGATCCATAAAGTAAGTAGAAATTAAAGAGGTTATGGGGGGAATGAAGATACACATTAGAAGTAAAGAAAAGCAGGTTACGTTTGGTGTGAGAGAAACCACTGGCCTGATGAAAGTAAGAGACCCGTAAATTTTTAGGGCCTTATGTTTTTGGTTTTTTCATTCTTCACAATGACAGTAGTGGCTACAAGAAAGAGACTTAACCAACAAACTAGTTACTCTAGTATCTGCTAGATAGTGTGATAGTTCTGCTAAATTTGAGCAAGGATCCTGTGAAAGGGAGACAAATTCAGCATCTACAATTATGGAGAGGTGACTTCAAGTCCTTCAGTCATGTCAGCAGTGTGATCTCTGGAAAACAGCCCTGCCTCATCTGTATTGGAACAAATCCACTGAAAACACAGGGCACCCCGATGGTTAGTGAAAGCCGCTGCAGTGCAGAGCTGCACTAGCAATTTCCTTAGGGCATTAGCCTTCGGTTTTAAGTCAAGAAGTGGACCTCTGACAGACCCATGCTGTTGGAGCGTGCCTCCTTTTGTTTACAGGTCTCTGTTAAGATCACTCTTTCAATTCCCAGCTCATTCGTAGACATGCTGAAGTCTGAAATCCAGTAGTAACCTATAAGGTCAACAAATGCTTGTGCACGTACTACTGATGTTTTTCCTATGCAAACATTTGTAACTGCTGTGGTGCCAGTTTATTGGTTGACTTCTGAACTTGGTTGCTGTTAGTGCTCTGCAAGACTCCAGCCTCACAAGAGCAGCTGAGCGGAAGTAAGGCAGTGAAACACAAACTCAGACACGCTTGTTATGTTATATGCACCTTCAAACTGATCTTCACCTCTCATGGACCTGAAGTTTACAAGGCAAAAGAATAGTTAAAAGAGTTGGAACAAGTCACAGGGGGGTAAGAAAACAGGCTCATTAAACTTTATGCCTGCATCTCAACTATAAACAGCATAGTGCAGTTTTTGTTAATGCTTTGAATTTTAATTACAAGCTGCCTTAACTAGTACCGATCTAATCTTATCTTTTTCCACCTGGTTTTAGAGAATAAATCTCAAGTTTAATTTACAAGCTGTGCAAGATTTTGAGGAATGCTTCAGTTGATGTTTATATGTAGGGTACAAGTTTGCTCACCATTTCAAGGAGAGGAAAGCTATTTTCATTCTGAAGCACATCAGGGATTTGATTTTACTATCCACAAAGCCATTAGCAACATATTAGTATATATGACTGCATTCAGTGTTTGCTGACAAGTCCACATGCCTCTGCATAGAACATATTTTCTTCTGAATATGACATCTTTCTTAACCACCAAAGAGTGTAAATATTGGTCTTAGTGCTTGAGCGAGTCACATCTCAAACAAGTGAATCACGTATTTGAAGCACCATGCTATACTGTGGAATTACAGAATTTCTGTACAGAAAAAGCTGTGACAAATTTTTGTGTTGCATTGAACATGGCCATATCTATTTGTTCTGTTCAAGCAGACTGTATTCCAGAGGGTATTGCAATGCGCTTCAGAGTAAGTTCTTTTTCTTAAAGTTATTCTCATTGAAAATATTACAGCATCACGATTTAAAGCTTGAGCCAACTGAAGAACTTTTCATGCAAAGTTTTCTCAGAAAACACCAATTTTACTGAGATACACTCCTGCTTTGAAATTCTCTTTAATGTTTTAGTGTACGCTGCAGCCTGTTTCATTGACAGTGAGTTATTTGGGGAGTTAAAAGTACCTGCATGCAGACCTAGCACAAGCTGGGACCGTGCTCGTCCTCTTTATTCTTGTGCCTTGTTAGTCTAGAAAATCCCTCCATCCCGAGGTGTTTTTCTTATGGATCTGGTTTCAGATAGGAGCGGTGGTATCAGCAGAGCAGCAGAAGTGCTGGGACGTTACAGAACAACACAGTGCAGTAAGTGCCAGAGATACTCACCAATGTAGAGTTCAGAGGGTTTCCAAAAACTGAGTTTATTGCTGCTGCATTGGTATAATCTGATTTACAGTGATTCCCAGCAGCTGCCAATCAAGTCTAAGATGTTTCTTTCACAGAAATTCTACATAACCAAAAGTTCGGAAGGAATATTTCAAGGAAAGCTGTAATTGCTTTGGAAATGATTCTCCTAGGTCAGGTCTAAAAACCTTTATGGTGAATCTTGTGTATTTTTAGCAGTAATTAAATGGAGATTGGTGAATTATTCAGGCTTGAATTTGACATAAACAGGTAGCAAAGTAGTTTTTGTTTATTTTTTACAGGGTAGATAAATAATTATGGTCAAAACCAGGAACTGAATGAATAATGAAAATTAACTGTTTTAATATAAAAGATGCACACAGGGCATTTTGGTGCTCATATACATCTGTACCTGTAAGTAAAAATTGTGTAAGTTAGTAGGAGTTTGAGTACTTACGGAAATGCGTGAAGATTCTGCAGACTTTTTATCTTGGAGTAAACGGTTGTCTCAGTGTCACTTTTGTGGGTGACTCCAAAGGGTATTTAAGAAATTATACGGAAGAAAAATGGTTTTAAAAAAAGAGAAAAGTGCTGAATGTTAATTTACTTACTCCAGAGCTGAATGGAAAAGCCATTAGGGAAAATATGCTGAACAGGTTTGGCAGGCAGCCTGTGCCACAAGAAACATTTCCCATAGCACATGCAGACAGAGCAGTTAAGTGTTAGTAGGAAACAATGCTGGGGTTTTTTCCTTGAAACTGATATTAGTAGATACGTTTTTAAGAAGTGTTAATCTGATATAAGACACAATTATTTCATTTATTAAACATTCTTCAACAGCTGGGAAACCATGAGTAAGAGGTAAAATACATCCTCCGGATGCATAAGGAGCCAGTTTTATAAAGCAGGTTACAAAGTAGCTCCCGAGGTTATTGGAGAGTCACCGTGTATGGTCCTGGGATGGTAGAACAGCCATGCCGGTGCGAGGCGGAGGGCAGCCCTGGGTGCCGAGAGGAGATGTGGATCAGAATTCACAGCAGGAGTGATTTCCAGCAGCTGCAGGGCTCTGGCAGCCTGTCCTTGCTGGTAGGTCTCACTTCTGCTCTCTGAGCTGCCATCACACTTCACCTTTACTTAATTTTAAGCACAGTATGAATTACCCCACTGCCAGCAATGGGATTGCTCATGTATTTGCACTATTTCCCACAAGTAAGTCTGAATGGGGAGAGGATTGCCACAAAATGCTAGATTTATTTTCCGAAGTGACACATGCATGGTTAAATTACATTTCTGTTAGATATCTGTCTTTACCTGTCCCTCTATTTTCTACAATAAATCAGTGCCACAGGATTGTAAAATAAATATTTACATGAAATATATGGAGGAGGTTATACAAATTAGGTTATATTGACGTTGCTGATCTGTTTTATATTTATATTTATTCTCTTTGGTTTGTTTCAAATGAACTGAATTATAAATATTGTGTTTCTTAAAGCAAGATGTATTTAATAGCAAGTATTGAGGTTATTTTTCTGGCATGATATTTCACAGAAAGCTTGTTTTTAACCAAACTAGCACTTTTTGGAGCAAAGCTCTATTCAAAATTTCTGTATTTCAAAGGTGGTACATAAATTTGGTAGCATATTGGAGTCTGATGTACCTGTAAATAAATCAGGTATCTGGGGCAAGAGGGACTTTCAGGAATCGCCCTGGGTCAGGTAATTCAGTTGTGACATATCTTTCATAAAAGCCATGAGGAATCTGAAGAAGTTAATAAGCTTGCAAGTCATCAGATTTTCCGCATGCAGTCATGTCCTCTAAGTGCAATAGAGTGTATTAATAGTACTCCGATGTAACATTTTCCAAGTGTTTTGTAGTAATACTGGTTGGGTCATGTACTTCTAACAAACGTTAACATTCCTTGGGGAAGACTTAGGGTCTGAAGTGCCTTATACTACCATAACATGCGGAATAATCAAATCTGTGAAGGACAGGCCACTGTGAACCTGGCAGGAATATATGACACTTGTGTATTGTGTAACAGGCATTTGCTGTATTTCTGTGATGAACTGGAGGAAATTATTATGAAGGTATATGCATTGTATACATGAAGCAGAACATAAACTTTCAAGTTTCCTACTTAATCAACACATGACTGTGGTGGGTTCCTGGAATGGAAAAGAACTGGAATGCTGCTGTCACCCCCAAAATCTTTGCCCAGTATGCTTTCCTGCCCTTACGTTTGTTTTTAGTAGGACCTGGCTCCCTGTTCAGTTGCTGGACAGTTGGGTAATGCTCTTTGCCCCAGGGTATGGAGAAGGTGATGATGAGATGCCACACAGGTAGCGTTCCCATGGGTGAGTCTTTTGGTGAGGACATACGAGAGTAGGAACCTCACAGGTCTTTGGGGCTGGAGAAGAATTGTGTCTCGATAACATCTGATTAGCCTGCACACTGTTACTTGAGAGAAAAAAAAATCCATAGTTGAAAGGTGCAGCACTCTCTTGTACAGCTTTAGTTAAGAGAAATTCCAGCTGAAGGTAATGTCTTCCCATTAAGGGGAACATAGAGGCAAGGTTCATTCTGCCTTTTTAAAAAGCTGTTACTATTTTGCAGTAGCTCTGTCTCTAATTGATGACAGTGTAACCTGCCTGTCAGTATAGCGAATAGCCAGTGCTACTGCAGACGTTGGAAGGTATTGCTTAGTAGCCTAAAAATAAGTTTATATTTCATCCCCAGACGCAGTCTGAAGTTGCACCCTGCCTAGATATGTACCCAAAGTTCGACCCAGCCCCTTGCTGCAGGGATGCTCAATAAATCCTTACACAATGATGTTTTTCCTGCTTTGTCTGCAGTTAAGGGTGCTCCTGGGCCGGGCTGCGTGTGCAAGTATGTATCTGCAGGTTCCCACCTCCTGGGACTGTATGTCATGGCAGCCGTTGTCACCTGTCCTGTTATAGTTCCTGAGCTCTGCAACAGTGGGACATCTCATCCCATCTTATAGGGACACATTGCTCACAGTCCTTCACCTACAAAACCTTTTAACTCTGGGACTGAAATATTTCGTTCTGTAAAGAGCTCCACTTATACACTTACATCTTACATACAATCATTTACAAGAACAACTTATGTTTTACAGATTAGATGAACTTCCAAGTGTATTTTAATATGGAAAAATTAATTGATGTAACTATACACAAGGAATGAAATCTGATTTCAGTTAATACCATAATCCATGTAATAGATTAACATCTGGTTCTGACTTCCTAAATCTTGGCTTCCAGTCTCTTCAGAAATGAGTGGGAAAGTCAGTAGAAAGCCTCTACATAGAGCATAGTATTAATTCTTCTTGTCTGTTTCATTTTACTTTATTTAGATGTGGAAAATATTCTGTCTTACTGGCATGAGTTCAGAGATCTTACCTCATCACCTATGAATGGGAATCACATCACTACATCCTCATATATTATAATTCAAAGGAGAACACTGAGGGAAAACAGCCAGGGAGATTCAGCCCAGTCCATGTCATGAGTTGTATAAAACCGTTCTTGTACTTTCCACTGGTATGACCTTTTCCACTGCTTGCTGTTTGAAGCACTTTAATCAATAGATTTAGAAATTACTGTGTAATACAACTCTTTTTTTTTTTTTTTTTTTCCCAGACAGCAAAAGCCTTGTTAACCCCCTCTTGTAAATCCGTGTAGGAATTGGCCAATCTAGGAAACTCTGTTTGTTGTTTCTGTCATAATATCTCACACTGTGGGTATTTTGCAGTTGATTTTGATATGATCAGATATAGACTTTGAATCAGTTCTATTCATTTTGTTGATTACTGCTTTCTTCATAATTAGAAGAAACTGACATACGGAAAAGTGCTAGTCACTGCTGCTATGTAGTTATCACTGGGTGGGGACGATAGTAATTACTTCTTACAGTTTGGCTTCCAATGATGTGAAGAAAATCCCTCTGTCTGAAGTGGTGTCATGGTCAGGTAACCACTGTTTCCAAGAGAGGAGCATGGCTGGAGAGATGAAAACTTTCATGGGAGCTCTCCAGGTGTTTCCTAAGACCCTGATTTCAGAGAGTCTCATAAAAAGAAAAAAAAAGAATGTACACAGGCATGAATGCTGTCTATATGCAGCTCTCCATTTCTTAAATTTGTGTTGTGATATGTGAAATGTTGCCATTTTTTTGGCAACTGCATTGGTACATATTAGGTAGTAGGATGTAGGGCATGGCAAGGGCTGGGGGCTCCCTGGGGTCTGGGGATACTCCCCAGGAGATGGCAGGGCATTGGTAATCATCTGTGGTGGTTAACTGCTGCTAATACGGAGTAACTATTTTTACTTTTTCTTCAAATGCATTTAAAATCATTTTGAATTTGAAATTAAATCTCCTTGCTTCTATTATTTCTTTTTCTTTTGCATGGAACGATTATTTGCTGTTATCCTGAATATGTGAATGTCACATATGAGATACTTTGTGCACTTGTGAATTCAGCAGGCATTTTCTTGGCACCTCAGTATTCCATTGATGCAGCTGGTAGTTTACACTCTTCATTTAAAAAACACAGTATCTTGTCAAATTACATGAAATCTGACTTGACCTTTACCTCTGTACAGCTAAAAGTGGTAGTATAGCTACCCTTTCCCCGCCCAGAAGTAGGAACGAATGTAGAAGAGAGCAACTGCACAGAGTGCTCAAAGCTCTCAGATTTATATTTCTGAAGATGAAAGAGCTAATCGTAACAATTTATTTCCTTTTTCATGAGTGGTAGCTTTTTGTTCTGCCCACAGCTCAAGAAAATAGTCACATTCAGAAAGCTGGAGTAGTTAAGGCCCAGTTTATATCTCAGGTCTGCAGGTGACAGCGAGGGTACGGGCAGGTCATTGCCACACGCGCAGTGCAGTGTCACTGTGTGGGAGGTGGCACAGCTGCAGTGTCCCATCCAGACAGTGCTCGTCCAAGCTGCTGGTGGCTTCTGCTGGTCCCCCACCATGCACTCAGGTTTTTATCAAGGAGGGTGTATTCATGGGATGATGTATTTTAAAAGAAGATTTAAATAAGAGATGTGTTTGTGGCTGTTAGGAACAGAAGGGTAGAGAGTAGCCTTGAGAGGAGGGCAGAGGCTTTGCAAGAGAAGAGGTTGATGACAGAAGACAGATTTTGGCAAGAATGAAGGAAAGGGGGAATGCCATAAGAAGAAGCAGGGCAATGCAGGAAGGCCAAGCTTTAGTTTACGTAATGTGGGTTGCTGGCTTCCTGAGCAGTTGCTCAGCTTTTCCAGTTTGCTACCCACCAGGCTGTGGCAGTTCTGCTCTTGCTGTACAGGGGTGTGTGTGGTTACCCCATACAGCTGGCCGTGGAAACCTCACTGGGTTAGTTCTGCAACTGAACCTGCGACACTTCAGTGCATTTAGAAGTGATAACTGGTGGAAAGGGTGCTGTGGTGGCTCAGAAGGGCAAGGGGAGCAGTCATGAACACTGCAGCGAGTCCTTGTGAGAGATTAGTGTCCAGCTTGGTGACTGTTTAAGTTCACAGAAAAGATGTGCTTCACAGTTGAGCACCACGGTGGGACCACAGCCGTGACCCAAACTGAAGGTGCGTGCGCCCAGGCAGCGAGGCGATCCTGACGGCCCTGGGCCACGTGGGAGGGTGCCTGCGCTGGCTGGGGTGCATAGCCTGGGACGGGAGTTCCTTCATCCCCTCGGTAAATCAAAGCCTATCACAACTTGATTCGAAGTGCTCCCAAATAAATGAGCCTTTCAGCTGATGTCAGTAGGATTTCTAGTCTCTTTCCAGTTCCTCAGCATCCTTGTGTCCCCAGAGAATATAAGCAGGCACAGGAGACTGTGACAATCGGGGTCTGGAGATTATGTAGCATCCAGGCACAGCCTTGAGGAGTCATGTTTGCTGACATTAAGGTGACTACAGCTTTACGGTCATTTTACACATGACAGCATATCAGCTGTATAAACATTGCTGGAACAGGAGATTGCCTATGACTAGCTGCTGTGAAATTGAAATCATTTGTCTGTGTCTACACGGACCGAAAATCATGACTATTGTTTGCTAGTCATTGCAATTTTTCAAGCTTCTTTTCTAATTCAGTGTAATTTTGTAGTGGAGACAAAGCATTAAAGTGGTGGAGACAAAGCATTGAAGTGGGTTCATGATGCAGGTGTGTGCCGGGCCCCCCATTTCATCAGTGCCTCCCATCAGATTTAATGAGCCTCGCCCTGAAAGCACCAGATCATATTCTATTTTCCAGACTTCAGTAGAATTTATTCTAAGGGAAATCTGTGCCGTTTCAGAGGGAAGTATTACTCAAGGTCACTCAGGGTAAACAAAGTGAGCTCTAACTGACATGATTTCTGTGAACAACCTGTGGGTTAAGGTACCATTTGGCTTAACTGGTGTAGAGTTTGAGCCCATGGATTCCTGTGCTTTCAGTGTAACTGTGTAGATAACGATGGACATGTTAGTCCATGCCTTGAACCAAAGCAGTTTTGTAGATAATGGTTACTCCTGTTCTTGCTTTTCAGACGTAACAAAGCTATACAAAGTTTGTGGTGTGGTTAAACAACAGGACAATACTTTGAGTTGGCTTTTGAATGTAATTCTGTACACGTCAGCTATATTTTGCTTTAAATTAGCATAAAAGAATCAAAAATATGTTGACCTATTGTTTTTGACCAAAAGCTACGGAGTTCCTATATGTTCCATGACCTGACCGCTCCATGTGTCACAAGAAAAACAGAAATAATTTAAGTTTTTGTGATACTCTTGTTTCACGTGCCTTGAAGTACAATGAAGATTGGGGTAAACAGACTTTATGCAACACCACATCTTAGTACAGAACATTTTATAAGAGAAAAGGAGTCAAGATTCCCACTGAAAAGCTGCTGGTGTCAAATAATCATTTATTCTGCTGTTGCTGGCTTGCCCTCATCTGAATGACAGGGGCTTTGCTACCAACAGGAAACAGTATTTCAACAAATGCTTGTGAAATCCTGTATAATTCTTGTCACATCAAAAGCCTGTGTGGAACTCTGTGATTTTCGCTTTAGTGTTCTTCTCACACATACAGAAACAATAAATGAGGAAATATTTATGCTTATCATTAAAGGGCTACTTCTTACAAACATCCTTCCTCAGCACATCAATGGATCTTAAACCGCGTGTCTGAAGTTTGGGTGAACTTCAGGGCTGATGTCACATATTGTGCTCAAAAGCTTTTTCATCATGCTCTCCATGTTCTTGTGGTAGCTGCTAGAGAGGTTTCGGATGGTTTCTGTTGTTTGCTCTTCTATTTTAGTGGAGAGGTTACCTTGGGAGCCCATTACCTGAAAAGCAGAAGTCCTCTGAGCAAAATAAAGGGTTACGTATGACTATGTTTACTGTGCTTTTCTTCATCATCTAGCATAAACGTAATGCAAACATGCCACTTCATCCTAATATTAAGGATATGATCTAGGTTGAACTGTACATGTGAAAACAGGATTAAAGGGAACTCTTGCATCTGCTCATTAGCAATGGGAACCTCCCCATGTAATGAAAGTTTCCCAGCTCACTGTGGGAACTACATTGTGCACATTTTGTCTTTTATATCGCTCATTTTAATTTGTTTTCTATTTTAATGACTAGTCAACTAAGTTCTATCACCAGTGTGCTTCGTTTGGCCTCACTGAGAATGAATGTGAGCGTGGCTAAGGAGCAAAACATGGGAAAGGCTTCCTGACAATGCATAATTACAGTTTCAGAGTACTTGAAATGTCTTCAGCAGTTAGTGATGTATAACCCTCAATAGGCCTCAGACAAGGTCTTTTAATGTTACATTTTCTTATCTGGCGAAATACCAGACAGCTTCTGGCACACTTAATATCAGGACATTCGCTTAGAATTTAATTAACTCTGGACTCGCTGAGCATTTTAGCAAGGTTATGTTATAAACAGATGCATGCGTTCCAAATCCTGTGACTTTGCTCCCTCCTCCCCCACTGCCCCAACATCCCGTGAATTCTTCCCTTATGGAAAAGTCCTTCAGATACCAGCAGAGAAATTGGTTTCCAGCTAAAAAATTCCATGGGGGAGAGCAGAAGACATTTCTGCATGCTGACAGAGTAAGAAAGGAATAAGTAACATACTCTTCTTGTTCCTGCCATGGTTATCTGGGGTAGACTAGCAGCTGAAATGAACCTGTGATGTTAATGGGATACCTAGACATGACCAGAAACAAGGAGGCAGTCGTTTGCTTTATTTTCCATGAGATTTCAGCCCAACTGAGTTCTTAAAAGAAGGAAAAGCAACTGATTTAAGACCTTTTGCAGAAATCACCTTTGCAATTCTGTTTATCAGTACCTGGCAACATAGTAGGAAGTTTTTCCATAATCCAGATGTAAAACACTTTTCTATTTGGAAGAAATACAGGATGTAGATGTCATTGTAAATATTGGGAAAAGATTATAGTTTTCTGTGGTAACTATTTTTAGCTGGCATTTTATTGTAGCTTTTAGACAAGTTGTAAGGGTCTCATGTGGATGTGGGAAAGATTGTACAGCTTAGACCAGATTTATGAAGCTGTTTTTTTCCACTGGGGAAAATACATTTCTAGAGATCCCAGATGGTTGCATATTATCCAGCTACTAAATACTTTTGAAAAACCTCAAGAAAAGTATCATAATTTTAAGAAGAGCCTCTGCAGACTGGGAACCTGCTTTCTCAGTTCATGCTAATAGTGTAACTTGAGATACTTGATTCTTACTCTTCTGTGTAGTCTGTGTGTGTCCCCCCCTCCCCCTTTTTCTGCTTCTGAATTTGAAGACCTTTTTATTGTCGGAATGAAGACAATGCTCTGCTTAGTCTGTGGCTTCTGCTGACTTTGAAGATCTGTCCCGTATTTTCCCATACTGGTTTTATGCTAGGGTCATTCCAAAGTTGCTAAAAAGTTACATTGACTTGGAAGCCACAAAATTCGGAACTAGGCTGTGTATCTCCACAGTTCAGTGATCTCAGACCCTGCATATAAACACCATAAGCAGCAACAAAATTGGTTTGAGATCTGTGCTTAAATTTTGTATAGTCTGAAAAAAAATAATCTTGCATATTGTCACTCTAACCTCAAATTAATTGTTATTTTCTATTGCTGCTGTTGCTCATTCTGAACTGATATGGAACATCTCATAGTATGAGAAAATTTATCCCAGTTTGCATACAGCAACACAAAGAGGAGGAATCACATTAAATGAGACTGTGACAAAGAATTAAAAATACTTCTGTCCAAATACCTGAGCCAATAAACTGAACTGGGCATCAGGCTTCCCTCTGCACTGGTTTAGCTGGAACTCCTGCCTGCCTTCCAGGCACAGGTTAGTAAAGATGGCATTTCTCTGGGTAGATAAATACTCCGCATAATGGGGTCAGAGAATGTGAAGGAGGACTGCAATGACCTTGTACAACATGCTGCCATTCGAGGAGCAATATGTGCTCTGTCGTGCTTGTGTGAAATGTTCAGTTGGCAAAGAGTGGCATTTCCATTCAGCTTTAATTTTGTTTGTGACAAAAAAATTGAGTTCACACAAAAGCAACATCTTTTCTCTTCTGCTATTTAAGATCTACAACCAGAAGTCTGGCTTGAATGAAAAGATGAACAAATTTTAGAGGTGTTTTTTGCTTTATTTTAGTAAATGTCTGAAATTGTGCATGTGAGACAATTACACCTGGCCTGGCTGTGTGACAGTGTGTCTGGGGGCTGGCAGTGTATGTTAAGAGACTTTGGGTGTATATCTGTTCCTAAGGCTTGATCTCTGCTGGGAAATGTTTCATGTGAAGTGTGACTGAAATGACAGGTTTGTAAAGCAGTTTTTATTTGACCTCTTTGGCTTTTTTGGTAATGGCTTTTGCACATGTAGTTTCCTTGCCTTTGCACAAAACAAGCAAGGGAAAAAAACAAGAACAAGAGTGTAAGAGGAAGATCACCAAGTAAAAAGAGAACTGTTTATGAACCTTCATGAATATAGTAAAGAGAACTGCAAGATGACATAAGTGTATAAAATGCACTTTAATTCAGATACGAAAATATCAGCCAGGCCGCTTTTACTATGAAAATGTAGTGAAAAACTCCAAAGTTTTGGTGATTTCAGTTCATCAAAGATGTAGTCTTATGTGCAGTCAAAAAAGTCAGCTAAGATGGGACAGAAACAGAAAGAAAGATTTTAAATCTTTGCTTTTACGGAAACATCCATCTTACTGAAACCTCCAGTTTCAAGACAGGAGTGAGGTCTGTCTGGAGTTAAAGAAAGAGGACCCAAAGGTATTTTGCCTTAAGGGAGATACATCTTCAAAGGACAAGCATGAACCAAGTACAGAAGCTGGACAATTTTGGTGCTGAAAGTCCACAATACCTTCTACAAATGCATTCAAAACTTGTGAAGAAGTCAAAATGAAACATACACACATCATAGGTGATAGTTCTGTGTTTAATTGGTATGATCGTGTTTGTTTGCAGAAGTCTCCAGGTGACACTGTTTGAAGCAATTTGTTTTACCATTGAGCAGACTGACATTATAAAAGAGTGTTTCTTACTTACATTTGTTTGCTTGTTCCGAAATTCCTTCTCTCTCTGTAACCGGTAGTGGTCTATCTCGGCTATGGCTTCTTCTTTGGCCTGCTTCAGCCTTTTCCCCTTTCCTGATGGGGGAAGACACAGGGATTTACTTCACACTCGTCACTGTATCCCAAAAGATGAATCTCTCTACGTCAGATTCACAGATGGAGTGACGGACTCCACTCATAAGAGAGAAGCAGCAATATGTTTATTGGTATGAAACAGCAATTTAACAAAGCTTGATAGTAAATATGACCATTGTTTAATAAGATTTGATGGCAAGGTACATGGGATTATTTACTGCACAGAGGACAGGGTCAGACACATCTGTCAGGGAGACCCTCCTGTTGAGTGCTGAGGTTCAGAAAGGACCCTTTGTGCCCTGAACTCCTTCTCAGAGGGGAGATTAGGTGCGGCTGCATCCAGACATAGTCTCAGACTTGGTCAATGGTTTATATCTAAAGGATTACTTGTGCACAATCAATTCTTAATACCACTTAGTGAAGATTTTCAAAGTTTAGCATGCTATTAATTGGTTACTGAGAATCTGTTGTGGCAAGGAATCTCTCAGCCTTGCCACAATCAGAAGTATTTCATGTGGCATAATAAAACAGACAAAGCTTTGAGAAAAGTCAACAGCCTCTCGGTTTGCACAAGAACGGTCAGAAGAGCTGACATGATTTATGTAGGGTACTTTTGGATTGAAAGCCAGTCACACAAGTATCTACCTTCTGAGACCAGCTCCCTGTGTGAAAGCACACATCAAATGAAAAGCTTGTTGGTTTGCTAACAGAAGTCTTTGCAACTACACATTATCTCATAACACAAATGCCATTTTTTTTAATTACAGCTTAGTGTTTAAATAAATAACTATCTTTCCTTTTTCAGCAATAGTAGCAGCCAGATAACAGATTTTAGTTGTCACTGATGGGAAAAGACGTTATTCTGTAAGATTTGCTGTACTGATGGGTTGCCAGCATCCCTTCATCCCACACCAACTGGATTCTGCTTAGACCTGGCATATTTCCAAAGTACTACAAAATAAGTCTTAACCACTACCAAACTGAGTTGCAACTTCAGGCTTTGTCCTTTTCTCACACCCCCCACTCCCCCACCCCCCTCAACATTTGCTAAATGCAGAGGTGAGTGATTAAGAGAAAAAGGAGGTCACTGGTATTCTCTAGTAATGCATAGAAAATATAGAAAACATTTATTTTTCTTTTCTTTTTAAACAGGAGGGTGATATGTAAGGTGGCATTTTAGACTGTAGTGGAAACCAGAGCCTTTCTCCTGAAAAAGTTTGTTTACATAATTGTGTTCACTATGAATCGTTACTTTTGTCTCAAGTAAAATGCTGAGGGTTTGTTAAATCAAGCCCATCTGTGTCATTGCAGGACTGGGCATAAGGTAGTTCCTGGGTCTAGTAGGGATGGAGTAAAAGGTTTGATGAGAAGGTGATGCTTAAATTTTTACATGAAGCAGGTGTTGAACGTGTCATAACCACCCCATGGCGATGTATCTCAGTCTACTTGTTTTGTATCAAGTCGGTAGAGCTGCATGGATCTCCGCAGGACACTGCTATGCTAGTTGGTGAGGTATGAGGTAAAAATCTTTTTCTAACTGATGGGGCTGTAGACCTCTTGCATTGAAAGTTGATATATTTGAGACACCTGGGTTGATGCTGATTTTTTGGGGTCTCTTTCCTGCTGTACAGCTAGAATTTTAGGAGTTGGAGGAGATAATACTCCCTTTTCTTAATGGGAGAAAAGCTATTGCTTAGTTGCTTAAATTAGGATATCACAAGAACAAGAGAATGGAGACTAGGCAACTGAAAAAGGTGTCTTGATCTGATGTGCGAAACATCTATTTATTTACTTATCATAACCACGTACTTAACATTATTGAACAATATGAATACTTTTGTAAGGGCATAAGCTAAGCAATCCAGGAGGTTCCTGGAATGTGTTGATGATAACTTCCTTCTCCAAGTGATAGAGGAGCCAGTGAGAAGTGCTGTGCTGGACCTTGTGCTCAACAGCAAGGAGGGGCTGGTGGGGAATGCAAAGCTCAAGGGCAGCCTTGGCTGCAGTGACCATGAAATGGTGGAGTTCAAGATCCTTGGGGCAGCGATCAGGGTGCACAGCAAGCTCACTACCCTGGACTTCAGGAGAGCAGACTCTGGCCTCTTCAGGGGTCTGCTTGGTAGAGTACCATGGGATAAAGACCTGAAAGGAAGAAAGGCCCAAGAAAGGCGGTTAACATTTGAGGCTCACCTCCCCCAAGCTCAGGATTGATGCATCCCAACAAAGAGGAAGACAGGCAAAAGTGCCTGGAGGCCTGCATGGATGAACAAGGAGCTCCTGGACAAACTCGAACACAGGAAGGAAACCTGCAGAAGGTGGAAGCCAGAACAGGGAGCCTGGGGGAACACAGAGAAATTGTCTGAGCAGCCAGGGATCAGATTAGGAAAGCTAAAGCCGTGATAGAATTAGATCTGTCCAGGGACATCAGGGGCAACAAGAAAAGCTTCTACAGGTATGTTAGTGGTAGAAAGAAGATGTGGGCCTTCTCTGGAAGGAAGTGGGAGACCTGGTTACCGAGGATATGGAGAAGGCTGAGGTACCCAATGAATTTTTTGCCTTGGTCTTCACCAGTAAGTACTCTAGCCACACTGTGCAAGTTACAGAAGGCAAAGGCAGGGACTGGGAGAATGAAGAACCACCTGCTGTAAGAGATCAGGTTCATGAACATCAAAGGAATCTGAAGGTGCACAGGTCCATGGGACCTGATGAGATGCATCTGTAGGTCCAGAGGGAACTGGTGTGTGGAGTGGCTAAGCCACTATTCATCGTATTTCAGAAGTCGTGGCAGTCCAGGAAGTACCCACAGACTGGAAAAAGGGAAATATAACCCCCATTTTTAAAAAGGGAAAAAAGGAGGTTCTGGGGAACTACAGGCTGGTCAGTCTCACCTTGGTGCCTGGCAAGATCATGGAGCAGATCTTCCTGGAAACTATCCTAAGGCACATGGAAAATAAGGAGGTGATTGGTGACAGCCAACATGGCTTCACTAAGGGAAAATCATGCCTGACAAATGTGGTGGCCTTCTACAATGGTGTTGGTGGATAATGGAAGAGTGACAGACATCATCTACCTAGACTTCTGCAAAGCATTCGACACTGTCCTGCATAACATCCTTGTCTCTAAACCGGAAAAACATGGATTTGATGGGTATACCACTCAGTGGATAAGTAATGGGCTGGATGGTTGCACTCAAAGAGGTGTGGTCGATAGCTTGGTGTCCAAGTGAAGACGAGTGTCGAGTGGTGTTCCTCAGGGGTCAGTATTGCGATGGCACTATTTAACATTTTTGTTGGTAGCAAGGATGGTGGAATTGAGTGCACCCTCAGCGAGTTTTCCGATGACATGAAACTATGTGGTGTGGTTGGCATGCTGGAGGAAAGGGATGCCATCCAGAGGGACCTTGACAGACGGGCCTGTGTGAACCTCATGAAGTTCAGCAAGGTCAAGTGCAAGGTCCTGCACATGGGTCAGGGCAATCCTAAGCATGAATACAGGCTGGGCAGACAATGGATTGAAAGCAGCCCTGAGGAGAAACACTTGGGGATGCTGGTGAACAAGAAGCTCAACATGACCCACAAGTGTATGCTTGCAGCCCAGAAAGCCAAGCAAACCCTGGGCTGCATCAAAGAAGTATGGCCAGTAGGTCAAGGGAGGTGATTCTTCCCCTCTATTCTGTTCTTGTGAGACCCCACCTGGAGTACTGCATCCAGCTCTGGGGCTCCCAACATAATAGAGATACGGACCTGTTGGAGTGTGTCCAGAGGAGAGCCACAAAGATGGTCAGAGTGCTGGAGCACCTCTGCTGCAGAGGCAGACTGAGAGATTTTGGGTTGTTCAGTCTGGAGAAGGCTCTGGGAAGACCTTGTAGCAGCCTTCCAGTACTTAAAGGGGGCCTGCGAGAAAGCTGCAGAGGGACTTTTTGCAAGGGTGTGTAGTGATAGGACAAGGGGGAATGGCTTTAAACTGCAAGAGGGGAGATTTAGATAAGATATTAGGAAGAAATTATTCACTATGAGGATGGTGAGACACTGGAATAGGTTGCCCAGAGTAGTGGGTCCCCCATCCCTGGAAGTGTTCAGGGCCAGGTTGGATGGGGCTTTGAGCCTGGTCTAGTGGGAGGTGTCCCTGCCCACAGCAGAGGGGTTGGAACTAGATGATCTTTAAGGTCCCTTCCCACCCAAACCATTCTATGATATTTTTTTGGTTTTTAAATCTTTCAGTTCAAGCACAACAGTTGAAAACTACTTTTCCTGAAGTCCTAAGGAGCATTCTCCAACTGGGCTAGAAAGGCGAGCATTAGTATTTCTGATTTATTTTCTCCAGGCTGCTACGTTGAATTGATTACGCCTGTGCTGGGCTTCTGAAGCCTTATCGGGTGTGACATATAGCAATCTGCTTCCACTGAGCGTGGCACCATGAGGAAGCTGAATCCTGGGAGGAAGACTGTTGATTTTGATACATCTGAGATTGAACAAAAGCCTGGGTAAAATGCCTGATCCAGCAGTATAGTATCTGCCCATTTGACAGTTCCTTCTGAAGTCATTATCTGCAGATGGCTGAGTAGAAGCAGAGAGGGGCCTGAAGTGTGTAGGCTTCCTTTTGAAGTCTTGATCCCTGGACTGTTTGATTTTGTGGGTGTGCTTATTGTGGGACCTGGGGTGTGTGGTTGTATAAAGGCTTTTCTCGCAGGAAGGAGCAGACTGGTGAGGAACCAGATAGCTTCACTGCCTCTCAGTTCGTCAGTGCAGTGCTCTCTTGTGTAGTTAATCATATTTCTGAGTCCTTACGCCAGCGAGACACTGTGCGTATGTACATAAAGGGGCAGCGAGTCACTTTAAAACCTAGCATGTACTTTTCCTAGAGTTTGTGTGTGTTTGATAAGGGCTGATTCTCTCAACTTCTGCCACTCACCGTATGAAGTCTTGGGACCAGTTTACAGATTTATGTAAGATCCTGACATTGGTCTGGACAACAAAATTTGGAACAAGGTTTAGGCCTGTATTTTGAAGTTTCCCTTATTCTCCTCTCCAGATTTGGAGCTGATCAGCTTTTTATAGAGTTTTTTTTTCCTCTAGGAGCAGAGCTGGGGGTGATTCTCTGGAGCTGGAAATCGGGAGGAGTGACTACGGTGAAGCTCTGCCAGTTTCACCAGCTGAGGAACTGGATCTCTATAGCAAATTAAATTACTTCAAAATCAGTGGGATTTTAATTTTGAATTCCATCTGGGGGGCCATCTGTAGTAAATATGTTGCATATTTGGCTACCAGATAGATAAATCCATTTAAAATGCACAAAATGGAAAGAGATTTACTGTAAAACAACAGTTCATTTGCCTCTGACAATGTAGCTAGTGAACCAAAAACGTGTATATATATATATGTACATGTCAGCTCTTGACAGTGCACTGGAGTAAGCACAATACATAGGGTGTCACTGTAGGGTGACTGCCATTTCATTTTTCCATGATGCCTTTAGGATTGGCACAGCAGGAACCTGCTGCTTCCTATTTAATTAAGTGGAAAAGCTGTAAGTAAATTACTGCTAGTTCAACAACGTTGTGGACAGAATCGGCAACTGCCAACATATGTGGTAGTGCATATGCTGCACCTGATTAAGTTAAGCAGAAACTAGAGCTTAACCTGCTGTTTCACTAGAGAAAAACCAAAATTAATTAGTCAGTCTGTTATTAACCACTTGTCTGCTACCTTAGTTGTGCAATACAGGATTGCCTTTTCAAAGTCTCACTGATTCTCTGCAGAGCACGGCCGAGCTGAAATCAAACCTTACACACTGCAGGGTGGAAAAGCATTGAAATTCAGCCAAGATTATGCAAAAAAAGGGCAAGAAATACAGGGTGATGGGCAAACCAACCTGTCCCTGTGACATTTCCTCTAGGATCATAAAAGTGAGGTACAGAAAGCTCCAAGTTTGAAGAGGCTTTTGCCCCAAAGGGCATGCAACGTGGTCCAGGTTTGCTGCTGCTCCTTTGTCCCTCCTTCCCGTCCTTGAAGATGGGGAGCAGCAACGCAGCTGTGCTATGCCTGGTTTCCTTGACCACTGTTGTCCATGATTACTGTAGCTGGCAGCCTATACATTTCTAGGCATCATGTTAAATTGGTGAAATCTTAACTAACTTTGTGTCTGTATTAGCCCTGTATTAGATTTTCTTACCTAACATGGGGAGGCATAATTAGTATGGGGAAAGGCTGTATTCTTCTGTCTAGGTAATTCTGTGATGCTAATGAAATACCTACCTAGCTCTGGTTAGATCCAGAAGAACTGGTGAGATTTTTTAGGCTGTTGGGGTTTTTTAGATCTTGCAAGAAAATGTAGGAAACAAAAATGTTGCATTCTAATTTGATTAAACACGATGGTATCTTACTTTCCCAAAACTGCCATGCTAAAATTTGCTTTCTGTTTTCAAACACATCATCGAGGCTTCTAGCTGAATTTCTTCATAGAAATCATGTCATAGGAAGGAGTTGCCAAAAATTATTAATATTTTCTTTAAATAGGACCATTTCAGTTGTCTTCAAGAGCATTAAACTGTCTGCAAAATGGCATTTAGGGATGCTCATTTTGTGAAAACTATTTTGCACTTTTAATAAAATAGAATAGAAGCAGCTGATCAGTATATATAGCTTTTTCGGTAGATAAAATATGTCCTGGGTATTATCCAACAGAATGCCATGTATATAATTTTGTTTACAATATCTTATTTTGATTAAGATTTTTTTTTAATCTGACTTCCCAAAATCTTTCAGCTGAGTTTTCATTTTATTAGGCACTAGAAATTCAAGCCAAGATATAAAAATCTATAGGAAAACAAATTTTGCTAAACCCAGTGTCCATGACACATTTGTTTCCCTTGTTTTACCCAGAAGGATTTTCAGGAATTGATGTCTTGGCTCTGACAATGCTCAGTTATTTCGGGGATCCAAATTATGCTTCAAGCAAAACTGATAGATAAAGCAGTGCTGTGGGTAAAAGGCCAAAGTTTTGCAGATTGTTATTGGTTTCTGTTTAATCAATTTAATAGTTTCAGCCTTGCATATGTGTGCATTTACCAACAAACTATTAATAATTTTCAGATATAAATGATATCAGCCAATGTACAGCAGAGCTTTAGCACTATATTTTTGCTTTGTTTCGTGTCTATAACTGTAATTTCATTTATTATCTTAATTTTTCAGTTATCCAAAGTGGATTTTGCATTACAAACAGCTGCACATATGTCAGCAAAACTTAGGCCTGTTATCTGTTTATATACAATATTATGTGTGTTCATGCTGTATTTTGATCTGATTATGAGTATCAACTGTAAACACCGAAGGGTTTGCATAGGGGTAGTTTTGCTATTGGCACTTCCTTGAAAATTACTTCTCCTGGTTGTGTCCCATGAACATTCTACCATTCGTTCTTCTCATGTTGAAGTGTAGAGTAGTGGGACTCCCTCGTGCAGTGTCTGTTTGAGGTAACAAAGGAGGTCATAGGTGCAGGTTAGCAGGGACGGGACTGCGTTTGTACTTGCTGGGCAGGTTGATTGCTTTCACTGGCAGCCCAGGCCCGCAGAGCGCCAGGCCCTGAGCAGAAGCTGCCGATCTGAGCTGGTACCAGGTGGATCTGGGCTGGCGTTTTCTGGGGTGAAGCAGCATGTCCTTGCCTTGTTTGCCAGATTGTGTGTCTGGCAAACCGATTGAACTGGATATATTGGTTGCATTTCATGTATTTCGTTTTATCTTAATTTTTATGCTCAGACTATGCAATCCTTTATGCTGATCTAACTGCAGAATCACTCTGGGGGGAAGAGACTGTTGAAGTAATTCTGACTTGGCATAACTAGATTCAGCACTAGAAGAAACCCTTTTGTCCTTGTCCCACTGTATTTAAGTTATGCTGGTATAGTTAAGCATCTAAGGTGGCATAGTGACATTGCTACGAAAAATACTAAGGGCAACAGAAATTTTATTTTATTTTGTAGCTTTGCTGCAAGCCTCTTGTAATGCTGCATATAATAATCATAGAATGGTTTGGGTTGGAAGAGACCTTAAAGACCATCTAGTTCTAACCCCCCTGCCATGGGGGGTTATGTCTTTGTCCAATGATTGTTCTGTAATGATTACTGAATAACTGTTCTGTTAGATTGGCTGTAATGCTTCCTTTAGCACAAAGTCCAGGGTGGAGTAGTCCTTAGGAAAACCCAAATCAGAAACCTGACCTTGCTTGTGTGATTCATGAGCTCTAAAATTCACAAGAGCTTTGCTATTTGCACCCTCGTAAAAACTGCTGGCAGTATTTAACACGAACAAAAAGATCCACCAAAGTCTTTAGGCTGTAGATGAATTTGCCACTTCATTAGTAAGTTAAACTTTTTGCCCTTGATCTGGTCTACCTAGGAATAAAATCTCTTAGAAATTCTTGAGGTTTTTCATGGGATCACACAGAGCTACCGGGGCTGGAAGGAGCCTCCGGGATCTGGGATCTGCTCCAACCCCTTGTGCACAGCTGGTTTGGCAAAGGCAGCTTGACTGGGGCCATATCCAGTGGGTTTCTAACATCTCTGAGGATGGAGACTCCACAGTCTTTCTGGGCAGCCTGTTCCTGGGTTTGACATCCCTCACAGATATAGAGCTGTTTTCTTATGCTTAAATTTGTGCTGTTGCCTCTTGCCCTTTCAGTGGGTGCCATTGAAAAGAGTCTGGCTCTGTCTTCTCTGCTCCTGCCCCTCCTCCCCCCCTCGATTTTAGTGTATGAGAAATTTTTATTTTCCTTAATTTTTATAAAGGCAAAAAAATGTTTAGCCCTCAAAGAGAGAAGAAAATCACTGATGAAATATTTTTATTGAGTATTTTTACTGATCACCAAATTCTTCATGGATGTTTTTCTGTAGCTGCTAAATAACTTCTACCAGTGTACTAGTATTGAAGTAAGCATAGGCAGTGGTTTAATTCAAGTTTCTGACTCAGAGGGGTCTGGAAGATAGTTTACTTGTAAGAAGCCCAGTGCTTATCACAAGCACTCTGTTTAAGGCTGAGTCGATGACAGGGGAGTGTTATTTGCAGAGTACAGTTAAATACACCTGTAGCTATGTCTGGATTTTGCAAGACGTTCATCTTCAGTCATTACTTTTGTGTTATAATGACACTTTTCATTTTTGGAGTTTCTTAATTTACAAAACCTCTTTTTAACTGGCTGTATTTGAAAAAGCAAAGATGATTTTTCTGGTTTTAAAACCAAACCCAAATGAAATGAAAACAAAGCAAAAAAAGAAACCCAACCCCCAAATTAAAGGGTAATCAACATCAAGCTGTCATAGCTTAAGGCCTGATTCTGCAGCCTGTGTTCACACTTCCTCGCTGGGGGCTGTGCCTTTCCAGGTTACACACATTCTCGCTTTGGGGAACAGTGTGGTTCCTCTGCCCTACCTGAGAAGGGAAGAACCATCCCACTCAGAGCACCTCGTTTGGCTATATAAAGGTTTAATCACTTAATTATTCCTTGCTTTTTTGCTGGGACCAGCAACCCTCAGACACCATCTTTTTGTGAGCCTTCTCTTTTATGAAGGTGGGAGATTTTTTTTTTTTCTTCTTCTTCCTTCCCCCCCCCCCCTCCTCCTCCTCTGTTGCTCCTGCAAGGCTGTGGGGCACAGGCAGCAGCCAGGTCCTCAGGGAAGCGATACTTGCTTTCTACTTATTTTATGTCTCCTGCTGTATGAATTAACAAGTCACGCTAATAATTAATGAACACACAGTAATGCTGATTTTTGTGTAGAAGGAATATAGAAACTACACAAACAATTTTTGTTTAGCTCCTATATCTCTCTGGAAAACAAAATACATTCCTTTATCAGCCTCTTGCTCCACATGACACTGTTTTCATGCATTTGAGTCCTGCTGGACTACATTGTTTCCTGCTGCTGGTTTCTGAATCAAGGTAACTCCATGAAACAGTATTAATGTTTCAGTGCTAATGTAGGTCAGTGCCTCATATGTAGTTGGTACCTACATTCAGGAGAATAAGGTCACCATATTTTGCATTAAATCACTGGGAGATGAATGCAGAAAATGATAAAGGAAGGACTCTACCAGGAGAATTATTTCTTTGATTTAAATTATTCTAGTAGATGCCTTCATTTCTATATTTGTTATTATTAATTTTTGCTTATATAGGACTAGAATAAAAATACTTGAAATTATTATTATTATTGGATATCTACACATGCTTTACGCTGGGCATTTAGGCATTCAGTAAATGACATTTATTTTAAATTGAACATTAATCACTTGGTGATTACTTGTGCTATGTAATAAGACTTGTATGAATGACCTACTACAGTACTGACAGTGCTTGTGATTATACCATGACTTTGATTACTGTCATTGTGCTGAATTCTCCCTTTATTTTCATATAACTTTTTTGAAGCCCAGCTGAGATTAGAAAGCAAGTTACTAGATTTTGTAAGTAAACAGGAGCACTGAAAAATTTATACAAGACCTATAAAGAGAAATAGAGAGTTTGGACCCTGGTCCTCCAGAGCTGGCAGCCATTGGTGTGTAGGCTTCTAGTTTAAATAGCTAAGGAAGGCTGTAATGACATTATTGGCATTGAGATAAAGCAAGAATAAATGTAGCTGACAGGATGAATATAACAAAGAAAACCTTGTTTAATGTAATAAGGCATGTGTGCGTGCACACAGAATTTTAAGCAAACTGAATGTTCAGGTTTGGTTAAATGCCTGGTTGCAGTCAAGGCACAGCAGTAATGCAAGTGAGAAGAAAGAACAGGAGCAGCACAGCTGTGATGTATACAGATGGAATAATGTTGGTTTTCTGTGAGCCACTGTAATTCTGAAGACCTTACAGTTGAAAGCTACAATAAAAGCAGTCCAGCTACTTACTTTTTTTTGCTTCCTCCAGTTTGTCCTTGGCACGTTTTTCTGCCTGCAAAAGCTGCTGGATTCCCTGAGACTGGCTGGTCATGCTGATTGCTGAGGTGGGTGAACTTCTGCAGGGACTGGAGCTTTATACAGCCGGCAGGCTCTTCCTTGTGCTTTTTGTTCTGTCGTTACAACAGATTTCCAGATTGCACCAAACCAGCCGGCTCTGCCTGGATTGCTGCTGGTCGAAAAGGCCTGCTAGTGCAATCACAAAACCACTGTAGTGAGGTTGAAAGGAATGTTGTCCCCTCCTCAGGGTCACAGAAGATCTGAAGTGCCTGATCAACAATTGGGAAGACTACTCCAAGTGGCTTGTAGTTAAATGAGGATTTTTTTTTAAGCTTTTATTGCTGAAGCAAAATATAGTTAATCTTGTCAGAAGAACTGGGGGAAAAAATATGTTTCTTGGAATAAAAATCACTTCCCTGAGTGTGAAGGATCAGATTTGGTCAACAACTAGTTTTGGCTGAACACAGTGAACTGGTTGTAGGCTTCTGTTTGGTGTTATTGCTTAACATTATTCATTAGAGTTTTTTCACTTTGTTAAAAAAATCTTCATTGGGAATGAATTCATCAGGGACTAAAGTTTAAAAAAGCATGTGGTGTGGAGGTGTGCTCTGTGTTGTAATATGCCATGAGGTAGATGGGTGCTGTGGAGGGAAGCTGTGGGATTAGCTCTAAGATCCAGACTCTGGGAACATATGACTGCTGATCTAGGTCTTACTTTTAAGTCCTTACGAACACATAAGCATGGCTGTAGATGCACATCCTGTTTCCTATGGTAGGAAAATAATCTTGTAAGTTAATGCATGAATAAGCAGTATGTTTATATTTTGAATCTTTATTGAAAAAACAACAAATCCCCACTGTCACATGTACCTCAGCCATTGCACAGGAGGAAGATGTGTCAAGATGCATCATTAAAATATTTTTTTTTCTCAGTACTTCATAGCATGAGTAAAGCGTATTTATTGCAAGTTCTTCTGACGCAGCTATGTCAGGACCAGAGATCACCTTCTGATGTAAATGGCTTTTTCAGACTTCAATTAGGTAGATGTATGTGTATATATAGATATAATTTCTGCACATATATTATGAAAGACGTATGCAAAAATTATTTGTTGCTCTCTGCTAATGGTCCTTGCTGTAGGGCCCTTTCTTTTCTGGGGCGTCCTAGGACAGCTGTGCTATGCTACTTGCTTGCTGCAAGGCCGTTACCTGATCCTTATGAGGAAATGTGTACTGTTGTTACGAAGTTGTGTGGAGGTTTTTTTGGCATTCCGCCGCCCCCCCCCCGCAAAAGCTGCAGGCTTGAGAGAAAATGGATGGAGATGCCTCTTGCCCTATTACTGTCTTCAGCTGTGCTCTGAATGGCAGTCACATGGAGACTTTGAAAAGTGGGTTTGTTTTCTGATTAGTGATGTTGATGTCATGGAGTCAAATTCCACCCAGGCACTCTCTCAGGAAAATGCCAATTTCTTATAGAGTATTAGTCAATGAGTTTCTTCTTTCATCCAGAAACTGTGAGATGCCTCCTCATCTCCAGCACTGAAATCAGAGGTCTGGTCTAGCTGCAAGAGAGCAGACATGGCGCTATTTTTAGATGATTGTAATGCATAACCTTGAAGTTTATTTTATTCAGACATAGAAGAGCAAGTGATGATCAATTGTACAGAAAATATGGAAACTGTAGGGTTAGGATGCCTGTTGTGCCACTGGGGCTTGGCTCCAAATTATCTGACTGGCAAAGAAAAGCAGAAGTGGAAAAATAAAGAGATTTGGTTTACTTGGGGCAGGAAACCTGGGCTCAGAACTTTAAAGCAGTAGTTACTTAAAAATTAAATAGGAAACAGAAATGTCAGGCTTGTCTCAGACATCAAAAGTATATTCTAGGCAAAGGATCTTGTCAAGCAAATCTCATTGCTACAAGAAACGTTATGGAGCTGCTAGCAAACTAAACTGTTTCAGAGTTTCTGGACTTGGCTGAAAGCATCAGGGGTCAGGATCCTTTGATTTTTCAGAGCAGTTCTCAATGCTGTAATTATGTTACATGTGCCTCAGTAATTATCTGAATTGATATTTACAGTCTGTAAATTTTAATTAATATTTCACAAGAAATATTTCTATATGATGAATTTTTAATGGAAAAAACCCCAACCCTTGAACAAATTACAAAGCTCTTCCATTGTTAAAAAATTGATATAATTCTTCAGCAGCTCTTTTGAGCTGCAGATGTCATGTATTTCAATGTTTTACTGAATCAAAAAATACCTCAGTTTATATTTTCCTTGTAGTTAGTTCATATACAGTGTGATGGCATGGCATGCCATGCTGGCATTCCTCACAGCATCAGGTACTGGTACACCTCTGCAGGGGAGAAGATGATTATTTATTTTGGCTGGCTAATGCTTATACACATTTTGTTAGACTCCACACAAAGTACTGCCTCTTAGAACTAATTTCAGAGCTTGTCTGATGATGATGATGGTGATGATCTCAGGCTATGTTGACATGGCACCTCTGTGTATCCCACTTCATGGATAATTCATCAAAATAAAGTAGGTTAAGCCACCAACAGGCTCCTTCTTCATAACACAAGCTAATAAGAAACTTCTCTGTGTCATAGTTGCTAGCTTTCTTTCCAAGCCAGCTCCAGACTCATTTAATTAGAAAAGAGAAACCGATGTGGTGACTGGTGATGGGGGTGGGGGGAGGACTGGTGTTACTAGAGCGATAGAGGGCAGAGAGAAGTTTTTTGGTTTTGGGGTTTTTTATTTGGTGTTTTTTTTTTTAAAAACTCCTCCCTTGCCTTCTCAGCATTTCAACCTGCTATCTTGGTCCCCAGAATTTCCTGAGCTCTTTCTGGTTATCCCCACTGACAGAAAGGGAAAAATGGGCTCAGTTCTGGCATTCTCGCTCACCTGAAGCAAAGCTGTGGAGTAAAGGAATGACGGGTCATACAAGGGATGAGAGACCCTGCTGGGCTTCCTGTGCTCCATCCACAGCTTCACCAGCAGAAGCACTCTAAATCAGGCGTTTCTAGTTTAGATGGAGGCAGTGCAGCTGCTGTCTTCTCTTTGCAGATGGAAGGTCAGGGCCAGTGGGTAAATTCAACCCAGGTAGTTCAGATTATTTTATTTGGAAAAGAAATCTGTTTGCTGTTACTCAGATTGAGCCTTACCTACCATGAATGTAACAACTTCTCAGTCCATCAGCCACTGAGCAGTAAAGGCAGTGCTGTGGCATCCTTTTATTGTGGTTTAAGTGTGCACAGGCTCTCCTGTTATGTAGGAGGGCAGCAGGCAGAGTTTCTACTGAAATGTGTCGAAGTTGAAGGTCTCCCATGCATTGTCTCTGTGGCTGTATTTCCCAAAGCACACACATTTTTTTTTAATCACTCTTTTTATTACAAAAATACTCTTTCCAAATGAGCTACTGTGACTACTAAGTAGTACGCTTTGTTCTGGCTACAACTTCAAAGCAGTGGCATCGATTCAATGATAAAGCATTAAAATATCAGCAGCATGGCAGGCAGGGCAGCTGGTGTGGATGCTTTTGTGTGTCAGTGTGTGCCTTTTGTTTTGTTGCCCTGGAAAGGCCCAAGTGAGGAAAAGCAGGGTGCATACCTGCATAACTTCCTCTACATCATGATGGGGACTGCTTTTGTTATGAAAATGAGCACCTTCAAATGGACTAAGACATCGTGTTGAGAAAGAGTAGTTAATGTCAAAAGGTCTTTGTGCATAAATTAAAATGTATGCAGTGAAAACCATCAAAGTTTCTCAAAGTCATGGTCTTTTCTCTCTGAATTCAACAACCATGTTTGCTTATATTAAAAAGAAAAATAGTAATGAACTTTGTACTGAAGTTGTCATTATGTCTGTAAGCTAGGATTCTCACTACAACATTTTCTGACAGTGACATTCTTGCTCTGTTGACATCAGCACAGTTGACATCAGCAGCCTGAATTTCACCCAGAAGCCTGAAAAATATGGGAACAAATAGGTAAGCAAAGATGAATAAATATTAAGATATTACCAGAGGTTGGTTGCTGCCATACTGGCTGGGTGAGCTTATTGACTGCTGGCCAAGTCTGTTGAGAGAGCCCCAGCTTCAGTTGGCATAGCCATCTGCCTAACGTATGTTGAACACCTATCTGTAAACCAACTCATTTTTTTCCTAAATTTGGCCTGTGTCTTAATATGAGTAATTATGTTTGCAGCTATAGTTGGTTTAGCATTGAGAGAATGCCAGCGCGAGCTTTGTATTTAATTGTTTTTTCTAAAAATCTCTTCAACTCTTTGGAGGAAAATTAAGAAAAAAGTATTTATCCTTTTATTTTTTCACTACCTATGTGATGTGATAATGCAGATAAATAATTTTTAAAAAGTGCAAAAAAAAAAAAGTGCTATAGTCTCTCAAACTTTCAGGTTAATTTATAATTTGAGGATCAGTATGGTTGTGATTATTTCCTATTCTAAGTGTCTACTGTGTTCACCCCAGCCAGCAAGTAAGCATCCACCCAGCAGATTGCTCACTCCCCCACAGTGGCATGAGTGCGAGAATCAAAAGAGCAAAAGATAAAAAAGTTGTGGGTCAAGATAAAAAAGTTTAAAAAGTGAAGGGAAGGGGTGGGGGCAGTAGGCGAAGTAATACAAAAGCAGTTGCTCACCACCTCCCACAAGGTCAATGCCCAGTCAGCCTCCAAATAGTGGCTACCTTGGAAAGACCAAATCCCTAGTTTTATTGCTGAGCCTGGCATTACATCGCATGCAATATCCCTTCAGCCAGTCTGGGCTGCTGAACTGGCTATGTCCCCTCCCAGCATCTTACCCTCCCCAGCTGGCTCCCTGTAGGGGCAAAGTGAGTAACAGAGAAAGCATTGACACCCTGCAAGCACTGCCTTCAGCAACGCTTAAAACAGCGGTGTGCTACCAACACAATTTTAGTCGCAAGCCCACAACGTGTGGGCTGCAATGAAGTAAGTAACTCTGTCCCAGCCAGACCCAGCATGCAATGTTTCATTTCAAATAATGTTTCCTCTTTTTTTCTTTTCTCAGTGCACCTATTTGCAGTCATCTTTCCCACCCTACTGCAAAAAAGCATGCCTCTTCCCTTTATTACATCCTCTCAATTTTTAGCATTGCCGCCTTCCCCCCAAAAAGTTTGCAGCCTCCCTAGTGCATGTGTGCAGGCAGGCGAGGAGGGGAAGTGGGGAGTCGTGTAAGTACGTTTTGTATATATATGCGAACCAACAACTCGCATCCGTGTCACAGCTTAACATTCACTTGAAGAAAACCAAGTCTAGTATATCAGAAAATTTCAGTACTGTCTCAAATTAGATTTACCAAGGTCAACAAAGATACCACAAAGAAACCAGTTCAACTTTGCAGCCTTGAGGAGCTGAATCTGTCGTCCTCTGTACTGTACTTACGTGCTGTGACTTTGTATATGGCTCACGGTCATATAACCAATTTGCGGACCTTTAGCAAAATCTTAATTCTCTACTCAGTCATCTCATTGTATTTCATTCCAGCTCTGAGCAAGACCAGCTTAAACTGAAAGTGAATAAAAGGGGTAAGAAGAATTTCCTTTCTTCTAGTGAAAACATTAATACTACAATAGGAAGAAGGAAAACTAAAGCTTTTTTTTTTATTTTTTTTTTCCAGTCCACATAAAGCAAGTTGTTATTTAGAAAGGTAAGACACAAAACCTGGGGTGGAAAAATGACAAATGCTGGCAATCTGTCTCTAAGACCAGAGTAGATGTGCCTTAGCTAAGCTAGGCCCTGTAAAATTTCCTGGTACAATTATGAAGGTGAGGGGTGTGTGGTTCTCCTTATTTTGTAAGACCTGCTTTCGAATTAGTGTTCCTAAAAGAAAATACATGTAAGTGTACTTACTTATGCTAGTACATGTGTACTTTGTGTTAGTGCACTGAGATTTAAAATCTCTATTTCTTCACTTTCCAATGCCTACTAGGATTTTTGGTTTAATAAAAATAATTTTTAAAACAAATTACCTTCCCTTCATAAAAGAAATCAGAATGTGAATTTTAGCCTATTCACTGCTTTACATCATGTCTCTGGTATTTCTGTTCTCTGTGGCTGTGAGACTAGCAAGCCTTGCATATTAGGCAGTTCCTCATCTTAGAGAGGGAAGGACTTTTGTCAAGCCTTCATGCAGTAAACATGCTTATTTTCCCCTTTTTTCTTTTTTTTCCTTCTTTTTTTTTTTTCTTTTTTTTTTCCCCAGCCAGTCCATGAGAAACTAATATGGTTTCGAGTTTTGCTTTGCAGAAAATAGTTCTGTTGATAAGCATCTCTGTATGTTTTATGTAAAGCATTTGTCCCACTTACAGGCTTGGGAAAAAGGTCGAAATTCACCTTTAGTTTTGATTTTCTTTCGATCACTTCACTTGCAAGTAATTTCAGAGTTTAGCTAAGCCAGGCATAGTTATAACACATTAAATGTGTCCTGACTTTGTGCCAGGCTTCTTTAAAAGCTGGTTGATTTATGCTGCTGCATGCAGAGCGTAAAAAATGCCAGCGTGTCTGCACGCAACACACTTCACGTTTTCCTAGCATGAGGAATTTTGATGCTTTATCCAGCAAGGAGATGTATCTGAGGCCTTCCTGAGAGATTCTCCTTATATGTTCAGGGCTGCCGCTGCAAAAATTGCATCACGTTATTTTCTCTAAGCTGCCTCTGGTGAATATTTTGGGCAATGGCTTGATGCGTCATCAACTGGTCAGCGTTTCTAATCCAGTACTATAATTTTTAAAGTGTTACTTTATGTATGGAGTACTCTTTAAGATGCAAATATCATGGCAGAACTTGTGAAGGAAAACCTGGGGATGGCAATTGGAGAGTCACAGCTAGCTCGCGCTTACAGCTGACAGAAAAGCAGTGCTGTGCGTGGGGGCCAGGCCTTGGACATTGAAGGAGGCCGCTGCCACCGGATCCAGAGGCCACACGTAGATGATCTGCTCTGGGTTATGTGTGGGAGATGCCCAGTCTCACAGCAGCAACTGGCGCCAGCTTAGACCCCCCCTTCCCCTTGCGCTGCTTGTGCCTCCCGCGGGCCTGTTGCTGGGCTGCCTGCTAGTTGGGCATGGAGCCGCCGGGCCAAGCCGGTGGGGAGGAAGGTGGGAGGTGAGGGAGCAAGGCCTGGGGTTATCGGCCCGATTGGAGGGATTGGTGTTGGGACTGGGAGACGAAGCTGGTGGGAGCCAGCTGCCGAGGTGTTGTGGCCCTCACAGTGCCTTTTCAGAGGAAGGGTGAGACTTCGCTCTAAGCTGTGCTTTTGGCCCAGTGTTGTTTTGGGATTTTTCCTTTGTGTGGGGTGGAAAATGGCAGGAGTAGTGATCCAGAGATAGGTTAAAGAGGATGTGTATCATTGACTTGGAAGTGTAATAGGCTGAAAAGGTGCATTTCTGACAAGAATTGTGCTTTTAGCAGTGGACCTTGGGGCAGGGGCCGCCATGGAAGTGCTCCTCTTACATGTCCCTCACAACTCCTGTGTGGAGATATTTGCCCTGTATTTCTGTGGTTATTGCACAGAAGTTGTAGGGGTCAAACTGCCTGGGAGATGCAAAGGACAAAGAGGAACAAAGTATTGTACTTTAGGAACATTTTGGAAGTTCCTTGTCTACCCACAGCGAGTATTTTCTGGCCCTGCAGAGAGCCACGAGACTTCTGGTGTTGCACCATTTTAAAGGGGAGTGTCTAACCACTGGTCTGTGCTGTCAGAAGTCATCGCAAGAACAAGGTGGATGACTGTTTTTGTTACATTATTTATATTTTTAATATAAAATGGAACTTCATTAACATGCAGTTAATGTTAATATGAAAAGTTTTCTCTAGTAAATACATGGTCAGACAGGAGCTGCTAAAAATGACAATATAGACAAATTATTATCAATTTGGTTATTCTGAGCAGCTGCGTAATTTATCTTTGAAATAAATGCCCAGAAAGTTTTCTTTTTCTAGAGAATGAATTAGAATTGGACTACTATGTATACACAAAAGTAACCTCTATATTTCTGTCTGAGGATAATGAAATATTTACATTACTCTTTTTTGACACTATGGTGACAGCAGAAGCAGCATGGATTAAGCCTTCTCTCCCAGAGCATGACACAGGGTATTATAGAAGTCTCTCAAAAGGAAAAATCATTGCTCTGAAAAACCTCAAAAGATATATTAGAAAAAGGAGCTTCATGCTTATGGTAAGGTAACGCTTGATAAAAGGCTACGCAATATTGGCTTTCAAAACCTTCTTGAAATAAGATTAAATCCATTGAAATTCTTCAGTAAAAGCCTGACAAGTAATAGCTTTTATTCTGTCAGTGTGCCCTACTGCATCTTTTCCTTCCAAGCCACCTGAGATCCTCCTCTTAATAGCAGACATGATTGTAGATATATGTCCTAGAATTCAGAATATTACAGCAGTTCAGCTGTCCATTTCACTTCTCCCCCTTTTCTAGGTAGGGGTGAACACCTTATGCCAAAGTACTGAGTATCTCAGAAAGTATTCTTTTTCTACGTCTTTCTGGCCACTTGACTCCTCCTTGTGTTCAGAACAAAAACGACTCTGGCTTTATGAAATAACCTGTGATAGTATGGAGAGCAGTGCCTGCATTTTGTAGGTTCCAGCAGCTCCCTCTCAGCGGGGCTGTCCAGAACTTCATGTTCAGTACAACCTTCAGGCAGGCTGCTGCACCCACTTGCACGTGTAGCATTGCCAGCCTTTTCACTCGCTTATACAGCTGTGTTTTTAGGAATCCCACCTAGGAACCAGAGGGATAGAAATGGTGATGAAAAGACAAGACTTTCTCCTTGTGAGCTACAGCAAGGTGGGATGGGAAACACTCACCTGTGTACGTGAAGTAAGTGTGTTGTTATAGTGTCAATTTTTTTGGATGTTGTGGAAACGGATTCTAAGAGCAACAGGTTGATATATTTTTCATAATGTGCATACTGTGTCCTATATACTCCAGAAAAAACCCAGGAATACATGTTATTACACTGAGGACTGCTTTGAAGCATTACAGGTAGAGCACAATCATTTCCCTGTAGTTTTCTGGTATAAATTACCTTCTTTCATTGTAATATCTTTGATACCAGTTTTTTCTTCTGATCCTCTCATGTTTCTGTTTTTGCAGTTCTGCAGTATGTGAAACACTTGTTATTACAGCAATGATGACACTGAAGAAGTAACAAGGCTCTACAACATAGAAAGTTGTGTCAATAGGTATGTGAATTAAAGGGTGGGAGGGGCGCTAGCAGTAAGAAGTTCGTAAACCTGACAGTTTACAGTAACTTTGACTTCCTCTATACAAATTTTTTCTGTTTTGAAGTTTGCAGATTAAAAATGTAAAGGGATGCCTTGGTTATGGGAACATTCCCCCTCCCCAGACAGTATCTGATAGGCTTGTTACCAACAAACCAAAGGTTTGTGTGAAAACATATTTATGCTTGTGGCTCGATGTATGCTGTTATTCAGCTCACAAATCTTAATAACATCTTAACATAGTCCCTTGTCAAAGAATCTATGTTTATTTTAGAAAACTGACCTGAAACATAATTTTGCAAGGGGAACCTTCAGAGTTCTCTGCAGGAACATGATTTGTGCATATTGAATCCTACCAGCATTTGAGGATGAAGATGCTTTAGTTCCTTGTCTACCAGCAGTTTGCTTGAGCTCTGAAGGAGCAAATTATTGGTGCAGTAAAGAGGTATTCCCAGAGGCAAGAACTACGGGTGCTATGGCATAACAGGACCTCTACCACAGAGTCTATGGACAGCCTGTCTGTGTCCTGGTCTAGAAAGGATGCAGAGATGACCAGTCCTTTCCTGAACTACACAACATCTTTCATGTTGTCTAACAACTGCAGGTAGAAGTGGGGAAAAAGCAGTGGACCTATGTTACTTCAGTGAGTCAAGTTTCATGTCTAGTGCTTCAGGGACGTAAAGTGGGAAAACTGCTGCTTATGTCTAGTCTCTGAATGCTTCCTATAGCTAGTGTTCTCTACCTTGCACTAATATCCATGTGGGAAAACTCAGAGGCCTGAGAGACTGTATTTCTTCCTATGAAATCACCAAGAGCTCAGTTAAATGTTTTCAGGCCTACGACTTTCAGTAATGTTACTAAATCACAGCCTCCACACAGAAACCTTAAAGTGACAGGCTTCAAAATCTGAGCAAAGGGAAGTCTGAGTATTGGCAAACGGCTGGAAGATTTCCTTGTGTTTACTGCACTGATTACACAGACTCTTAATGCTTAGAATTTTTGTAGGAGATAAGTGGCAGTAGGCTCTCCGTTTGGAGGAAACACATTAAAAATAATGTTTCATAGCAGAAATACCAGATTCTCATCAGAATGGAATGACTGAGGGGGAAATGGCAGTTAGGGTCACTGCATAAATGGCAGCGACCATAGAATGACATAAATGAAAACCTTTGCTTCACTTTTGAAATCATAAAGTAAAAAATTTCTTCATAGAGTGTTCATTCCAATGGTGGCTTTTTTTTTGTTCTTGTTGTTTTCTCATGAAACACAATAAAAGTGGAAAGAATTTCTAACAGTTTCAGTATGGGCTGCATGCCTAGGTCTCGGTGATTAGTACCAACTTTAAAGATCATGTTACCAGCCTTTCCCTATCCCTACAATTTGATTACTGTATTGGGCTGTTACCTTAAATCATATGCCAGGATTTGAAAGCCTTTTTTGCCTACTGCATAGTTTGTGGTATCTTGAAGTTCCTCTGCTGTCCTTATATTATTGTCCATGGTATCATTATTGATGAAATAATGGTATCAGAAATGTATACTTACATTTTTGGAAACAAAAATTCCTGGAAATAGTCTATTCTCCAAAACACCATATAAAATAGACAGGAAGTATCTATATTTAATCAAAAAATCAAAAGAGTAAATTGAAGTTTAAGGCAAAAAAAAAACCTCAACAAAACCCGCAACAACCAAACCCCCCCCCCCCGCAAAAAAAAAAAAAAAAAAAAAGCAAAAAAAAGCTCATAGTATTAATTATGGAGGACTAGCTTTTCAGAAAGTATAAATAAATTTAAGGTGGCCCAAACAAGCTTCATGCACAATTCTGCAAATTGCCTTCAGTTACAACTCTGTATGCCAATCTATAAACTCTAGATATTAAAAGAAAGCTGGATTCAGTTACTGATTTGTAACCATCCTCAGAATTCACCATCCAAGTGTCCACAAGAGGTGATGTCACTTTAGAGTCCTAGCATTTCAGACCTAACTTATTAATTATGCAGAGAGTAATTAGGAGATACTTATGTCTGTAATCTTTATAGTCAGCTGGTTCGATATTCACAACTACAGAACCATCACGTTTTTCATAGAATTTGTATGCTGGGCATGATGTATAGAAAAATCTATTCTTATATTTTTGCTCTTCAAATACACAACATGATTTTAAACAGTGTGAGCATTCATCTAGTGGGAACAGACTGATGGTTAGTAATATTTTTAAATTATTTAAGATAGTTTTAAAAATGAATCCAATTTTTAATTAATTAAAAATGTCTAGTTACTAAAGGAGGTGAGTTGGGTACATACGTATAAGGAGGTGGTATTGGGTAGCCTTATTTTACTACTTAGGTGTTCTTACCACATTGGTACACATTGCCAGATTAAAAAATATTATCTTGCATAGGCTGAATAATACTACTGTGTTTACAGTAGTGGGAAGAGATTCCCTTGATGAAATCTAGAGAACTGGTGTACAAAAGTACCAGACTTGTTCTACCATGTTTTGCAGTGAGGAAAGTTTTTTGGTCCTTACTGGCAGTTACAGATCAGTGGGAGTGTGGTGTTTGGTGTGTACACGTGCTCATGTGTGCATGTGCACACACATGTTGATGACAAGCTCTACCAGTCCTACGCTGTGCTACAAAAATAGTTTTAAAGTCTCTCCCCCTCTCCCTGAAGCATTTTAGGACTAATTGCAGAGATAAGGAGAAACGTAAAAGGTGAGATGCAGAAGGCAGAAATATTTATGCATAAAATAAAAGGGGGAAAATGTTTTTAAAGAAAAACCAAAAATAAATGCAAAGATAACTTTGAATTGCTTAACTAGACGCTACTGCTTATCTATATCTTTTATATCCTTCTCTTCCTGAAATAGTTTTAATAGGTTCCCAAAGTTGATTTGAAACATGCAGCAATAAAAGACCATAGAGCACTATCTCAGGGAACTATTAGCTAATGAGTGTATAAGTTTCAATGTGTTATGTCTAAAAATAGGAATGGATAGGCTTTTTAATCTGGATAACAATATGTGGAATGAAGTGTGTGTGTATACATGCGCATATATGTGTCTGTATAGACACATATGAATAGTTATATAATTGTCAGCAAAAGCTGCTGAAAAGTACTGTAATAGAGCTCTAGTGTTTATTAGGTGCATTTTAAATGCAGTTTTTCTTTCCATATGGACTGTATTTTCAAGCTCCTTTTCTCTCTGCTCTTCACCTCATTGGAGTATTCGTTTTCTTTGTACAGGAGACCAGCAGGAGGTCTGTGAAATGACTTTTTTTTTTTTTTTTTTTTTTCAGTAAGGCCTACAGGATTTGGCCTATAGTTTTAGTGTAGATGAAAGAAATAATGGATTTCTTTGAAAAAAACTAGGAAAATCAGGACCATTTTGTTCAATACTACACCACTGTTTCCAGTAATTGCCTTGTACAGTTTGCAAGTCTTTCCACTTTATGTAAATACATTAACTTCTGAAAATCCCTTATAGCTGTGAGGTGGGGCCTTTTGAAGGAGGTGTTCTTTTGAAGGTTCATGGATCTCTTAAACACACATTTTTTTCTTCAAAGTAAATCTTGTAGACTCCCTGTCACAAATCCTTCTTATTAGGAATTCTGCTTGAAGAACTGTTTGAATTTCAATATCAGGTATTTCAAACAAATACATCTAATGCCTCGATACATTTTTCTTATGGTCAGTCAGTGTCCCTAAATAAGAAAGAGAACCTCTGATAATTTGAAATCTATCCCTAGAAACACTTTGAAGAAAAACCTAACACACCGTCCCTCCCCCCCCCCCCCCCCCGAGGTTTCTGTAGTTACTCCTGGAAACTAAGAAAGGGAAAGTAACTGTAAAATAAACTTGCAATTTTTGAAGTTGTTGAAAACAAAAAGACCCCAATCCCACAAAAAAATCCCCCAGATTTCAGAAAACCCCTCCCCACCCCCTTCCCCAAGAATGTGATGAAACCCTTCTGGTTCATATTTATCCAGTGGTGTTACATGATAACCTACTCTAGCAAAGCTCTCAAGAGACATCACCTGCCTGCATCCCTTGCTTAGAGCAGGGCTTACTTCAATGTTAGCGGCTCACAGCCTTTCCTAATCAAGTTTTGACTCTGAGAATGGATGCTTGCACAGTATGACTGTCCTTGTGAAATTTTGGTTCTTAATATTGAGTCATAATTTTGCTTGATGCAGCTGGTGCCTGTTGTTCCTCATCCTTTCATTTTGCACCTCTGAGAAGCATTTGACTGTCTTTTCCATAACCACCCACCAGGTAAAGACAACAATAACATCCCCTTTTAGCTTTTTTTTTTGGTCTAGACTGACAAACTTATTTATCTCATTCTCTGCTTCTTCATCATGTGCTCTAGTTCCTTATATAAATAAGATAAATGAGAGGTGCAAAACTCTAACAGAAAACAGTGCAATGACATATAGATAGGTTTTTGTCTTGACTCCTAAATAGAGGAAATAATTAATTATAAGAATGTCTGTCATTGTCAGTTTAAGCTGTGAAGTGAATAACAGTTGTATTTGTTTGCTATAGTGAAATCCTATTCCAGCAGATTTTTTTGATTGCAGGACAAGCAGTCTGTTTTACACATTATGCAGGAATGAGGCTATAAGGTTTTAAAGCATTTACCTCTGAATTTCTTTCTGTAGCTAAGAATGGCTATTTTGTTTGATATAATTTTGAAAATCCCACTATGCTGTAGTGCAAAGATTTTGTAGGCTACAAATCTGGAAAGAGGAAAGGTAGTCTAAAGTTTAGATATGGAGAAAAAAAAAAAGTCATAATCTCAAGAAAGCTTCATAATAAAATCTAGAATTTTTGCTCAGTGTCTTTTTGCAGCTGTGGACATAAGGAAGCACATACCTCATGTTGCATTTAAAGCCTTTAGCTATAAGACAATTAAAGGAACACACAGATTACTTGAAAGCTTGTCTGGCTTATGTTGAATTATTACAAGATTCCTCCAGCTTAAGGACACCATCTTGTTAAGAAAACCAGAAGTGGACTTGCTCCTCCAGCCTCATTTTTACAGTCAGGGTCTCCAGGAAGGAGAATCATAAATGTTATAAAATGTTTTTCCATAATTCAAAGTCAAACACAAAACATATTCCATGTTACACAAACATGGAACATGTAAAGATCCTCTTAGCCTGACAACCTTTCCATCTAAAAATGGTAACTATTTTGCAACTTCATACATGTGTATATACTTAAGAACATGTTCTTATATATAGCTACACATACACTGAAGATCCTGTGATTATTGCTCCTTTGGAACACTCCTTGGGACTTCACAAATGCCTGTAGAGCTGAGTGTGGAGCACAGCAACCTGACACCTAGATGGAGCTGGGTATAGTGAAGCATGTTGTACCAGCATTCGTGCTTTCTTTGCTGAGATTATTACCAGCATCTTGCTTTCATCTCCAGTGCTCTGAGTGATCACCACTTCCTACTTCATGATCTACTTTTCTCCTCTGCTCTCCTGTTCCCACTTCCCTCCCACACATTTGCATTGTTCATCTAGAACACGTGTGCTGCATGAAGCTGGATTAATCAAAGCGTGCATTTCCCAGAACAGTAGTATAGTTAGGGGGCATCTGCTGGAAAAATAAAGGTGCTGTCAGTGCTTGTCCCTATCTTAGGAGAGGACACCGTAGATCTCTGCGCTAGTAATATAGTATGTCTTCCAAAGATGAAAATGTTCACATTATTCCAAAAAGTGCTGCAGAAAGCAACAGTGTTGGCTTTCTAAACATCGAAAACCCAACCTCACACCACGTTGGCTGGTAAGGGAAAGAGGAGATACTAGCAACTGTATATACAATAGGTAGATTGAAATGTGTGATTAAACTATGAGCTGACACACTGAAACATAACATGCATCCCATTGAATGTCCTGCTGGAAAGTGGTGTTAGAGAGGGCTATCTAAAAGGACCATTTTGTTTCGTACAACATGTTCAAGTCCTGTCTTCTCAAATGAAAGCCATCCACAAGCTGAAAAAGCAGCTGTGGGCCAGGCAGAGCAAGAGGTGTGCTCTTGGCATTTGGACTGGACAGAACTTCAAGTTTCTGTACATTTCTGCAAACCCTCTGCTGCCCCAGAGCAGGGTTCATTGGTTTGCAGGACCTGGGAGTCAGTGTCATGGATTCTTTAGTTCAGTGCAAACTTCAAATCATCCAATGTATTGTGACAACAGCTTATCAACTTAGAAGAACCTAAGGCAACTGACTGAAAAAGTTTTGCTGAATCTTTGAAGTAATCCTTAGATGAGAATTTGGGTAGTATTTATCTGGCACTGTACTTTTCTACTTTCCGTAAGAAAGTGCTGGCTCCTGTGGCACTTCAGATACAAAGCCAGACTGGTGACAAGGAGCTCAGTACCTCTGATGTGCAAAATGAAATCTAAGTTATTAATTAGATTGTTCCCAAAGAACCAGTCTTTTCATTCAAACAATTCAAAGGTAAGGAGGCATGCACTAACATAATATTCAATATGTTAAATTGAGGTCTGGGAGCAGGGGCCTGGATATCAACGCTGCTGTTTCCAGCTCCCAGAGTATTTCTGAACTTCAGGTACCAGCAGTGGGCTGCATCAAAACACCTTAGCTGAACTCCAGAAAGTTGTCTTCAAAGACATCTACTAGAGACAATGTGAGCAAAATTGTAGATTCAGTGATGTAGCTTGGATGTCACTTAGCCACAAAAGGAGGTTATATTCAGGCCCTCAGTTACAAATTTTGCAGCTCTGCCCCATTGCTGGGCCTTGGTAACTGTCATACAGGAACCAGAAAATGAAACTGGTTTGGAAAGCCGAGAGCAGCATCACTTTGCAGGCTAAGCTGAGGCTAAAGCAGAAAGCAGCAGTCAGGAGGTTTTATTGGTTTGCAGTTATATCAACTTCAGTTATAGCTTTTTTGGGCCTAACAGTCTTGATCTGACAGTCTTGAAAACACTGCTGATGATTTTTCATGGCGTAATTGACAATAAAGGCAGTAAATGTACCTAATGTTGCAGTTAAACAAAATGTGCTTCCAGTACATAAACTGTTGATAAACAGTGTAAAAAGATCAGCAGTAGTTTAAGTGGGTATTTGCTTGGACTCAAGGTAGGTAATCTATTTGACAGGACTTTTGGGTTTGGTTTTTCCTTTTGAGCTTTTACTTGATCAATAAGCAATTTTAAGAACTTTTGAAGATTCGTATAGATAATTTATAAAACCACTTTTACACAATTTAACTATTGTAGATCATGCAAAGCCCATTTTTTTTTCCTTAATTAGTTTGAATGTTAATGAAAGCATAGAACTCTTTAAAATAGGTAAATAAGTAAAGATGCATGATCTACAGAGAGTTCACATGGTTG
Source organism: Falco rusticolus (assembly GCF_015220075.1). Taxonomy (NCBI): domain Eukaryota; kingdom Metazoa; phylum Chordata; class Aves; order Falconiformes; family Falconidae; genus Falco; species Falco rusticolus. The sequence goes on from NC_051197.1 coordinate 34,702,686, forward strand.
AATGGTTGTACAAAGGACATGTACATTTTCAGCCTGCTCAACTTCCCGGCACTGAGCTAGGCATATATCAAACCCAGACTTTCTCAGAAACACTTTTTCTGCTTCTTGTTACCCCCTTGGAGCAGAGGCCACTGTGGAAACAGCAGAGAAAAGCTCTTTGCACCTCATTTTGGAACTTCTCTTTTCTCACTCTGCTTGTTTTCCTCATGCGAACAAAAGGAACGAAGACTGGCTGAACTCTCCACCTCATCCCAAACTCCCCAAAGTCGAGGGTTTGATTGGAACACGGTTTCCTCAGGACTGGTGTTTGGTGCTCTCACTGTCTGAATATTGTAGAAGTATGTGAAAGATATTATTTTCAGCTAGCAGGAAGTGCAAGTCTGATCTTAAATGTTTAGGATTTAAGAAGGTGAGCTATCTGTGAACAGTAGTGAGAAAGTTTAGACATTGGTAGGTATTTTTCAGGCTAATGTGGAGAAAGGAAGGTTCCAAAGGGCAAGGAATAGCACAAAGGATTTTCTGGATTAGAGACAGTGAAGGGCAGGCTGGTCTTATTTTGTTCGCTATCATCATCTGTCTTTGAATTATATTCCTTCTTACAGTAGAAGAAGGAAAGGAAAATTAACAGATTAATTGCTTTTTTTAGCAAAACTTATTTGTAAATATTTTTTCATAGTGGTTGGTCTCTTCCATCTAAAAAGACAGTGTGCTGGAGGAGGGGGTAAAATCTGTCAGAAATTTCATCCCTCCTGAATGCATCTCCTTTGATCAGTGTGGGGCAACTTGCTGATTGTTGCAAACCAGAAATAAAGCTGGGGTGTCAAGCTGAAATGAAGTTGATATCTTTCTCAGTATACCTTTATCTGAAGGAAAAACCTTAAATTTTGTTTACGAGTTTACAGGCTTAACAGACTGACTTTGCTCTAGGAACTGGCAACGTTTAGCAAACAGGTTTTTCTTGTTTTGCATAAAACCTAGTTTTAAATAATGCCTCTGTATTTTAACCCAGAATTTCATGAACCCTAATGCCGATCTTCTTATGAGAAGAAGAAGGCAGAGCCTCTTGCTAAATAATTATTCCATGGAATTTAATCTTCTGTGATATTTCCTAACTTACTAAGTACTGGAAATAACACTTGCTGTAAAGCAGAAAGAGGATGTGCAAGTATTATATGCTGATCTTGGGAGGGAGAGAGCACATTACCCCAGTTAGTATGTCAGCCTGGGCTTGACATGGGAAAAATGAGCTATTCTTGCTATGCTGGGATTCATATTGCTAATGCTTTATCACTTTTTAGAACAAACTGAAGAAACAATAGTGATACTCAACCTTTTTTCTGTTTTTTTTTGTCGTTTGTTTGTGTGGGGTTTTTTTGTTTGTTTTTTTGTTGTTTTTTTTTTTTTTTTCAGAGACTAGATTTTTGGCAGAGTATATGTGAGCTCAAATTATAAAATTAGATAGTGAAATTGTAATATTTTTTGTGGAATGTGATTTTTTTTCTTTTATTGAACTAAAGGAATCTGATACTGGTTTACTGCTGTGATTCTATTGTTTACATACTCTGAATTCCAGATGTTTTGGGAGTATCACAGCATGGACTGTTTCAGCATGATAGATTACAAGCTTCCCCTATTTCTCCTCCACCATCTTTTGGCTATTTTTGGCTATTCCATTGCATTGTATACAGTAAACATATTGTGTGTGTTTATAAGGCCCTAGCAATGTTTCTTGAGCTTTTCTGTCACAGTTAAAATAGCGAATTTGTGCTAAATGTCTTTGAGTGTTTATTACAAAATATCCTACAGTGAAATAAAAATAAGCTATGAAACAAATATAATGAAACAAAGCTTTTTATTTCAGAGTAGTTAGTTTTCTAGTGCTGTCTTTTCTCTTACCTATCTTTAAATCACTCAAATATTTACTTGGCACTCTGCCACCATTTGTGTCTCGCACAAAAGCCTACTGTTTACCTGGCTGTTACTTTAAAAGCATATATTTCCAATATTTCTGCATCTCTGTTAGCTTATTTTAGTTATGCCCATTAACAAGAAGTGATAGAGAAGCATTTGAAATTGCATAAATGACTTTTAGATAATACCCATTTTAATCCTTTTAATGAAATTGAAATGCTTAATTGAGTCTCTCTTTCACTTTTGTTCAGAATTACTTTCTGCACTTCTCATTCAGTCTAGACACCAGTCTACCCAAGCAGGACGATTTTAACTGAACTTTCTGAACACTAGAAATTTGAGGCTATAGCTATAAAAGATCAGCCAGACCATCTTAAATTTGGTAGATTCTAATTGAAAATCTTATTTTCCTGAATAATCTAGTATTGTTTTCATTTTTTCTCTTCCATTGTCATTTTTAATCTGCAATGTTTTCTATGTCCCAGGACAAATAACATTTTTTATTAAAAAAAAGGGTAAAATCAGTATGGATGTAGCAGAGAAAATGAGAAGGCTGATAGTTCGATAAATTTGATTTTAATATAACTGTTATTGCAGAAAACTAATCAACCTGAAATATTTTGACCGAGAAGTACATATAACATGCAACAAGTAAGCTTCTTTCCAAGCTACTGCAATGCATCTCACATATTCTTTACTTCTGCCTCCCACCCTTCCCCCATTTCTTACCTGTATTGTGAAAAAAAATTTTTTAAACACTGATTCATTTTTAAGTCAATCAGGGAAGATGGGTGATAATATCAGATTTTTTTAGGACTCCTACTAAGGAAGCAAATAAGCAAGGTACATGGACTTTCACAAGACTGAATAGAAAGTGTTTCTGGGACAATGCGTTAGAAATATTTTTCAAAAGTGTATGGCCCAGGATGTAGCTTCATGGGATTTTCAATGTTACAGAAGTCTTTTTACGCTACAGAAACTTCTCAGAAAAGTTTGTCTGCATAATGAGCTATTTGTTGATGTTTCCTTTCAGTTTTGATAACATTTTCTTTAAAGAAGCTTTGAATTTACTGCCTGTGCTAATTACTTTGTTGTTTTTATAGTGTGAGAATAAACAAAGACAACCCCTGTGTCTTTAGACAGACTTTGTCTAAGTATCAGTATTATGAACTTGCTGCATTGTAAAATGGCTTATAGTGTGTGTGTGAAACATAAATTGAAGAGTTACAGGCAGGGAAATGGAGGGAGGGAGATGTGACATAGACCCTGGTGTGGAAGGTAAGTGTATGGGAGCAGTCTGGTTTCCTAACAATTTCAAATTCAAGGATGGATATTATGAGTTAAGATTATATAAATCTTCTGGACTTTTTTAGCTTTATAGCAGTAGTTTCTTGACAAGCCACTGAGGAAGAAGTAATGCCTGCCACATGCTTATCTTTGGAGACATCTATCTAACCCGTTTGGACAGCCCTAGAGAGAAAAATCATGTCAAAATGTGGAGAAGGGTAAGAGATGGGCTATCAGAAGATGACCAACAGCATCACTGTAAGCAGACCAGCCTTCTAGATAAATATTTGTGGTTTATGCTCATAAATACCTTGCTCAGAGGCGTTTTTATGCTTCTATACCATGACTGCAATCAGCTGTAGGAATACATTTCCAGCCAAAAAATGATAATAGTTTGGATGTTAGGAAAGCATTTGGTATAAAGTTTTCCTGTATCTTATTGGAAAAATGAACAAAATGCTCTTGGATATAAGCACTGTCATCTGACAGCAAAACACTGGGAGGACTTGCAGACCACAGCTAATAGTGTATGACAATGAATCTGGCATCCTAGGTGGGAAGCAATCTGGGTGGAAGCAGAATACAGTGCCAGCAGAAAACAACACGTAAGTTAATGCCACAGAAAATACCTACTTGGGAAAACCTGAAAAATGGACAGATAACTTGCAGAAAGCAAGCTGGTGTTCCGACACAGACTAACCAGCAGTTAGCTCAAAAGTATCATATTGTAGAAAGACAGACCAAAACACATGTTTGGTAGCCTACCCTGATGCACCAAACCTGGCTCGCTTCAGCTAAATTTGTGCTTAAAAAAAAATTTAAAAAAATAAAAATAAAAAATCAAAATTCCCACCTTGTTTGGTTATTTCAAGCACTAGCTTCAGAGTAAACATACATGTCTTTAAGCATGTTACAGAGCACACAGAAGACAATGTACAAGACATAAGGGAATGTCTGGCAAACTGCAATGAAGTACGAGAGTGCTGTTTTGAAACCAGAAAGGAAATATTTTGGGAAAGGTTGTTTCTATAGGCATTTTCGTCTTCTGTGTTGGCTGGTGTTACAATTGCTTTGACTCATATTCTGTCAGGCGTGTTCTGGCACAACTATCTCTATGGGGCAGGACAGCATTTCTTGCAGCGTGTCATGTAGTTGTGTATAATTTTGCATATAATTTGGGAAAATTAACTAACAGACACAGATTAGCTAATATGAGGCAATCAGAAAGCAAGTAATCAGTTTTGCTAAAGGCAGGGTGAATTTGGTGAAGGTAATTGAGGGGATCCTGAACAGAGGGAGCTTGTTTAGTACCTCCAGCTGTGGTGGTACTCTTGAGATTCAGTGTGATTTTGCAGAGCACAAGTCCATTCCTGGCATTTGCCTCAGTGCTTTTTAAAGCTGTGGCTGTTCGTTTGCTGAGACGAAGTCATATGACTGTCTATAAGAATCTAGAGGTTAGTACTAGGAGAAATGAAACTGGAAAAAAAAAGAGAATTGGACTAAGAGAAGGAAAAATTTGCCATTGTTGAAGGGCTCTTCCAAACGAGAGCTGAACAAGGAGTGGTCCATGGGTAGAAAATATTCAGGTAAATGTTGTCCCTTCTTTTAATTTTCCCTTTCAAACTGGATGATGGAAGGATGTGAAGAAAAGACACTATGGATAAAAATGTTTATTTGATGTTTCATAGTGTGAAAAGAATTAATTCATTGTGCAGTTTTTGAACTCCACATATGAAGCTAAATCCTGAGATTTCTCAGCATCCAGCACTCATTCAAAACCAGGAGGAGGAGCAGATGTTCAGCACAAATCTGACTCAGTACTTATGGGTACGTTGCCACTGTCTAAGGGCAGCAAATTCTAAGGGGGCATGTTAAGAAGAGCTATTATAGAACAGCCATTTCACAGTAACTGTGTGTAGTGTTATCCTGGAATGATTTTATGTGGAAGTGAGAAGTAAGTGCCTGGCACTTCTGAGAGCTTATCATGGACTTACTGCTCATTTTGGGCCAGATTGTGAACTGTGCCTCAGGGATACCAAAATACAATTTCTGTCCTGAGGAGGTATGCATAGATCATGCAGGTAACATATGAAGTGAAGATGTCAAATCATCATTGCCTGAGGGTTGATAGTAGCATAGCAGTATGCCTGCACAAAGAGCTGTATTGTTTACTCTTGACCTTAAAATAATTCGATCCAATATGACATACTAAGTGAGAATGTTTTCTTTCTTCAAGAAATAGTTCTTGGCAATCGCAAAGAAACCTGAAAAACTGTGCAAAATAGATTTCTTAGCAAATATTCAACAAAAACTTCAGAGTATTATAACATATATTCCCTAGCATGAACATTGTTTTCACAGTAAGGCTGTCAAATTAATTTTACAGGATGAAATGTATTGTGGAGGAAGCTCCCTTGATTTAAACAGAGTTGCCCTTGGGATGAATTTATCCTGTGCCCGCTAGTGTTTACTAAGGTGTGTGCCTTCAGATTCTGTGGAACTGCTTAATTCTGATGTGTAGCCATGCTGAATATCAGTGTAATTGAGCTGAGCCATATCAGCTGACTTCCATGCATGAAAATTGTGCAAACAAAGAAAGTCTGCATAACTTTAAATCCAAGCAATTTTTGGAGTGTGTAGAGAATTTTGGTGTTATTGAATTGCACGCTCTCTACTATGTTCTTTCAAGGCCTCTGGAAAAAAGTAAACAAAAGCCGGTTCTCAAGAATACATTTCTTGAGAAAACTAATTTATATAACATTTTATACACACATTAACACAAAACAGCATCAGGTTTAGGTACCACTGGAGTATACCATTGCTTGAATTAAAAAAGGAAAAACCAGAAATGCAACCCAGTTAAAATTCTTTGCAATGAATGCCAAAGTGACACCATATCAACTTTAAAAACCTGGATTTGGAAGTTGTGTTGGGTGAAGAATGTGAATGCCCCATCATTATTTGACTAAACTTTTATGGAAATGAACATAGGGTGAAACCGAGCAATGTGAAATCGTATGAAAGAGAGCACAAGGAGTGGGGTTTCATTGGCATCTTTCAGTGGTGGTTCCTGTGGCACCAAACAAAGCAAGCCCCAGGAATGACAGCTTTTGGGTGGCACAGTCTTAGCATGCAGGGTAAGCATGGCTGCTGTTTGATACCTGATGGCAGATACAGGGTGGCCCAGTCTTTTGGAGGCAAGCCGTGACAATCCAACCTAAGACACAAATTTATTTGGCTTGTGGCTGTATGAAAATGCTGTTCACACTGTGGTTACTGCTACTTTTGCCTTCCCTCCATCTTTCCAGTCTGTTCTGTCAGCCTTGCAGTACCAGGCAGAGATGGGAAATAGTTTTGGGAACACTCTCTGGGTTGGAAGAGGGGATTCTCGAAGTCGCTTACATGGATGAAGAGTTTGTGGTCTCCCTGCCTCTAGCGTAAATAGTAGTGTTTTTTATGGCTTCTCTATTTTCTACTTTCTCTACCCTTCATTGGAATAGGAACCAGCTCCTTGGTTTCTCCCCAAAGAACAGTAAGGGATTTTTTAGCTGTGTTAGATTATGATGGAGTTGTTCCGGGCCTGAGGTGTCATGTGTGATCCCTCCCTCTCTCTCCAACTCCCCTGCTCCCAGACATCACTGTCACCTGGAGGGAGGAAATAAGGCAGGAGTCTGTAATGGAAAGAGCAAGATGCCACACACCCTGAACCACCTCCTGGTAAAGCACATGTAGAGCAGGGAGCTAGGGAGAAGTGCTTGTGTTTATTTGGCATACATGGGTACCTTTTTACTCTCCAGTCATTGCTCATACCTTCCTTCTTAGATGTACTGAAAATGCTGTGGGCCCTTTTTGCAGGTTTCCCGCTTGAGTACTGTTGCCTTCATGGGTGAGTGCTTCATTCCCCATGAGCTCCTGCATGAGCAGGTACAGCTCAGGCTGCCCATTTGGTTTTGTTTGAAGGTTGGTGAAATACTCTGGGAAAGGAAATCTGCTTAACCACAGAATCAAGCACGTTCAGCTGAATTGTCTCTTTTTGTGCTTTGCATTTGCCTACACATTGTGATAACACCTGGCCAAGCAGGACCACCACTAAGTAATGATGCCTTCAGAAGCAAAAAATGAGAAATGCTTTGTGTAGTAGTGTTTAAGGATCACACCATGCCCAGTGCACTCTGTAGTCTGATGCTTTTGCGCAGCACAACCTACAAAATAGAGCTACAGAAATGTTTCCTGGTGGAAAGGAAGTTGACAGTGACTGTGGAGGCTATTAGAGATCTTGGTCTCTCTCAGCAAGCTCTCCGATTGTTTGGGATCTGGGCAGAGCTTTTGCACTATTTGGCTTCAGTCACTGAGTAACAACAGCATTTCTGCCTGACGGGTTATGAGAGATTGTGCAGGAGGATGGGTGTATGTAGTGTTTTGAGGATCACAACTCCTTGCTCTAATGCTGCAGTCTCATTAGCAGTGAAGGAACCAGACCTTTCTCCTGGCTTAACCAGGGGTACAATTGCCTGGGCCTAGGGCTAAGACTAAGACCTGGGAGCAAAACAGTTGCCCTTCCCCCATTTAAGGAAACAATTCAGGCCTGGCACTGAAAGGTCCACCTGTGCTGAGACTCTTCTTTCCATCTAACTCGCGTCACCTTGCCAAAAACAGTGGATATATGGCTAGAAGGGAAATACTTCCCTGCCAGAGGGACACTGCTGGTTCAAGGGTTCGTATCAAATGCTGTGAGCATTTATTAGACCTGACCAAGGACTACATAGGTGGGAGAAAAAGAGAACTGGGAATGAGGGCTGATGATATCTTTATCATCATCTCCTTATTCAACAATTATTATTTTCATGTGGGACATATGGGTCATATAAATGCAAATAAAAAACTGTGGGAATTCTCATTGCATCTTTCCATACAATAATTTGATTTTTCTCTCTCCTTACGTCATCTGTTTCATAAAGCTATTGCAAGGATAGAGTATCTGAATATACAGGATCTAATAGTATGCTTTTTTGAGACTTAATTTCACTCTCACAGTACAGCCAAATTTTATGTGTGCAACTGTCAATTAGACCCAGTTGTGGTGTATTTTAGGTGTTAAAGCTGAATATGACCTGCATGTATTCCTGTAAAGTATTAGCTAGTTTTGAAATGCAACTTGTTTTATATTTCTGTTATTTCTTGTGAGTTTGTTTCCTTTTTTGTTTGCCTTTTCGTTTTTGTTTTTGTTTTTTTTTTTATTAAAAGTTCAATCTCGATCTGGGATAATTAATTTATCTGCAAATATATGGTATCTTTACCACAGAAATATTTTCAAATGGCATAATTAGTGTCATATAACCAAATATTTATGTCATAAACACTGTAATTACTACATAATGAATCTATTTTATGATTATGGTGTCAATGTATTTTCATGTAAAATTATGTGAATTACTTCATCACAATATTTGCAACTCATCTGGAGCAAGGACATACTGCTTTAATTCTTTCTACTTTGAATTCCCTTTCTTTTCTCTATATTTCAAGGACTCCATTCTTTAAATTTTTGGTATGAAGCAGGAGGCATGTATTTATCTTTTTCAAATGCTTCAGGTGTGAATTGAAAGGAAAACTGTTATTGGCACTTCATATTTTTAGTCTTTTATTGCAGTTGTGATATAACTGCCCTTTGAGCTGGTGTTTAACTGCACAGAATGTGGAGACATTTATGATAATTTAACAAATCTACTGTATTGCAAGACAGGTGGATCGGACAAGGAAAGATTATCTTACAGGTTTTTTGTCTGTTTGTTTTCTTTGTGGTGGGTATTTTGGCTTTTTTCATAACATACAAAACAAAGATTTCCAAATAGATGGATAAATTAAACATATGCTTTTTTTTTTTAATGTCCTTTTAGAAATTCTTGGTAGTACAAATTGATGGTTCTGGCTTTGAGTCTTTCCAGCACAGGGGAAGTGTACTGCTGTAGTTACATACTGACATAATCAATTAGCTGATTAAAAAATACGGCTGTGTCCTAAGCAAGTAGAGTAAATTAATTCCCTCCTCATCCCCCAGAAGTGGGGTTTTGGGTTTATCCTTGGGAAGAAGACTGCAGTTTGTTTGGTAAAAGACTTCATGTGTTCTAACAGCCTTAAACACATGTGTGATTAATTCTGGGTGAGCCACAAATAGGAAATAATACATGGGGTGTAAATACATTGGTGTAGCCATAATATATTAATTTGTAGAAAGCTGCAGACTGAAACTATGTGATATGGAGGTCAATATAAGATGAGTGTAAAATCCCACTATAGCATCTTTTATAGTATTGCTTTCAGCACCGTTCTGAAGCACACTAGAGCTAAAAATTCCATACTTCATAGCCTGTTCTTTGGCTTGCTCACAATGCAGTGATCTTAGCTAGCAAAAGCAAGCAATCTCTCCTTGACAGAAGAGTGAAACAGAAGAGCATATATCCTGGCCATCAGCCAGCCCTACACTGTAGGAATTTTCCCTTCAAACCATCTTCTCTTTCTTTTTCTGGAGCAACTGCTTTTACGGCCCATGTTTTCCACTTAGCAAGTCTGCAACAACCATTTCCCGACCTTCCCTGTTGCTGAGAGGAACTAAACCGCTCTCCTGGGTTAATCAGGAGAGCTGAGATTGCTCTGCCAATTCTGAAGTCCTCCAGCACACACAGCTTTATATCCTGTGACATTTAGGGTTTTTTTGACTAATGAAAATTCTAGCAGAGGATACTGATTCCCTTTGGCTGATTCTATGTATTTTTTTTTTTGTTTAAATCTGGACTTTGTTTTTTGTAATTTCTAGCTTTGTGTATGTAGTTGATAATTACCTGGTTTCAAAGGCTTATTATGAGGGTAGAATTCTTGAGAGTTTGCTTTTTGTCACACACTTCCTTCTTCCTTCTTAGGCCAGATTCACAGCTGTTTTAAGGATTTAGTGACTAAAATGCTTGTGGCATCTCTTAGTAAAAATATCGGCTTTAATTAGTGTCTTTGAAAATCCAGTGTTTTAGTACCACAATATCCTTGATTTCTTCCTCAGTTGTCCATACAGACAAATGTCAAATAGACTACACAAATTCTTATTTCAAATGCACTGCAAGCAGATGGAATATTAGAACACTTAAGACTAATCTGAAATCAAAGACACTATATAATTTCTGTGGAGGTGTTTGTTCTCTCTGAGTTACGAGGCAATGGTTCATTGACAGAAAATGGGCACTGAAATAATTTGTTGGTTGAAGGATCTGCTCTCAGAAAGAGAGATTTTTCTTCTTAGCATTTCACTGAGACTTATGATATATGGTTTAAGTCTTAATCCTTAATCCTTAATCTTTAAAATTTAAATCCTCCATGAGTTTAAGTTGTAATTTTGATCAGTAATTTTAGTAGTTGATGGTTTATAGTTTCTCAGCTGTTAAATGCGAGTAATAATATTGTACCAGAATGGTATGATGGCTAAAGTGTGTGATGTTATCACTAAATAATATATACAATATGTTGCAGTATTTCAGTGCTATGGAGGGTATGTAAATATCACACAGCCAGAAAAGGTCCACTGTGCAGGAGTTTGTCTCGGCGACACAGCATAAAAAGTTGGGTGGAGGCTATATAAAACTGCTGGGGAAGCTCAGGTAGAAATAGAGCCTGGTTCTTGCTGAGAGCCTTTATGTGAATTTCTCCACAGGATATCATGCACCCTATTCATCAGGTGGCACACTTCAGCCCTTCTGGTATTTTGGTTTTGCCTAGGATAACAGGGACTAAGATGCCAGTGCTGCAGACGATGTATGGCTGTAGTCCAAATCCAGTTTGTGACAACTTTAGGATGAAGTTATTGTGTATCAAAGTGGGAGTCTCTGGAGTGTCAGAGTGATATCACTATGTCAGTTTTGTTCTGAACACATTTGTAATATAGTTGTTATTACAGACAGTTTGTATAGAGAAATATTGCTTAATGGAAGCTAAGATTTTGGTCTATGTTATAGGACTTGACTCAAAGTTGGATGTGTAGAAGCTGGGTTTAATCATATGAGGAGTTTGATTCACTCATGTCATCCTTGAATTATTATGTGAATTTGTGCAACATTTTTCCCCCGTGTGATGCTTAGGTAGTCTCCAAAGGAAATCAAGAATAAGCACAAATGTGTTCTTTTCCCTTTATCCATCTTGTGACAGGATTCTGCTGGTTCTTTTACAGTCTTTGAAACCTCCAATAAGAGAAGCCATCCCAACATTTATTCCCTTTGTTAACCTACTATATAATGGGCATTTCTTATTGAGTACTAACTGACTGCATGCAGTGAGGGGAAATGTTTTTGCTGTACCTTGTATCGACTTCAGGAAAGGGATCACAATCCTCCAGCACTATTATGGTAAAGAATTGCATTGTACTATCTAAATAGGAACTGAACATTACGTAAAACAGAATTAGATTGTGTCTACCCATTTGTTGTGTATTACTGTCATACCTAGAATTGCATCATTGCAGAAAGATTCAGAAATATATCCCATGTTTAAAGGGTTTTCATTTAATCAGCAGACACTTCACTTGAGGATACATCTTTTTATGAAGGTCTTGTTACCAGTAGAAGGGTTTTGTTGACTGATGGTTTGGGTTTCTCTCTCTCAACAGAAATCTCAGGAAGCATCCATAACGTAGAAGGGACACAGTGAATATTTGCAAAAGAAAAGTAAATATGAAGAGAAAGGATGACTATTAAATCCAGTCCTTTGAAAAGTTAAGTCTTGTTTAGCTCCTCAGTAGAAAGAAATGGCTGAAAATAATATATTTAATTTGAATTAAGGAAGCTGAGCATTACTGCAGCAACTTAAGAAAAACCCTTTTAACTTCCTGGAAACTGAAAGAATTTTTTTTGAAGAAGTTTGTCTCTGACATCACTAAACTGCTTAGCGAGTTTGCGAGTGGTTAGTTTGGGTAACAGAGGAAGCAACTCCTTCACAGATAAGCAGGCAGTGCAATGTATGTGCCTAGTTATTCTCCTTTCTGGTTCAAGTTTTGCTGAGTTCTTTTGCAGACAGATAACACTTATTTTGCTTTCCAGAGGGAGACACATGCTGTTTCATAAGGATACGCCTGATTTCCAGAAATAACCATGTTTTTGTGGCTTAAACTCTTAGCATTTGGTGTTGCATTTCTGAGACAGGATGCTTTTGTCAAAGGTAGGTAGAAATTGATATTTCTTTCTCTCATTTTGATCCCTGAATGTCCTCTGTAGAAATAAAACAAATGAAAAGATTTGCAGAGCAGAGAAATAACACCTTTGTTCAGAAACTAGAATACAATTGTATGTGATCGTGTCAGAACCTAGATCAGGAAGGTTGACGCATAATGTACAAGGCTAAAATGTCTTCCGCATGGTCATATGTGAGAGTTATACAAACCATTTAAAAAAAACAACCTCAAAAGATTTGTAGTTGTATTTGAAAAAGAATACATTTAGATCTCTTATGTGAACCTATTCAGTAGAGTCTTAATGTTTGGTTTCATCTCACAATGTAGTACTTTGTTTTCTGTGTTTAAATCCTTCAAGAAAAAAATCTTCCCATCCATTTTAGCCACTCCCTGATCTCAGAATCTGCTTAGAGTTCCTCAAATTTTTATTTTTACTGCAGTAGCAGTAGTGAAAAAAATCTAAACATTGTAAGTTAATATCTACAGTTGGGAAATTACTTATTTTATATAATTTTGTAAAATATAGAAGATGTATTTATTTTATAAAAACTGCTTCTTAAAGAGCCTTCAAAAATTTAATTATCTGTTTAATTATACCACTGCAGGTGAATTTATTGCTTAATTGTTTTAAATTCTATAAAGGAAAGAGCCCAAGAGATTGATCTTGCAAAACATGCTAGATGTGACAGATAATGTGAGTAGCAAGAAAAACAATTAATTTTGAGGTAATAGTTTGACAAAATAAAAAAAAAAACAGATCTGTGTTTAATACTTTCTTGAAAAAAAACATGCAGCATTCTATGTATATGTACATTCCATCGGTTTAGCTAGTTAATGTAATTTGGGATAGTTGATGGCAGATACAAAAGCTTTTCTCTAAAGTTATGTTCACCCTAAAAAGTGGCTTGAAACATATATTCTAAAATGACAGCAAATTATTTGAAGGGCTGAAGTGTCTTTTCACATACATTGAATTTATGCACGCTTCTATCATCATGTCACTATAGTAACTCCAGGTTTTTACTGATGTAAGCCAGAAAATGATCTACCTTTAGTTGATAACCAGCTAAGAAGAGCATTTGAAGCCTGACCATTAGTTCTCTTGTCCTTCAAAGTCTCTGAAGAGAGGCAGTACTGAATAAATCTGGTTGGTAGCAGTGGGATATCATAAGAAAACAAGTGAATATTGTACCGTAAAGGAAAAGAAGAAAATCTCTTGCTTTTCCTGTGCCCCCCCCTCCTTTTTTTTTTTTTTTTTTTTTTAATCTGCTGTCCTACTTTCCATTTTATAAGTCTTTCTGAGACTTCCCACCACTCCCTTTTCTTCAGAAAGGGCAGGTTACTATCTGCTCTCTCAGCCGCCTCCACAGTCAGTCAATGTGTTAACTAAGAGAGGGCTGGAAGACAGAAAGAGGGGTAGCAGTATTTTATTTCAAGTAATAGTTATTTTCTCTGTCCACTCACAGTAGTCTAGCTTGAGCCAGTTCCTTTCTACATGCTTTTACTAAACAGTAGGGCCTCAAATTATAAGTTTTAACTCCTCTGTAGTACACTTAAAACAATTAGCAGTCTTGTGCTGTAGTATCAAGTACTCAACCTCACAGACCATGTTTTCACCGTGTACTTTGACACAGAGATTGATTCTCCTGTCACACATCTTTGCTGTGTAGATTACTCTGCCTCGTAGCTATGGGCAGCTGGGCAGTCTTCTAAGGAGGGTTTTGTTAATGGAGGAGCAACATTTGGAAAAGGGGTGTAGGCTTTGGTTTTATGGCAAGAACTAATTTCAGGCACATGCTAGTAAATGTTGGGTGGGCTTTGGGGCTTCTTTTGTTATTACTATTATTATTATTCTCCAAGAGCCTATTGTATGTAGTGATTTTGAAGACCTAGCAGGAGAAACTTTAAGGTTGTCCGACTTCCACCACAAGCACAGGCATCCTATAAAACATCTAATTTTCTGTAATCACCAAGCCACTTTTAGGAGCATCAAACTACATTAAAACAACAACAACAATGTTAGGAATATCTAGAGCCTGCAAAAAGGCCTTTTTACTAGGTAAATCCCTCAATTAAAAGACATGTATTCAGCTGTTTATCCTAATAAGAAATAGACCCGTAATTGTATTTCTGGATGTACATACCAATATATGGATGTAGTACCAATATGTACATACCAATATATGGTACCAATAAACACCAAACTTGGAGTTCAATCTATCCTTGTAAATGTTTCCACTGCTGAAACATTCCATTAAATTTATCAGCGTTTAGTGCACTATTGGTTAGTCTTTCATCTCTACCTACATGGAACAGCTAGCTTTACTAAAATCCTTAGTTTCCTGATGTGTGCTTCTTTAAATCTTTAGTGTAAGATTGATAACATTCTAATATCTAGGCTGACTTCCCAATCAAAAAAGTTATCATAACATACATGAAACAATGCATCAATACCTGTTTATGAAAAAAACCCACAGCAAAACCTCAAAACCAAACTAAATAAACCCCCTACAACAAACAAATGAAAAACCCCAAACCGAACACACTACCCTCCCCAACTTCCAAATGAAAAGAAAAACAACCAAGAAACGAAATACCCCAGGAAAAAACCTTTTGCTTCCATTTGGAAAAAAGGAAAAGAAACACTTACAGGACAAGCCCCTATTTTTTTTTCCATGACATCACTGATTCAGGTTCCTCCCCCTTCCTCCACAAAAGTATTAGCAATTTGACAGCTTTCAAAAACCTTCACCCACTTCTGAGCCACTTCCTTTATTTCAGGAAGCTTGATATTTTTGGGTGTGACTTTTTTATTTTCCAAGTTAAAAATGCTGAGCTTTGACAGGCATGCTATGCTGGTTTTGGCTGGGGTAGAGTTAAAGTTTTTCATAGTAACTAGTATGGGGCTATGTTTTGGGTTTGTGCTGAAAACAATGCTGATAATATAGGGATGTTTTTGTTACTCCATACCATTTTTGTCATGCTCAGGTACCACACTATCCAATACAACCTCATTAACCATGACCACCACCACACCCTTCTGGTCCTTTGATATAGTACACAGACATCATACCCTTAGTTTAGGGACCAGTTCTGTAAAATGTCTTTCAAATGTCCACAAATGTCCATTGATTTTTTTTGGTCCATGACTTTGGGTTCCACCTGTTATGGTGGTCACTCAGGAAGGAGAGGTGGTGTGGTGTGTAGTTATTGGGCACCAAAGCAAGCTCAGGTCAGGTTACTGGTGCACTTGCACTGCTTCTTGCAAGGCATGTCCTCCATTGGTTCAAGTGTTTCCTACTGTAGTAATTCCTATAATATGCAACTCAAATAATGGGTTACAAAAAATTAAAGGTATTACCATTACAGCCTCCACCCCTGGCCCCTTTGGACAAGCCTGCAGGGTTTAACATTGCAATGAACTCTTCTCCTTGCCCCTGTTCTGGCTTGGACTTATCTGCAGACTGCAGACCCTGGGGGGTTGTACCTAAGGGATACAAGGGATACCTCCAAGTGGAGCCTTAGCTATGAGGCACAGTCTCTTCACAAGTATACCTGCTCTGGCATAGACTTATCCACAGCTGCAGTCACTTTAAGGTATACCTGTTCCAGCCTGGCCTTCTCCATGGGCCACAATGCCTTCACAGGTAAACCTGCTCCAGTGTTGCCTTACCCATGTCTGCAGTCCCTCCAGGGGTGTACCTGCTCTGTCATGGGCTTATCCATAGCCACATGCTTTGAAAGGTTCCAGCATGACCTCATGCACAGCCACTGCTCCAGGGTGTACCTGCTGCAGCATGGACTTATCCACAGCCACAGGTGCTGTGAGGTGTACCTTCTCCAGCATGGACTTGTCCTTGGGCTAAAATGCCTTCAGAGGTGTACCTCTGCAGCACAGACATAACCATGGCCACAGGCACTTTGAGACGTTCTTGCTCTGGTGTGGATTTATTCATGGCCACAGGTGCTTCAAGGTGACCTGCTCCCATGTGGACTCATCTACAGGTCACAGTCCCTTTGACTTGAGCTCACACTGGTCTTGCAGCCTGTCCAGTACAGCAGCACAGAAACAGCAGTGATGCCCTGGTGCATCGCCATTGCTGTTATCACAATGTTCCCAGGCATGGCACAATAAAATGATAAGCAGTACAGTAAGCAGCAAAAGCAAAAAAACAGCTACTAATGAGCACTAAAGTCCAATTTACAATGAGGCAAGCAAGCCCCACGCATCACAATCACAGAAACCTCCCTATAAATTCAATCTAGGACATTTCAATCAAATCTGTCATTATCTGGACCCTTCAAGCCCCACACTGGGTGCCAAAAAGGACTGTCATGGTTTTGTGCCAGCTGGCAGCTAAGCCCCACACAGCCGCTCACTTGCTCCCCTCCAGTGAGATGGGGGAGAGAATTTGAAGGGTAAAAGTGGGAAGACGTGTGAGTTGAGATAAAGACAGTTTAATAGGTAAAGCAAGAGCCACACACAAGCAAAACAAAACAAGGGATTCATTCACCGCTTCCCATTGGCAGGCAGGTGTTCAGCCACCGCCAGGAAAGCAGCGCTCCATCGTGTGTAACAGTTACTTGGGAAAACAAACGCCATCACCCTGAATGTTCCCCCACCTCCTCCTCCTTCTCCCAGTTTTATATGCTAAGCATGATATCATATGGTCAGGAATATCCCTTTGGTCAGCTGTCCTGGCTGTGTTCCTTCCCAGCTTCTTGTGCACCCCTGCCTACCCGCTGACAGGATGATGTGAGAAGCTTGCCTTGACTCTGTGTAAGCACTGATCAGCAGTAACATAAACATCCCTGTATTATCAACACTGTTTTCATCAGAGATCTGAAACGTAGCCCCCTACTAACTACTGTGAAGAAAATTAACTCTATCCCAAGCCAAAACCAGTGCACACACATGAAATCTGGGGCCATGCAGTCTCTGTGCCCAGCAGCCGTGGAGGTTTCCACCTCGAAGTGTTATGTTTTCTTTGCACAGACATCAGCATCAGAGTAGCACACCCTATGGCTTTGACTTTCTGTGAAAAGCTTTTTCACAGATTGGTCTATCACTTTAGAAATAGTCTGTCAGACCTAATTTTTAAATAGCAGAACTTAGCAATATTGGCTCATTTTATGTGTAGGATAAAGGATAAGGGAGATTGCTCTGGCAGGAGGATAAGTATTAAGGTAGAAGAAAGTGAAGTGAAGGCTTCAGAGCACAGCCTCTGATGTTTTCCTGTTATGGATGCTCCCCTGCAGGTTACGTTTAAGACTGTGTCATATTGTTTTTTTTCTAGTGGTGCACTTAAAGCTTTCTGACATACATACCCCAGAGTCTCAAACTCAGGGACCTCTTAATCACTTGAAACAACTTGCCTGCTTTTCAAATCTTGCACAGTTCCAATACTTTATTCAAAATCAACCATGACAGAGAGTTTGTGTGTGCACAGAGATGCAGGCAGTCCTGCTCTCTTCCGGGACTGGCCTGATGCAAACCACTTCTGAACTGGAAGCAGCAGTTCATTTTCATTACGATGGTGTACCTAAGCCACCAGCAGGACATATTAATTGGAGCACAGCAGCACACTGGCATAGCTACGTGGTTTCTGGACTAGAATTAGCTACTGATTTGGACTAAACGTGTAATTTTCTTATCCATTCACCTAGACCTGCACAAACATAATGAGCAAATGGCTAGGTTGTTATTGTGGTATATTGATTATAAGTATAGACAGGGCAAGAGGCACTGGACTAATGAGTGTTTCTTACATAGTATGAAAAAGACATTTGCTCATCATTCTGTATTCGCCCACATCAGTGTATTGACATACTGAGAATGTTTGGGCAGTATAGACCTAAAGCTGCAAAAGTGCCATGCAGAGACTAGTTCTAAAGAAAATCCAGCTCAGTGGCATGGTGTGTTGGAACCACTTCCTTTAGTTTTGGTTTGGTGAACTTACATTTATATATTTAGATTCTGAAGAACTAATCAACAGTGAGTGGGTTAGAGACATTGCATGTATAATGAAATAAGGCAGAAGTGGGAGGAGGAAACAGGATGAAGTGACTTTTCAAAATGTACCTAATATTGGGAATCAAACCGTCTTTCTGACTCCTGTGACCTATCTACAGAACTGCCTGCCTCCCTGGGAGCACGTGTATACATTAAACAAGTAGACAGTCTCCACAGTGAAATTGTGGATGCATTGTATATAGTGCATGAAAATTACCCTGTTTCCTTTTGCTGTGCAGCTGCATTGTGGTATATACTGTACCATGCTGGGAGCAAGGAAAGGAGAACAGCAGGCCATGAAAATGTTCTGTCCTCTGTTTATGTTCTTGATCTAGTTTTAAGAATTAATATTCATAGGCATATATCTGGCCCACCAGGAAGGCAGAGCAAATTAACCCACAATGAACTCTCTGCTGTCATGGCTTGACTTGTCTTTGTACTCATTCAGCTACCTTATATAGAGTTAGCTCGAGTGCATCTGCATTACCCTGTGTTTTGCAGCACAGACTTGCCCTGAGCCTCACCCCCATCATTCCCCTTTGTTCGGGTGGCTGTTCCTCCTGTGCTGCTGGCCCCAGGAGTGAGGACCACAGGGGAGCGCAGTGCAGGGGTGGCAGAAATAGCACTTGAGACAACAGAGGAATGAGAGGCACTGCAAGGAAGTGTTGTGTGCTGGGCAAGGCTTGCTAGCATTTCAGCTTTGTGGCTGTGAGTGAACTCCTTTCAAACCCGAGCAAGAACACAGGTGTTACAGGAATGTAACAGCTCAGATAGGGCTGGACTTGGCTGCCTGTGCCCTGCTTGGGAGACATGTCCTTTGAGCTGGCTTCTGGGGCTGCGATTGCCAGCCCCGTCTGGGAGACAGTGATTGTCCCTGAGCTCTGCTGCTTTCTGCATCATGTGGAGATGTCTGTTGTTCACAGCTATTCCTCTTTAATAGTATATAACTAGAAATCAAACAGCTATTTCTTTCAGGCAAAATTATGAAGTACAGAACATCCAATACATTGCAGGGGGAATAGTTTACTCTTCAAAGCTCGGTTTAGGCCCTGAAGCACTTCTGTGCAAAAAATAGTAAAAAAAACTTTAAAGCGGCAAAACTCTGACTTCCTTCTGTAAATATCAAGATTAAAATAACAGGTAGAGTGGTAAAAGCTGGTTTTTCCCCTGCAACTTTACTGTTCTCTCACACTGTTGTACTCTGTGTCCTGATGAATTTCCAGGCTATCCATACACTTGTGAACAGATCTTGTTCACTGGTGTTTCAGTAACTGTTACAACATTTTATCTATTTCCAGGCTTCCTTCCTTTTCAAGTCAAGAAGTTTGGGGCCTTCAGTGCCAGGATTTTAGAAACTAGCTGTGAGCACTTAAGTGCCAGCTTATATTATCCATAGCGTTGTATAGCTAACAGGATCCACTTTCCTTTTCCTTTCCCTTTCCTTTCCTTTCCTTTCCTTTCCTTTCCTTTCCTTTCCTTTCCTTTCCTTTCCTTTCCTTTCCTTTCCTTTCCTTTCCTTTCCTTTCCTTTCCTTTCCTTTCCTTTCCTTTCCTTTCCTTTCCTTTCCTTTCCTTTCCTTTCCTTTCCTTTCCTTTCCTTTCCTTTCCTTTCCTTTCCTTTCCTTTCCTTTCCTTTCCTTTCCTTTCCTTTCCTTTCCTTTCCTTTCCTTTCCTTTCCTTTCCCTTTCCTTTCCTTTCCTTTCCTTTCCTTTCCTTTCCTTTCCTTTCCTTTCCTTTCCTTTCCTTTCCTTTCCTTTCCTTTCCTTTCCTTCCCTTTCCCTTTCCCTTTCCCTTTCCCTTTCCCTTTCCTTTCCCTGTCCTGTCCTGTCCTGTCCTGTCCTGTCCTTTTATACCACTACTTTGCAGTGTCAGTGCCTCCTCGGCTAGCCTGCTTGCTTAGGTTTCTATTCTCTAGTTTCAAAGACTTCTCTTACAATCTCTGTTCTTCATTCATAATCCTGCTGCCCAGCATAGAGCTCTAGAGTTATTTTTTGTTGTGCATGAATGACTTCTTTTGTTGTTGCAAAAACGTGGACTCAATGGAGCAATATTTTTAATTGCCTTTTGATATACATTCTTTTCCTGACAAAAAGAAATAATCAAATTAGCTAATAGAAAAATGAAGCTGTACAATGAAGCTTCCTGTACAACATATAAGGAGATAGTAGTTGGTTAGATGAAGGATATATATCCTATATGAGCTGAAAGATTTTACACTCAGGGAAATGTAATACAATACGGAGCCTCAGCTGAGATGGTACAAAAATATACAGCTAGTAAAGCCTTTCCAGGTATTCATATACATTGCAGAAGCTGTGAATGGAATATTTAAGATAATATTAGTCTCTGAACTGTTTCTGGATGCTTGTGAGTTAAGACATATGTAGGTGGAAAAAAAGGGTAAGATAAATGGCAGAGCAGAGTCAAGCTTCTAGAATATGATCTAAGAGACAGAAGTCAGCTGCAGTCTAGGCTGTCTCAGAAGCTCATAATGTGAAGTGTTAAGTCATTTTCATTTCTCCAGATCTCAGTTTCATCACCTGTTAAGTTGAAGCTAGTAACGCTTACCTTGTTGCAAAATGTAGGGTCATAATTCCTTAAATTTTCTGAGGGGTGCTTCATCTCTTGCAACTTGTAAATTATCACAAATTAATCTGAAGAAACTGATTTTTTGTGCATTAGATTATGTTGAAATAGAGTATCTGAGCAAAGAAAAATAAAAATACGGAACAGATGACTTGTACCTAAATTTCTACCTTATTCTAAGTACTAAAGGACATGTCATCAATGGGGAGCCAATACTTTTGTGCTGAGTAAGAACAAACCATGCTGTGCTTAATTTCAGCAAATCTGAAATTCTCTAAAACATGATCACATTAACTGTAGTCTCCATTTTAACCAGTGTTGCGTGAAATAACTGAAGTTGGTCAGTGGTTCCTTGTGAGACACAAGAACAGGACTGGAAGATTTTACTTCCAGTGTCTGCAAGATGAGGTGAGAAGCTGTACTAAATGGACCATAGCAAAAGGCTTCATGCTACAAAGCATCCTCCACACTTAAGGGTAAATACAATAGTGAGCCTGTCTAGTAAATTAGGTGTTTTAGGAGTCTCGGTGGTAGCATTTATAAATGTAACCCAACCATTGTGGAGAGATATAGACCAAGCTGACTCTGCCTTGATTGCATAGCTGAAGGAAAGATGACCAATGTTGTTACTGCAGCAGTTTAATTAATCTTCTTGGGATAGACCTCTGATGTCTAAAATGAATGCAGAATCACATGCATATACACCTTAGATAAATATTTTGGTTTTAATGAGTTTTGGATAGAGGATATGGAGAGTTTCTTATTCATGTCACTCTTTCTTGGAAGAATATAAATGATAATGAAGCATATGTTTTAAATTATGTGGTTTCTTTTTTTTTTTTTTTTTTTTTTGACTTGATCCCCTAGGTCTCTTGTAAGTGATATAGATACAAGTTCCCTCATCCCCAAATAATGTGTGTGAAGATGCATGCCTACCTGTGCCACGTATCTGTGTGTGTGAGTGGAAGCATAACATCTATGATAACTGAGACTGCCCGACAAGTACACAAAAATACATGGCCTTGCTTGCAGTTTCATTAATGCTTCTGTACTCAACTGTGCTGTCTCAACAGAACTGAAAGACTTTTCTACATCCTCCACACACCTGCAGTCTAGTGTGTTAGTCTGAAGTATGAAATGTGGTTGAGGTTTGAGGGAAAGATGTGAAACAGCAGTAAGAAATATGTGTTAGCACAACTTAGTAGCATTTCTGGTTTTGCTGTCCTAGTCTGCTAATCAAATGACTTAGAAATAAATGTTTCTGAGAGCCACCCAGTACTCTCACTCTTAGAAGACATTAGCAATCGTAACAGCGTAACCCAGTGTCAACTTGCATACTTACAACTTAGAGGGTTTACAGTGGAATGGTACTGAATATGTGGGAGGTGGTTCAAGGAAATGAATGTGAGATCTACAAAGTTATTTATCCTTGATATTAATGGATCAAGGTGCTGTAATACTTAGAAGTCTTGTAATACTCAGAGGTGAAACTTTTATAAAATCCAGTGATACACGGCCTTTTGAATTTAGCACTTTATATTTTTCTGAAGATTGGCCTTTTTGGCCATGAGGATTTTGAAGTGATAAAACAGGTAAGTTTTAATATGTAGTGAGATAGTATTTATAGAGGCATACTGTTTATGGAGTTCTCGCCTACAGATGCCTTTTGAATCAACACAGGCTGTATTAAGTTCGTTAGAAATCATAGAAGAGTCCAGGAGAAAAGGTCCCACAAAAATTCCGAGATTTGGGGATCAGATTGTTCTACAAGCTAATAAAAAATCAACAGCTGTATTTGTTTTCTTGCTGTGATTAATGCTGGGCTTAAGAGCCTACTAAGATGCAGTTTTGCACAATCCATGAATAAACAGGCAAGTGTTTGTTACAGTAGCTGGTTTCAGTTTTTGTGCTACTGTTGGGAAGAGAGCCATTTACAACGTGGAAGTGATTCTGCTCCAGAGATGTCAACAAGTGTGTTATTGCAGGAGCATGCCTTAAATAGCAAGGGAAGGATTGCTTGCAAACCACAGCTTCTAAAAAACAGTCTTCACTGAGCAATGAAGTCATTTTAATAACAGAGCATGTCAGATATGCCGTTTTCATCTGCTCTCTGCAGTTGATGCTCTCTGTTTCTCTTTGCAACAGAATTGCTGCTCACCTGTCTCACCTCAGTGGTGACATCAGTGGAAAGTCTGAAAATGCTTTCAAGTGTCTTACAGGATTTATTTTATCTTTGTGGGTTTTTACCATATTTTTTGAATTTTCTTTGGCTGTATATTAGAACAGGAAAATAATTCTTTTTTTTTTTAATTTTATTTTAATTTAAAATAACCTACTGCGGGTCTTCAAACTCCAAGTTATACTTTTCTGTTAGCTACCCTGAGAAGGCTGTTTGGAGGACACACACCCAATTCTGACTGTAAGCTCCAAAACACTTCAGAACTGTTTTTTCAAAGAAGAGAATGATTAGATTTTTAGAAGACCTCCATGTGTTGGTCACTGAGACAATGCAAAAAATTAGACTGTGCAGCTGCAAGTTAATCTTTTCTGAAACTTTTTCTGAAGCTGTGAATACCAAACACTTGGAAAGTCAGGAAAGAGCTGCTCCTCTGTGTGTGTGTGACTGTCTGACCTGTGTGTACAGTAGGGCTAGTGGCCACAGTCATGATCAGGTATTCTTGTTTAGCCAAGGGCTGTACAAACATAGGATGAAATACAATCTTGTCCTCAAAGGGTTTATGATCTGATTCTGAATAACATGGGTATTTTTTGAGATGGAATGATAAGGAGGCAAGAGAAAAGACAGACAAGAGAAAAAGTAATAGTAACATATGTGCCCAGCAAAAGAGCTTGCATACCCTGTGTTATTAGTTTACTTTTCTGAGAAAGGGACATACAACACCTTATTCAAAGGTGTTTATTCAACTGAATAAATAATTTCTTGGCTCCAAAATAAGCTCTTATACATAGGTCCATGTATTGCAGGTCTCACATTGTGCTCTTATAACTTCTTTACAGGACAATAACTGATGCACATATTCCTGGAAGATATCTCTTAATGATAAAACTGCTACATGTAAAACTTATGGTGCTCTAAAGGTCCTCTCTTGCTGTACAGAAAAAAAAAAAACAACAGGTCACATACAAAGGCACTGTGTTTATTTGCAGTGATTATTTTCTCCAGCTGTTTAATCCTTTCATTAACATATTGCATTCTCTCACCAGTGAGTGAAATATGGTAAACAAACAACAGAATGTGTAGATGATGTGTTACAAACACACACACACACATTCACTCACTTGTGTGGAGGAGCCCATAACCTCATCCCTCTGATTGTCAATTCTTGTAGCAGATACTCTATCTGCAGGAGATGAGCTAACATGAACAGCATCAGTGTATAAAAGAGAGGGACCACATTCTGTTTAGTTCAGTTTATAAAACTGTTACATTGCATTCAGCATTCTCATATCTAAGTGCACACAAATAGTAATAATAATGATAAACTAAATTTGACCTGTAATTGACCTAACAGGTTTAGTAACACTGAAAAAAATATCAAAATCACACTATAACTCTTTTCTCTTGAAAAAAGCAAGGAGAAAGAAATACAGAATTTACCTGCAGGGTTGCAAAGGATGATGTCATGTTTCCTGAATATCAGATGGTGAACTCTGCAGACATAGGCTCTGGGAATTGCCTGCAATTAATTCAAGTGTGACCTGGATCCATATTACAGTATAGAATATTTTTTGAAACATTTATTGAACTCTAAAGAGGTTTGGATTTTTTTGTGTGTGGAATTGTAGTTCATTAGCTAAGTTGGAGGTCAGGGTCATAAAGACTTTTGGGTTCTAGATGGCTGCAAGTTTGAGTGAAAAGATTTTGTTGTGAGATGCTAAGGGTTTGCAACGGCTGTGTTTGCTATTGCAGTAGCTGATCATAAAATACAGCTGTGAGTAGAATCTTGAATGACACATATGCATTGGGTAATAACTGTTGAATAATGTTGTCCTTCTGTAAAATCTGAGCTCTGTCATATCAGCTTGTCTTGGTGGCAGTGAGTGACCACAGATAGTAGGAAACAGGTACATAAGCCTATGTCCTTTTTAAAAAGTCATGTAAGATCTTTATGGTAATCTTTGGAAGGCACCACAATGATTGATAGAGTGATAAATCTTCTAATTTATGGCTGATGTCAGATCTTTACACTGTTACTGGATGCAATCAGAATCTTTAATGAAATTTTCTGTAGCTCTAATAATTAACATTCAGAAAGAAGTTCTGATCAGAGATGAAACCAAATGAGGGGAGACGAGTGTTATGGGACAGGGAGTCAGGATGTGAGGGTACAGCTATTGCTACCCCAAAGCGTCAGAGGAAGAATGATGAAACTGGTTTAAGAGAAGAAATTGGATGCTAGGACTGAGATGGCAGCGGGGAATAGAGCAGCTGAAAGGAGGTGGAAAAAGACACAAAAAATGGATAGAAAGCCTCTATGTCATACTGCAAGGCCTGAGGTAGCAACCAAAGTCCCTGAGTTTCACTTCTGTGCTGTAAGCAAATGTCTGCAAAACTCATTGATGAAAGTCTAGCACTGTCGTACACAGAAGCTGAAAGTGTCCTAATGCTCTCACAGTACTCCCTGAACTTCAAGGGGTGGATCTGAGCAAGGAGATACACACATCCCAGTTCTGCTGATAAAGCCTGGGGAGAGCAGCATTGTGTCTATTCATCAAATTTCTGATTTTTTTTTTTTGAGGATGTTTTTAAAAACTAAGAAATCACGTGTGCAGAGTGACATGCAGGTTGCAAAGCTAAGTACCCACCTTCCAGGAAGTAGCCTTGTCTCTGTATCTTATGGCAGTTTTTACTGTCACATACCATTTTTCCACTACGGGATTATCTTCCCTGTGTAGAGAATGAAAATATATTCAGTGTCTTATTATATCTGTGTTGCTCAATGTATAGGTCAGGCTATATTTATGGAATTCAAAATTTTCTGCAGCTAGATATATCAGCCTATTCCTAAGCTTTCTGATGATGGTGCTCATCATTTGTAGCTAAGGGCTAGACACATATGGGTTTTCATATTTGTGATGACAAAACGGTCCAAAGAGAAAATCAATCTATTGATTCAGAAAGCTTAATCTGAGACAAGCACCTTACTCTTTAAAGCATACCTTACTTTAGTTAATTTGCAGTTTTGAAAGGTCACCACTTCTGCAAATCAGAATGGTATAATTAAGATAGAAACCTGTTAAATGCAGACCAGTCATTAATGACTGCTGTCTGGAAAGTTTAGTGTAAGTAGATTTTGTAACAACATACAGGAATTCTGTGACAAGATCTGGAATATAATCTTGTTACTTAAAGCAGCACTTTACTGCTTAGCTGTGAGATCTCTTTTCTCTTCTGTGGTCCCCTGCCTCCCTAACTCCATGGCTTATGCACAGTTAGCTCTGCAGGCAAAAAGTATATTTCACCACATGATCTGGAACATTTCTGTGTGGACCAAAAGACCTGTATGTGGTCACAGAATGAAAGATCTTGGTGTAAGTGTTAGGAAAGTAAAAGAACTAGGCCTTTGCACTGGCAAACCAAATGGACACTTGCCAACTCTTTACTAATTACCTTTGCTCCCCAGACAGTATGTTTGGAACAGTTCATGTGTGTATGATTTTTTTGTAAGATAGTAATTGTACATTGGTAAAGCCACAGGTATCTGTGACTTTCCAGGATGTAATTCTGTGCTGAAGTTCTTCTGGCAATGTTGTAAACAAAGGAAAACAAGCTTTTTCATAGCTACCTTTGCAGTATTTGGAACATAACTGAAAAACTAATACTGAAATTCTGGTTTGTTGTGTGTTGATTTTTTTTTTTCATTTTTTTTGTTTGTTTGCTTGTGTTTTTTTTTTTGGTTAAAATAGTGAGGTTTAGTTCAACGTTCAGTTCTTTGCAGTAGTGTAGCACCAAACCTGCCACATTCCTGCACCTCTTGACCTAGGGCAGTCCATTTTTCTTTCCTACTTATTTATGAGGATTACAATTTTTTCTGTTGTATTTATGACTATGAAAGTGACTTGTATTCTTATTTTTGTTTTGTTTTCAATTATTGATATAAAAAGGTCATTTGTTGATTTTTTTATTTGACAAAGGTCTTTAAATGTTTTATGAGGCATTCCTGCTTCTTGCAAAGAGGAGTGAAACATCTTAAAGTAGATGCCACGTTTATAGCAGAACACATGAATAATGTGAACATTTGTAACAATCTCCACTAGAACTGTGTGATGTCAGGAAATGCAGAATTGCAGTCTTCAGAACGTGTTAAGTTTCAGTTTGGATGAAGGGCAGTATAATTCCCATTTAATGGAACATTGAACTGAGATAGAATTATGAGGGAGTTCCAACTGAAAAATCATTGCATTGTATCTGTTTTGAGCTGTAGCCTTTATTTTTATATCCTTAGTCAGCACCAACACTTGCAAAGTGGATGTTGGTAGGAAATTTAAGTGCAAAATATCGTATAGAAATATTTGATATCTTTGTTCAGGTGTAAGAATGTTTAAGGAGAAAAAAGAAAACTGATTTGTTGACTTTCAAGTCTTTTTAAGTTAGGTTGTCAAGCAAATTTTGTGTTACTGCTGTAATGCCAAGATAGAAATTAATTAATAAAAGAAAATATTTTGGTCTCTTTGGGTCATGTTAGGGTCCCTTCAGCACAAACTGATTTCAGTCAAGTTTCTTTGTATTGTTGCTGGAGAAGCTGACAGATTTTTTTTTTTTTTTTTGATGGGTATAGTGGACTTCTTGAGGACCACTTATATGTGTGATATGTCCTAAATCTCTTACATGATTTGGAAATTTTGACCTTTAAAATGGCTTACAATGAATGTGCTGACATACTGATTCTTCTTTCTTTTTTCTTTCCTTCTTTTTTTTTTTTTTTCTCATTTCTTTTTCAAAACTAGCACTTGGTGTCCTGTGCTCCCTATTTGACCTCATACTTTCTAATAGCCCCCAGCACTAGTGCAAAGCTTAGCTCTGCTGGCTAGTTAGCCACTACTGACTGGTTTGCTGCTTGCTTCCTTGTCTTCTGTCACCAACTCCAAAACCAGGGGAAGGCTGGATTGGGAGCCCACAGTGGAAGAAGCTGTAGAATCTGATAAGGTTGTATTTCTGTGCACACTTACAGTCATGGAAATAATGTCCTTCATTTTCTTCATGATTATATCTGATTAATTTTGAGGGAGAATCACTAACACTCGATTCATCAAGATAGGTAACATCTTTGTCTCTAGATAAGTATGGAAAATTACCTGACCTTTGATGGATATTTTGATAAAAGCAGACATACAGGCCTAGGCTGAGTTTCCAGGAAGTGTAGGCAGAATACTATCGTTCTTCCACTTATAACAAAGATTGAAGACAATTCTTAAAGGGGAGGGGGAGGAATTCTTGCTCAGAGAAGTCACTGAGAATGTCTCTCTTCTCTAGAGAGTAAGCAAATATGCATAACAAATGCAGAGTGGAAGAAGTGATGTCTAATTAAGAAAAATACATTATTTTTCCAGTCAGGAAGGCAGCTCATTCGTATATTTATAATGGCTAGAGCTGCACTACTGTATTAGAGTGTCCCTTCAGAAAATTCTTATGTGAAGAAGCTTTCAAGCTATGTTTGTGAGAGTTTTGGCTAAGAAAAAAATAGCTTGTCTTTGAAACCTCAGTAATATTTTACTAATTTTTACTTATTTAAATATGTGCCTTTGAGAAAGCAAAGAGTTATTCACTAGCTTAAATTTGAGCCAACTTCAGTAGGATTCTTTATAGTGAAAGTGGAATACATCATTACCAGGCTAGACACACAAGGCTTGATCCCTTAGCCACCCTACAGCCACCATTCAGAATTCCCAAACCATTTGACAGTTCTTTATAGCGTGTGGGTTTATATATGTAAGTAGAAATACAATAACTCTTCCTAAATGCTGAAGGGTTTAGAATAGATTTCTGCACTCAGGAATGTACTTGAACTTTGACTATTTAATAGACATATCAATGGGTTTGAGGGAAACATAAAGTCAGTGACTGTCATTTTTATCTTCTAGGTGAGACAAAGAAATGTAATTTCCTTAAAACAGCCGTGGAACATTTTTCATTACAATATTACCTTGCAAAATATTTGTGTTATTAGAGGGAAAATTATGTATTTGCAGAAATTAGACCATGTATTTATTTTAGCAAGTGCCGCTAAACATTCATTATTAAAGGAAATGCAAAAGAAAAGAGCCTTGGGACACCCGTTCATCATAGCAAATTGTCACCTTGTAGAGCTGATATAAAATATTTCTGCTTCATAAATGGACTTCAATGCACCTTCATAAATATCTTGCTGTTACACAGGTCTCAAAATACTTTAGAAAGAAGTCATTATTCCCAGGTTAAATGGAAACAGATCCAGAGAGTTGACTTCTAAAAGGTCATCTGGAGGGTTGTTGGACAGAAAGAAATACTCTGGAACATTTACTGATTAAGAAGCAAAATAAGGAGGGGAAATGAAGACACAAGGAGGAGCATTTTTGAATTCAAACTTTTAAGTTATTTGTTTGTGCCTATTATTTCATAAAGAGTCTAATATTCTGTAGCAAACTCAAGCAAAAAGTTGTATTAAACAATGCAAAATAAGAGGAGACTGTAACATTGATTATTGTCTGAAATAGAAATAGACCATTATAGACAGTGGTAGAAGGCCTGTATATCACCTCTCTAGTTCCAGAAATCCTAGGTTAACCTTCTGCATAAAGTACTTTTCAGGATGGACACAAGAAGTTAATCTGATATTCAGCAAAGCCTAGTGGAGGAAGACATGAGGGTATGCATCCTTCTTCCTGGGAGAAGATTGTTGTCAGCTTCAAAAGAAAATTTCTGTGTACTTCCAGGCAGGAGTGTCAAACTAAAGCACAACTAAAAGGGTTGCTTGGACAGTTGGATAAGATCAAAGGGGTCTCACCTTTCAGATGTCCTAGAGCATGAGCAAGAGTAAATCAAGAATAGGGAAATAACAATAATGCGCTAATAGTTTTGCAGCAGGGGTCAGTACATTTAGCAGCTGCATTTAATTTTATGATCTGGAATTATTGTGGTACTGAGGAGGCAAACGCAAATTAAAATTAACATGATCAGGACTACAGCGACAGGTCTTGCTGAGATGGATTTCTATAAAAGTTACCATCTACTCTCCTTGTAAAAGAATTCTAAACCCCAAATCAAAACAGTTCAGCTGTGCTGGTGATGCAGACTCCTAATCTATGTCTTAGGTCTGAGTGACATGTCTGAGTCTTGTTTCAGTGTGCACATACAATAGTGTTTTCACTGGAGGTGGAAGGTGTTGCAGAGTGCGTGTGGTTGCAGTGTTGGTGTAGTCATAGAGACAGATGAGAAGTCTCACTACAGGAAATGTGATCATTAGGGAAATGATCTGTCACAGAATTCATTGTAATGTCACATTTCAGAGCAAAAAGTGCTTCAAAGCTTTTAGCTCAAAACCAAACTCAAAACCAAATCCCTATGGTTTCTTATACCGAGACAGGAGATTTCACTCATAATGAAGAATGCTGGGAATGACTGACAGTGTGTGATGCTGAGTATTTGAAGTGTTAGGTGTTGGTTTCTTGTCTGCAGATTCCATCTAGAAGCTTCACAGTGCAGTTACTGGAGAAGAAACCAGTTTGATTGCAAATAGATCCTAGCTTGGTCTCTCTGCTCATTATTTTTATGGTTACACTTGGTTTTCATAAGCCTGCTGTTGTTATAACATCTGAAACGGTTCCTGAATTTCAGTTCTTTGATGATTCTTTGCTAAAAATAATTAGGTTTAATATTATTTAAGTGTCCAGTGTGTACAATGTTACTGGTGCATGTTTTTAATATTGCTTTTGTTGCATTAATTAACATAATGATCAAATTGGCAAGCACCAGCCAAACTCATGCCTTCTTCATAGGTGAAGCCTTGCTACAAGGAAAACGGAGGAAGTAAAAAAGATTCCTTAGAGTTTCTGAACTCAGACAGGAGTTGTGTGCATGCTACAGAAAGAAATTGGGGTTTAAACATCATGCAATACAGATTCTCCAGATTTGGGGGGATCCAAAGGATTCTCTGGAGATGTAAGCATTGCTCATCTGCAAAACCCATCTCCTTGCTGTGTTCTTGGCTTACAAGGCCAGAGACATTTCAAGGACACATCCAAGACCATTGCACCAGCTTTGTACTGTCAGCAGACTAATAATTAATCAGAATGAACTTTATATATATATATACATGTGTGTATATATATATTTCTTTATATATATATGTACATACACACACATTTAATCCAGGGTAGGAACCATTATTTTCAGTGGCACTTCTGATCTGTCTATCAGGGCAACTTTATTGAAATAACTGATTTTTGCTGTTCTCTGATTTTCATACTTCTGTGAAGCAGACAGAAAGAATTATTTGTTGGGGGGGTTTTATTTAAATTAAAGAAACTGTTTGTATTGATAAGAATCTTTCCCAAAAGCTTAATAACTCAAGCTATGAAATAAAAAAAAATCCTTAAATTTATAAGTTAGATAAATATGATGTGGTACGTCCAAGTGTAAACATCTTTGACTGGATCTGTTCTGCAGGTAGTAGCATGCTCTAAGCTGCCCCTTGCAGCCTTGGCCATCTGCCTGGGCAGGGGGACATCCTGGCACATGTTGCTGCTCCCTTCCCTCCTGGAGGTTCAGGCTTCCTTCCTGTAGAGCGTGGCAGATGGAGGTGCCTCCCCTTTGGTGTCTGGTATGCTTGATCTGGACCTGTAATCTTGGAAGCATTTTCAGGTTTATTGGTAAAGACGTAGTCATACATTTCTATTGATGCATTAAGGATGAAATCAGGCCACCTGGATGCCTCTTACCATACTGTATCCAAACCTGTTAGGTAATGTATAGTTTTGCCAGTGATAGCATTGCTCTTACTGCAGTGAGTCACCACCTTTTGTCTAATACAGACTTAGTTTATTGACACATTGTGACTGACACTTTTTTACAAGAATATATTCTACTTCAAGAAAAGCACAGGTAACAATATGCAGATGCAGTAATTTGGTTTTACCTCTGTCAATTTTAAATTTGGTCTGAAAAAATCCCTCTCCATTTCATTCACAGTGCTTTGGAAGCGCCCAGTAATCAAGTTTGTATTCTTTGTGAGGACAAGGAATGCATTCATAAAGTCTCACTGAAAATACCACTAAGTTAGACTGAAAAACAGGCATCCAAAGGAACAAGGTTAATTCACTCAGTTGTATCAAGCTCCCAGTATACCTAACCAGAGGACTCCTTGCACATTTTAAGACCTTGGTAGAGATCTACCATGAAAAGCTCCTGTCTTATAACTAGGTATTTGGAGTTAGTCTTATAAAAAACAAATCGATGCACACTTCCTATTAGAAAGTAAGAGATGTGAGGATGTTACATAGATGTAATGTCTTGCAAGTAAATATACTGTCTTCTAGGTATAATTTAAACAGAGTAAAAGTTGCATCTCCTCTGAAACGCTCAGTGCTATTTCTGCAGAATATGAGCACTAGTGTTCTCTGGGACAAGTGTTGTTAGGAAGTTAGCTCTAGGAGAAAGCATTTTGGAATGAACTGAAAGAAAATCTAAAAATAAATAAGTTGAAAACCTAGAACCTGTAAGGAAATTATGTTAAACTATGCAAGTGTGTGCCTGAGCCCAAATGGAGAGGGAAGCAGTAAAGCCAGAGGAAAAAAACATAGCTGGGTTATGAGTGTTTGTTTAGGTACTAGAGGTGTTCTGAAGCTGGAAATCCATCTGAAGTGATGCTAACTAGAGATAATATCAACTGCCATAGGTGAAATGCAAAGTAATTATTACCAAAATTAAGAGGAAATTAATTCAGGAATTAAACCCATAATAAATAAACAAATTAGTCCAATGAATGAGAAAACCTGTAAATAGCTTGGTGGGTCTGCTAGATTGTTTAATAGGTGCAATCACACAGAAGGCTAAAGCTGCCTTTTTACAAGGTTCTCATGCAGTTGTCTCTGGAGAGATTCCTGTTCACTGCTTGAAAGTATAAGGCAGTGTTAGAAACTAGGGTTGGCTTCAGTCTGTCAGCAGTGAGAAAGGGGCACAGCAGTGTAACAACACAGGACGTTTTCTTCTGTGAGCAGTGGGGAAGAGAACAGGACCTGTTGACTTTTTTTTTTTTTTTTTTCTTATGCTGGGTTTTCTTTTAGGAAAGAACTCTGCATAAAGCTTGTGAATGTTATCTTTAGGAAGTAAGGTTCAGAGCTGAATGATGTGGGATTCATCCAAAATTTGTTGAAGGACTTAGGAATATGAATTTACAATAAAAATACAAAACAACTTCCCAAGCATCAGTTGGTATGGTTGAGGTAGTCAGTATACTACAGTAATCTTATTTTTAAGGGTGGATTTTTGGACTTCGGATAAATGAAACTTCAGTAATTAAAGAATACTTGAAATAGCAATAGCAGAACTATATAAAAGGAAAAAGTACATTGGACATTTATACTGGGCATCTCAGTTCATCCTAATCTGGGACAGTCACCCAATTTTCTGTGTACAGCGTAATGCTCATGGAAGGTAAACTACAAACAGGCTTATTTCATAGGTAGTAACTGTCTCATACTGTGATGTACCAGGAGGCTGTGTCATTGTAGAGGCTGCTTGTGGGGTGCTTTGTAGCTAAAGAAGCATTCTAAAGATGAAAGATGTGTCATTAGGGCAACTACACTTTCTGGTAGTTTAGTTTTGCAAAGTTCTGTGTTTTTAAATGATGTAGGCTGAAGTGTTAATATATTTGTACCTTGCTACTATTCACCTTTACCTCACTGAGGCAGTTTACTCATTTATGGCTGGGCAGGTAGCCTTGCTGTAGGAATGGGAAGGTGCTTGCTTACAAGCAATCCAAGAGCTGGTTTGCTAAGTACAGACCAGTGCTCTGCAAAATGGAGATAAAATTAAGGCACTTACATCCTGTGAGACCATGTAGTTCTTGCAGGCTGCCATTTACCAGGAAACTGAAAGAAGTCCATTAGTTCCAAACACTGTTAAAACACCAAAATGCTTGAAAAGTTATGCTTGACTTCCCTTTGTACAGTTGAAATCTGTATCTGAGCTAGATCTCCTGCTGATGCAACTCAGTCTCTTCCTGGTGGTGTCTGAGGAGGAGCAAAAACGAGCTCTGGCTACTTGTCTGCCATATTAGTTTTGCAGGTGAGCATGACTACATTCCCATAATTTGTATCTAATGAAACTCTTCTTGTACACCTATAATCATTATTTGCTGTTAGTTCCTGTGTCTGTTCTTATTCTTGTTCAAAAATGTTAAATACACAGCCTTAAATTATTAAACAATTTCAACTGTTTTCTATTTTTAGATTACATATATAATTTCAGATGAAGTTATAGACCAGGTGAAAATGGAAATTTTCTTTTTATTTTCGTGTTTTGCAGGAATAATTGTAGGAACCTAAATTTTTATTTATCTTTAGCAATAAACTATTAAACAGGGCTGACCCTGTCTATTTTGGAAATTCCTCTGAAATGATTAGGTTATCATCTGAAAAGAAACATAAATTTTCATTAAGCTAGTTTACCTGAAGTCAAACAGTATTTCTCCAGTGAAATCTGGTCAAGACTAGGAAGATAAACATAGTGCCATGGTCACACGTCAGACTTGCTGGACAAGCAGATCTAAATTCCTCTCTCTGTGGAAGGCTGAACCAATCTTTTTGAGCTTGTCACCTCTGAATCTCAGAATTTCTGATCAAGTTGGCATAGACATAGCAAACTGTCAAGACATACCAAAACAGGCAACCTAGATGGCAATTCTGAAGCAACTGCAAGTTCATGGTGAAACTCTAATGTAAGATCGGGTCAGTGTTCAGGCTACAAAGACCGGACACATATTTTAGGTGGAGAGTTTCCATAAGGAGGTGCATGATGAACAGATAATGAACAGAGCCAGGCAGAAAGGGATCAAAAGGGATCAGCCCCTTGACCAGGGGACCATTGCAGTTTAGAGGTTGGCTGCTGAAACTGCTTCAGAGAAGGCAGAGAATCAGCAACTTCCAATAATTCTAGGTGGTCGGGGTCGGGGAAAAGGAAAAAAAAAAAGAAAAAAAAAGGCAAAAAGTGGCCCATCATATATGGTTTTTGCAACGTTAGGCTTCCCAGCAGAGAGTAGCGTTGTCTGGTGCATGTGCAGAAAGCAGTGGGGCCCTGCCAGACCTGCAGCTGGTCCCAGCACCCTCTCTTAACCCATTAGTGTATCAGCACAGCATCATATGCTGCTGTTAAGTGTCAGCATTATTGCAGAGCCTGGGAGGGAACACATGAAGATGTTTTGTTGAACAAAGTTACTAATAAAGGCCAAATACATTTAACAACAGTTTTGTTGCTTTTAAGTTTTCAAATAGTTGTTCTGCCCCTTCCTAGGGGGATGGTGGATTGCAGTGGGTTTTATTTACTTTATGTGATATCTGCATATCTCTGCCAAACAAGCATATGAAGAGTAAGTGACACTTGAAGCTGGATGACGGGTAAACATCAACATTGACCTCTCAGTTTTGTCCCCTAAGGTCCAAAGGCAGAAACTTAACAAGACAATGGGAACCCTCCCATGGTTAAGCCACTCAAATCTAAACTGAAGTTGATTTATACTGAAATGGGAGTTTGACCATGTGGCTGATTAACTGTAATGACTCATAGCCAAAAAGGATGTGACTACAGGGTTCAGCAAAGCAAGACAGAGAGGCCCCTGAACAAGCAGTAACGCAACTAGCTGCAGAAGCAGGATTTTTACAACCACATTTGGTAGTGTAGTGCCAAAGCTTGATGAGGTAAAAGATTACTTTCATTGGCAAGTTCCAATAACTTAAAACTGAAAGACAAAACATGCTTGGCGATTAAACCAGTTTAGCATTGTGTGCCTTTGCACAAGTAGTGCTCTCCTGGATGGAGAGCAAATGCTCTGGCAAGAGGCCCGCAGTCCTCATGGAATGTAGACCCTTGTCCACAGGGAGAAATCCATGGTCAAATAGATTCTAATTGCTCAAGTTGGAGAAGTTCCCCATGATACCAAGAGCAGTGGGATCCAACTCAGCCATAAGCCAGCCACCTCTGCAGGGCCAGCCTCTGCTACAGCCAGTTTCCAAATCACCCATGATGTGAGGCTGAGCAGGAGGGATGTCAGCTCAGTGTGGGAGATGCTGGGGGCCTCAGTGCTGTTTCTTGTATTCTTTGGAGAATGCTTTTGTAAAAATTCCACTTCCATTCATCAGAAAACCATATTCCATTGGGGCAGCTATCTGCCTCAAACATCTGTCAAAATGAATTGACAGCCTTTAATTCAACTGTCTATAAAAGACACCTGTTGTGGTCCTAGAGGATTGGCTACTCATCCCCTAAGGGAAACACATTATGTCCTGGATAGGGAGTTCCATTCCCTGATCACTGTGTTCCTTATTTTCTTGGGAGTTTACTAATTTTCATAAAGGTTTTCTTTGGCTCTGCCAATCTAAAGAAGGCTGGTGGTTTTCTGCCTTATCTTTCACTACACTATTTCAGATTGCTTTACACGGTCATCGCTGCAGATGCTGTTGGTCTGTCCTAATTTCTTTGGGTCTTGGTTATGTAAATGTAAGTAAAGAACATGGTTTTTTTTCCAAAAGGAAAGAAACACATCACATTGTGTTTACAATGCACGATCGATTATGGGCAGAGCATCATGCATTCTTGACCATGAAATTCCCTACAGAACAATCTTGTGCAGCACAGTGGGAATCCAGAAGCTAGTATATTACGTTTTAATAGATTTTTCAAAGTTTCTGGATGTGAGGGTGATCTTGAATATCCTAACTAAAATGCTGCAGCCTGTTTGAGTCTTCAAGTATAGTGGTCTCAATTGCCTTGCTAATGCTGGGCACTGTTATAAATTGTCTTTCATAATTTTAATATGAATGAAATTGCCTTGAAATGTTCAGTTTGCCATATGAAGTGTTCTAAAAACAGACATACTGACACAGAGTTTGGCTGTGGGTACGGTAGACTATGCAGGGTTTTGATCGTAGTTTATCCAGGTACTCCAAAGAGCATAGACAGTGCAGAGCAGCCCATGGAAAGCCAGGTCATTCCAGACTGGAGCTGAACTACACGTACCAAGTGACAGGCACAGAAAAAGCTCACGTGCCTTCCCGAGCCAGCACAGCTGAATGCTAAATTAAGCACTGTCAGTGCCCACTTCCTAGTTGTGCTTGTGGCTGGGGTGATATTAGGGGTGTTACATGCTCACACTCTTGACTCTGTAGCAGTCCTGATTCAGAACATCATCTTAATTCAAACTATGAGCTTAATTCCTACTGAAGTCCATGATGAATTTGTGGGCAGAAGTGGTCTCTTGGACACTTAACAGAACTTTTTGGCCTTTTTCTTTCGTTCATATTATCAAATTTTTGCAACATATATATGAAACACTGTATAGGTGCTAAATAATATGTCCAAGTGTCTTAACCTGCACAACTGAAAATTTTCTGATGTATTCCCTTAGTTAAATTAACCAGGTCACATGGTCATAAATTCATCAGCATTTCAACCAAATGATGTTAAAGTGTAAACTTTGAAAGTATAAAGATTTGCATATACTGTGCCTTTCTGCTTCAGCTTTTCCATCAGTCCTCACAGAAAACATGACACATGCTGCTTCCAAAATGTTCCAGCTATGTTTATGTGTGTATACAAGCCTGAGACTTGTTTTACAGATCCGATCGGGTTTCTGACCTCCCACTTCCAAGTGGGAGCTGTTCTTGCTATTGTAATAAGACATGCAATGCTACTATATACTTCCTTTTATTATCAGACATGAGAAATGTTTACAGATCTGCTGAATTTCTTGGCCTGTGCATTGCTGTGCCTATATAAAGAGTGTAAAATTATTTGGAGCATGAAATTGGATGTTCTCTTAGCTTTGGCCTGAGGGCTTTCCCTGGGTCCCTATACTTTGAAAGGTGCATAAAATTATTTTCCTAAGTTCTTGTTTAGCATCTTTATCTAGTATCTTTGATTTTACTTTTCTTGTCCAGACTGCTCGATTAATAGTTTTAAAATTAAAATTATAATAAAAAATGAAAACCAGAAAATGTTTATGAAATGCTAATGAAAACTGCTTGCCACATACAAAAGATGCAAGCATAGGCTGTTTATGTTTCTTTTGCCTTGAATTATTTAAAACGATACTGAAATTAGTCTTCAAATCCTGAGGAACATGAACTTTAGATTTTCACAGTTTCTTTGCTGGAATATGGGGCACCACCAATCTCTGTGAGCAGAGTGGAGTCCTTCTATTCTGAGCCATTATTTTAATCTCATGAAACATTCAGCATGCACTGTCTTTTAGAAAAGAATGGGCAGCGCAGGATTTAAAAGCAAAATCAGATGAACTGTTTTCCCCTCTGTTTGTGGTTATCAGATAGATTGTTAGTTAAAAGTTGGGGCTCACATCTCATATTTATTGTAATGCAAGTAGCAAACAGAGAAAGAGGGAAAAAAGCACATGTAGATAACTGCCCAGAGTTGGCCACCAAAATTGACGATCTGATTTTCAAAAAAAAAAAAAAAAAAAGGGGGATTGAGAAATCACTTTCACTCAAAGTTTTTATTCAATTCAGGAGGAGCTGTGCATGCTCAGCTCCCTTCTGAAATCTCTTCATTGTTGCTTCTGGCATGACATGAAGTACAGGTCTGTTCTCAACAGAGCTGGCTCAGCTTCCCTGAAGGGGCAGATCCCAGGTTTTGCAATCCAGATTTTGAGATAGTGAGAGGCTTTTGCATGTGTGCGCGCAGCATTCTGGGGAGCTTGGGTTCTAGGAGTTTCTCTC
This sequence comes from Falco rusticolus, assembly GCF_015220075.1. Lineage (NCBI taxonomy): Eukaryota > Metazoa > Chordata > Aves > Falconiformes > Falconidae > Falco > Falco rusticolus. The sequence goes on from NC_051197.1 coordinate 34,741,633, forward strand.
TCTGCAGCCCTTAGACTGTTCCTGTTTATGCAATCAGGCGGATGTGAACATATATTTTTTTTAATAGCACTTTCAGATCCCTTTTGTGCAAACTTCATAATTTTTATTGAATTTCTAATCGCAATATGCCAGTTTAGTAGGATAGTGCCATTATCTGCACTTTGCATGGGGTGTTGCAGAGGCACAGGGATGGAGGGTACGTCCAACCACTCACACAGCAGTAAAATGTGGAATCCCTGGATAGGACTTGGGGTCCCAACTTTCCTCATACTGGCTGAGTACAAGATGGATTTCAGGTTATATGTCAAATATAGGAAATTTTCATTAATTTAAATACTGGTAATTTCTGCTTTTCAATAAAAAAAATAATGATTCCATATTAGTTTAGATAACAAATAGATATAAATAATTCTTAACAGGCAGTTTTTCTATAATATATTGATATGCTTCACTGAATGGATTACTTTTCAAATTATTTTTGCATGAAAAGCGGTGGTAGAATCTGACCCTTATATGATGCTTCCTGCCAACATTTTGTGTGTATATTTGACTGTGTTTTAAATGCTACACTAAGAAGTATACAGCTGGTTTGGCTGTTGATCAGTAAATACTGTTTGTCACAATATTTTATGAACAACGAAAATGTTATTCTGTTAGCATATTTGATGAATGATATTCAATTCTCATCATTTCTGGCCTGAATGTCTTAGAGGGGAAAAAAACCAGAAGCCAGGATAGTAACCAAGTAAAATCACTCTCCCTTGAAAGACAGAGTTTGCTGGCCCCGGAGGGGGAAAGAGCTGCCCAGCAGGCAGGGTTGGTACGGAACTGTTCTCCACCGAGCCGGGTGCGTTTTTTCTCTCTGTACTCTCTATCCTTTCAAGAAACAGAAGCTAGATGTCTATCAGCCAGTGCTGGTTAGGATCTTCTCTTCAGGCTGGAAGAAATCTGGGTCATAGGAGATGACTGAGACTAGCAGGATAGTTTAGAGCATTGCTGCTCGGAGATGGGAGGCTGGGACTTTGGCTCATGCAGCACGGGGACTGCTGACGGCCCTGTTAAGCTCAGAGCAAGAAGTTGTAGAAATACTAATGACAGATTGCTGGAAAACGAAATTTTCTATCTTTATTCTGATTTGTGCCTTTCTGCTGGAGTTAAGGATTTTGCAGAGGCTGGGACCATGCAGGCAGAGTAACTGAGCACAGTAAAACCCAGTGCTGCACACTGGAGGTACAGAGCGCTGCTATGTGCCTTACTCTGCTGGAGTAAAGCAGCTAGTTTTTTTCAGGCCTGAACAGCACACTCATCAGAGAATTCAATTAAACAACTGCGTTGTTCTTGTGAGCAGATAAAGTCAGATCCTCACTGACTCCACTGTGCTCGTCTGAACCGTGGGATGTGTTCTCACCAAAGACAGAAGGTGACGCCTCCCCACCTCCAGCCTTGGGCTCTGTAACAGGGATGCTTTAGTAGCAGCAAACACCACTGCAGTCCTCAAAGCACCATTCCTGTGAGCCACTTGGCATCTCCTGCATGTGTGAGAAATTTTGTATTCAGGGCGCTACCTGAAATGTGTGATTTTTGCAGCAATACTGAATTAATGGGAGCTTTACCTTGGTGACGGGAAGAACTATCCTGTGGGAACAGTGCAGCTACCACCTGTGCATTTACCTGTGTCACTGAACCAGAGGTATTCTCTGACTGCAACCTTGGAAAGACGTGTGGGGCTGTGGGCTGTCCCCAGCTCCTACTGCCGAGGGTCTCGATAGCTAGGTGCTGTCAGACTGTCGGAGCAGCCCCCAGGAACACGCCCTTGCAGCACTGTTGGGTGCTGCTCTGGTGGACTGGTGCTCTGTGGTTCATCACACTCTGGTCTTGCTGGCATGGAGCTGTGTGCCACCACTGAGCCCTGCTTGCCCTGCTCTCAGCCCTTGGCCAAGGTGAAGCCATGGCACTCCTGTGGTACCTTTATATGTACTTCTCATTAAAAAAAACCTGCAATGCATAAAAAAATCAAAGAATTGGTTTGTTAGGGACTAACCGTTTGTGATGACAAGTGGATCTGTGAATTTACATGGTACTAGATTGCTTATTTGTAGCATAGACATTTTCTAGGAATTTGTGAATGCCTGTCTCAAGTTTTGTGGGTGGTTTGTTTTTTTGTTTGTTTAATCTTAATATTCCTTTTGGAACACTGGAAATGTTCCTTTCCTTTTCTCCATATTGTCTGACTGAAACCTTTCCAGGCATAAGTTGTCTTCTACAGCCTGCATAGAACATCACACCAAGCAGTTATGGTTGGGATTGAGGAATACTGATTTTTTTTCTGCATTATAAATATAATTAAATTAAGAGGAAGCAGCTTCATTTTGAAAATCAGGCTTCCATCTCAAACTCTTTACTGGCTTAGAATACAACATGCATCTAAAGTTAAAAAAATGAAAAAAATGAAAGAAAATGTTATGGTCTCTTTTCAGAGCCTATGCATTTTCTTTCCACTTTTGACTGTGCTTTGATTCCTATTTTTTTAGGAAAGCAAAGTATGTGCAAATCCAGGTCATGTCAGTTGGAGACGCAGAAGTTCAGAGCACCTGAATATCAACTATTTACCTCTGTCATCTGCACTCCTCCCTCAGCTCCCCCACACCAGTTAGCTGGTTTTGGTTGGGTCTTTAACATAGCAATGGATCAGAGAAAAATATTACTACAAAAAGGAAAAGCTCATAGACAGATGTAATTTCTTGAAAGAAATGTTTGTTTCTTTTTAAAAAATCACTGGGTGCATATTTTTGAAAATCACTGATTAGAGTCCCCACTGACATAATGCTCTCAGTAGGTACAGAGCTGTTGATCTAAGGACTTCATGCTAATAGATCTCTACCAAACAGAAGATATTTCAGATTTCAGCAGGCTTTATATTATCAGTGGCTATAATGCTGCTATTCATACAGTACTAGAATTTTTATGGTTTGATATTTTAGCTGATTAAAGATAGTTTAGAGAAGTATTTCCAAGCTGGTTTTGTTTGCAGAGCACAGGACCCATTTTCTATTGCTGACAAAATTCTGTAAAAAATAGTGTGCCATCAAGAGGAGATCTGCAAAACCAGGTAATACTTTTATCTTGAAGGAACTCAGACGTAGATAGAGAAGCAAGTCAGATATTTAAGTAACGCATGGTCCAATGGTTGCCCCTACCCCACACCAATAGTCAGTCAGTTCTCAGCCCCAGCCTCCTTTTCTGGTCAAAACTCTTGAGAACTGAACTGCCTTCAGCTGTGCTCCATAGCTCCCCAGGAGTGACAGAGTGGGCAACTGCAAAAACATGAGGAATTGAGAGGACAATGTAATAGTTGTGTCTGCTTTCCTCCTTTTGCTTGCTGTAAACAGTATGGATTCAACAAATCCAGAACCAACCTGTCGGTATCATTAAGCAGAGAAGTATGGTGTTAAGTGTTTCTGCTCATGGTAGATGTGGGAAAGGAAGATCAAGGAAGGTACAGCACGGCTAGAAAAGTCATAACTAAATTTAGGGACTGGCCCTTGATAACAGACAAGTTTAGCATGGTGTCAACGTGAGTCTGGCTCTTGACTTTAGACATGCACGAATGCTGAAAATATACAGAAAACAAAGCAAACAGGAGTTTTTCTTTTGCACATAGCACAAAATTGCCAAGCAAATACTGGCAGATCTTCCATTCCTCGTGTATAGGTATTTATCAAGGACTGTGGATAGTAGCCAGCATTTCACAGTTGAAGTCATTGTTACATCGGGGTTTGATACTCTCCCCTCTTGCAGACAATTCAAATGGTAACAAGTACTCCCTGCAAAGCAGCCTGGACACTATCCCAAAGATTGCCACCCCCCACTCTCACATTAATGAACCTGTACAACTAAAAATAATTACAAATGCAAATTTGGTGAAGAGGAATTTAATAGGGAAATTTCATGACTGCACTAGAGAAGTTGTGGTTTAGCACTGAGATAGGTCTGATTGCTTGAGCATGTGGGTGCTATGGTAACTCAGTTTCACCATTTGGAAGCACTTAAGCTCTAAACCACAGTATGCTGCACCCTCTTCCTTTTGAGTAGGGTTCTGTAGAAGAAAAACAGAAGTAAACAGCATGAGAGAAACCACAGAGCAGCAAAGGTGTCGTTAGCTGCAGTTGTACAAGTGGGTTACTGCAGTTAAAGTCCTATGAAGACTGAGGATGTCATTTCAAGTGCAGTGCAATTGGTTGAAATGCCTTCCTTCTGCCTGCTACATACACTGTAGTCCTGGATATTTATTTTAAGTTTGCTAGAACCGTCTATGTGGCAAAAAGTATTTGAATTGCTGCTTTCAGTTTTTGTTCTACTTTGGGTTTATGGTTGTAAGAAATTCCAGATATCATTGGTAACAAATGTTGTTTCTATTACATTAATATTTCTTGAGGGAAATTTCTGTTTCTCTCTGTGGTTCTTTTTTTTCTGGAAAAATTAAACTCAAATTTATTTTGTGTAATCAGAAAATTCTTTTTTTTTTTAAATGGTCAGAAATATTTGATTTCATTTTAGATCAGTTGAGGAAAAAGTATTATTTCAGTATTTTTATTGTGCTTTTCTTCTTGTCCTTTCCTTAGAATAGGCTCTGTATGTTAGCAGAAGCTATCTTGGTATTAATTTTGTTTTAAATAATGACTGTTGACAAACTTTGATGTTTGTGCTTCCTTCTGTTTCCTGAGCCTGCAACATTGTATTCCTCCTTGTATCTGCCAGCTATAAGTTCTTCTTAATTCCATCTCTTTCTTCTAACTGCTGCCCTTGTACTTGATTGCTGGTTAATTTGAATTTTTCACCTTCTCCAATACTGTCAATGCAGCTTAATGCTTATACTTGACTCTGAAATTAAGAAGGAGAGAGACAACTCACATCCTGGAAGCTGGACAGCAAGGAGAGGGTCATAGATGTTAGGAACCATGAGCAAGCATTAATTTCAAAGGTTAATTTTCATTAAAAGAATAATAGCACCTCCTATTATATTTAGCTGCAGTGCAGGCCTGCACTTATTCCTGGGGTGCAGTTTGCTGGAAGCCTGCGCCTTCCACAGCGGAGTGCAGGTCTGAGCACTGGAGATGTCTCAGGAATAAAAAAGCCTTTGGCTCCCCAGGTGTATACTTTAACTAAAGATTAAAGGTGGTGGGACAGAGTGACAGGCTCAGGCTCTTACACAACGATCGCAGTGTGTTAAGGAGCCACTATGGGAGCCAATCATTAATTAACTTGTGTAAAAAGAAATCTTTTGAGAAATTCAAGTGGAAACTGTTCTAATTATCACTTTGGAGAGTCAGAATGGATGTTACATCCTGATTCAAAAGGAAACAATGGGCATTTCTCAATCAAAAAGTTTTAGGATTTCTGTTACATTAAAATTTACAGTTTCAACTTGTAATCCCTAATTTCCAGTGAAAATAAATATTCTAAATATTGCCTGTGGGAATAGATATTTTAATATTTACTTACCTTTGATTGTCAGCTACAGTAAATGTATAGCATGCCTATGATTACTGTAAGGCTGTGAAGATTTTGCCAATTAGGTTATGAATTACTTTGAAGCGATTTTGTAGCTGCATCTTCAATGACCATAAGCGTAGGGTTTTTTTTTTAGGACCCTCTGAAATGTCCCAGCTACCAGAGAAGTTTCTACATGTTAAACTCAAAGAGTTGACTCAAAACATGCAAAATTTCATATATTTTTAATGTGAATTTATATGGCATTATTTTAATCAATTAAAGAAACCCAACCGTTTGTACAGAAACTGGGAACAGTTTTTTGTTGTTTTTTTTTTTTTTCTTCCCCAGAGCTAGTGATAAAGAATAAAGTGTAATTCTGCAGTCTGTGGTTATGAAAGCACTTCAGCACACATGATCCTACCTATAAAATTTGAGGGGTCCTCTGTGGTATAGAATTACCGAGATGTTTAAGTGTTTGCTAGCCTATTCATAGATCTGCCCAGAATTATTTATAAAGTAGCAATGGATGCCTTTATTTCGTGTTTGCAGCAAAAAGAAGCAGTAACATCTCTGGCCCTGATGCTCATTTACTTTAAGGTCCCTTTAGCTGGTTCTGGCAGCACAAGAGAGCCTTAAAGTAGGTGTGAATTACATCCTATCCCACTTGAAGTTTAAAAATAAATCAAAGAAGGGCGGCTGGCAGCGTTTTGTAAGGCTCCTTGCCTTACTCACCCTTCACCTCCCACCAGGAACTGTTCTTTTTTTTTGCAATTTAGTATTGGCTTGCGGTGGAGCTGACTAATGTCTGTGCTGTTTGCTTGAAGACCCCCTCAAAGAGTTTTACTCCATCTGAGCAAGCAGACCACATCCTGTTGCTTTTGGTGCAGAGGTGAAGAGCCCTTACCTCGCTGAAGCAGTGCTGTTCAGCTGTAAAAAGAGGGAAGACAGAATCTGGACCTACACTAGCTGCTTTGTGTAATGTGGGGGTTGCTGGGGTCTGTCCAATATGCTGAAGGATGGAGAGATCCTGGGAAAAGAGCAGCAGCTCTGGAGAATCACTAAGCATTTTTCCTGGCAGAAACCCCTGTCTGCCAATGGTTTTGCAGACACGAGGCTGAGAGGAAGGATCGCTTCCTCTGCTCCCTCCCCAGGCCTGGCAAAGACACACAGAGTGCAGCTGGATGTTCAGAGCCAGCTGGTATGGCATCACCCTAGATAAAACACCAAATGCACTATTAGCAGAAAGACATCCTCCTTTCCAGGCTTCTCTATGCTGCGTGCATCAAGGAATGCAACACTGCAGCGCTCCTGTGCTCAGCGGGGACAGCCTGAGCTGCTGGCGTGCAAATGCCAGCCCTGGCCCAGCTCCGCAGGAAATACAAAACTGGGTCTATTTTACCCACTGTGCAACTTCAACAGCACAACTGAGCTAAAAGGCACATTTCTTGTCATCAGCTAATGTATTTTTTCCTGTATAAACATGATAGTGCTTTTAGGCTCTTAAGGCAGATTCAACAGTATGGATAAGCTGGAGCTCCCTTTAGTAACACGTGCACAGGAACCGTGTGCTGGTACCTCCTTCTGCTCAAGAAGATCAGGCTCTGGACTTCTTTGAGACACAGTATTCTAGTTCTGAGCTGCCTTCTGTTGAGTCATTTGGTCCTGCCAAGAGGAAAACTTTTCCACTTTATTCTGTCTTTCCCGAAGGACAGCAGTGAGCTGTAACTTCTTACACAGGTGCAAGCACAGCTCACTGCAGTGAGCGCCATCACTACTGCATCGGCGACAGAGCAGCTCCCGTACCTCCAATGTGACCCATACAGCCTGCTGCTCTCAGGCTTTGAAGCGTTTGGCTCTTCTGTGACCTGGTTTCTTTCACAGTTTTTGTGTTTGCTGTTCTTGATGAACATTGAAAGGGTTCTTCAAAATACGGTAGTCCTATGTTTCACTCCCAGGGCCTGAGTGTCTTTGAGCTTTCAGGAGCTCACCCATTTCAAGTGTATTACGTCGACAGCCTGTCATTCCCTCTCAAACCTTTTTTCCAGGCAGCAGCTGCACTGTCTGCCAGCTGGTAGCCAGAGAGCAAAGGGAACAGCAGTGATTAGCCGGGCTCCTGCCTGCCCGTGGGGTGTGCTGGCTGGACCTTTTTGTAGGGCACCCGACTAAGGCCGGATCTGCTCAAACGTTACTGATGGGTTGCAAATCTTTTGGGTAAGTCAGCAGGAACCAACTGGTGGCAAAATCAAGAGAAGGGAAAGGGAAGCTTAGAAAAGTTCCTTCAGTAGTAGAAACTTTTTGTATACTTCAATCCTTCTGCTTGGGCTATCTGAGCCTATCATACCCATACTATCTTAAAAATGTCTTATCACTGGATGTAATTTAAGATTTGAGAAAAGGTTTGGGATAGTTCCTGTTTAAACCCAGAGCAACTTGCTTAGTTTTGTAATCATCAGGCTTTCATACTGCATGGCATGTTTTCTGGGGGCTGGACATCCCTATTAAATGTTAATGATACTAGATTTCAGCTCTCAAAATTCCAGAGTTATCTTTTAGAGTATAAACATGAGCAGTGAGCAGACAGTTTTGACTTTGAGGTTAACTTTGGTAACCCAAGATTAGCCGAGACATAATTGTTACCTGTGGGATGTATTGGGAAAAGTAAATTAAGTGCACCAATATGCCTATTAATATTGGAGTAACACAGTCGGGTGTGTTGGGATCCTCTGTTCCCCTTCCATTTATATGGGGCAATGTATCTGCTTTGCTGTTTGGGAGGGGTTTGTAGTGTTCTAGTGCCACCTATTGAATTCTTCTCAACTGCATCCTATTCCATTGCTGTAATAAATCATAAAATAAAATAGAATCATAGAAGAGCAGGAGACCTCTAAAATGCTTAGAAGGACATAAAACTGCCATGAAATTCTGTAAAAACTCCAGTACTTATTTGGAGGGAAAAAAGGGCAAGCCTGGGAAAAAACCTCCTGTTTTAAGAAGTGATCTACTCTTGACGCTGGTCTGAGTAGGGCAGTTGGACTAGACGATCTCTTGAGGTCACTTCCAACCTCGAGTTCTATGATTGTGTGTAACATTTAGCATCTGTCACCGTGAGTGAGCTAATAAACTTCATGCTGTATTTAAGCTAGTAGCATTATTCCTAACTTTGCAAGAAAGAAGATGGGGAAAAGGACTTTCACAGGAATCTTAAGGGAGTGAGTGAGGCAACGAGAAATTCAACACTGTGACAGTCTTATGAACCCTCTTTTGCTTGTATCTTCCTTCATTTGGAAGAGGGAATCTTGAAGTATATATTTTTGTCTTCATCATGTTTGAATTAGAGATCAGTAAATAGCTTGAAAAGTATTTCTAAATGTTTCATTAATCTCTGATCAGAGTTTCATTTAGGACTTTCTCTGCAATTCCTTTTATTCTTCTCTTGGAAACAGTTGTTTAAGTGAAGGATGATCTGTATAGATGCTCACAGAAAGTTAATTTTTGACTTAAGGTATGTTTAATGAGCTGAACCAAAGTAAGATTTGGGAAGGAGGGGGAATAATTGATTCTTCAGTTCATAAGCCAGTTGAAGAAAGAAAAATCATGTCATGGAACTTAGAGTGACCAGCTTTCAAACACTGAGTTTAAAAAAACATGAAGATGCATGTAAAGTTGATTGCTCGTGGCAAATATGAATGAATATACATGTTAGATTTTACAAGGTTCCTTGGCAGTCTAATGTATACAGTTAGATTAGACAATTGCTGTCAATAAATGTTCCAGTCCTTACTGTTAATTGCAGATGCTGGAGATACATCAATAATTCAAAAAATTGTCTGCATTTTTCTTCTTGTCTGTAACATCTCTCAGGTTGGGAAGCTTCATCTGCCAATTCTGTAGCTCTAGAAAAGTAAATGTGGTTCTGTGTTTCAGGATATATAGACTAGAGCTGTTAACATTGTGGCTTCTAAGCCATTTATTCAGTTATTAAGTTATTCAGACTGTTGTCAGTCTACTACATTTTTTACAGATTATATTTTTACAATTAAGAACAGTTTTATTTTGACAGTTTCATATGATTTCAGAAAAACTATAGGCAGGCCCTTATCCTCACCTCATGGACCAGATTTTAGGCAACATCTCTCCCTACTTCTATAATGAATGAAGTAGGTAGCTCTGCATTACTAATTTTAGCTGAACTTCATTTTAGTTTCATTGATACTTTTTCTTTAAAATACCAGACTATTGGCTTTTTCCAAATTTTAATTTGTAGAAAGAGATCTTGAATAATGTACAGTCCACAACAAATTCAACTGTTCACTATAAAAGTATTTACAAGATTTTAGTTTTTGTTTACATTCATTTTTATATTATGGCTTATACACATTTCATGACACTTCTGAGCATAAAGAAATTGCTCACTCTCCACAGGTGACTGTCATCACTGGTTGTGTTTTATTAATGGTTATTGTTGGTCGTCTGAACTGTCTGTACGGGGTGCAGAATCCATGGTGGCTATTGAGCAGCCAACATGTGCTGCTGCTTGTTGGGTCGATAAGGAGAAAATCCTGGAGTCCCAGGAGATCTGCCCGTGTTGAGCTTCTGTGTCAGAGGTGAGATATGTGGGTTTGATGCTGGTACATGAACAGGGCAATAGAACACGTATCCTTCATAAGTATTGCAGTTTTTCACATAAACCTGGATTTTTGCTTTAAAGTTTGAAGGAGTTTATTTTCAAAAGTGTAGAGCTACAACAGTTGTGAAGTACCACATAGGGAAGATGAAATAACAGAGAAATTATAAACAGTAAAGCAGTATCTGAAAAACACAAATGGCAAAAAAAACCCAACAAAACAAAACAACCCCAAAATTCAGGAAAGTAGTAGAAAAAGGGAGAGAAAGGAAGACCCAGATGGGCAGATGACAGTTTGTGGACAGTCACAGCAAGGAATTCCTGACCAAGTGGGTTTGTTCCTTGCTGAAAGCATATCGGCCTGTTAGAGAGAGATGTCTTGAGGGAATACGCATACTTTCGGGATGATTTCAGGATTCTCATGTCAGAATGGAAGCTTCTAATCCTCAAAATGAGTAAAGAATATAGCGATGAGGACAAACTTATGGTTCCAGCCATTGCCATCTATTTTTTGTCTCTAGCAACAGAAATTTTACATTACATAAACACAAAATGTTTTGGGTCAGGATTTCAAAGCAGAGTGTAAAAGTGAGGCTTGTTTTATAGTTGTGAAAAGTTCCTGGCTCCCAGCTCAAGTCAAGAGTTATTTTATAACCTGAAGATAAGAGTTATTTGGAGAGATTCTTAAACATCAGCAGGATGGTCCAGGAAGGGTGCTGCCATTTATAAATTAATATTAGAGAAAGTAAACGACTTTCAGGAACGCTGAGGCTTGGCTTTGCAGCCCTTGTGTGGCGAGAATTATAGACAGGATTTTTCGTGACAACAGAATTAGTGGTGATGTCTCTTCTTAGCAATAAAATTGGTCTTCGTTCAGGAAAACGTCACCTTCTATTTGTTGATACTACTTCTATACACTGCTCTGTGATGATGCAAAATAATTTGAGGGTTTTAGCTTTTGGTATTGCAAAATATATTGATAAACATGAAAAATTTTAAGTATCCCCCAGTCAAATATGTTCTGAAAAGCATGGCTCGCAGAAAGCCATACAAACCATTTCCCTTTGTCTACTCTAGATGAACTTCTCACCTTCATGCATTGCTCACTGATGATATCTTTTCCCTACTGTGCAGGAGGAGATGAAAATCTGGCAACTGCCAGCTCTCCCTCCCCTGTGTCACTTTCACCTGCACGCTCCACATCACTCTCACCTCCAGGCACTGCTGAAGGTAATGGTGAATTCAGGACCACCATATTGCTTCTTTTCTGTTTTAGCTGAACTGGCATCTACTTCTATCATACATTGGTTAACCACATCACTCTTAAAGCCATCTGGTGATGTGTGTTGACTGAGGTTAATTATATTCTAACAACATTTGTTAATGGGATGAGGACATATTTAGGTTTTTATTTTAATTAAATCAAAGGTGTGGATTTAAAACGTGTTTTTCGAAGAAAGCAATCAGAATTCAAGCTATAACAGGCTGCTGTTTTGAGTTCATGTTTTCCTTATGGACACCCCTTCCTCCTGAGCTCTTAGATGAGAGTTTGATGCTGAGCTGTCACAGTGGCACTTTCCTGCAATTCATGCAGAGCTCCTCAGGCACCATAGCAGGATCTGATGACTGTGGGAAGAGGGATGTTCCTGGGTCAACAACATGAAACAAAATCACCTCAATCCGTCTGGGCTTTTTGCAAGTTGCACACCAATTCGCCTCTTTCAGCTGTGTTTTCAAATACCTGAAGTCAGTGCATCTCTGACACCTTGCTAAAGGATGATCAAATCTCTTTGCCACAAAGGCATCCCAATCAAATCAGTGGGAATTTGGAATTAGTGGTCTTGCAGACCTAACTGCAAGCCAGGCTCTTGCAATAAAGCCAAGTGTATGTGTTGCACAGCCTGGGTAGGAATCGGAGAGCAACGTGAATTTGTTCTTTTTTGCCAGAGGCAGAAACAATTCAACATTATCAAAGAATCATCATAGAATGGTTTGTGGGTTGGAAGGGACCTTAAAGATCATCTAGTTCCAACTCCCCTGCCATGAGCAGGGACACCTTCCACTAGACCAGGTTGCTCAAAGCCCCATCCAGCCTGGCCCTGAACACTTGCGGGGATGGGGCATCTACAGCTTCTCTGGGCAACTTGTTCCAGTGTCTCACCACCCTCACAGTAAAGAATTTCTTCCTAATATTTTATATAAATCTACCCTCTTTTAGTTGAAAACCATTACCGCTTGTTCTATTGCTAAAAAATTCAGAGCAGCTGTTAGCCTTTCTGTTTGCAACGAGTTTCTCACTTTCATGCATTGCTCACCTGGTATTTTTTCCTCACTGTGCAGCAGGAGATGAAAATCTGGCAAACACCAGCTCTCCCTCCCTTATGTCACCTCCACCTGCACACTCCACATCACTCTCACCTGCAGGCACCGCTGAAGGTAACAGTGAATTCAGGACCACAGCGTTGCTGCTCATCTGTTTCAGTGAACTGGCAGCACCACAGCCCTCCTGCTGCTGTCTCCACCCCTCAGGCTGCACAGCATAGACTCCTGGCTCAAGGAAAAATTATTTTTAATGTGGACACTATCAGTCCACGTATCATGTATGGCTTTATATTTTGGGGGTCTGGTTGTTGCTACATGCCACTAAATATGACTTCAGAATGTATAATTCCCCGGGGAAAGCTCCACGGATGGTTAAGGGGAAGGAATGTTTCTGTCTATATTTTTGGCATATATGCTTGTGTTTAATTCCTTGAAGTTTAACTTACACTTTCTCTCTCTCTCTCTCTCTTTCTAAGGAGTTGAGTCAGCAACGACTACACCTGGTAAGCAACTTTTAATTTACATTACAGACCTGCACTGATTTTTTTTCTGATCATTTCTTCTCTCCTTTTCCTGTGTGCCATTATCTCACAGAGTGTGTATTGCCTTTTCATTTAGCCCAACGAAATGAAATACACTGTCTTAAGAGGCAGGAATATTGGACAAATCTGGTTTTGAGTCATGAATTTGAGTATATTTTAAACCACAACATTTAAAAAAGAGGTACAGTCAGTGCCAAAAAAGATTATACTTACTGGATGTTCAGCTGACCCCTGTTGGACCCCCCCGGCACCTGGAGTGTTTGGTGTGCCTTTGCTGACTAAGGAGCTCACAGTGCCCCAGTACGAGAGCACCCCAGCCCAGTCCTGTGGTGTGTGCAGCTTTGTGTCCTTCCTTGACCAGGTAGCCTCCGAAGCGTTAACGAAACTGCTGTACCTCTCGCTACAGGTGCCTTTCCTGCAGACAGCACATACTTCTCCACGCATGCAGGCTCTGTCCCTGCCACGGGACTCAGCAACCCAGCACGCACCACTGCTGCCCTCACCACACGCGCTTCCATTGCCTTCGAGAATGCTTCATCAGGTTTGCCATCTTCCTTTAGACACCACTTGCTGCTCTCTGAACTGTAGGGGAAAGCTCAGCAGTTCAGCCTCAGGGTAGCCTTTTCCAGCTTATGGTTCATCAAATAGAAAAGGTATCTGCAATTTGGTGTAGTGACAATACCAGAATTATTTCCAGAATCTGGTATCTGATGGCTAAGTCTTGTAGACATCACAATAGTATCAAAATTCCAGCTGCTGTCAACAATGCTGTTGCCAAAGCAAGAGCACTAGGAATGGATCTAAAAGAGAATACAGAAACCTGTCAGTGGTTTATAAGCAGGGAGAGAAATACTAAGATATAGTAAGTAATACAGTAAGCAAGGTATGCGATCTGGCCAGCGCACACTACTGGATGTTTTCTTCTGAAAAAGCGCAAGCACTGTTCATTACTGCATTTTACTATAAGACTGTAGAAAAATGTTTAAGTTTTTCCCAGTTGACAATTATTAATGCCATTTTTATGTTGACTTCATCCTGGATTATGCCTAAATAATGACCAAAACTTTGTCCTCGTACATTGCAAAATTCCTTACTACGTGGTTTACGCCCCCAAAATTTGTTTTCTAGCCAAATACTCATTTTCTGGTTTATTGGGTATGTTAACATGATTTTTATTTCAGCACTCTTCTCTAAATTACAAAAAACCCAGAAGAAAATAAAATAATGCAATAGTGTAAGACATTTCTGATGACACAGCCATATGAAATAATGAATTTTACTTTTAATGCTGATATGTTGTTTATTTCCTTACAGATGATTACAATTCAACATCTTTGCACAGCACCATCTCACCAGTCAGCATGCCAGCAAACACTGGGATCATCCCCACTCACACAATAGGTGACAAACTTGCACACAGTTATCGCAATTATGATGCTGCAAGCACAGAAAATGTGTTAGAATGAGGGAATTTGTTCTGAATTTCTCTTATCAAACTTAGGCATACAAATTAGGCATACAACTGCATTAAACTTAAGGGGTTTTTTTAGGAATCTTATTAATACTTTATGAGTGATATTAAAGATACCAGATTTGCTACTTGTCAAGCAAGTGAAAAATAGAAATTATTTCCACACAGTGCCATAGTAAGCAGGGGAAGTCTGTCAACTACTGTGTCAGTACTCCTTTTGATATTCACAGAAATTTGCCCAAGCAGCAAAACAGTATGAATACATCCAAGATCTGTGTGCTTCTCTGTTTTCTGGTGGCTCACCTTTTGTTTCACTTTGCATTAACATTTTCTTGGGATCTAATGTTGCAAATGTTTACGCATATTATTATTGCAATTGGGCTGTAAGGAATTACTCGGGTCAGTAAAACTATATGTGTGTGCTTGGGCAAAGTACATCTAGGAGTTGGACTCTTACTGTCTTTGTAACTGCCCTTCAAGCAGCTGTAAGCTGCTGTCAGTTCTTTGACAAGCTGAGTTTAGCTTTTACTTGTGGGTCGTCTGCCCCTAACCGTCTTGGTAACTCTCCCCTGGCCCTTCTCAGTTTACCCTCTCAAGAGCACTACTCAGCCAGATGACTCCCAGTCTGGAAGGATGCAAATCTAGGGCCTGTCTTCTATGAAAGAAAATAAATATCAGTCTCTTTTGGTAATACTTATACTATAGTATATTTTAAGCATTTGTTTTCAGGATGAAGTTCTTTACTCAAGCTTCCATACAGATTTTCTAAAAACCAACTCTTAATTTCTTTTGGGCATTTCACTGTAAAAATAGTTGTAAAATGATTTGTACTGTTGCATAAATCTCTTTCCAAAGGTAAGAGTAACTGTGCAAAAAGTAGGTAAATTTCGTTTCTTTAGTGACATCAGATACTGTTCAGTTAGCCTTTGCACAGCCTACGTATCCTGGGAAATTGCTACAGCTTATCATACTGCTATGAGAATGTGTGATTTTGGAATACTCTTGTGTAACTTTTTATGCAGAAAAGTTATTAACAACCAGTTTGATTTGTAGTCAGTGATGTCATTGGAAAATGATGAAAGACACATGATCCCTAAAATAAATAGTTTAAAAATGAGGTTATGTGTAGTGGATGTTTTCTTCCCTTTTCAAATGTGAGTGGAATACTATTACAATTACTTGTATTGAATTTAATGAATGAAGAGTCTTGGCCAGTATCAGCCACCCTCCTCCAATGCTCTGTGAAAAACAAAAGCCAAACCTGCTGAGCTACACCTTCATTTTGTTTTGTATTCTTTTCTTGTAGAGCCTCCCATAGTGACAACTGAAGAACCTTGTGGTAAGAACCAAACCCTTTCCTATTCCACAGTGCTGACATTTGACCAAATCAGTAAACTCAAATACAGAAAAAAAGGAAAACTGACCAGTTAGCATCTCAGGTTATTTTATAAACTGTCTTCCAGTTCTGGATGAGTAGGAATAAAGTTATAAACATTTGGGGTCTTCTCATCTTCATTTACAGTTCTGTTAAGTTGCCTTGCACTATGCTGTTGATATCATGGCTGCAGAAGAGATCTGCCTTCCTTCCACTAGGCACTCTCTAATTTTTCCCCATCATGCTGATAATCACATGCTGCAAACCGCAATTCATAACTAAAGTAAAACTAAAGTTTATGCATTGGTTTATCTCTCTTCAGAATTAGAGACCTCTCCTTTCTAATTGTCAGGACAAACTATAGCCATTATTTACTAGATGGTTGTGAAATGCTTTGAATAAGAAAATTTGAAATCTCTGTTCAAGCAAATGATTCAATGTGACAAAACAAAGTATTCCATTTTGAAATAACATTTGAAATTAAAGCAAATCTGGTTCTGGAATTCTCATCTTTTTAATTCTTTAACTTTCCTACATAGAGAATTATTTTAAAGGGTGTTTTTTTTCCTAAGGGAATTTTCTGTTTTGACCTAACAACTGTTTAAAGTAAAAAATAAAAATAAAGAATATGGAGCAGTTAATTTTGCTGCATTTTTTGATTCTTAAAACATATATGGCACTAGGGGTGCGATAAAACTTTTAATGGGTTTAAAATTTGGCATAAAATCATTGTTTGCTCTTTTTTATTTTAGATATGAAGTACATTATAACACGTGTAGAAGATGACAAGAACATGGCTAAAGTTACACTGAAAAATCTCAGAAAAAACAGAGAATATGTTATTTTGGGGTATAAGAACTTTCGTGTGGATTCCAGTACTTATACAGTAAAACTTCAGAGATGCATGAGATATACAGTTAGAGTTAAAAATTGTGCAGACGAATATCTTATTGTTCCACCTGGTAGGTATAGAAGGGTAGAAGGGTTTTAGTAGTTCCTTTCCCTCTCCCCTCTCCACTCTCCTTTTCTTTCCCTTTTTTCTCTTTCCCTTTTCTCTTTTCCTTTTCTACATACAGCAATTTATCTTTCCTGGATTACTTAGTCTGTCTATTGTTGTCTTTTTTCAAAGACTCAGAAGATTTTCATACTTTGTGCTTGGTTTGCAAGATATTTTGAAGCTGCATCTTAAAACATCTCAGTATTTTCTTAAAGGAGGGTGTAAAAAAATATAATTTTCTTGTTGTAAAGGAGAAAAGGGAAGTTTAACTAAATTAGCAATATACAGCATGGTTAGCAATAGCAAGACCAGCCAGCACTTGAAAGCTACTATTTATACTGGACATTTTGTTCACTAAAGAGATTGTTGGATTAAAAGTTTCATTTAATATTTTAATACCAGCAGCGTCTTTAGGTTTGTAAAAAAAGCTTTGTAGGCTTTTTCAATTTTTACTTTCCATCCCTTCTTAAATTCTTTGTATGTTATTCTGTGCCAATTGTATCTTCATATTGTAGAACAAGTCCACAAATGTAAAAGAAAAAATTGCTATTTAAAGAATCAATATAGCCAATGTCACAGTCACATATAATATTAAACCTTTTCAGAGAGCAGCAATAATGCTTTCAAAGTTGAGAATGAAACCAGCACATCTGCAAAATTATGTTGGGAAAACTCTGCCTGTGCTAATGTGACTGTTAGCTGCAAAGGTAAGACACCTCTAAGGTATTTAAAAAAGTTTTTTAAAATTTATTTCTTTATTTTAAAAAGCAATGTTGATCTTGTCTTTCAATGAGAGACTGGCAGATTTAAATTAATTGTACAAGTTTGAGGGAAAGGCTGCTCAGAATTTCTGGGATCACCAGGCTGGGGACTATGGTCCCCAGGCACTGCAGGTCTGGGGAAAGTTCAAACCCAGAGAGCTCATGAGCTTACCAGCTTCACAAACTGCAGACTTCTGGAGATTTTGAGGTTCCGCTTGATGGTCTGAAGGGGAGCTGAGAGACTGGGAATCCTGCAGTCTGTGGGTCTGCTGTGAGCTGATCCCTTGCAGACTACTGGGCAGCTGGCTTTGCAGGCTCCTGGATGGCAAGAATCCAGGTTTGCTGCCCTTTGAGCCGGCCAGCCTGAAGATCTGCTTGATGAAAGGCGCCTAGTGTGGTGGGGAAGATATGGATTCTGGATGTCCTTATGTGTCCCAGAAAAAATGTTTGATAAATGCTTGGGGCTGGGGATTGCATGTTTTAGGGAGCTGAAGAGTTAAGAAGCCACACCAGGGTTCTGCCAGACTCCCATGAAATGTTTTGATTTTGGTGGGAAAACTGTTTTCTAAGAAAGTCAAATCATATGAGCTTTACTGATGAAAATTAAAGATCTATGCAAACTAAGTTAGTATAAAAGAACTTAAACCCTAGTGTTTGGATTACATTGAATGCTCTTCTGTTTGGAATACTATCTATGATAGTTTGTTACAAATTGTATTAAATAAATATGGTAGAGAAAATCCTAGTTAAAATGGTACCATGTACTTTTGGAATTGTGAAAAATATTGATAAAGCTCTTTTTTTGTCTACAGGTTTATCAGACATTACAGAACTAAACCAAAATTGTACAGAGCTGGATGGTTTATTACCCAACCATCAGTACAGCTGCACTGGTACCATACAATTTTTTGAAAAGAATGTTTCCAGCCAAACCTTCAACATAACAACAGATTATGGTGGTAAGTGTAATGCTTATTTTTCCTTTATGTTTCACTTCTTTCTGGAAACCGCTACTATGAATCCCACGATCTCCGTTTCCTGGGGTTGAACATACATTTTGAGCAGCATGCTCAGCTACTCTCAGGTTCTTGTCCAGCTCTTCCCGCCTTGTCTCCTGCCCTTGTGGTTGTTCTTTGGCTGCAGGCACAGTCTGCCTTTCCCTCTCCAGCCTCAGTCCCAGTCTTCCAGTCTGATGCCTTCCTCTCCTTCTCTCAGAGATGGTGATTTTTTTTTTTGAGGGTGAGAACATAGCCAAATGTAAGGAACTGTGAATGAAAAAAAAAACCAAAACCAGACCTAAAAGTGCAGGCTTTGTCAAAAACAAACGCTAAGTTCTTGATTTGAAAAATATGTGATAGCATAATTGCAAATAATGTCTCCAGATAAAATGATGTGTTCTTCCAAAGCATCATCCTTGGAAGTAGCTTAGGTTTTTTTTCTGAAGTAAAAAGGAAATCAACCTAGATCAAGTAACCTGCAAATAAAAATGCAGGTCAGACATTTAAAGTTTTTTTTTTAAAATTATAAAGAAATCAAACCAATATATAACATTTGGAAATGTTGGACAATTTTAGTAATATAGGGTATTGATGTATTCACCTTGTCCTGAATTAATTTAATTTTTGAAATTGCTCTAATATGATGCTGTCCTGGTTTCAGGTGGGACGGAGTTAAGTTCTTAGGAGCTAGTGGAGCCTGTGCTGTGGCTTTGATGTGATTTGATGTGAGACTTTTCAGCTCCTCAGGCCTCCTTAGCAAACCGGCCTGGGGGGGCACAAGGAACGGGGGAGGGGACACAGCCAGGCCAGCTGACCAGACCAGACCAGAGGCATTGCATACATTCCATACCATGGGATGTGCCGGTCAGGGGGGTGGCGAGCAGTTGCCTTGTGCGCTGTGTGTTCCTTTCTTCCTTTCCCTCTGGATTTTATTCTTTCCCTCCTGCTTTTTATTATAACTGTTATTGTCATTGTTGTTATTATTGTTCTTTCATTTTTATTATATTTCAATTATTAAATTGTTCTTATCTCAGCCCTCAAGTTTTATATTCCTTTCCAACTCCCCTCCCCCTTCCTCTGGAGTGAGCAAGTGGCTGTGTGGTACTTAATTACCAGCCGGGGTTAAACCATGACAGGTGCTTTTACATATACTCAGTTTATACTTATGTGTAATTTCTTTGAACAAAAGAGACTAAGAAAAATATTACATTGGTATATTGCTTTAGTATCCAGTGAAATTTCATTTAATTAAAGTAGGTAAAAAGAGGAATATTTTGCATTTTCTTTCAAACATTTACTACTCTCCCCATTATTTTTCTTTTACAACAGCTCCAGAAGCACCAGAGAACCTTACAGTAGTTTGTGATGCCAGAAGTGCAACAGTTACATGGAAGAAACCTAGTGACACTTCAAAGGGTCCTATACATGGCTATATTGTGATATGCAATGATGTAGGTAAGTATATACTCCTTCAGTATTGAGTGATCCATTGCATGTTTTAATATTTACAGACCACCAAGTACGGTGCATTGTCAAACCATATTGGAATCTCTTCAAATTGTGCATACAATATTTCTTTTTGGGGTGGGGTGGGGTACAAATGTTCAGATTTCTTTCCTTGGAGGTTGTACCAGTTGAACCATGTGGTTATTCAGTTTAGCATTTCAGGACACAATTCTGTCACCCTTCAGTTCTCATGCTTCTTGTATTAAGTTATGACAAGATCATCGGTTGCCTGATCAGTTTGTAGCATGGTGTGCTCTCGTCTCAAGAAATGCTACTGTAGCTGGTTAATATATTCTCTGAGAAGACAGGGACCTACCTTCTGAGTATGAAAAAGTCAGGGGTCCTAAGTATGGCAGTGAGAATATACATGTTTAGACAGATAATGCCAGGTGGTTGTCTTCTACTAAATGGTGACTCCTTTCAGATGTTTTAGGCCACCTTACATTTAGGTGGGTACGTTTGTGTCCATTATACTGGGACTATGTTTTCCAAGTGTGTGATCTTTTCTTCTAAACAAGGACTTGAAAATGAAGTTTTGAAAATGAATAGCCTAATACATGATTCTAAGACATATATGTCAGCTTTAAGCTACTCCTGGGTTAATTAATCCTTTCTGTTCACATACTGCACGTTCTGTAAACCTGGACTGCCACAGTAACCGAAGGCTGTCATGCTCCTGTGCCCCCCATATGCAAATCATCTCCCATTCTCCATGCCCCACATTTGACCCCTGCTAAGAAGGGTGGCAGCCCCATGCACCAGCTTCTGTGGCTGGTCTGGTTTGGCCAGCGTAGGAGGCTGCGTTTGTGTGCCGGGGTGTGGGGAGGTGATGTCTGGGGCAGCCCAAAGGCAGCACAGAGCAGCCGTTGCTCTCCAGTTCCCCAGACCAAAGCCCCCCCCAGCTGCAGTGTGGGCAATAGCTTCGCTCATGTTGCTTCTGGTGCAGTTCCTTTCTGTCCTGCTTGCCCTTACCAAAAGCGCACATCTCTCTCTCTCATCGTGCCAGAATAGAGTTGCCCAGTGCTCGGTGCCTTTTGACATCTGCCTCCTAACCCTTTCCCAGGCTGAACACAGAAGAAAGTGTCAGCCTCTCTTTTTATGTTAGTTTTCAATTACAGCTATGTAAATGACATCCTGAGAAAGTAAAAACCAAAACAGAACAAACCCTCAACTTTCTATCTTTTTGATTGGGGAATATATTTCTTTCTCTTCCTGAGCCTTCACTTAGCCTTAGTAAGGAAGATAAACCAAGTAAGTATAAGGTAATCAAAACAGATGGTGGCTTCAGGTAGCTCTGATGAAGTGTAAAACTTACTGTGCTCCTAACATCAATGTCATTAATTTCATTAATTAATTTTATTTTTCATTTTTTCTTAAAGAGAAAGAACTTGACAACATGACTAACTTTATTTGCCAAAAATTAGAACCTTATAGCTTAGGTTCTGTATCTGTGACTCCATATACAAACAGCAAATACAGTAATAATGGAAGAATTATGGGAAAACCTGGAAGATGTAGCTTTAGAACAAAATCAGCAGGTAAGTCTCCTGTTTGCTAACTGTTATGCTGATACTAATACAGGGAATATGTACCTTCTATTGTACTTCATTGTATTTCATACATGTTATTACTATTAGCCAAGAAACTGATTAACGTTAAAAGAATTTTATTGACATATCATTAGTGTTTCTTTTTTCATTACTTAATGTTAATCTATTTGTAATTATGCATTTCATGTTAGTATTCTTGTTATATATACTAGATTTTCTTTTAAAAAATCTGCATTAATTTGAAATTCTTGATAAAATTTTAGGAAGCATTATGTCTCAATCTAAAAAAAAAGATTCAAATTAAGCAAAAAGAATGAAAAACTTTCATTTTGTTTTGTTTGTGGCATGAAAGCTACAAGGATGTGCAGAATGTGCTGTCTGTTCTGTCGTTGCCTGTTTGCTCAAAGCAGACCTGCATTATCCAGCCTGCACCGACAGTGATGCCTGTACCACGTTTTGGGCAGTTCGGGTATGCCCATACACAGTCGGCTTCTAAGATTCCACATTAGGTTAAAGCCAAATGTATGCCAACCTGTGTGCTGTCAGAAAGGTCTCTGCACCTTTTTGGGGCTGTACTTTCAAAAGCTTACCCTCCTGGTCCCGGTTCTTTGTTTGCCACGCGTGTTCAATTAATAGAACTAGAAGAAAAGCTGACCCGCTCCCCCCAAAACTACCACACTGCAGATATTTTCCTGATAGAGACAAGGCGTAATGGAGACACATTGCTTTCTGTTGTTGGGGTGGTGGGTTTTTCCCCCTTTTAATCTTTAGGTGTGGAGCCCTGTACTGTTTTAATTACTTCTTTGAGAAAAAAAAATAATATCACAAAACCACCAACACACACACACACACACGCACACACCCCCATGTTTATCTAGTTTCTTCCAATACATTTTAGCTCTGGTTCCACCACCTCCAGGCTCAGCTAATATAGAGGTACAGCTATAGGGAAAATTTATTTATACCTGGTAAGATCCTCAATTAATACTTCCTTTAATTTCACTGAATAAGCAAAATATTTTAATATTTTTTTAGTGAAACATAAAATATTAGTCTTGTGCTGGTGATCTAGTGATAAAGTGGTGATCCCTCTCCCTCCCCCCACCCCAACAGGAATAATTAAATATTTTGTTGCTTTTAGCACTCCTGAAAAGTATGTAGAAATAGGCATATAAGAACATTAAATCTGACTGCTGTTTTTATTAAATGTGTTTCTGTAGAGCTTTGGGAAGTACATGGACTTCTGGCAGACTATTGTTTTAAATTTGAATCCTATTCCTCTGTGGAATATGCAGAATATAGAGAGGTTTTGTAACCAGTTTTATAGACAATCCACAAAAGCATTAGAATCTCCCTATTACTCATTGAGCTGACAAATTTTAGTTTATCATTGAAAGAATGCAGGGATCAAAATTATCACCTAAAGCCCTAGCAGAAAAAAATAAATCTGATAAATGAATTGATTGGTAATGTAAACCATTTCATTGGAGACTTAACTGTAACAGATACTGAAAAAGTCTTTTAGACAGCCCTAATTTGAGCGCAATCATTTCTCTCTATGATAATCTAGTTTGAGCATGTTATATTTTGTAGCCCCCACTTTCTGGGGACCACTTATATTTTAATAACTCAGGTGTAGACTCCAGTCCACAATATAAATTTATAGCTCTGGAAAACAACATTGGTTCCCTAACTTTTTGAGGAAAATAGCAAGTTGCTTGTCTTCATGAATTAATGGTATTTATTAAACCCTCTCCAACTGTTACAAGAGTAGATAACATGATCAAGAACATAATGGAAGAGTTTTATGGCTTCTTGAACAAGAGACTGTATCAGTAGAGCACAACTCCTTAGAAGGAGAGAACACCCTACATTTTATAAGACGTTTTCTCATCTTCAACAAACACATTGCTTCCGGAAATATTCACTCTCTCCTTGTCACAGCTCTCTCAGTAATATGCTGAATAGGAATCTAACGAATCTGTCATGTGGATAAAAATGAGCAGATATGTTATAACCACACAGCCAAGCCAAATATCCTGCCACTCCCCACCCGGGACATTCGATCTGCTCATAAAGCCTCACACATCTTAGCTCTTCATCAGAAGGAAAAAGCAACTGCCTTTTTTTTTTTTGTGTGTGTGTGTGGGATTTTTGTTTGGTTGGGGTTTTTTTTTTTGTTTTTTTTTAATATGCTAGCTTGCAAATGGAAGTGATTTTGAGGAATATTTCCACGGTGGTGTTCTACTGAAATGTGGCTAATGGAGCTGCCTTATGCAGAAGTTTATTTACTTGATGAAAAGTTTTATAAGCTCTCAATGAGAGGTCCCTTGGGCTGTGCCCCCAGTCTGAAACCCATTTTCTACAACGTAAAAAATTAGAGTTGGAAAATACAGATTAGATTTAACAGATTCCTTGTCATTAAAAAGTTAAAAGTTAGGCCAGCTTTAAGGTAATGTGAGACTTTAAGCAAAAGGATGCTATTCCAAATACTAAAATATAATAGTAACTCCTGGTAGAAAATTTCATTTACAGAAGTTTTGAGACATAGACTCACACAGAATACTGTTTGTTCCCATCTTGTCTGTTGTCCCATGTTCCTCAAATGAGAAACTCATGTCAGTCGCAACAGACTTGCCATCATATTATCTTTGCAGCCTGACTGTCAGAAAAGCTCTGAATATCCCAGCCTTTTCAGTTCCCCTTCACAACTTTTCCATTCAGATAAGCCTATGGTTAACTCAAAATTGATTTTATTTATCTGGTTAAATTGGGACTGAAATGTTTAAGGAAGAAAATGAAATTGTTAAGAGTGAAGATAACAAATAGACATGAAGACATACAGCTGTTGAAATGTTTGGTTTGAAATCATGAGAATAGAACCAGTAACGCTTCTTTTGTGAACAGAACCAGAGCAAGTGACTGATGTTAATGCAACATTGACAGCTGATAATGCTGTCCAAATAAAGTGCAAAAGTCAACAAGTGTATGGAGAAAAAAAAATATTTGAATTAACTTGGGAAAATGATGGAACAAAAGACAGAAGCGACAATCGTTGTGATTTTAAAAAAGAAAATCTCATGTATTTGACAAACTATACATTTACGGTAAGTAGGCTTATTAAATTCAATACATAAAATATTGCTGTATTTTCATTGTTTAATCATATTATATTTGATTTTAGGAAAAAAGGCAAATATGGTGGCAGAGGAGTTAATCTATGGATCTGTAGGCCACAGATGTAAAGAAGTAGCTGTTACTTCGGAAATAAAATGCTATGTGTCCAGCCTATTGATCAATCCCTTATGTGCTATTCCACGTAGGTTCTGACAACATGAGAAATACAAGCTCAATGGATTGTGTGTACATTGGACAGAGAGAAATTTGGGTTTTCTCTAAGTTTTAAAACAGTTTCTGAAGTATAACCAATATTTTAGTGTTTCCAACAATTTCATTAAATGAATATGTGACTGTCATTTCAATCAGAGAATAAATACGGGATTTAAATCTTGAGATAATTGCTCAGAAATAAATTGTTCAGAATTTTTTGCTGTGAAGATTTTTGATGCTTCAGGGACTAGTTAGTGTAGAGCAGTTCAGATCCTTTCTCATGTCCTTACATCAGCCTGTTACAAGCCTGTCCTTGTTTCCTTGCAAAATATATCATCCTTTCTTTACAAGCTTCCCTCTCCTGAAGGCCTCCTGCTATTTTCTCTTCTTTCAGGCATTTCACCCTTTTGGCATTTGTTGCTTGTAAAGCCAATGGTTTTGCCTGATCCCCTTAATGTGGCCAGTAGGAATGTTTTTTATATTCTGATAGCTCCTCTCAGTAAAGTTTAGGTAAGTAAGTAACCAGTAGGAATGATGGAGTTTTCTTACTTTTAGGAACCATTTTCATTCCTTTCCCACAATCTTTTCCTCTCTTGTATGTGTCTCCTGAGGAAATGCAGTACAACTTGCGTTGTACTAGGTGTTGGCCCAAGACCACAAATTCTACTCAGAAAGGTTTGTATTTGGAAAATAAAAGTGAGGTCCTGTAGGAGCCGAAAATGCTTGCCACACGGAAGAAACTGGCATCTGCTTGGCTTTAAGCCCTTGCTTCTGCTTCAAACTTATTTTGCCCAGTTCTTACTGGAAAAACAGAGAAAGCCTTATGGACTTAACTAGTAATGAAAGAATTCTGGGTCAAGTTATGGAAGGCTGCAGAGAAAAACAGATCACCTGTGAGAGCTGGCGGATGTCACAACTCCTTTCCGTGTGCACACTGAATTGTTCAGAGAGTACCCAGGCACCTACCCAATATACTTTGTTGGTTTAGTGAGGTTTTGACCCCAACTGCTGCACTAGGTTCCTGGCTTTTGCTATTTGAGAAGCTTCTTCCTTGTTTTCTCTGCCACCTCTGCTGCTCCTCTGGGTGGTACCACCTGCCGTTGCTTTCTTTCCAGCTGCAGAATTCAGAAACCACCAACCCCCTGAACACATCGTCCTTTTAGAGCAGAGGGAGGGAGCTGGGGCACAGTCCTTTGAGCCTTCAGGAGAGGTGTCCCTTAGGGGGAAGGCAGGCTCAGGAAGAACTTGGTCTGCAGTCAGCAATGGTGCTGGAAGTCCTTCTCCTCCCCTTTTGGAGGATTTGCAGCTGGAGAATATTACTATTAAAATAGCTATTTTTCAGTCGTGTTAATATTATCCACTGTTTAGCATTAAGTCTTTAGTTTAATGATAAGATTGATTTTGCTTCATCAGAAAAGTGAAATATTTGACGTACAAACTTCAAGCTGACTATTGGATCTGACAGGAATTTCGATTAAGGATTGGATAAATGTAAAATGTACTTTGAAGTATAAACACATCTAAACAAAGTCAGTATTTTAATACCAGTTAAAGTATCCAAAATTTAACGTTGCAAGAAAGCATCTTTTAAAAATATTTATTTTGGCTTCTATAATTTAAACTTCTATGAATTACTTCCCATATAGGAACTTGTATTAAAAATATCCAATTCAGTTGGCTATTTGTATATTTACTGTTGAAGGAAATAAAATAATGATGGTTTATTATGTATTGCATGGTTATTTTTCAGAGTTGAGAGATTTTATTTTGATAAGAGATAAATTTGATTTTTTCTTGAGATAGGTCTGATTTTGTAAAATGTCTTCTATTTCACTAACTTTTTTTTCCAGTCATCTGCATATTTTTGCATCTAGATCTTGCTGTAACTTCAGCAGAAACCTGAGCTGCACTATAAATGGCTATAAAAAGATAGACAGCAGATCCTGCCGTCAGTGAGGTTGATCTGTTGAAAATAGATGGATGTATTTAGAATATCCATTGTGTTTTGCTTTATAAAAAATTTTATGCAGAAAATTTTACTTGTTATATCTTCTCTATTCTCACCCACTGCATGCAGATCTTGGTGTTTAATGGAGAACATAGAGGGCAGCCAGTAAAGAAGAGTATAAAAACCAGATGTAAGTAAAGATATACAGCATTTTTACTTATTGACTTCAGCATAGCATAGAGTAATAGTGTAAACTGTGACTTCCACTACAATTGCTCCTAACTAAAAATCCAAACTGCCTTTTATAGTAAATAGTTGATCTGCATTTGAAAAAAACAATATCCTCATGCAGCATTAATGTAACAGATCGTGTTGACAAGTCATTGACTGTAATTCAGAATTATTACACAGCTGTGGTTTCTTCAGGAAACATTTGAATGCAACTAGAAATTCATGTCTCTAAATTAAAGTGTTCACTTCAGGAGTGTTTCCCTGTGTTCAGAGCCTGCATTTCAGGAACTGAACATCTGTGACTTGTCCGGGGTTCCAGCTCCCAGATGAGGAGCAGCTGAGAGCTCCGCTCAGGTGTACCGCTCACACAGAGCGGGAGGCAGGTGCGGTAATGCCGAACCAATGAGTGAGTTGTAGCATTGTGACAATGGACGTAGAGAGTTTAAGTGACAGTTTTACTAATGAAGAAATGAAGTTCCTTCCTTTTCTGTGAGCTTAAAAGTTTTTGGCACTTTGGAATAACAAACTTACACTAAAATCTGAAAACTATTTAATTATTTTTTTCACAAAAAAGTCAGTGTGTCTTGATTCTAGGAAATATACAGATCTTTTTAAAAAAGGAAAAAAATGTAATTTTGAAATTCCATTAATTATGCTTTCAAGAAATAATAAATGTATTCTTTTTTCTGTTGCTAGATAATTCTAGAGCCCTGATTATATTCTTAGCATTCTTGATTGTTCTGACATCAATTGCTTTACTACTGGTTCTGTACAAAATCTATGAACTTCACAAGAAAAAGCTTAGGTAAGCTTCATGTTTCATGTAAAGCAGGTGGGTGGGGAGAGGAGGCTTTCTGTTTTTCCACAAGATTTCCCAATGGGTAAAGCAAAAATTTTACAAGTTTACAAGTTACAAAAGACATCCTTTTACCTTTTAATCCTTTCAAAAGGAACTCAAGTTTTAGTGGTTTGTCTGCCAATGCAAATGCAATGAAAGATTTCAAATCTCTCTGCTATACTCATTCTTAGGGCACAGAAGAGCCCATCTGCTGGAACAAAATGTCTCGTCACTAGTTTTGTGAAAAAACGTTCACAAATGTCAGAAACCTTTTCCTCCATTATTTAAATTTAAAGTAGTGAAAATAATACACACTTTCTTGGAACACTTCCAAATGTCTATTCACCCAAACCAATATCTCAGGGAGGCATTGTTTATTATAGTCATCTCTAGGTGCCTTGGCAGGTCTGCAGGACAGTGGATGCTGGCAGAAGAGTGGGCACTGCCTTCCCTGATGGCTGCCAGAGCACTGGAAGACCAGGATAATTGCTGCTATTGCTGTGAAGGAGGTGGTGCAACGTGTGAGGGGACATTTGCTGCTGGTAGAGACAGAGCAGTTAGGGCAGTTTCTTCAGAAACACGTCAGCCCTCCGGCAACAGCACAACTTGGGGACTTGTGTCTTCCAGCCCTGTTCCCTGCCCTGTTCTGTCCCTTAGCGGGACAGGGAGCTGCTCTTGCTCAGATGGAAACTTCTATGCTTAAGGAAGCAAAGCTAATTTTTGCTTGTACAGCTCCAGAGAGTCTGGCTTGTTCTTGGCTACTTAGCAATTAAACTCAATTTCATTGTATTTTATGTATATGTTAGCTTTTTGTCACTTATTTAGCAAGAGAAACAAAGATGGTGTGAGCAGGCACTCCAGTGAAGAAACTAAAGGTATTTGCTGCAGGTAATATGGACAAAGTTGTGCAAGCAGTAAAGCTGTTTGATGTGGTTCTCTTGTTTCTCCCCCTCAATAACACTCAGAGTAGGAGGACAAGGCTTCCAACCACCTCTGCGTTGGGCCTCTAAGTCCCAGTTGTAGCCCTCTTGTACTAATTTCACAGAGAGCTTGTAATGCAGCTGCTGATTATAAATGGTCTTGGTGTTCACATACCAAACTGCTTAACTCATTATCATCTATATGTCTTACTAGGCAAGGCTTTTACAGATGTTTTTGTTTCCTA
Source organism: Falco rusticolus (assembly GCF_015220075.1). Classification (NCBI taxonomy): domain Eukaryota; kingdom Metazoa; phylum Chordata; class Aves; order Falconiformes; family Falconidae; genus Falco; species Falco rusticolus. The sequence goes on from NC_051197.1 coordinate 34,770,784, forward strand.
CAGCAATTCTTCTGAAGGCGTGAACCTTGTTGCAAGTAAGTATCTTTATATATTTAGCAAGTGGAAATAAAATGTCACATGTCTAGCTGCCATCTTTGGATTATTTACGTTCTAGGTCGTATAAATAAATTATAGATATCAACAGGATAACACCTCATTTGGAGGAAAAAATACTTCAGAAAATACATAGCAGAAGTATTTATACTTAAATGAGTTGAAAGTTTATCAGTACTTCAAAAACTCTTGTTTATTATTTAATTACAACCCAAATTTTATTATCCTAGATAATAGTTGTGGTATGTTTAGCCCTAAGAGTAAGTCCAGAATCAAATACAGCTTCAACCAGAATTTGCCTTTCCTGTGCACCTTTTTCAAAGCAAGAATTTAAACATAAGCCAGTCAGTTTTTACTGCAAAATTTCAAAGCCTATGAAGAAAGGCAGAATCAGTCGATACCAGGAAACTTCAAGAATGAAATAATTTATGTCATTTGAGCCCACAGAAATTAACAACATTAAATGAGAAGTTGTGTTAATATTCAAATCCATTTGCTTTGACACATGATTGTTAAAAAAAATATCTTTTCAGTGTAAATTAAAAATGAATAAATGTCCAGTTAGAGATGTTAGATCTTGTTCAGTCATTACTTTATCATTAAAGATAATACAGATTATTGCAACTCAGAGAATAATTTGGAGAAATTTGTAAAAGTAGGCACCACATGTTGTTACATTTGTAGGTTGATTGCACAGTAATCTGTTTTACCGCTGACGATAGATGACCAGAACTGAAGCAGAGGGCAAGGCCATGAACTGTTGTGGATGTTGGGGCTGTTGTGGTGATCTGGACGTGACAGTCCCCACCTTGTACAGAAATGCTGTTGATGCAATGTCCTTGTGGGTAGCCTCCTCCTCATCCAGTGGGGTGGCAGAGGTGAACAGGTTCTGCTCTGCCCAGGGCCCGTTTGCTCAACCTGCCTTAGGCAACACCATTGTTTTGAAAACTAAACATGCTTTGCTAAAGAGGTTGTCCTTTTGTTAATTTATCTGACAGTTTGAGAATCACATTTATTGAAATGCAATCTACATTTTCAAAGACAGTAGCAATAAATGTTCAACGTATTTACACAGTTAAAGATGATGACAGGCAACTTCTGAACATCGAGCCAATACCTTCGGAGCAACTGCTGGACATGTACAAGAGGAAGATTGCTGATGAAGGAAGACTTTTCTTGGATGAATTTCAGGTTTGGTTTTGGCTTAAAATATACCACAGATTTGTAGCCAGGTGGTTGGAATAATTCTGTTCAAGAGTTGTGTGAAGTGTATGCACTGGTTATAAGTATATAAAATAATAAGAATCTAAGAAACTGAGTTAATTCCCATCTAAGAGCGAATAGGTTTCAGTTAATTTTGCTACCAACCTTTCCTCATTATAAGATCATGGCACTTTTTTTCCTGAAGGTGGTTTTCAGCAGAAGTGTAAAATACAGTTTAAATACTTCTCATTCTAAAGTACATCTTAATACTTTCTCTTACTGCATAGCCATGAGGATATAAAAATATATAATTGTGGATATATATACATTATTTATATTAAGGGAAAATAAATTGTTGATTTTAGATAAATATGTGAAGTACTGGCATATGAAACAGAATTTTACCTTCCAGACTCGGGAGTACCAAATTTCTTCCATACACATTTGACTATAAGTAGAAGCTATTTTAGCAATATGCTTACCCAGTAAAGAAACATTGTATTTTACAGAGTATTCCTAGAGTTTTCACTAAATTTTCAATAAAGGAGGCCAAAAAAAGCCATAATCAGAACAAGAACCGCTACATTGATATCCTTCCATGTGAGTATTTGTTACAACTTTTGCATGTTTTGTAAGTATTTTTTTTCTCAGTGCCTTGAGATAATTATTTTGTTTTAAATGACTTAAACAGATGATCATAACCGTGTTGAGCTCTCGGAGATCCCAGGAGACCCAGGATCAGACTATATCAATGCAAGTTATATTGATGTGAGTGACTTATTCTTAAAAAAAGTCTTAGGTGCTATGAAGAAATTCTGTAGTCTGTACATTTCATGAACTCATTTGAGGATTTCCATTTGAGTTTTTTCCATCTTTATAATGTATTTGGCATTATTGGACTGTTGGATATCGAATCTATTTTGAAAGTGGCAAATCTTTTGAATTGATCATGCTTCCTTTCTGTGCATTGATAATGTTATACTTTCTTACAGGGCTTCAAAGAACCAAGAAAATACATTGCTGCACAAGGTATTTTTTAACATTAAAAGAATATGCTTTCTTTATTAATCCATTTTTTGTTAAAAAATAGTAAAAAAGTATTAGTAAATTTAAAGAAAAATTGAAAATCTGAAATTCTGATATCTAATAGGAAGAAGTTGCCAATGAATTTTTGCTTAAGACATTTTGTTAAGATAAATAAATTGTACTTCAAAGACAGATTTCTCATGATGTATAGTTTTACACCAAAAGTTTTCAGATTTCACAGCTATGCACTGAAGTTATATATGAGACTTTTAAAATGTTGTAGCATAATGGCAGCAGTCATAATGAAATCAAGTCTGTGGCTATTCTTTGCATGATCTCTGGTTAGGTTTTCAGACTGTGTGGCTAAGCGAGTCAAGAAGGCAAGGTTTTTTGTTTTTTTTTTTCATGTAGTTTTTCTGAAAAACTCTCTTAAAACATTTCCTGCTAGGCCCCAAGGATGAAACCATGGATGATTTCTGGAGGATGATCTGGGAACAGAAGGCAACAATTATTGTCATGGTGACTCGCTGTGAGGAAGGAAAGAGGGTGAGAAATATCCATCTTTCCATCCTTCTTTTATCTGAAAACAGAATGAGTTGCTGTGCTCTGGTGAACTACATTTTCTTCTTAGTACTTTGTATTCATTCTTTGCTGTTCTCTTGTGGCAAAACCTATGTAGGAAAGCATATCAAAGCAGTGTTGCCCTATGGAATTACCAGTCTCATCAGAAAATGTCACTTTAGTCACAGCTATAAGTAGCAGACAGACAGCTTCCAAACTATAGCTAATAAATCCAGAAAAGGGCTCAAGGTAGAATTCTAGCTCCTCACAGACCTGTCATAAAAGATATCATTTGTATTTTTCTCCTATGTATTATCTTTTGATATCCTGGCAATGCCCTCAGTAAATCCTAGACAGAATATTTTTTTTATCTGTTGTCTTTGCCCTACCTTCAACTGCATGCTTCTAGATGCTTCTGGCTTGCTTTTATTCCTTATTCCAGATACAGCAGAAAGAAGAGGAACTGCTGTTTTAACTGCTTTTAAAGGTGAAAATGTTGGTAGCATGCAGATTTACAGCATCCCCAAGTTGATGCTATAGGCAGGCAGGGCCAACATCCCTCACCGAAGACTGAAAAGCCATAGAAGTAGCCACAAACTTTTCTACAGCCTTCAGGCAACAGCAGCAGTAGCTGTTCACTTTTTCAGCTTGTGTACAGGATTTTTTCCCCACTTTATATTCAAAGCTAAATTCCATGGGCATAAATTTCAGGTCAGAGACCTGAACTGTTGGATATTTGGAATTACTTGGCACTGGCATCCTAAGCAGTGACAGCCTTTTCAGGGGAGTACAAGACCTGTCAGAAGTTGGTAAAACTATACTGAGTTGCCATCTATTTTAAATCAGACTTGTAGCTCTCAGATCTCTGCCACTTTACGTCATGCTACTCACCTAACTTCATATCTTCACAGAACAAATGTGCCCAGTACTGGCCATCAATGGAGAATGGATCTGCAATGTATGGGGACATCATCGTGAAGATCAATGAAAGTAAAACGTGTCCAGACTATGTCATTCAAAAACTACACATCACAAACGTAAGTTGATTCAAAAGTGTAAGGCTGACTGGAACTGGGCTATTCAAGTCTGTAAGCGTCGTTGAGAGATCCTTTTAAAAGAAGAGTCAGTTATCAATGGGAGAAGCACTGCTGTTTTTCCCTGTGCAGTATTACAGCTTAGGAGAAAACTTCTTAGCTGTAGGTGTCATTCCTTACAAGAAATGTGAGTTAGAAATATATTTCCCAACTTAGAATGTATTTTTCTTTGTACTCTGGAATATACATTTAGGAGGAAACTGTTAATATGCTGTTAAGTACGGAGAACTTCACACATGGTGATTTCCTTAGATGTTCAGCTTGTTCTTTAACACAGAAATGTTACTGGTTTGTGTGTATCTCAGCATAACCTTCTGCAAGTAAAGTCAATGTGAATCATAGAGTGACATTACCTACCCTCATGGTAATTGTACGGTGGGACAATTACAAATTCGGGCAATCTCAAGTGCATTTATAAACATAAGTGTTTTTTTTAAATTATCATTTGGCTACATGTAGAATCATTAAGGCTGGTTAATTGCTGTCTTTTATACATCTGAAATCTCATTAGTTGCTCTGTGTGTAATTGAGAACAAAACTGGCCATTTAAGGCCAAATGTTCCTCACAGGCCTTTTGAGAAAGTATTTCAGTGAGGGTAAATGGGGCGTAAGTCGTAGCTAAAAGCATTGAGACTCGAAGAGTAAATCTGCTGAGGGATCTTCAGCAAAATGGTTGTGACAGACTCCACCCATCTTGATCCATGACTACGGCTGGAAATTCCCATTCTGCTGTCTCATGTGGCATTAAAATTTTCTCAGGAAGTAGTCTGATTAAAAGGAAGTTGTAACTTCACACGAAGACAGTAAGAACATCGGGATGTTAAGAATTAACTATTAACAAAGACACTGCTCTGTGACTACAAGAATCTGACCTTAGAACTAAGAGACTGCTGCAGGTTGAGAGCTGATATTTTGAGAGCTGTCTGCTCTCTGGCTGACATCACATTAATATAGACAAAACTGATATTGGTTGTGGAATTTGAGAGTGGTCCCTGGTGAGAAAGTGGATTCTGCAGTTCTGGTGGAATAGTGATGTATAATTACTGAAACAATCGCAAATAACTGTGTGAATAACTGTGCCACAACTGGATAGTTCAACTTTGAATACGAACTTGGTCGTTACTGGGCAGTGGCCTGTATAGCCATGCTAAATCTTGGCCAGTGACAGAATGCCAGTGAGATGTCTTTCTCATTTTGTTTTTATAATCATGGTTACCAAAGTGTATGTCCTCTCTTTTAATCTAGCAGCAATATATGAAAGCAGGACTCAAGACCTGACGTGATTTAATCAAGTGACTTAAGAGAGTCAGTCTCATGAAAAATCAAAGGGTTTATTGTACCTACTTCTAAATGGTAGAACTCTGAGTTGCAGTTTATTTTTTTCTTCTTTTTAAATCTGTTGTAATCAGCAGGCTCCTCCTAGGAGATGCAAGAGAATTACCAGTCTGTACCCCTTGAAGTAAGCAGAACTATACACGGGCCAAGAGTGGGGAGACTATTGTACTCTGGATCATAGGCTAACCTGAGAAAAACTTATTTTTAGCAACAATGAACCTCCTGCTTGTCCTCTGTTGGAGTCTTGTGTATTCCTGATTCATGGATATTTTTAAATTAAAATTGAATATGAAAAATCTTGTAACCTGAGACCATTTGGATTACAACATTACAGCACACTGAATGAAAGAGAAATTTCTGTTTCAACATTTGATGACTGTTGCCCTTATTTTTCTTCTGCTTTGTATATCTGCACTTGATTTTGGCTTTGTGTATATATATTAAAAACCCCCACATTTCACTTTGTCTAGGGAAAGGAAAGGACAGCTGGAAGAGATGTCACTCATATTCAGTTTACAAGCTGGCCAGACCATGGAGTCCCTGAGGATCCACATCTCCTTCTTAAACTCCGACGCAGAGTTAATGCTCTCAGCAACTTTTTTAGTGGCCCAATAGTGGTTCATTGCAGGTAAATACATATGATTTTGTTAATGTTAATGTTAACATTAAAATTTTGTTAACGTTATATGAACATGAAATAAAGCTATTCAGAAAAGGGAGCTGGCAAAGGTATTTGACTAATCCTAAATTTTATGACTTGATTACTTGAAAGTAAGGCAGACAAAGATGCATTAAAAAGGCCAGTTTTCTGAAGGATCTGATAATTGGGTTGATAAAATTTGAGGATACACAAACTTTTGGACTTTCAGAAAGCAGCCAGATAAATGTTGGGCTACTCTGGCTATAATCACCACTTTTGGCCATATTTGCCTTACTTTCAATGAAAGGTATTTAAAATGCAAATTAATCTTTTTTTTTTTTTTTTTTTTTTTGTGTTGCCAATTAATTTACAGCAAGAACTGTTTTCAGTTGCTTCGTGTCCTGTTACACATTTTCTCTTATGCTTTCTCACTGACTGTTCCCGTCAGTGATACCATTCCCACTCGATAACCAAATCCCTTTGTGCTTTGCAGTGCTGGCGTGGGGCGCACTGGGACATATATAGGAATTGATGCCATGCTGGAGGGGCTGGATGCAGAAGGCAGAGTAGATGTTTATGGCTATGTTGTGAAGCTGCGTCGGCAGCGGTGCCTCATGGTTCAAGTGGAGGTATGTCACTAAAACTCCTGTCACTCAGTATTCTCCTTTGCTAGGGCTTCATCAGTATTGCTCAGAACTGCGCTGTTCTGTTTTGGGTTTTGCTGCAATTCAGTTGAAGTTGTTAATACAAAATGTAGCTCTGGAAAATATTAAGAGAGAGAAAAACTTCCAACACAGTTTTCCAGGTTTAGAAACCTCAACTTTTAAGTTTAGGCTTTAAAAAAGAAGCCAAGAAGAACATTTTACGTTGATAATCCAGCTTTTGGCATACAAATCACAAATGCAAAATTGACCTTGCATAGTCAAACTTGATTTTCAGATTCTAAAAACTGTCTGTCTAGGTAGACAGTTTAGGTACTGTCTTCAGTAGAGTTGAGAGTACAATAAAAGTTATGGACTGATGCATTGCCTGTTTTTGACTTATTTAAGTGTTTTGCAGACCTTTCAAATCTCAGTTGCATATTTCTTGAATGACATTACATTTATATGCCAAACACCGTTCATCCTACACACTAAATGTCCTCCAAAATGTCTAACTTGGAAGCCACTCTGATTTTTAATACTTGTATTTAATGCCTATTTAATATTTATTTAATATTTATGTATTTAATATAACATATGTATTTAGTGCTTCGTATTATTAACACTAATAACATCATGGGAGTAATAGTTTCTTACAATGGTTTAAAAGAGTGATATAATTCTTATGTTGGTTTTGTTTTTACTTATTAATAACTTCATTTTTAAACCCATCAAATGGGAAACACCAGTCTCAGTACATCCTTATCCATCAAGCGCTAGTGGAATACAATCAGTATGGAGAAACAGAGGTCAGTCTCTCAGAGCTGCACTCCTACCTCAACAATCTGAAAAGAAAAGATCCTCCGAGTGAACCTTCTCTGTTGGAGGCAGAGTTTCAGGTAAATAAGCATTGCATTCTAGTGCCCTTACCTTGCACTTACATCAGAACATGCCTTGCACGGTAGTCATGAGATAGAGATACCCGACATAATAGATAATTTCTGTGCTATCTTATTTCTCTGCCACAGAAACAGTTTCTTTATGTTTATGAAAAAAGGTATAAATTAATGAAATTTTATTCCTGCTTTTGATATTAATATTTGTAACAAAGATGAGGAGCATAGAATGATTACTTGTGTCTGTGTGCTTGATGTCCCGTGCTGTTGTACGTGGTATAGCAGGCATTTTTAAATTATAGCCCAGATGTGGCCAAAGTTTAAATAATTAAAGTTAAGAAGTAAGGCGCTGGGAGAAGAAGACTGGGTGTGGGTGTCCAGAAGGGACAATGATCCCAGGAACCATTTTAATCAAGCATAATACCAAACATCCTCTTTCTTTAGAGATTACCTTCCTATAAAGGGTGGCGGACACAGAACACTGGGAATCGTGAAGAAAATAAAAGCAAAAATAGGAATGCCAATGTAATTCCATGTAAGTATTTTCCATGAACCTTCCCATATTTTATCTGTTATCTTCTGTAAGAAAACCTACTAAATTTTGAAAAAATGAGGACAGTAAATTACATTACTGAGATATATTTGATTAACTTTCTCAATACTGTAAAACTAGAAACTTCTGATAGTGTTTTAAAAAAAAGAGATGAGTTTTTAAAAGTGTGAATTATTGGGAGAGTTTATTTCAAATAAAGTGGCCTTTGTTCTGCAGTCTGTTGTGAAAGGACTGCCCTTTTTCTATCCATTTCCCACCCTGCACATGCAGAAGCCCCCTCAATGCTGTACCTGAGTGGCAGCATGGCCTGACGGTGACACTTTGTCTCGTGCAGATGACTTTAACCGGGTGCCCATCAGGCACGAAGATGAATGCAGTAAGGAGGGTGAACATGATTCGGATGATTCCTCAGATGAGGACAGTGACTGTGAGGAATCAACCAGATACATCAATGCTTCTTTCATAACTGTATGTATTGAGAGGATCCACTGCAAGTATTTCACAAGCTCGCAGCTAAAACAATATTCTAGCTTGAGCTCTTACTCGCTTACTGGCTTCACAAATAGAACAGGATTCACCTGAATAAGGGAGAAAGTTCTGACAGTCGATTGGCAAATCTATCTGTAGTTTTAATCATGAAAATCTACAGTTTGCTGCAGTAATGAGATCATCTTTTTCTCTTACATGGCCTTAAACCGTGTGGTCTCAAATAGTGAGACTAAACACAGGAACATATTTTTGTGTGTGTTGTTTCAAACCACTAGCATTCAGACTGGCCTCATGTATTTCTCTTAGTGGGCATCTGCCTACAAGTTGATCCACATTAAAATTTTCCCTGTTAGTGAAATGCAAGTCTAGTTATTCACATATACAAAACCCTACTAGTGAAAAGTGGGGCCATCAGGTTTTTTGGTATCATATACACCTCCAAAAGGTGGATAGCAGTTATTTGTCACTAATGAAGTAACTTTTTTGGAATGACAAGCTAAATTTGATTTATCTGAATTTTTTAAAATGCTGGATAGTTAGGATATCTATTCAGAAGAGATGTATTTTTACTTTTGGGTAGCTCAGTGTAAACTGGTGCACCAATCTTATGTGGTATAAACTCAGTTTCTTAGTGGTCAAATTAAACAGCTGGGTAGAACTAAATGTTTTAGCCCTTAAAAACATGCTTTGCAGAAAACAGCAGGGTGAGATCTCATCCACTGGGGCATGAGTATACCTTGTTGTCAGTCTGGAAGTGGTAGTGTTGTTTAGGGGACTGAATTTAATGCCATTTGGCTCGTAGAATTCCTGTAAAACCATCGCCTAATGTGATAGGCATACTTTCTCTATAAATAAAAGGGTTCATTAGTTTATTTTGCTGGGTATTCATTACCTGGCAATGAGTTCTGTTGCTTGACAATCACATTTCAAATGAATTTAAGAAAAAAATACTTCAAATTTCTTTAATAGGGTTACTGGGGTCCAAAAGCCATGATTGCAACACAGGGACCACTGCAGGAAACTATCTCTGACTTCTGGCAAATGGTCTTCCAAAGAAAAGTCAAAGTCATTGTTATGCTGACAGAGCTGAAAGAAGGAGATCAGGTGAGATCATGTCTTCACACCGACACATTATGGGTCCTCTACGTGCAAAGAAAACACTGCACTGCACTCTCTTATTCCCTTCCTCCATTTAAGCATGTTGCATAGGATGAGGAATTTGCACTTCCAATATAATCTGTCCTATTATGTACCTTCTTAATTTACTTTCTAATGAGGGGACAAGTGTATGATGCTGTACTTTAAAATACAGTGACATTCCCACTACTTTAAAGTCAATATATTCTGTAAGTGCATGTGGAAGATAAATTCAAAGCAGGTTTGAATGGAGCACTGACTTGTAGTTTTATCTATTTTAGGAACTCTGTGCACAGTACTGGGGAGAAGGAAAACAAGTGTACGATGGCATAGAAGTTCAAATGACAGATGTCAACTGTTGTTCTAGCTATACCATACGTGCATTTGTTGTTACACATCTGAAGGTAAAAGTTTCTTTGCAAATTCCAAAAGGAAGTTTTAAATTTCATTCCCTATTATAAACTTAGCCTAAAGAAAGGGAAGGAACAGTTTCCACAGCGCTTACCTCCTGTTGTAAGAAATGGAAATATTTTTCTCCTCCAGACCAGCAGCCAGTCATGATAAATGCTATGAATTAGCTCAGCATTTCTGTTTAGGGGATTGCTGAGGTGGTGGTAGTGGAGTCTCAGGAGGCCAGCTGTCTTCTGTACTTTGAGCAAAGCTTGGATTTCTACTACCTCATATTCATGAAGTAAAACTTACATCACCATGCAGTTCCTCAGGAATATAATTTTTCTTTTACAAATCAGCTGCAATAGATGTACTATATGAATCTTTATTTTAACCTGAACATTGACTACATCTCCACTGCTGTTTTTCAGACAAAAGAAACACAGAAGGTATATCAATACCAGTATCACAAGTGGAGTGGCTTGGATATTCCAGAAAACCCCAAAGATTTAGTTAGCATGATTTTCAACCTCAGACAAAAGGTTCCAGTCAGATCAGGCACTGAGGACAACAGGAGTACCCGCAGTGTCCCGCTCGTCATCCACTGCCGGTGGGTCTGAATTCAGCACGTACCTTAACCTAGCTCTAAGTTCTGGATGTACATAGCAACCTCGGTTTTGGGATGCCTACCTTTTCCACCAAGCCTTTCCATGTGTCTGGAGACTCAGCTCTCCCTAGAAGAGTCCTTGAATGGCTCAAGCTTGACCTTTTGGATTGCAATCATGAAAAGTGAGCACACTTCTCCTTGGCCAGCATGGGCATGGAGTAGGTGGTCAGAGCTAGCTTCTCTTGTCTGGTACATGTATTTTGAGAAGAAATTCTAGGTCAGAGTGCTCTTGTAGCATACTACTACAGCTTTTAGGTTAATCTCTTGCTCCAGTACAGAAAGCTCATTTTTTAGGACCATTTCCAGGAATAGTCTTGCATACCATCTAAAACAGAGGACAATCCTGCTAACAATTGTTGGAAATGTAAGTCTGAAGCTTCTCATTTCTCTCTTACCCCTTAAGTGGCCACGTGAGATCCAGGTAGCCTCTAGATAAACTGTGTCTTGTGTGTGTCTTACAGATATTCTCAATTGTAACAATTTCAGTCTAGTCAAAAATGTTTTGGAAATGTAATTCATTATGTAGGCCTTGAAATAAATCTAACATTTAGTGAGAGGACTTGCTGATTTTACATTTTAAATTTACATGTACATTTTACATCATCTTCTAGTGATGGATCACAGCAGACTGGTGTATTTTGTGCTTTAATGACCCTCTTGGAAAGTGCAGAAATAGAAGAAGTAATAGATGTTTTCCAAGTAGTAAAAGCTCTTCGTCGTACCAGGCTGGGAGTGGTCTCCAACTTTGTAAGTAAATCTTAGGAATTACCAGAAAAAACATATGAGATTACTTAGCATGATCACTAATGTCCTCATAACCTTATGCATAATTTCTTCATAGGGAACACTACTTCTAATCAGGACATTCACAGCCAGTCACCACTACTTGGGAACTGGCCGCTACTATATAAGAATGAAGGAGTCTGTGAGATGTCCAGAGCTGCAATTCTGTAACGCCTTTGTGGAACGGGGCATATTATAAAACTATAAATTGCATAAATTGATGGTTCTGCCATTGGCTGAGGGGTGCACATGCACAGTGTCCCTTCTGCAGTTAGAGGGCTAACTCCATTTCACAGGCTGGCGGCCCTGGGCTTGTTTTGGTTAAATCCCTCCAGAGGAGTGATGTCTCCGGCATGCACTGTGCATGTACTAACAAACCAGACCGGTGTCAACGAGATGGGGCAGGTTATTAGATGGCTTTCCTGGACTCCTTACAATACCTGTTGTTTACAACTTGGGTGCTGTAAAAAGCAAATTTTTTGTACATTGTGCACCAAGAGGGTACTGAGTGACAAACTTGGAACGTCTGGTGCAGGCAGTTACAGAAACAGTACGTACACATGAAATCAGAATAAGCCATAGAAGCAACACTCTGCACACCAGAAACTGTGGAAGCTGCTTCCTATGCAGTCTTGCATGTTCAACTACATATTACTTTCTAAAATTTAAGAAAATAGAGAAAGAATAGGTTTATTCTTGGGCTCTGAGCATTCCATTCATACTATCTTCTTCTCTTCATCCTTAAGGAACATTACCAATTTCTGTATGACACCATTGCCAGCACCTACCCTGCACAGAATGGACAAGTAAAGAAGAGCAGCCAGCAGGAAGATAAAGTTGAATTTTGCAGTGAGGTAGAAAAAAAAGATCAGGAAGCTGATTTAATCACTATTGATCTTACACCACCAGCGCCAGAGGAAAATGAGCCTTCTGAAGCGTGTGAAGATTCTAAGGCTGCAGATAGCACTAAGGGAACAGAGAGCTCTACAAATGGCCCCACAGCTCCAGTTCTAACTTAGAAGCTATACTAAAAAAAAAAAAGTGCTTTGTCATGTGCAAAAAATATTAAACAAAATAAGAGTGTAAGATTTCTTCCTCTTCCCACTTTTTTTTTTTTTTTTTGAGGAGGGGAATATTTAGTATTATATCAGTTTTTCAAAGGTAAAAATTTAAAGGAATACTTGAAACTTGTAGAGAGTGACAAAGAACTGTGAAAGTTTAATTTTTGTGTAATTTGCATTTAATACTTGTTCAGAAACCTTTTCACTATTTTTATACTTTGTCTTTTAAAAATATGTACAGTGTAATACTGAGCAGTGGGAAGGATTTTTTTTGAGTTCTGTAATGAGGAGAAAAGCAACTCAGAATAACAAGAATACTGCATTGCAAAAACAGGTCTGTCTTCAAAACTATCAACAAGTAGATTAACCCAACTGGTAAGCATATATTCTAGCATTTCAGGAGTGCTGACCAAGCACTGCTTTAATACTACTCTGTGGAACACGTGGGACTTTGCCTAACAGTTTTAAGAGCTTATCGTTTGCATCAGGTGGCAATTCCAAGGAATTCAGGTTTATGGAGAATCTGTAAGTCCTCTCATGTCAATGTGGAATAGGGAATTTTGCATTTTTCTGACTTGCCTCAAGGTGTCCTTGTTGCTCCACATCCATTAATCTGAGATTTCAATGTTAGACTCAAAGAAGAGTTTGGAGATTGGCATTTGAATGATTGCAACGGTTCTGACAGAAAACACATTCTGTTTACTCATAAAGCTTAAAATTCTGCATGCTTGCACATCTATTTCTTATGCTTACTTTTATTTAAAGGGACTGTTTTCATGAATGCATCTGACCTGTTTTCAGAATTGGAAAATACTTAAAAGTTTTCCTCCAAACCTTGTAGATTTTTATTGGTACAGTATTTCTTTTTGTTTGAGGTTTTGTATGTTACAGTTGTGATATTTTTACTATTTCTTGCTGGCTTTTAGCCTAGTGTTTTTAGAACAAATAAAAAAGATAATTAATAGTTGACAAGGTGGAAATTATTTTGTTCTATTGGACTCTGCGAACTGATAATATTCTTCTAAATGCACAAAATCTTGTTCTGTCCCATATGTGGGATTTCAGTGGGAAATTTCACACACACGAGTAGGACATACACACAGGTTTCAGTAGGAAAACACATCGTTTCATTCCCATAAACCTGTGTGTGGACCCAGGTAAGTGTCATGTTTCTTTCATTACAAAGGAAGGAAACTTCATTTTTCTTTTGCTTGAAGTCATTAAAGGAACAATCAGTCACTCAAAAGATTCAGTGCTCCTAGTTTATCACTGCGTATTCCTAATCTCTCTTTACAAAACATAATTGAAAATACTTAGAGAGCCATGTAAGCAACATGTACAGTCACACTTGGTTAAAACATTTAATTTCATTTTGCTGTTACCCTAGATCAAATATTTCATTCACAATTATTCGCTCAGCCAAGTGCTTCCTGGCAGCCTTGCTTGAGCCAGCGGCAGTCAGGGTGGCGGAACTGACCAAGCTGAGGGTGTCAGCTGTGGAGAGAAAGCTCTCTGAGACTAGATGTGAAGATAATCTGAGAAAGCTGTAGGTCCAAAGCCTGTTGGCTGTTTTTAGAGGCACGTGTCAGAATGGAGAATTTAGCATACCTTTGAAGATGGAAGGTTAAAGAGCCTTGGATGCAGATCGACTTACGGGTGCTCATTGGATGACAGAGAACAGTTCATTTCTTTTTCTTCTTCTAAGATCTGGCCACTGTAAAGCCTGCCTAGCTACTTCAGGCAGCAAAATAAAAAGGTCAGTGCAGCTACCTATTGTAAGAGTGCAGGGACAGGGACCAGTCACACTTCTAGGAATTAGTGAAAATGTTCCCCAAATCAAGAATTAGGCCAACATATTCGTTTTGTGTTAAGTCTGAGGGCACTCCTACATGATTCCTTGGAAAATGGTTCTGCAGCTCTTTAAGCTACTACAGCACCAGGACTGTGAAAATTCTGGAGTATTTTGTTTTGCTTAAGTTGTTTTCTAGAATTATTTCAATCTTCTATGGCATATATATTTTTTTAAATGCATACCAGGTTAACATTTGATTTGTGCATGTATTTTGGAAGAAGAGTCCTGAACTATGTTAAATTAAATGCATGTCTTCATTATTAGCCTAATCAGGCTAATAAACACAAAAACTGCCCTCAGGTGCCTACTGTCAATCATTTTTGGAGTAAAGTTTCTTACAGTTGCAAGGGGATAAATGGAGCTCTTGAGTTTTAAGTATTTGCAAATTAAATAAAGCTTCATACAATTAAATGTCATTAAATCCCAGTGTGACAATTAAGGAAGCCTGTCTTAACACAGCTTAGAAGTTCTGATTGCCTTGGGAGATCTCTATGTACTAGGGATGGGGTTTTGCCTTCTGCGTTGTCATTTGACGTTCAAAAATCCACAAGGTGGTGACACAGAGCTTGTCGAAGGTGGCTGTTGTGCCGGATGCTCCATAGTCCCTTGGCTTATTTGCCTCTTATGTCTCCCAGGAACAGAGTGGATATAACAGGTGAGGTGTGAACCCCAGGCTAATAAGCTCTGCTAGGAACCTGCTCTGGCTTTGCCAGGGCAGCAACAAGGTTGTAGCGGGCTGGAGACTTGTCACAGCTTAAAAGCTGAGAAACAAACTTGCAAAGATGCAAAAAGTTTATTTTCTCAAGCAGAGCTAAGCGGCACAAAGACTGCTAACCACTGCCAGTGTTGTTTGAAAGCGTTTTATAACCTGAAGTTCAGGCTAAAAATAAGTGATAGATCAGCTGGGAGAGGACAACAAACAAAGGTAATCATGTGTCACTCAAATGTGACTCAAGGGACTGGATTTCTCCCACAGTGTGCTGGGTAGAAGCACTTAGGACAGTGGCTCTGGGAAGGTGACAGTGCTGTGTTGGCAGAGCCTGCGTGGGGAGACAGAGGGGAAGGACCCCAGAGCCTCCCCAGGGTTCTGCTTGGCCAGGTAACCCCAGGGGGGGTGAGCTTTTTGCTTTTGTGTAGGTTTTTATATATTTCTTGTGCTCTGTAATGAGCAAGGTAATTACATTAAAATCTTTTTCAAAGACTATACATTATGACTATCAGCCACATCGTGGTACCTGAGATAAATGTTGTACAATACAAAAAATGGCCAGCGCAGAGCTGTGGCAGGCGGGGTGCTGTGCAAGGAGATGCAGAGCCCTGTGGCTTTCCAGCACCGCAGCTTCCACGCTGCGTCTGGGCTCCTGCGGGATCCGTTTGTGCCTGCTCCTTCCCCCCAATTCCCGCAGCTGCTGTCGGGGGTCTCCCCCTGCCCGGCCAGCAGCCAGCCAGTGCTGTCCGAGCCCACAGCCCCGCGGTGGCCGGCCCGTCCCTGCCGGGGAAGCGAGCAGCGAGCAGCGAGCAGCCGGTTTCAAGCTCAGTGCAGGTGTCTCGTTAAGCTGGAAATCATATCCCTTATTCCACATTCTGCAGAAAAGCTCCCCAGTAGCAGCACTTGTCTTCAACAAGGCATCTTGCTTTTATAAAGGCCCAGTTTTTTGGCATTGTAGGGTCTCCAGATTGCCTCGGAAAGAATATCAGAGGCTCCTCTAGGGCCCGACACATCTGTACCACAGCTGTTCCTCCACACCTACAACAGCTCTTTGCCAAGAACCAGTGCTCTCTGTTTTAGACTAGGGAAAACCAAAACAGAAGAAAAACAAAGTTTCGGTTACAGAACACAGCACATTTCTGTATGCATCAGCTCTACTGCAGAAAAACAAAATAAATCTTGTGAAGAACAGAATACAATAATTATAAAGTTACAGTGATGGAGAAATACAGTTTTATACAAAAGCTTGACAAGTCAATCTTTCTTTTCAAGGCAAATGAAAGGAAGATGATGAGTACAAAAGTACTGAGCAAGTTTGTACTAAAAGATCTCCTTTCTAGGGACAAAATATTAATTATTTAGGAAGGATACTTAGTACCAATTATTGTAAAATAACTCATTGTTTTAACCTTAGTGAAAAACAGGGTTTTCAATAGTTAAGTCCTCAGACTCAGGCTTGTCAGCATCAGCAATGCATAAAGTTACTGAATTTTTGAAATGAACATATTATCCCCTTTTTAAAAGGAATAGGCACATAACTATTTGCATCTGGGCTGTCTCTTGAATCCCACAGCTGCACACCACTGTGTCTGGCAGTACAGTACTAATGTAGTAATGTAAAGTGTGGCTAACATACAAAGGAAAAAATAAAAAGGGAAGTTTACTTTGGAACAATTTTAGCACTCAGTATCAAATTTTTCATTTTGTAGATGACTTCTCATGATAGCCTGACCTTGCCTGGCAGTTACCTCACACACATCAATACTGTAGAGTCCTTGGGGTGGACCTGGTGTGTTTTCAGGTTTTACCCGCCAGGCTGTGCTGAAACCCTTCAAATGCCTTTTGCTCTGTTCAGAGCCTCCTGCAGTGCATTCAGCTTGCTCCATTTCGGTAAAGTGGAGCCATTTGAGGTAACTAAGATGACATTTGTTTATACAGCACTGCAGAGACTTGTCTACCCAAGACCAAGCATAGTTCAGAGTGAAAGAGTGCGCGTGTGTGTGTGTGTGCATGCATCATTCATAGTCTAAAGTGTGAGCTTACATTCCCAACCACTAATCGATGAGTTGTTGACTTGGCAGCTGCCCAGCTTAGCCAAAGAAAAATAGGAGAGATGGGGATGAGACAGTGGGCCTGTGCTAACTCTTTTGTGGGGCAATGCAGTGCTGAGACAGTGTTTGATTGTGTGGCTGATGTGCTTTCTAAGAGTGGTTTTCAAAAATGAATTTGCAAAAAATAAACTGCAGATGAGGTACAGGAGACTGCATGCACACAGAGAGCTCATGTTGTCACAGACTATATCGGTGCTGGCATCACTGGCTACTGAAAAAATTGTCAGCTCTCCTGATGTTGCAATAGAAGTCAACATGCGTGTTCTTCAGCTGCTGAGACAAATGGTAAAAAAGTGACAATAGGAAGATACCATTGGATGATGGAGTTCTTGCCAAATGTCTGCATTTGGCAAGAAGTGTCAATTTTCATTTTTTCTTTTTTTAAAGAAAGAAATAATGAATCATTTTAATCTTATTTTACTAATGTTAATATGTTGCTTTGAGAATAACAGTATCTTGTCTAAGTTTAGCACTTTTTACTCCTTTTACTCCTGCTCTTTTCTGAAATATTTGAATATATTATTTTTAAAAAATCATTATGTCATTGAAAGCACTTCAGGACTAGAACAGTTCAGTATCATGAAGTGTTTCCTTTTTCTATGCTGCTTTCTTAATATAATTTCTATTCAGCAATAAAATGAAATTCTGACTCCATGTATTGATTTAGCATAAATAAAATTCTTATGGAACAGGAATCCAATTTCCTAAATGGTATAAATAAATGATTCCAAAAAGAGTTGTGTCTTCTTCCAAAGAGAGCAAGGCATGTCCACTGTCCAGTAACGCCTCGCCCAGCTCCAGTCACAGCGGACAGACGCTGCCTGTGGCCGTGCAGGGCAGGCAAGGCTCACCACTCTGCCCTCCCCTCCAGAGACCCCCACTCTCACCTCCACAGTTTGATTAGTTGAAGTCTCTGTCTTTTCCTTTTGTAGCTTTTGCTTCAGTTACTGAACTGTGGCCTCTTCCTATTTCAAAATTTAGATCAGCTTTCTAGGTTTTTCTTCTTATTTGGGGTATTCAGCATTTCACTGACTTGAACAGCTACCTGTTTCCTGCAACAGCCTTCCTGCCCCCGCTCTCCCTGCCCCTTCCCCCCCATCCTGGGTACCAGGAAGCAGCAAGAACCAACTGCCCTGCCAGGGAATCTGAGCCCAGCTAGAGGGTGAAGTGAGACAGGCAAGGGAGGGACAGCACCCATGTGGGCACAGTCCCACAATGCCCGAAGGAGAGCAGAGCGGGTGGTGACAGTATGCAACACCAGGCAGCAGCCCACTGCTCGGCGGGGAAGTGCCCGGCGATGAAGCAGATCTGAGGCTGTGGTGTCAGGGTGGTGAGTCAGCCTGAGCCACGAGCAAGGCCAGGTGCAGGTAGGCCAATGGCACAGCAGGTCTAGGCAGGGCTCCTTACCTGAATTCCTCCCATTTCCTGGCCTGTGTCAAGATACAAGTTTCTGTTACATCTTTGCTCACAGTCTTGGACTCCACTTTGGAGCTGCTGGCTGTGTGGCGCCCATGCCACCTGGCTGGGCATTGCGGAGGCTGATTACTTGTCCTTGCATGGCATTTGTTGGAGCCTGTGACATACTAACTCATAAAGACCTCATACCAGGTTGGAAAGGTAGGAGATGTCAGCACAGCTTCTTAGCAACTGAGCTGTTGTATCATGGTGCATGATTCCATGGGCTCTGCTTTATTGCTTCTGAAGACATATAAATGCTGATATTTTAGGTCTTATACATTTATAAGATAGGAAAACCAGTGACCCATGTAAAGTCTATGCCATGGTCCAACTACCAACTGAATACTTGGATGAAAACTTGACACTTTATTGATAAAAAGTATTAGTTTATGATGATCTGTGCAGAATTTAGAATTAAATATATAGAGGTGAGAAAAAAAACAAGTTAGCTGAGTTCATTGACTTACAGATAGGATGCTCATGTATCTTTTCATTCCAGGCCCATTTCTACTCTGTGAGCTGCATCTGCATCTTCTGCATCCCAAGTGAATCCTCCTGTCATCTGGTCAGCTGAGGCTTTATTTTGAAAGTTCATCTTAGACAAGATAGGAAAGAAATATCCACAAACCAGGTATTCTGTTCTCAAAATTTCCATCTTACAGGAATGGCTTTCTGACAGTGTTCTGTGAGAATCACAGTTTCAGGCTTGTTAATTTTGAATCCCTAATTCACTATTCCTTGAATTGTGCACTGCTGCACAAAAATGTATTAACAAGCACCATATCTCATTTTCTGGTTTCCTGTCAAAGGAAAAAAGCTATATAATGTGCTGTATAATTGCTGTTGTTTTCTGAGAGAGCTGCCTCTCTCTCTTTGATTTTAACAGATGAGAGACTTGCGATGCTAGTTACTCCTCCTTTTTTCTCACCTATGCTCAAATAAGGAGGAAAATGTTCCTTGTCCCAGTAGATTACAACTAGTTGTGAGATCACAACTCACGACAGGCTATAGTATGAACGGGCGGTTAAGTTTTTGCTACAGTAATTTTTTGGTTTTAGCTGTTTTGAGTTTTAAAGACCTTGAAGCCTAGGCCGCTGTTCTAGGTTAATATGTAGGTGACAGGCACGATTATGAACCGACTATGTGTGTGAAACAGTGGTCTCAGTCCTATTCATATGGGAAAATTCATTAGGGCAATAGCAGTGCTCTGCAAATTAAACTGCTTGCCATATATGCAACTGGACAAAATCAATGTAGATTGGTTTCAAGAATATCAGGGCCCATTGACTTGGGTTTTTGTACTTGCAAATGTCTTCCCTGGTGCATACGCTGCATAGCCTTTCTGCAGGCTCCTCTTTGCAGTGGGGAGCTTCACTGAGCCAGAACTGAGCAGGGAGCAGGCAGGAAGCCAGCAGTGGTGCTAGCTGCATGACAGCACGCTTCTAGCAGAAGGCACTGTTGGAGGAGTAAGGCAGCTTGAACTGAGATGGCCCCGCTCTCGTGCTCTGTTCATAAAGAAATGCTCGGAGGTCATCGAACAAATGCTATTCAACAACCATTTCAATCTCTTCTCCCTTTTCTCTTCCAAAGTATTTGCATGGAGCAGGTGGGTATGTTTTTTCCTATATTTACAGATTTTTCTTTTGCTTTCGTTCCTTTCTGCATTGCATTTTTTTAAATTGCATCTAGCACTCTATTACTTAGCTTCAAGCTTTTGCTTGTAGCTAAAAATACAAATAAATCAAGAGTTTGTTTAATTTAATTCTTGGTGCTGTGATTTTTTTCATCCAACTGTCATTATGAATTAGTAATTTCTTTGCTCAAAACCATCAAGTACAACAGCATGCAAGGTAAATACTTCAATAAATCAAGTCTGATAAATTAAATAGTTATAACTTCAAAAATCTAAGATAAATAGGAAGGAGAGAATATTTTTATAATGTTTATTCAGGTTTCCTTGGCAAGGGCTTGATCTATAGTAGACATCCCCGCCAGTACTTTCCCCTGCAACCTGACACTCTTGGCTGTGAGACACTACAAACACAAACGAGTGGCCGCGTGATGGTAACTGCTTCGAACAGCTACAACTGTGTACCCATGGCTCCTCTGAAGTGGTTGCAGGAGAAGATTGCATATAAAGGGCTGTTAGAATGTGGCAGGAGTAACCCAGCCCAGAAGCTAGAGCGGGATATGCCCCCACGGCAGGGGAGTGGGCTGTATGCGAGGAATGAGTGCAGGTGTCCGGCTGGTCTGCTGGACTTCTAAACTGGAAAAGATACACTGAGGCAGATTTTGGTTTTAGCCAATTATATGATTTTATAGCAGTATTTAAGGGAATAATTGCAGCATGCACAAATCATTTCTGTGGCAAATTAATAAAATCATGCGATAGGAAGGAACATGTTCACTCCCTTTGCTCTCTTACACTGGATCCCTATGTGTTGTCCTGCAAAGCTGAAGCATACACATTCTGTAAGGCTGCCCCCGATCCTCAAAAATTGAGGCAGCTTCCTCGCAGAGGACTGAACTATGCAGGGCCAGAAATACATGTTATAAAAAATATCTGAGCATCCATTGTTTTTCAAGGACTGAGGAGAGCAGAAGGTTATATTAAAGAAGAAAAAAGCAACTTTTCCTGCTGTTTATAAAAGAGCAAATAATCCTGCTGATTACTTTGAGGTAATGGACACGCACAGTATGTCAGAGTTCAGCATGGGAAAAGAGAGGTCTGGAAACTGAGGATGTCTTTTTGTGTCCAAAGAGGGGATGCTGTGACAGTAAGTGTGTCATCTTAGTCCTCTGTTAAAGAGCATTTTTGATGACGTTAACCAGACTTCCGAGGGCAGCTGTTATGAAGTGCAGCTCAAGAAACTGCTGCCTCAAGGCCTCGGAGCAGCGTTTTTACTTTTATGTCTTGGCTAATGAATAGACTGCCCTTTGGCAACTGTTATGTAAGGCAAGAGCTTTTTAAGCCCGATGCGTTTCACATTCTCTTGGAAAACAAAATTTTTGACCCAATACGATAATGCGTAAGCAATTCCCTGAGTTACAGCCTTCCCCGAGTTTTCCCAGTATGGGTTTTTGTACCACAAAGCATATTATGAGCATGGGGAAAGCAGTTCCATGGACAAACTGCTTTTGCAGTGTTGCTTAAAAGTGTCCAGTGATGTCAATATGATCACACCATTCTTCTGAGCCAGGACTCTGTCCTGTATCAACTGAAATTAGTGGGATTATTTCCAATGATTTTGCTGTGCAGTAAGTTGGGGCTTAAATAAAAGCAGCAAGTATGAATAGATTACATTCATTTCTTTTCCCTTCAGTACCACAGATACTGACGCTCACAAATACTGCCTCTACGCAGAAAGCTTCCCTCCTGTAATGAGCTCTTTCTTCTCCCCCAAAACAAGGGGAAAGCAAAGGTCATCTACATAAAAATGTGCATTTGGCACACTGCTGTGCCTTGAAACAATTCAGTTCTTGGATTCTGCTGCCCTGTAAGTGGAGAACAGCACAGGGTATGTTTGTGGTGGACTCTATTAACTTTCACATTCTGCTTGTTTAAGGAAAAAAAAAGGTACAAACTATAATCTGTTGTAAATTCTACCTGGAGCTCACTGTCAAACTGGTCCTTGGCCAACAGTAATCTAAGAAGATGCTTTCCTGCTAATTTGGTTCAGCGATAAGATCCCTGCGAGAAGTGTATAGTGGGGAAACTGTATGTGGTTAACCTTGATTCCTTGGCAAACAGGCACACAATTGGAACAGCAAGCGGGAAATCCCTATTGACCTGGTTATACTGTTTTTCAGTCTTACACCTGTTTCTTTTTCAGTGCTCTCTTCCTCTGCATCTGTTGTTTCTTGGGATTTTTTGTGTGCATGTAAAAGATCAAAGCAAGAGGCAATATGGATTTGCTCCTAGAAGTGGCTTCTGTTGTATCAAGATTCAGTCTGGTAGATTAAAATTTGGCATGTAATAAAAAAAAATCCTGAAAGCCATCATGACAGATACAACTTCTGCTACCTGGCTGATTTTTGGATGGGGCCAATTACTTGAGCATAGTTGAAGAACACACAGGTACCTGTTACAGCGTCAGACTTAAGGAACGGGAAAGTGTAATTAAATGTGCTGTTCTGGTGGGCTTGAAACCTATTTGCAATCAAGCAAACCATTGAGCTTTTCAGCAGATTTGGCACCGTGCCCTCAGAAGAGGTCCAATGCTGGGACATCAGCCATGTTTCACTGCCGCTCCCGACTGAGGTGCATTGACAGAGACATGTGTGGGACTTTACAGAGTCCACTTGCACCAAACCTGGCTCTGGTCAGGATTAATCTCTTACTGTTATGAGCACTAAATTTCACCAACATTTACCCCCAAATTAAAAACATAACAAGAATGTATTACTAAACCAAAGAGACTTTGCTTTTTCTGCATTAATAAAGCAGAGTCTTATTTAATCTTTCTTGCCTTGGGTGAGAAGAACATGGTATTAGGTGTCAAACCTTTCATGGCCTCCTGGATGTACCTGACATTAACTCTGAAAGAGAAATGGAAGTGGCGAGTCACACAGGTTTACAGTTTCTTTTTATCTCCTATACAACTAGGGCAAAACTGTGTAAAAGCTTGAATGTTATGAAGAGTCCGTGTACAATGTATGCTCACTGAAATGTGGTATCTGAAGGATCTACAGCGGAGCGCAGCGTAGGTGCTCCACAGCCAATGCTGAACCAGTGAGCTTGGAGCCATGAAGCAGACGCAGCATAGCGATGTTATTCCAGCAGACCCAACAGAATTAATTAGCCTGGCTGAGAGGCAGGACAGATTTGCCAGGGCAGACTGCAAGGGCAGAGCAGCTATAGAGCCTGGTACCTGAGCGACTTTATTTGGAGCAATATGGAAGCGTTGTCAGTGCTGAGAAAATTGTACTGACTTAAATGGGTGACAGATCACACGGTTTATTAGATCAGTTGTCTCAAAGACACCTATACAAGGCTGTATCTAAAACAAATAGTTTTTCTCCTATGCTTTTCCTTTTTGTATAGCTTCAAGAGTCCTTTTCCTTGAAAAGCCATTCTCTGTGAATTCAGCAAAAAAGGTTAGGTAGTTCCCTTTCCCATCTCATATGCATATATTAAGAATGGAAATGGAAATAGGAACACATAGACATGTATCAAAGTATCAAAGTAGAGACCTCTAAGATTGATCTGTGCTCTCACTAATCTATAATAATTAGATTTTACTTTAGTAGAATCCTTTAAATGAATATTTGGCAAATATTACCTGTATTTTATTTCTATATGTCTAAATAGCTAAGTAATATTTAAGCTTATAAACTCACATGCTTTAGCTTCCAGTACAAAGGAATTGGGGAACATAATCTGATATTAATACTTTTCCAGGTAATGTGAGCTTTTCATCTTGGGGTTCTCTTGGATCAGAGCCGTTGCTGCCAGTCACTGTAACTCCAGCTCTGAGGAGGGAGGACTGACCTGGAAAGGCGTATACCTGCCAGGGAATGCTGATGGAGGCCTTGCCCTTCCTCTGCCCAAGTCTCCCTGTGGGATTCTTGGCAAGTCACTCTGGGAAATAAGACACAAAGGCTATTTGGAAAGTGAGGAATATTTGAACTAGCGTGAAATTATCATGAGATAAAATAGCATTAAAAGACCGTGACATTATCTTCAGTAACAGGGGAACAAACAAGCACTTTAGAAAAAAAAGTGCTATTATGTGGCTTGTTTTTATGGAAATCAAAGAGGAAACAGGACAAAAATGTGAGTAAGAGACAGTGTTTTATATACATATACCTATAACTGATGGGCTCAGTAAAGAGGGTTTCTCTCTGGTTGGCTAATCCCTGCCCATACCCTTCACACTGTACAGTTATATCTCGATCCTACAGCAAAGTCTGTGTTCCATGGGTGAGGCTGCTGTACAGCTATATATGCCATACATCTGCTGCTGTATTATAAAGCACTCAGGGCTAGGTGCTGCAATAGTTTGGCAGAGTGAATTCAGACTAGGAATTAGGACTTTCAAAGTTATCCATTATATTTACATGTCTGTTAATGGAATAAAAATCCAAGACTGAAGATCTCAATCAGGAATGTCTGGAGAAATACAAGATAAAATTCAGGTAGCTCAGAAAGCAGCAGATAATGTCCACATTTTTCTGTGCAAAAACGTGCTGTACATGTTCTGTGTTAAAAAGAAAAAGAAAAAGAAAACCCCAAACACTTTTACAAGAAGCAGCACTAATGGGGAGACATGTTAACAGGGGTGCTGATTCATATCATTAATGTGGGCAGGCAGGAACTGTGGAGAGTGAAAGAGCTGTTGGAACATGCTTTTCTTGAGAGCACACCTAAATTAAGAGGCTGTCAGACACATGTGTTTCATAGTGTTGGCAACCCAGGTGTAACAAATTTCCAAGATGACTATTTGTGAGTACTAACAGCTAAAAAAGCATTCCTAATTTCTTGCTGAATATGGAGACTTAAGTGTCAAGAGGAACAGGGGACTGTAAACAGAAATGAAGGTCAGTCGGGATACATGTGCAAAGTAATACCCATTAGCAGGGAAAACATAAATGACTTCCAGAAGTGATGGGGTTCAAATCAAGTGATTTGATTTAAGAAAAAGAAGCAGGAATGGAGAAAGTGGAAAGATCAACTCATACTTTTCTGGTGCAGATTTTTTTTTGCTTGCCATGTCAAGCTTTTTCTGTTGGACAGTGGATCTTGGATCTGGATTGGTATGACAATTCCTATCTTCCTGTATTTGCTTTTCTTTTGATATATTTTAGAATAATATTAATCTCATGGGGAAAAAACCACACAGATTCTCCTGTTATTTTTGTTTTCTGATTGTTACATTGTTTTTCATTTATGGATCAGTTTCTTACTGTAATAAAACCAGAGACATGATAGGATTTTATTTCATGAGTGTGATTGATCAATGCCCAAGAAATTTCCTTTTTTATTAACTGGGTCTGCTTTGCAGAAGAGAAGACGGAATGAAGCCTGACTTTCAAGTTTTTTTGTCAAACTTACTACACTGCTCCTTTCGGTTAGTGGCCAGTGGTAGAACATTTAGGCACATGACACAAAGAAAATTAGATCTTTGTGCATTTTTGGTAACTTTTTGGTATATCCCTAGAAAAACTTTAATTTCTTTCATGCTTGATTTTTTTTCTTCTAATGTTTTGCACCTGGAAGCTCTCTATGAATTTTAAATAAGAATTTAAAAGGTAGCACTTTTGATGCCAAACATTTAAGCAAGGGTTCAAGTATATATATATTACCTGTTGGCTGGCAATTTTTATTATGAAAAGGTTAAAATGGTGCACAGTTTGGCTACTTTCTTTTCAGCAGGCAACTCCACTCCCAGCTGCATCTGTGGCATCTAAAGATATGAGATTCATTCTACTGATTTTTGGAACAAATTTTCTTGCACAGTAAAGAAGTATTTTAGTTATAAAGTGCTGACCCATTCACAAAACAGGGCACCAGGGCCAGTGAAAATGATAACACTCAGACCTCAGAAATGGAAGGTCCCCAGATCACATTTGAAATATCTGGAGTGCTTTTTTTTTTTTTTTTTTTTTTTTTCAGAAAATACTCTGTAAATCACTGGTACTGGTACCAGAACTCTGACCAGCCAGGCAGATCAGGTAATGTAGCTCCATGGTAATCAGGCTTGAATGCTGGTGGGTTGTTTTTTGTTGGTTTTTGGTTTTTGTGGTTTGGTTTTTTTACAATCATTTGGTGCTCCACACTTCTTTAATTCTACAGTTTTATTGTTTTATGAATCTGATTTATAGTTTAAATTAAAATTGTGTCTGGGAACACTTTGGAATTGCATGTTATTTAGGACCTGTGTGAAAAATCTCTGAAGGAGAAGGGAACTTTCATTCCCATCTTTCACATGATGGTTTGCCATGTGCAATAACTTTCAGCAGGTATTTGAGCAATATTTGGAATCGGAATCTGTGGTGTTTTCTGGGGAAGAGATGGCATCAGAAATTAAATTACAATCTATTACGTTGCATTGGGTTTGCATGGCAAGGTTTTGGTACCAGAGGGATTACAAGGGTGGCTTTGGCAATAAGCTGCTAGAAGGTTCCCCTACATCTGATAGAGCCGATGCCAACTGGCTCAGAGATGGACACACCGCTGGCCAAGGCTGAGACCATCAGCAACAGTGGTAGCACCTCTGGGACAACATATTTAAGAAAGGGGGAAAAAAACCTGAGCACTGCAGCTGGAGGCAGGAATGAGATTTTTTGAGAACAACAACTCTGCAGACACCAAGGTCAGTAAAGAAGGAGGGGAGGAGGTGCTCAAGGTTCTGGAGCAGAGATTCCCTGGAGAGGCCGGCTGTGCCCCCAGCCCGTGGGGGTTAACGTGGAGCAGATCCCACCTGCAGCCCGTGGGAGACCCCACACCGGGGCAGGGGGATGCCCAAAGGAGGCTGTGACCTGTGGGCAGCCCAGGCTGGAGCAGGCTCCTGCAGGGACCTGTGACCCCGCGGGGGACCCACGCTGGAGCAGGGTGTGAGGAGCTGCAGCCCGTGGGAAGGACTCACCTTGGAGCAGTTCATGGAGAGCTGTCTCCCGTGGGGCGACCCCACGCTGGAGCAGGGGAGGAGTGTGAGGAGCCTCCCCTGGGGAGGAAGGAGCGGCGGAGACAATGTCTGATGAACTGACCGCAGCCCCCATTCCCCGTCCCCCTGTGCCGCTGGGGGGGAGAGAATTTGGGATAAAGTTCAGCCTGAGGGAAGGGAGGGGTGGGAGGGAGGTGATTTAAGATTTGGTTTTATTTCTCATTATCCTACTCCGATTTCATTGGCAATAAATTAATTTCCCCAAGTAGAGTCTGTTTTGCCTGTGACAGTAATTGGTGAGTGATGTCCCTGCCCTCATCTTGATCCACAAGGCTTTCATTATATCTTCTCTCCCCTGTCTGGCTGAGGAAGGGAGTGATAGAACAGCTTTGGTGGGCACCTGGCATCTAGCCAGGGTCAACCAACAACATATATGTCTCTGCTTAAATAAAAAGGATTTGTAATGTTTTCTCAGCTAGATAGACAGTAGAGGACTACTAAGTCCTAATCTTTCCTCTAATATACTTCCTAGATAATGCTTGTCACAAGTGACTGTTTCTGCTGTCTATGTCAGGCTCACAGAACCTCGTGATACCATGGCTATTCTTTTAGATGTACACATAAATCATGGTGTGACAGAATAACCTTATTTTCTGCCCTAGGATATGGCTTTATACTGTGTCTGCTGTGCCCTTCTCACAGGAGCTTTATTCAAACCAAATGCCTTTGCTATCCATGGTGTTTTGAGCTTGCACTGCTGTTGGGCCCAGCAAGAATAACCCACTGGAAAAGGAGGCAAAAGGCAGGCGGAGTAGTGGCTGCAGTGTGCCCTCTCAAGGAACCAGTGCAGCCCAAAGTGAAGGCCAGGCCTCACCTGCCTATGAGTAAGGAAAGCAAAGGTACATGGTCCTAGACAAAAATAAAAGCTTTTGGCTATTGACAGGAAGTTTATATCACTTGCTGATCCGTGTTATATCTGTTAGCTGTTTGCCTTAGTACCTTAGCTCCAGGATTTATCCCTCATAGAGAGACAACAGCTCCCAAGTAGCTGCACCAACCTTTGCAACATTCACCTCTGCTGCAGGCACAGGCAGTCCAGGAGAGGGCTGGCAGGACACCCAGCCCCTGTTCCTGGGCAAAAAGCCCTCAGAAGGCAATGTTAAAGTCAGGCAGAGGTCAGGAGATGAGTCAGGATCAAGTCAAAGACTAGAAAAGCTTATGGAGGCTGGCTGTGGAGCAAGCATCAGGTCTGATGTTCCCAGTGTGGATGTGTTTAGGATGCCTTAAGGCTCTGGACTCAAAAGTATTTTAAAGGGATTGTATACTATATCCCTTTTAGTACTTTATGAAGCTATCTATAATAGTTGAACGTGAGGAGTTTGGGATTTTTTTTAACAACAAAGCAATTCTAGAAGTAGCCTTTCTTTTCTTCAATCTTGTGTTTTTATGGCAGACTGATAACATGGAGTAGTCCTATTACTATGTCAAATCAGCATGTTTTATTAAAAATGAGTCAGAAGCTACCCTGTAATGTCTCCTGAATCCAACAGAGCTAATGCAGATTTACGCTAACATTACTGAGAGGAGAAATTGGCCATTTTTGGACATCAACATTTTCTAAGCAGAGGGATATGTTGTATCTCCAATAAGGCTTCATAAACCCTCATTAATGGGATTTATGGAACTTGAAAAGAAAATGGACTGCTGGGCAACAGCTTTATTCTTCACAAGCTGTGCAAGCCAGCGATACGTATCTTTTATATTTAATAACAAAATACCCGCCTGGAGCACCTTTTACACTTTTGCTTGTATGTGCCTTGTGTCTGGGTGTTTTATTTCTATTTAGATCAGATAGCTGTACTGTCTGTAGTATAATATGTGATAAATGAAGAGTTTTTACAGTGCTTAGTAAAGTTCTGTCTCCCTAAAACTGGATTTTGGAGTTCTCAAGTAAGGCATTCTCTGCAATAACTTTCCATCATCCCTTCCAACATTCTTTGTCTCTTTTGAAAATCATGGCTGATTAAAAGTCTAATGCAACAGCTGTTTGTGATCATATGATTGATATGTTTTTTAGGCAGATGCTGAGTATTAGAAGCAGAAACATTCAGAGTTTTTTGCAGTGCTCGAAAATTTTCAAATTGATACTTTTTAAGGCCACAGTAGGACAGACCTGCCAGGCAGTGCAGATTCTTTACATACTTAAGTAAGAATTGATGCAACTCAAAAGATTGATCACACCATACAAAAAAACCCCAACCCATAGGCATAGCTTCAGGAGGCAAAATTCTTTGTCTGCATGAATCACAAAACGTTCTGAAAACTTTTAACAACTTGCTATACCCACAGACTACTCTCAATTTATTTTTTTGCTGTTTAATATCAGAAGTGAAGTCCCCTTGTGAATGAGCGCACCGACTAGCTAGCATGAGCTGGCCGCTATGTAACAGCTAGTTGAAGGGTGGTGAAAGCAGCAGAAGTTGCAGGAGGAGCACAGGGAGTGGGCACAGCATTTAAACAATTTGCAGTATGGAAGACATTCAGCTTTGTAATTGCCTTTAAAATATCAAAGCTCTTGCAGTCAGTCAAGGGCAGAAACATGCCTGATGTCTGTGTTACTCAGCCTCTGAAGAGTAAGCAAGCCTGCGGAGGCAGGGGCTTGCTCCCACCCCTTTGGTGCCACGTCCCCATCAGGCAGCACGCACAGATCCACCCTGACGGCTGGCACAGCCATCAGCCTCTGAGGCCTCTTCCAGGCGTTTCCCCCTCCCAGTGGGCTGCGTGTTTAGGAGCCTGGTAGCTCAGCTGGCTCCTGCAGACAGTTTGCATTTAGGCACCTCAGGCAGACAGCGTAATTCCACACTCTGTATTTCCCCCTCACAGCGCCCCTCTGCCCAGGCGCTGACAGGAGCTGCGGAGGGGAGGCCTCACACGGCGTACCCCTGTACCCCTGCCGCCCTGAGCGTCCCAGGATGAGGAGGCACTTCAGGGCACAGACCCTCATCCAAACCTGTGCCGTGAGCCCAGCGCTGAGGCATTCCCTGCCACCAAGAGTGGCACTTCAGGGAACCTTCACAATAGCCACCAGACTATTTTTACCAGTAGTCTCCGGCAAACACCTGGTGCTGTTTACAGCTTTGTCACCCCTTGCTGTAGCTGACAAAGTAGCTCCCTCCAGCCCTTATCCCCCATGCAGGAAGCTGGAGAAGTAGCTTCAGCAAAGGTTTCAGTGGCCCTGAAGGCGCAGCAGCACTGTGGACACTAATCAGGCTGATGTGCAGCTCCTGGGCCCTGAGGGGCTGCACCTGGTCCCAATCTACCCCGTGTCTTCCCCTTGGCAGAAGCTATATAGGGCTGGTCTCCAGCCAGCAGCAAACCTTCTGGGAGAGGTGCTCAGGCAGCAGCACCTCAGGATGGAGCAGATGCACTCAGGTTGAGTATTTGTTTCTGTAAACGTCTCTTACAGTCCTGACCTGCTGTTGGAGTAGCTGTGTGGGGGGTGGGAGCAAGGGGGATGGAAAGTTTCTTTCTTGTCTGGAGATAACTTGGAGTCTGAGATTTTAAAGGCTCTTGCTTTACATTTTGGGTAAGGTTGCTCTTGCTAGTTGTGTATGCTTGTGAAAACTTTGCTGTGTAAATACAGTCCCTGCTCTGTTGTTGCCAGGCCCTTTGTTTCACTCAGCCGCCCCTGTAGTTTGCAGACGTGGTAGCTATGCATGCGTGCTGTGATGCAGAGAGGAGGCTGGGGCCTTGAGATGGTATGTATTGGGAAACTAGGGAAAGGTTTTGATGAAACCCTGCTGTGGCTGCAGGGTGATGTGATTCCTAACAAATATTCATGAGGGAAGCTTGGATGGTACCCTTATATCTGGTACATTCTTGTGGTATCACTGGTTGTCCCACAAGGATTTGTTTTTCTGGTGGCATCACGGATTATGAGCTTGGGTAAAATATTCTTCCTTTACCAAACTGGCCTCTGAAAAGTATCTGAAGGTGTTTAATGCTTTTTAAGGAGGAGAAATCTTCAGTGGTGTGGCCTTCCGTATGGAAGATGTGTAATGTTGGTAGCCCAACTGTACATACAATTCGTCTTTCTTGATAATAGGTAATGGGAAGATTTTCCTTTTTTTTTTTTTTTCCTTTCCTTACTCTAGGACCAGAAGTTCCAATTGGATTTCAAAATTTTTATCAATTAACTCTGCAGCATGGACAACGAAATAGAACGTGAATGCAAGCTATGCATTTACTTTACATCAGAGCTGCACCTTAAATCACTTATTGGCAGTTGCTTGGATTAAGGGAGAGAGAAGCCAGTTTATTCCATATTTGGAGTTAGTTCTGTCTCTTGTATTTTCATACACCAAGACGAAGGTCAACATAAAATGAGGTTTGAGAACCAAGACTTGCAAATAGTCAAAAACTTAAATAAGGTGGTGTTTATCCACTCCTTGTTATTTTTCCAGGAAGATCACTGTTGATGGAAGAATTCAGTCGTTAAACGGTTGTTATAGAAATTATATAATTAAACCCAACATATTAACAGAGATAGGCAGTGAACTTTGGTTCTGAGAATACTGCAATAATTTATGCTCTTGGCCATCTAATGTTGTGTATGTGCTATGGGAACAAATAATACAGTATATGAAATGGACATTACAGAAAAGCTTTATCCCATGTAACATGCATGATAAATAGCCTGTGTGTGTAAATCTGTGGTTCCTCAATGTAGAGCTTGAAGAAAATTTCTATCCATGGGAATCTCTTCCCTCTGCTTGGTGTTAAGCCTGGTTAGGCAGTGATGGCTTTAACTCTGACTCAAATGCAAAACCAAATACATTTGTTTCCCACGTAGCAGAAATTAAAGGAAAAGAACAGGACTCAGCACCTGAAGAGAGACAGAAAAGGGCTGTGAAAAATGAGGGGGCAGGGATAAAAAAATCAAATATGTAACTTGAATATTCCTATATTTGTAAAAACATGCTTTTGGGACAGAAAAGGCCATGTTTCTTTTACAGCTATTGCAAATTCCACTTCAACTAGAAACTGGTTATAGGTGCAAACATATGAAAATCTGCGTACATAAAATGGTATGTGTTTTGTTTGTGTCAGTGTTACAGCCCCTTATAGCATAAGATGGTAAAAAAAATTTAGCCTGGAAGTTGAACCAATGTATCAACAGGTAGAAAAACACCCTAAACCAAATACCAGTTAAATATTTCATATTGTTGTTTGCTACAAAACAAATCAGTAGGTTTAGATCAGGTGATCTCAAATACAAGCTAGTAAGTGTGTATGAACTACAAGTACCCATATATTAACTGGCTCTTGATATATCTGTTTTTTAAGTTGCCTACTTCAATATATAGGGTGGAAATACTTTATAGATTCCTAATCTACAAAATATTCTCAAACTCAGGCCTGAGTGATGCTTTAATGGGATTACTTGTAGCTAACCTAAGCATATGCATCTAAGATTTGTTCAGCTGATTTTTCTTTTTTGTGTATTCTTTAGGTATTTCTAATTACATTAATCTGCCACAGTTTTCACTTCATTATATTACACACTTTATTTGCCTTTAATAGCAGGAGCAAAGAAAATGGGGAGCTATGTAACCTGAATGATATCACTGAATTTGGGCTGTGTAACTAGGGTAGTGTATAATGTGTAACTGTAGTCCCTGTAAAGCCAACAGAGCACTGCCTCTCTTGGTGTTGAGAAACCCCTTTGGAATAACTTGCATAAAGCTTAACTTCCCTGAAAACGTTTCAAGAGCTTTACTTCCATTTGGCTTCCTCCATGCTTCATCAGGATAATTTCTTTTAAGCATGGATGCAATTGTAATTTTTACGAATTCATGGGGTACTGTGGATAAATGAAATACACTAAGTTTGGGGGTTGTTTTCCATGTGGAATATCCATTAATTGTAAAATTCTCATAACACAATCAGGGTTGATTAGCTGGTTGATTAGTTACCTTCTAAAGGAGCATGTAAACATCTGGGGAAGCAGGTGATGCCTCTCCTAACTGCATCTGCAAGAAGTGGAAGGCTGTATTGAATGCCCTGCTTGAATCCAGAGACTTTGTCTATGACTGCCCATTAGCATTTTCTTGTAGCTGGTCCCAGCTTCAGCCTCAAACAGGGTTGTGTCCATATCTGGCATTGTAACTATTTAATATGCCACTCATGTTCCTGGTGCCATGGTAAGAGCTCCAATGGTTAAGGCTTCTTCCTAAAAGCTTTCTTAACTCCCTAGTGGATTAGATTCAAACCAATTTAAAGCACATACTGGATTTAGAACATGGAAGGACAAGGTCAAGAGAAATAAGAGATCCACAGCTATGCCCCCATAGGGGAGATAGCTGAAGTTATATGAAATTAAGCATTGCATCACAAGGCATCCTTGTGAATATGCATTCACAGTAGTGTCCAGTTTATATATGTATATTCTAGTATTATGGGTGCAGATGTAGTCTGCCACACAGCTTTACTAGAACAAATGTGTTTTTTGAGGGAAATCTAACGCTACGTTTGTAAAGAGTGCTTTGCTATAAAGCTGACTCTGGGAATTTGGGGCATGTGTTTATTAATAGTGTACTTTGTGCTATGTATATAAAGAAAGGCCATCAAAAAGTCCATTTCTGATTTGTAGCTTGAAAGTCAAATCTTTATTAAAGTTTGTTTCTGTGCCAAATATTTGCTCATAAAGATCTATGGGTTTGTGTACAGCTTGGATATTCTGAGATTAAACCAGTGAAGAGAGGCAAGCTTGACTGCTTTGTTTATTAGTGGGCAAAAGCACTGTCTGAAAACTTTACAAAAGAAGAGTGGTTCTAGACAGACAGCAAGGCACCACTGGGAGCTGATTGCTCATTGTATTTATAGATAAGCATAGAAGCAATGTGTGAAAGATTGCTTTAAGGGGTGAAGTTTTCTACTATATGATATGAAGTACCAATTGCTATTTGAGAGCTGTTTGGAATATAGATTTAGAAATGGGACCCTGTCTTTAACAGCTGCTTGAAGTGAGAATTCTGTCTTTGTAAAGACTTTTTTTTTTTAAGTTGTAACAGCTCTTGTTGTGTGAGGACTTTCTTAATTAGCACCTAACTCTGCATGTCTGATGAGTGATGAGGAACTTGTGAGCTTTTGAATAAAGGTTTATTGGAATGTTGCACAATCTAGTATCTGGAGTTGATACAATCAGCAGTACTTTGACTTAACCTAATTTATTCTTTGATTTGTTTTAAATAATGTCCATTTGAAGCCTGGTGGGCAATTCAGTAAATAGCTGGCTTTCCATTCAACCAGTTCAATGCACCATATATTTAGAGAATACTCAAAAGCTGGATGATCAGTATTATATCTGTGTTTTAACATGGTAATTTTCTGTGCTTGGGAAACTCTCAGACTTACCAGAGAGTAGTAATTTATTTTTAAGAGGAAGCTTTATATGGCATTAAGTATGATTTTGATACTTTAGCCTTTTATTTCCATACTCTACTGAAGCTGACATGATCAATACAACTTAGAAATTAAACTTTTTTCTTAATCTTGCGTCCCATTAAAATTGCTGTAGCTGACACTTAAAAACACCCAACTTTCCTGTGTTTTCTATTTTCAACTTTGCTTAGCATGTGTATTTTTCAGCCCCTTATGTAGGCGAAAAGTATTCAAGAGTATCTTTCTCCTCCAATGACATGTTAAAATATAAGCTTATGAACAGTATATCGTGCAATTACTCTTTTTTATCAATACTAACATTCTGAATCTGATACTTGCTCTTTTTTCAATAGGTGTGTTATGTGTTTGGAGTTAGGAACAATATTGCCTATGGTCCACGGTTGTATGGCTTCTTGTAAAAAGATTCTGTAATCTTGTAAATTCTGCAATGCAACCAGGTTCTGGAAAGTTTTCTAATGTCTGACTTTTGTCAATTGTTGTACATCTTATTTTCAGGACTTATTAAGGAATTAAGACTGCTTTTTGTTTATTTTCTTGTGACGTGTTGTGTGTTTTGATTTGCTGAAGAAGCTGCACCTAGAATTCCATGCTCATTGACTCTTCAATCATAAAAAACTCCAATCCCCTAAAAAAGCAAACCCAAAACCCCACTACCAAAAACCCCAGCGAACTGCAAGTTACGTTAAACAAGATGTAAATTCCAGTCCATGTTTCTGATGCCAGTTTGTGCTCTCTTCTGTCTTCTGCTGTACAGGTTTAGCAGTTCTACACTCATATGCACTACCATTTTGGCATTTTCATATCAATATCATTCAGACAGAATATCGAATTGGCTATTACACATCAGAAAAAACAAAAACATTTTCCAGAAGCAGTGATGAAAGAAGTGTTACTGTGATCTCATTTCAGTTTCCACTTTTAAAGTAAGGATAACAGCTTTGGAATGAGACTGAAAAGGGTATTTTTGCCTTTATAACAGAAAGCAAGTCATCTTGCCAGGCTTGTGGTACCTAAGCAATTATCCGAGTGGACAAAAAGCAAATACTGGAAGCTCAGAGCTAAAATATCAAATTGCATTTATCTAGATTTTGTTTGTTTGCTTTGTTATTACTTGGATTTTTCAAGGGTGACTGAGATAGGTGTGAAAAAGGAATACATAATTAAAAATCCTAGCCCAAAAAGTAATTGAACAAACTAACAGCAAGCTTTCTGTGCCTCACACAGGCCACTACAGTAGTTGAAAATACCCTGCAAAATATTTCTTAATTTGCCACCTCTCGTTACCACACAGTTTGATTTCATTCTGTATCTAACACAGCCGAACCCTGGTTGCTTGCAACCAGCTTTGTGAGGCATGTTTCTATGTGACTTATTGTGAATAATAAAAGCTTAGCTCTCTCATAAGGACCCTACTTTATATAACTTCTTTAAACTAGCAAATATAGAAACCAAATTAATTTTGGACAAGCTGCAAGTGAATAAAAATGCTGTTTTATATCATCTTGTGCTGTGTAACCTCCCCTTAACCTTGAGGACATGTAGTACAATTAACAGTTGCTATGTAGTTTGAGCAGTCTCCTTGGTTTTTGAATAAAGATTCATACAGGAAGGAGAGACTTGATTCTCAATATGCCTGTAAATGTCTGGAAGGGAAAGGGAAAGAGAAAGAGTAGTATTGGGGGATGGGGTGGTTAGTTGGGGGTGAGGAAGGAGCCATTACTGCGTGCCATAATTTATTAATCTATCTACACATTTTGGTTGTCATTGCCTTCCCTGCACATTTTTCTTGGACTCTATTATGAATAAATACTATTTTTGTATGTACACCAAAAATACATAGATTCTGGTAATGCTTTGGTATGAGGGAAAGTTGAAACACTGCAGGAAATACTTTCTGCATTGACACAATCTCTTTTTGCTTGTGCTCTGTGCTTGTATATAATGTTTATAAAGCAGACAGACATCTGCTTCCCTTTCCTCAATTGTAGACTTTGATTCCAATGAAACAGCTTTTACCACACAATACTTAAGTTGTCTAAGTGAGAATAGTTCTGCCTTTTAATGCGGATGTTGGTTCTTGTGCTTTTGGAGGTACTGTGTGTCTCTTTGGGTGAAAAAGAGACAATCTGGGGCTTAGAACTGTCATGGTGGCAGCAAGGACCCCTTCTTGACAACAGCAGTAAAGCCTTCTGGAGTGGAAGGAGTGTAAAGGGAGAAGAAAGTGACTCAGTTTTGTCTGAATTGATTGTGCAGCAGGTTCCCTGGAGTGGTGGTTTGTCCACTGCCAAATTTTCTCTTGTGGTGTCCAGAGAAAATTAGTACAGATTCTGTCCCCCATCTACCAGTTTGTTGTATGACCCCTGACAACATCCAACAAAATCCTAATAAATTCAAAGATATTCCTTTCAATAAAACTACTCCTTAACAAAAGGGTTTGCAATCCTCAAGCTATATATGTGCATCAAAGCACAGATGTTAAATAAAGCTGGACTTTTTCAGTTCAGTGGTTGAATTAATGCATTTGAAAGGAAGAGGGGAAAGGATTTCAGGACAAACCAAACCAGATGGGAGAAGATGGGGGTTAGCTTTCCTATAAATTTCTTTGGGGTCAACCCAAATGTATGGTCTGAAATTAATGTTTTAACTTGGGAATTATTTGTTTAATCTATACTAAGAGATTTTATTTTTAAAAAAGAAAAATGTTCAATGTTTTTGCTTGAAAATACTGAAACAAATTACTCCGAGTTCCTGATCTTCCCCCTGTCTGTTTTGATTCACACTGATTGTGCAGTTTGATGGGAAATCACAAAAGCCTTGTTCTTCTGAGTAAATGTATTTTATGGTTAATTCATTATTTTATAGGGAGGTGGGCAGGGAAGTCCAGTTGTTATACTAAATGCTTTTGGCTGGTTTATTGCGTGTTTAACTGTTATATTCATCAAGATGCAATCTGAAAGAAGAATGATTTCTAAGCTTGAGTTGCATTGAATATAAGATCTGTCCATATCAAATGATACAAGAATGAACCTGTCATACAACCTTATTTTAATTTTCCCCAGTGTCTCATTGGTGGGAATTGAATTTTTTGGCTCAATGGTCTTTTTAAAGATTTATTGAGATACCAAATGACTGTCTCTTCCCTATATTGTGTAC
The DNA here is from genome assembly GCF_015220075.1 of Falco rusticolus. Taxonomy (NCBI): domain Eukaryota; kingdom Metazoa; phylum Chordata; class Aves; order Falconiformes; family Falconidae; genus Falco; species Falco rusticolus. The sequence goes on from NC_051197.1 coordinate 34,808,667, forward strand.
AGTAATACTAGATTTGGTGGCATTAATTTTTTACTTCAAATAGAATTTTTTATGAGAAAGAGATGTTAAATCTTTCAGATCAGCAGAAATACCCACTGTAATTCTAATTTTGGAACCTCAGTTGGTTAGATGATAAAGGCAATATTCGCACATGCTAGTTGGAGCTATTTTGATCCCAGTCATAAAAGACTCCAGACTGTTGCTATATATTGCTCTGTTTACCTAGAGGATGATGTGTGTGGACAGTTGGAGAGACTAGTCCTGTGGTTGCTGTACTGAATTTTGTCGGGGACTCTGCAAATAGGGACGTAAAAGAGCTACACAGATTGTTTCAAATAGTGGTGAATACCATGGTTTTGGCTCAACATATTTATGCCTTTCTAGATGAAAGTAGAACATAAGTTTGCTGGAAGCAAGAAGATTTTTTTTTTATGAACTCTAACAGTTTGGGGGAAAAAAGTTTTCTCAAAGAAAAGAAAACTGAGATGAAAAAATTAACTCCTGGAAAAGTTTTTGCCACTTGCAAGAATATCACAAATGCCTTCATTGTTCCTATGCTCTTGCTAAGTTTTGAAGCAGAAAGCAACAGCAGTCTGACTTCTAATGTCATAGGACGAATCAACTTCAAATAGTATTTCAAGAGGATGAAAGAATTTTTCCAGGTACTACTGCAGTGTGTCTAAAGCCACTGAGGTTTCATAGGCTATGCTTTCTGTATGAGGCCAATCCTCTTGTGCATATAAAATTACAAAGTAAAGAGTTGCTATGAGGAGTCTACCTTGTGAACATCAATAATTACTACAGTTGCAGTCCAAAAAGTCACTTATTTCTTAACACACAAATGAGAAAATCTTGATTAAGCAAGCTGGGGAACGAGAATTTGGATTCTTTGTTTTGATGTGGCAGTGCAGACAACTGCACTGTAAGATGTTGAATTAGGAGCTGTGCATGGGCATAGCTGCCCAAGCTTGCTGGCAGGAATGGGATGTTCATCTTCAAAAAATCCACTCAGAAAAAAACCCAACAAACATTTCAATAAATAGAGCAATGAACCGTTTAAGGATTTTGTCCTGGATCTGTCTACAGAAGGACTAATATTGATTTGCCAGAATTCACAATGCATTTCTGAGACACTATTTTTCTTCAACACGAGTAAACCCTTCAATTAGAAAAATACCCACAAAGAGGGGAAGAAACCCAGTAGTTAAACAAGAAAACTTTAATTATCTGTTTGATCCTTTTAACTCTCAGTTCCTATTGCTATACTAAAATAGGAAAATGTATTTTGAAAGTGAGCTAGCAAAGGTTCTTCCATGTGCTACATTCCCACTTCTCCACAAATAAAGTATTATTTGGTAGTAGGACAGAACTCTTAATCTGTGAGTAAGGGAGTAAGGCAAATTATATCCTAAATATCACCAGTTGGTGACCCAGTATAAACCCATCTTCACAGTGGACTCCATTTCAACATCTGACTTCAGACACAGCAAGACAGCTCAGCCATATTGCTAACTTAGAAAATCATGTGGTCTGGGAAAGGTGGATGTCTAGTTTCATAGAAGTATCCATGCAGAGGTAAGCCCAACTGGATGTCAGTATGTAGGTTTTTTTGAACTGTCAAAGGGATTATTGGTTGCAAAGGGCTGTTATCAAATAGGGAAGTGAGCAGGAAGAGGGCTGTGACAGCTGTATGCCATTTATTGCATGTTCCTTTTTCTGATACATTTGTTGACTTGTTTTCCCCATTCCTGCAAAATGTCTCACCTCCTCTTGCTGAATTATATTTTGATCTATACTAAGACACCATCTGATGCTTCTGTATTTTCTTTCTTACAGCTTTTTTTCTTAAAGATTTCATTTTACACAACCTTTCCAAACTTTTTCTCACTGGAATCTGTCTATGGAGTGTTCTTTTCTATCTGTCAGTACTACACTTCCTTCATCCTGACCAAGCTTCTTCCTTCTACCATTTCTACCTGAATTAATCCCCACTGTCATCCAACTGCATCATCAGTGTCCAGAGTGCTCAAATCACTCAAGCAGATTCCTGCTGTCCCAAAGCAAGGCTACCTAAGATCAGCAATGATGCCTTCCTTCAGGCTCGCACCATACTAAATGTCACTTGTTCCATTTTACTGTTGGTCTGTACTGAGAAACTAGGTCATGTATTTTTGCCTACAAGTTTTTCTTCAGTTCTGGTATACTTCTGCTCAAGTAATTTTTCTCTTTTACTGCCAAGTGTCCTGCGCTTACCGTGTCAATCAACTGTAAAACTCTCTAGTTTGTCTCCCAAATTTTTCCTGGAAAAAATGCCTGAAAGATGTGCTTCCAAGGAAAGATCTAAACTCTTTGTGGAGGACAGATGATGGCTGGAAAGAGAAACAACCTTTCCAATCTTTAAGAACTGGGAACACGGTAAGAGGAGTCACAGAATTGTTAGTCTGCTGGTTGAAGTTAAATTCCTTGAATCAATATTGGAATAAATGATCCAACATTTTAAAAGCTCTTGAAATGTGATGAGAATGAGAGTCGCTACAGATCTGTAAGAAGCAAACTGCCAAATTAATTTCCATTTCAATGGGATAATAGGACTTGCAGAAAATGGAGAAGCAGTAACTCTTATCCTTGTGTTAGTAAGGTTCAAGGTAGTAGTCAGTAATTAGCTCTCAAAAGGAAAAGCTTTTGAACGGTGGTATGCAAGGTTCTGTCCCATGTCTGAGACTATTCAACAGCTTCACTAATAACGTGGGGTTGAACCTGAGCATGTTCACTTGCTTAACAAGAAGAATTAAACTGGGGAAAAAGGGGGCTGCAAATATATTGGGGAAATTGAGGAAATGGTTGGAAGGTGTATCTGCTGTAGTCAGCAGTAGTAAAGCATCGTCCAAATTGCATAATAAAATCTTGGATATGCCAGATGCAAAAATGTGGAGAACCTAAAAAGATCCTTGAAAATTATCAGATGTCTACACTGGAAGAATCTGAGTGCATTGGTATAAGACAAGAAAAATGACGGGAATATCTTAAGATATAAAAACTTCTTCCATATAGGAAGAGAAAAACTTTTTCCCAGAAAGATATTACAGGCTTTATACATATATGTGTGTGTATATATATTTATATATTTATATATATTTATTTATATAAATTATATTTGTATATAAATAATACAGCTACATCATAGAATGAAGAATGAAATGGACTTGATGTGACTTCTCAAATTCCCTTATGGTTTCAAAATGCCATATTCTTTTAAAATGTAGGACAAAGTAGAATTGGTTTAGATGAAAACACAAGTATATACATTGTATATGTACAGAATAAAGGGGAAAACTCTTATTAGAATTTTTTGTTGCTCATATAGTTGCTGTGTTGGATCATACCTCATTAACACTACTGAAACCTTGTGAGTGAGGAGTGAGTAACAGCCAGACATAGATGTTGAGTCGATGATCTGCAGCTAAGAGATATTAGGCAACTGCCTTAGTCTTGGGCAGCTGAATTAACATTTTAAGCACACACATATTTTGATCTTGTAATGTAGCATCTGTATGGCTCTGAAAAGAGAATTCAATGGTATAGTCACAACCTCTCTCCTTCCCACTGAAATAATATACACTTATGAATTCTGAAGTAGGTGGATTAATCCAAGTCTATAGTCTGAATACCTCTGAAGCTTGGGCTGGAAGACCAAACTCATGTTTTTTTCCAAATCTTTCATGCACTAATATTAAAGTCTTACAAACTTTTGAATGCATGTTTAAAGTTGTAATTTTATCTTGGACTGGTCCCATGCAATTAAATTTCAGAAATTTGGTACTGAGGACTTTTATACAACGCTTAACAATTTCATTCTACGTTATGGTAAGGTGAATACATCTCAAAATGATTATTGCTTCATATGGATCCATGAAGTTTTAGTAGATTTAATTATCCCAAGCTATTATTATTTTTCACCACCCCCACTCCCCCCCCCCCCCAAAAAAAAAAACAAACCAAAAAACCCAAACCCACACACCAAAAAAACCCACCAAATCAAAAAGAATGGTGAGGTGATGTAATGGTTGAAGAGATACCATAAGAAGAATTGATACTAGCACTTGTCCCAAAAGGAGTACATTTTACATCTGTTATTTATGATGTGAAGTGCCACTGGGGACAGACATAGTAATTATACATAGTAATACCTTTAATTAGACTAACAAAATAAGTATTTCACACAGAATTTAAGGATCTTCTAAAAGCTTTACCCTTGATGAAGAGTCAATTGGTGCAACTGAAGAATAACTCCAACAGGAACTGTAAACTGGGAAGACTGATATTTCCTAACTTCTTGTGCATTGATTCTTGTGGCACTTGTCAATAAACTTAGAATTCCTCTATGACCTTTCAGAAAAAAACCTCCTGTGTACTTGGAAAGCTTAAGAATAAAACTTATTGTTGGTCAAATGACAAATGTCAGGGGACCTTCTGCTATCATTGTGCCTATACCAAGATTACTTTTTTATTAAATCTAATCTCTTTTGTAAGTATTACAGTGACTAGGTTATTGGAGCAGAAAAATATCCTTACCTGAGACTGTGCTGCCTCTCTTGGCTGCACTGCCTGAGGTACAGAGCTGAAGCTTGGGGGTATGAAGACTTTGAAGTTAAAGCATAACAGCCTCTTTGTTTTCTCTGTTTTTCTTGCCGTAAAGAGCACATAGCTAGAGTGAGAGAGTTCACTGAATAGATCCTTTACACAGCCACCCACTGCAACACCTGCTGGCAGCTGAGTGTGACACCACTGCAAACTCTACCCCTGGCACAGGAAGGGACACAGAAACCCCTTGTTCAAGCTCGTTTTATAATAGTCAGAAATATACGTGTAGAGGGCTGGGTTTTCCTCATTCTTGAAGCCAGTTTTTCCATGTGTTTCAGCCAAAGCGATACCTGCAAACATTAAGATTAATTTCCAGCTCAGTACTTTAGAAATATGACAATGCTACAATTATATTGTGTCATCTTTAGCATGTAGGGTGGGCTTCAATGTCTTTACAGGCACAGTTAGGTGAACAGGTTATTTTAATAATCTGTGACTATTGATTGTGCCCTGTAGCTTGTGTCTATCTTGAAATAAAGGGCCAAAGGTCAGGCTTTAGAAGAAAAGACAAAATGGGATTTTAAAATTGGACCTTTTTGCGTGGTTGTTGCAAATTAAGGACTTTCACTTGATTGCTGATTGTGGGCAAGGTGGCAGGGGAGTTAAGCTAATGAAAACTCTGAGCTGAACCTTGTGGGTGGGCTAAAGACAGGACACCCAAAACAGTGGAACCCCAATAGTCTCTGCTATGGAAGCACTTCTGTGACTTAGACTCCAGCTTGAAGTTGTGTTCTTTCTGTGCTTTGTTAGCATTTACGTGCCTTGATCCATTAATATCACTCCTAAAACACACCCAAAATGAAGGCCAAATTATTTTTTATTTACAGTACCTCTCTAAATTGTTTAGTTTGGTGGGGTTTTTTGAAGGTTTATTTGTCACTTGAAGAGTTATGAGAACTGTTTTTACAAAGAACATACCTTATAACACCTATCAGATCTTTTTCTGACTTAAAATATTAAATTCAAAATGCAAGATTTGAAAAAATAGCAAACATATATACTTATTATGCAGCAGTTGCCTCTAAGCCATGTTTGATATGAAGTAGTTTTTTTAAAAATTCCAGTTTTAAGTCATGATAGTAGATAATTTATCCACAAATTTCATGATAGAACGAAAATTAACTTCTCTGTTTTGCTGTTTAAAGTTTTATCTGAAACAGCACTTGTGGCTATTTGCATGAGATGCAGGCTAAACCTTATTAAGAGCTGAGCACCCACTGCAGTAGTTCATTCTCTATTTAGTTTTATTAATAGTTGAGAGTTTTCTTGGTAGGAGAAGTTATTTTGATAATCATAACAGAAGAAAAATTCTATACACGTATAAATAAAACTTGGTGATGAAAAGTAGGTCAGTCCTTCAGTCTGGCTGTTAGCTACATCTTAAAGATTTTTCTCTGCAGTGATTTCCTGATCCACTTATTCTTAATATCATAATCCTTAAATTTATAACCCTCAGTGATAGTTAATGATTGCTAACATATATGATTTTCTTCATCCAGTGTCAACAGTGCTGGTGATGTATTTGGTCATGTGTCTGTAAGTGGCTGTCTGTTTCAGAATCTGGTTATTTAAAGTGTATCTCATTTATTACCAAACAGCAAATATTGTCTGCTAAAGTCACTGACCTAGAACGTTGCCTCTAAGCTTTTGAGCATGGCTGATGGTGCAATGATGTAAAATGACATGAAAGCTGAAGACATAATTGCTCATTGTGAATATTTTTTTCATTAGCTAACATTATTCTGAAGATGAAAGTGACAGTTATATATTTTTGGCAACATTTCCCTGTAGGAAAGGACCATGCAACCTACTTATTTTTGCTACTGTTAGGGCTGACTCAAAATATATTCACAAAAAGTTTATTTATTGACATCACAGACTGAGTTTTTGAGCAGTCTCTACCCAATTACTAATTTAGGGTTCTTATAGTCTAGGTATGTAGTCATGCAAAATGAGCTGTTAGAGGTTTATCCACAAAATATCACAACAGTTATTTCTAGGAGCAAATGCTGTGTTTTGGGAGTATTAAAAAAAAAGAAAAAAGGAAAAGTGAAGCATTCAAAATTTAGATGCTGCTTCTGAATATCTGGCTGCACAAAACTGAAAAACGCCATCTGGTGACAGCTTTACCTTCTATGCATGCCATCAGGCTGCGTGCGTGTGTGTGTTCCCATCGCTTGCAATTTTACATGTGTAGCTGATGGAAATGATACATATGTGGAAGCTTGGAAAGCAGTTAGTGAGCAACCTTATTTTAAAAAGAACTGATAAAATGTTGCAGCCAACACTTAAAGTGAACATAGAGCAAAGCACATATTGCATTATTCTGTGCTTGTAACTGCAGGCTCTGTGTTCATGTTAACACTGACTGTTACACTTTCTGATGATGATAAAGGTACATAAAAAGCAGTCAGCTCAAGAACCTACCAGTCTTGTCTGTGCAATGTGGAGACACCAACTTTATTGCTCAACAAGTTTGGAGGGCCTGCTGAAGCTGCGGCTCTTCCTGCTATGAGGAGGATAGTGGGTACCAGTGCTCTGTAAGCTCAGGAGCAGCAAATTGCTAATTTAATCTTATTTATTTGGAGACCCAAGTCAGGATTTTCTGTAGGTGTGACATATACCAATTCATTTCTTGTAGCAAGATAGCAGAAGTCTATTTAATTTTAATGACTACAAAAAGTCCTTAAAACATGGTCTCTTATTTGTAGGCACTTTATTGAATTACTGTCCAGCTTCAGTTCAGCAAAAGCCAGTATATCCTCTTGGCAAATATTTTTGTCATGGGTATACTGAGCTAATCTGAGAGTGTCCTTATAGAAAATATATAAGGCAGGAAGGCTTCTCTTTCAGCAGAATATAGCTCAGGTACCCCATCTAAGTAGAGAGGAACCACTAGCACTGGACAGGTCAAAACCAGCTGTATAAGGTCTAGCAAAGAAAAAAAAAAAATATCTGTGTGGGTATGCATGTCTCAGACTTGACTATTCCAGAGCAATGCTCCTGACTGATTAGCGATACAGTAGTGTCTCCAAAATCTCAGCACAAAGTTTAATGAGGAAATCAAGTTCCCACACAGATAACAGCCTCTACAAGGAAGAAGGAAGCCTAATGTTTGGGGGTGGTTTTTTTCTTTTTTTTTCCCTCCCCCTGTCCCCCAGGTATGAAGTGTCTTGGGTGCCTGTCTGCATTCACAAAGACATTGATGGAATGGGTGGTGTAGCCATGGAGTCAGGGGAAAAGGAAGGGTTTTTTGGTGTGTGGGTTGTGGTGTGTGTTTGGTTTTTTGTTATTTTGGGTTTGTTTTTTTTTTTTTTTTAGAATGGACTCTTAACAGTCAGTTTATGGCATTCACTTTGGTCAGACCTGTGGTTTGTTTATCTTACTCTTGATGCATGTCATCCAGTTCCAGAAGGCACTTCCACTCAACAGTTACAAGTGTTTGTACAGGTACCTGCAACGCCTAAAATCTTGCAGAACATAAGTCCTCTCTTGTGAAGGCTGGTACATATCTGAAGTCAATATGTAGTTCTAGGCCAGAAAGGGGTGCCAACAGGCATCCCAGCTGAAGAGACTCCTGGATATTGTGACAGAAGGTATTTTAAATTATATGATAATGTTTTTTTTCAACTTTTTTTTTCTCAAATGCAACCAATCCATGGCTTAGTTTTACTAAGTCTGCACCAAAACCAATGGGAAATGCTGTAAAACACACAATATGAAGGGAGAGAGAGGAAACAAGCTTCCATTGCTTCAAGTATGTACACTTGTGCTGTGGGAGCCATCATCAGACAAAAATATGCTGTGAGCTCTTTCCCACCCACATACCTCAGGCTTCATGAAGTGAAGGAGACTGTCATGTGGTGGCAAAGGCCAGATTATCATAATGTGGGTGTGATGTCCCAAAATACTCTCCTGCCTGTTGTGTTCTGAAGCTCCTTATTTGTACCTGCAAAGTGGTAATCTGCACAAACGGAGTAGTTGGGCTTCCAAGTGCTGGTTGTCCAGGACCACCCACAATTTGTCTGTGGGCAGAAATGCTCTCTGTAGGTAGGACAGGTAGGTACATGTGGTTTTCCAAGTACATGTTCTTTTGTTATCCCCCTCTCTGCCCCTCCCCCCCCCCCCAGTGACATTTACCTCTGACTGCGTTTTTATTTAGTGTAGTATGTGTAGGACCATACTTCTACATCTCTCTTGTGTGTTGGATTGCCAAATCTTCAGCTTGTACAAATTGGCATAATTCCACTGAAATCAATAAAAGTATGTTGACTAAAACCTGCAGAGAACCTGAATTCATCAGTTAGCAAACCATGATCCACATGAAATTCTGGAATGATCTCCCACAATTGTTTTGGGGATGTACAGATATCTTCTTGGAGAGGTTACAAAGACTTCCTTTAAGGTATTCTGTAGGCAACAGCTGGCTTCTCTCTTTAAAGTACTGGGTTTTTCACTGTTGCCTTCTACAGTTAAATCCTGAATCTCTGAAAGTTCTCCTTAATTTTGGTATCCCTCTAGCAGTTTGTGGCCTCCCTAGTCTGCAGGACAGTGGATGCAGTAATTTCATCATGTCTGTCAGTGTCTTAACCAGCAGCATATTGATACTGAGACAGTGAACTGGATGGCATTTAAATGTAAATCTATTGTCATGAACTCCAGGCTTATCATGGTTCATTATTCTGAGACAAACACAGTAACTAGCACGGGGTGTACTTTATGATAATTAGGAATGTTTTGCACATCAGATGGTGATGTTGACTTTTAAGGGCAACCACCTGAACTCAGCTCTCACTAGCTAAAATTAATATTTTTGTATTTCTTTTTGCTTCAGTGTTTCAAAATGTCTACGATAAAATATTTTAACTATTTAATTACTAAATAATAGATCCATGCAATCAAATAGCTTAATAGCACGGTTATTGGAATAACTTGCAGTTACCCATAGGTGATGCTGTCATTTGTCTAAACTACAATTGTTTATCTTGAGTGCAAAGTGAAACTTCCACTATCTTAATGGCCAGGTGAATGTCACTTTCCAGCTATCTTGTATCTTTGCCTGACCTGGTATCTGAATCTTCTGAATACTGTTATCCTAGAATTGTGGTATATGGTCCATTTTAGACTTGCTTTTCATCATAATGATCTAGTGTGAGATTTCTATCAGAGAAAATAACAATTATTAAAGAAACATAACAAAAAACACCACACAAAATATAACTTATATCATCTGGTCTCACAATAATCTATTTGCAAACTTAAGAGAGGTTAAAGAATAAGATGTGGCTTTGAGCAACCCAGTCTAGTAGATGGTGTCCCTGCCCATGGCAGCGGGGTTGGAACTACATGATCTTTAAGTTCCCTTCCAAGCCATAGATTCAGTGATGACTCTGTGATTCTGAAGTGGCTTTGTTAAAGTGTCATTAAAACTTTTAGAGCTAGCTTGAAGCTGCTGTATTTCATGAAACAAAATCAGGAAAGGTCAGAATATGTAGTGTGGGTGTATATGCTAGCTGCAGAGTTAGGGTATTTTTCTCATTTACTGTGGAATATAGGCAAAGTTTCTGTTGTAATTCATGGCTTGTGTGGATTACAGCTTCTGCACCTGAAGCTCTCCTTAAGTTTTTGGCCTCAGTTCAAATACAAACCTAGGAGAAGGAGGGAGGAGACTATTTTTGGGTCTAGTGACAATGTGAAGGCAATTTCATAGCAAGCAGATGTGGAAATTGGACAATTTTGTCAGTTATTTGGTAAGAGCTGTATTTGGAAGCTGTGCAATTTGAATACTTGCTCTTTCCTCCTCAGATCAATACTTCCTAAACTTAAACCTTATCTTAAATGTATTTGTTGGACATATTTGTGTATTTAGTTTGTGATTACTGGCTGTTATGAAATGAAGGCTCTAACATGGCAATGTAAATACTGAGTTTGTAAATACATTTTGGATGCAGACAGCAGAAGGGGGATGGTTAACCATTATGCTTAATATATGAACAAAGAATGAGGATGCAATAATGTAAAATAGTTATAATGTAAAATAATTCTAATGTTTCTTATTGGACAGTTGTTAACTTTTGTAACTGCACTCTAGAAATTGTTTGCTTAAAATACATGGCAGTATCTTCAATATCTCTCAATAGTGACAAATGGCAAATGCGTTAATGGTTCTCATGTTATCTTGAAGATACACCTCATTTATATATGAGGGATTGCTTTTAAACTCATTAAAAACTTGGTGGTTTTGTATTTATTCTTTTGCGCCTTTTGCAGGCTGTACATTTAAAATTAATATAATATGGGGAAAATGAAATGGAATGTCAAGTTTAAGTACTTGAAGTAATCACAATAGGCTTCTGCTCGTATGCAGAGTTCACTCCTACTACTACATATGCTGCTATGGCTTCTAAGTTTCAAAATCTTAGTGATTTTTCTGAAGTGGGGGAGGAGGAGCTATATTTTGAAAAAAAAAAAAAGATTTCCCTAAGTTCAAAAAATGGCAAGTGCCACATTTCAAGGAGATGAAATAATCTATTGCAAAATAGGAATGAACTGTGGACACTTATGTATCTGTGGAATAATGTTAGATAAATTTAAAAGTGTCAACTGTGTGGTGCCATTACAAATGCTATTTTTGGCTGAACAGGATCAGTGATCGCTTGTAAAATAAGGAGGCATCAGACTATTTCAGCTAGCCTTGGTTGGGCTGCTTGGAATGCCGTCTATTTCTGGACATACTTTAAGTGGATGCACAAGAAGACCGAAAAAAGTGAAGACAAAATTATGCAAACCTAAATAAAAGAAAGGGAAAGATACAAAAATTAATCTGGTGTGTATGTCACCATGCAAATGCTTTTAAAAAAAATTGGTTTTCATTGTAACTCTGGCAAGTAATAAAGATTAATAAAAAAAAAAGAGGGTGGTCAGCAAGAAAAACATGGTGTTTGTGTTAGGGAAAATTCGGGATTGCAGGATCATTCTTTTTTCCTGAAAAAAACACATGACTGGAGTCCAAGATCACCTAGCTACTGCTTCCAGTTCAATTATAGACTACTCTTAACTGTTTTAACTTACTGTATGTCACTTCGTCTGTAAAGTAAGAGGTGTTAGTGTGCTGGTGTTCGGCTGTGCCAAAAAAAGTGAGTCTAATATTCATCCTCCTTTGGTCCTGAATATCCAGACTACTTCTGCTGTAGGAATTATTTGACTTGTAGTTTTAGAGGTAAAACCAAGAGTTTTTCTCTACTTGCTAAATGCAAGTTATAGACAATGCAGAAACTGTTGAGTTGGATGTTTTGACCCATTTTATGCCAGAAGTCAGGAAATAAAGGTGAATGTTTGGAGGTAAGTAAAAACAAACAAACAAAAAACCCAAACAAAAGCCCATGACCCAACAACTCCGAAGTTAGTACCACCTCTGCTGTCTTCAAGCACAACACTGGGGAACAGCAAGTGATCTCTCGTGTATAGAAAGTATATTTCTTCTCCTCTACTGCTGTAAAACTAGTGTTCCTATTATGTCAAGGTCCATCATGTTTACTGCAACTTTGATATGCTTGACCTAAAAATATTGCGGTGAGTGAATTATTTACAACGACGCTGAGAAGCAATTTTCTAGAATGTCTCTGTGACCTGTGGGCATTGCACTGAGGACATATGTATCATATTAACAAAAAAACATGAAAATGACCATGAAACCTTTCCAAAATATTTCACAGCTACTGTTACCAAAATGGGATTGTTCTGTGGCTTTACAGCATAAGAAAAGATGTGTGAGAGCCAGCATCTCTTGTGCAGCATGGAATAATGGTATGGTTTTGCTAATAAACATCTTGTAAATTACTAGTCTATAGAAGCCGACTTCTAGTTAAGTTGTATGAAATATTATATATCTGTACATGAAGAAGATATTTTTCTATCTCTCTATAAAACCATGATGTTGCTAAAATTACCGATAAACTTTATACTAGGAACCATTTAAAAGAGACTATTTCTGCAGAGTCTGTTCTTCAGAAATCAGTAAAAACTTGCAGTCTGGGTGAAAATACTTGTTTTATATTTGTAATGGGTGTGGACTGATTATCTGTGCCCAGGTCAGTGCCAGCTGAGGTTTCTGCACACTCTTCTAGTAAGGTATGAATTGTTGCTGTTTCATATCTAGTGAGTGTATGAAATGACTATGAAAGAAATAAACCTGATTTTTGGGTTCCAATAAGCAACCTTGGCACATGCTGTTGCAAGAAACGTACTAGCTAGAGCTTAATTTGAAAGTTTATCCTAAATAGAAGATATACCTTTGAGTCCTGCTTTTAATGATCTTCATCTATCTGAAATATATAATCTGGTAGTAATTCAAGTTCCCGTTTTTGTAGAAATAAGTAAACTTAAAGGTACAGGCTTTTCTCTGAACAGTGCTGCTGAGAAGTCATAGATCCATAGTAACCCTTCTTTTTGATACTTTACTTTTCTGTCTCTGACCACAGTAGTATTCAGCAAGCAATAGACCTTGTGGGGGGGTCTGTAGTAAATGTTGCAATGAAAAAATATAATCTTTCCAAACATCGATTTTAAGTAAAGTCCAAACAATTCCAGGATTAAATTTTGGTGTGGTTATATCTTTGAAGGAACTACCCCCCCCCCCCCCCCAAATATCAGTCTCATATAGGATTGAGGATTGATCGCTTTCATGATTGAAACATATTTTTATCATTTAAGTAGACAGGTAGCACAAAGTTCGAAGCAACTACAGATGTATCCTCCCCTGATAGCTTTGATGCTTATATCCTGTTCAGTTGCTACAAGGTGGAACATGGATAAAACAAGCACAGTACACAAGATGACTGTTGTGTAACTGATATGCTAGGGACACTGTAAATAATCAGACTAAAATATTATTAATGGATGCCCCATTATAAGGAGGAACAAATGAATGCTGTGTGATTACCTAACCTTTGGAAGCAATTTCTACTGTAGAATATTGGAGTTGCACTAAGTCTGAAGGCTGAACTTACCTTGGATGACTGTATGATGTGAGAAATGTAGGCTAGTCATTCTGTGTGTCTGACCAGGTTAATAAAGAGTTGTAAGGAAATAAGGACAAAGCTGTGAGCTTTATTTACACTTTTATTTTCTCGTTACTACCAGCAATACTGAACTTTACACAGGTATCCAAAGTTTACAGTAATTTTAAAATTTAACTACTGATTCATTATTATTTCTGGATATATATTTCTCTGTGATCTTTCAGATGCCTACAAAAAGGCAAATGTAATAGTATTTGTTGTCTACTATCATTTATTTAAACTGCTTGAAATCAGTTTGATGCAAAATTATCTTTGATAAAACATTTTATCCATACCTCGGGCTCCCATTTGTTTTTCTTGAGACAAGTATAGAAGAATTTTTTTTAAAACTATTCCACAGTGACTAGTTAAAATGAGATTTAAATATTCTTTCCTCTTACACGCAGAGAACTTAGGAATGGATATACACAAAACTTCCTGTATTGTTATTTGTTTGCACATACATACTGAATAAGAATTTTATGGTCTCAATGATGCTGAACCCTGGGAGGACAATATTCCAGAAAAAGGCAATGATACTTTTGTTTCTAAGCAGCTAAGTTAAACACCTACAAACAAGCAAGCAAAAAGTGAATATCCCCAACTATTTTTCTGACCACAAAAATGTGGCTTATAAGAAGTGTTTGCTTCTCACTACTGCTTTCAGAGCTGATGTTCCTCCCAACAGCAACTGTAAAATGTGGGGCCACAGTTGCATTCATTGTTCAGTGAGCTTGTCCACATAGTTAAACCCACCGACAGCAATGAATGTTGATTGTGACCTTTTTTTGTAAAGCTTGGCAGGGTGGGAGAGAAACATCATGTGGTGGTTAGGTTGCTATCTTCGGTGTTAAGGCCTGAAAGCATGAAGTAAGGAGGAGGATGGTTAGCTGGAGGGTACAATCAACGGTCGATGGTTTTCACTTTAATTCCAAACTCACCGACAGCGTTGAATGTTCACTGAAGCAACCACTACAACAGAACTCCATTGACTTGCCAGCATCCTCAAATGTCTGAAAGGAGGGGGGGAAAATCAAAATTCACACAAAGATTTTAATCACACATGTTGCAACTTCAGATATTTTTCTCTTACCGACACCACACCTTTCTCTGCCCATCCTATTTCAGTCTTTGTGCATGGAGCTGCCAGTTTTCCAAGCTTCTTTCTATGAAAAGAAAAGATTATTCAAGCTTTAATAATATAGGTTGGGTATCCAGGCACAAGTGGATTAATGTTGTCTGTTACTTCACAGAACTGAACTTCACAGCAAACTAAAACACAAGATCCTGTATACAAACAGTGTTGGCTAAGAGTTTGTGAATCTGTGTTGCTAACTATAGATTGCCCAATTGAGTAAAATTTATTTTGGTGACATGGTTCAATTGGTTTTAAACTTGCTTAGGATTGATGAAAATGCATTTTCTTTTAAGAAGGCTAATTTCTCAACAAATGTCTTGGAGATGGAAGGCCTTTTTTTTCCCCCATACAAATTGTCATATATGCAGAACCTGTTATAATAACTTTCAGGAGGAAATAACGTGAATATATATATCAGGGCTTGATGACCTACTTTTTTTTTCATATATTTTTAGGTGGAAGCATGCTGTACATATCCAGAACTTGATCATCACATAGTAAAGTGCTTACTCAGAAATTTCCACAGTAGCACAACACTTTTCCTAATCTTTTCAGCTTTACAACTAGATTGTCCTCATTCTTAAGATAAATAAAAAATTGAAAAAAAAGTGTTAGGTTGCAATTTTCATCGTAGGGGGAAGGGGATTTAGAGGCTGTATCAGAAAGCAAAACATAGTAACCTAGGAATTTTACCTTAATTGTATTTGTGAGAAGAATTCTCTTGCAAACGGTGGTCTTGCAGCTCAGCTGGTTTGAATTCTTTTTTGCTAGGTCCACTCCTAGCTTGCTGTGCTGAAATTATATGACTGATTCATTAGCTTCTATAAATTGTTGTTTACCTTGTCCTTTGGTAAGAGATGTCTTATGTTCTCTCATCCATTTCTGATTATTTTAAAAATCTTTATAAATGTTGGGGGTTTTTTTTGTTGAATTTGTTTGTACTTGTGCAAATGGAACCAGCACCAAAAGACCGCAGGTCATAAGTGTGCTGCCTGTATTTATTTTGTGAACAAACACCATGACAAGGACTTTGTCCTAGATGTTTCTTTCACGTAATTGCTCTGCATGTAGAGGTATCTATTACATCATTTAACTCAACCGTATTTTCTATCAGATATATCTAAAGGACAGAGTCATTAATATAGCTTATTAGAGAACTAGGCAATAACAGAATCAACTAATTTTCTCCTTTAGATAGATGTTTTTTGTTTAGGAAGGCCACTGTGATTATTAATATATCTGAATTCTAACCAAATGTGGCAGTCCACACCTCGCCCCACCCCGACACAGCAGCATGTGATGTTTGCTGCCAATACAGTAGTTCTGAAGACTGATTATTTTTTGTACTGGCTTTTCCACACTTTAATTCCATGGATGTTATGAAAGGAGTTCCTTACACCACCATGAATGATGAGAGAATAAGGCTCTCCAACTCAGTAGTCTTTTGTGCATCTGTTCGACATTGTTCTAGACAAATGAATAGAGTTTATGGTTTAGGGTTACTCATATTTAACGTCCTCCCTATTACAAGTTTTCTTTCTGTGTGCCACTTATTTCAGTATTTATTCCTGTGCTTTTATACCCTGCTTCCGTCTGTCACTTCATATTTCAATGTGGAGTCTTGCCTGGCTGATACCTGGCAGTTATGATGGGGTATAAGGGGAGGATAGGAGCTACGTAGAACTTGCAGCTAGGCAGATTGCATCTTAGAAGGAATTACTTTCACAGGTTATTATTATTATTCCTTCCCCACCCCCATAACCGAAAACCCTCAGCATTTCATTGGTTACCTTAGCCTCTCTTGAAACGGGCTGAGACTTGTAAGTACAAAAACACAAGAGTATTCCTGAGCTCTAGCCCTGATTCCTGATGTGTGCAGGTTATGCAGGGTAAAAATGCTTTCATCTTCTCTCATCTGGTTTTAATTTTTTTTTTTTAATCCCTTACTGGGCTTAGCTAGCTGCTACAAATGCCAGTTTTATTTTAAATTTCATTTCAGATCTGAAGGCTTATGTGAACATTCAGATTAAATGTATGTTTTTTTTATTTAAGGTTAGTAGGTCATAAATAAACCAAAGCACTTTCCTTGCTATGAGCAATAGGGTCATGGTGTACATGAAATACCGCTTTTAAAAAAATTGGAACCTAACGTGAATTGACAGAGGTACATGAGGAAGTAGTTCATTGTGTTGTTGTAAAGGCCATAGGGATTTGGACTTCTAGAGCTGCCTGTTTTAGGAATAGATTAGATATCTTGCCTGATGACCTGTACTTAATTTAAGTGACTATCTTTGCCAGTCCTTCCAGAGGGCAACTGTGTGAAGTAGAGCATCTCATCTTCAGTCCTTTTCCTCCTCTTGATGGTCTGACCTAAATTGAAGATACGGGTGTTGTGCTGCACAAACAGACAATTACTTCAATGCTATGTGAACTGCATCTTTGGTTCTAATTAGTTAGCCTTTCTATCTTGACCTTGGTATCTTCAATCAAAAGACTAACCTTAACCATACTGGCTAGTACTTGCAACTGTTATGCAGTACTGCCATGCTTAACAGCTGCCTTATGTAACACAACAATAAAAGCTTTCTCTCCCTACTCGGAACGGTGGCTGAAGCTGTGAGGTACTGCCCTGCCCTGCTTACTGCCCCACCTCTTCCTTTCTTCCTTCTCCCTCTCCCACAGAAATGCTCGATGAAATACAAGTGATACATATCAGATAGGTCTGGCTTGCAGGCTACTTGAAGCAGCTGGTTTAGTACTTTTAACAGTCTTGCTGCTTGTACAGCAGTCAGATTAGTTAGGAACGAATACTTAAGTGAATACACAGATCTTGGGTTTGGGGGTTTCTTATGATTTTAGAGAATTTCCCTAACGATGCATTAAAACAATTCAGATTGTGCACTAATTAAAACAGTATGTTAACATATTTATATGGTAGATACTCTGCATGGCTAACAATCTTTCTTCTTTTGCTGGCAGTGAATTGTTACTGGAAGGTGGAGTTAAGACTTTTTGAAGGCAAATACTCATTTGTATGAAAGGAAGACAGCAGAACAATAGTGTTAATACTCATATTGCAGAGTTATCTCATGGATACAGTTGTTGGCTACTTCCATCTCCCACTTGCCCTCTCCCACAGTCTGTCACCAGGCTTCCAGTTATACACTTGGGAACAGGAAGAAATGCAGTGTGTGAATGTATTTTTAATTGAGCTGCAAAAGTGAATTCCAGTGGCAGTATCTAAAAATGGCACTAACACACTTGGGATCAGATTCTCAGCTAGTGTAAACTGACACAGCTCCATTGACGTCAGTGGCATCTGTGTTTACACCAGCTGGCACCTGGATGTTTATCTGTAAAAAAAAGTTAAGTAGAATGATCAGTTATCAGTTCTTATCACCTTTTCTGTTTTTTTTTGTATTTTGTGTTCCTCTTTTTTTTATTAAACCTTTCTCAAATGACAATTTTTCATGTTGTATTGACATTTTACCTGCAATAAATTAGCAATAATACTAAATCTCAGTAAGTACTGACACTGCTGTGCTTCCACCAGAAGGAATTAAATCCAGCTGACTGTAGTTATTAGAGATTCAATTTATTCTTGGATGACTTTGAATTATATGCTGAAAGTACAAATATACAGCTATCAAGAGGAAGTCCTTTTTCTGACAAAATGAAAAGGATTCATGGCAAGAACAGAATCAAATAACCTTTGTTGTAATCTAAGACTCTCAACGTATTCTACAAACAGTAAATGCAGTTGTTTCTGCAGTGTGTTGGAGTATAGCATTGGCTCCTAATTACTAATGCAGTAACTCTAAGGCCAATGTTTTTCGAGAAATCCAACTAAACGATCACAATGTTTTTATGTTGTATTCAACCTATGGAAACATCTTTGTAAACCTCTGTGGGGAAAAAAATGTTTTAGGGAATATTTCACCATTTACTGGAATACAGCCATCTCTAGGGAAAAGTAGCAGCTGCATAACATCTTGAAGCACTAGTGCATGCCAGCCTGAGACAGGAGGGAAAATTGTGATTGTCTTGTTTAAATTCTGCATTCTACAAGGCTGCTGTCTCGTACATTTTGGTATGAAGAAATCTAAAGTTTTGCAGAATCATCCTGGTTCTTGCTCATGAAATAAGAGGTGGAAAATACCTTGGCACGCCAGAAATCATTTTTTGAGATGAAATAACCACAAGACAGTTTCTTAAACTAAATCAAAACTTGTTTGACACATGTAGCCATCACAGAACAATCTGTAGTTCATTGAGTCCAATCAGAGTTCTGTTGGAAACTAGGAAATCTCCAAGTATGCTAGTTCATGTGCTTGTATCCTTTGACTATGTTTTTTAGTAAGTTTTCCGTCCAAAAATTGACTGTGCTGGTGAAAGTAAACTCTACAACAGAGGCTATGAGGTGGGATGTTGATTAGCCAAGCTGATTTAGGAACAGAACAAATGTGAGGAGCAGCAGTGATATTAGCTCAATCAAACATTTGATTGCACTTTCAGAAAAAAATTAATTGCAGAGTTCCAAACTATGCTCTGCCCATTAGAATTTTACCTGATTAATATTTTGTTAAATTTTGATATTAAAGACTCTTCCAAAACAAAATTTAATTTTAAAATACCAACGGCAATATTGGCTTTTTGTTTACTGCTTTAGACTTATGTACCTCAATCAATATAAATAGTTTCTCTTATTTAACAAATCATATATGCATTCATGTGTTCTAAATCGACTTCTATATCTGACCTATTAGGCCTGACTCTGCAATTTATTTCTTCACATTGTTAGTCCTGTTTGAAATTGTAAGAGTTTTCCAACATAATAGGATTGCGGCACTGGACCTATAAGCTTTGCTTTTTATTTGAAGCCAAGAAATTGGTGAAAAAATTCTAATACTGCCTGCAGTTTCCCAGCCTTTTGGATGACAACTCTCCACTCTTTGTTACTGGAACACATTACTATTTATGGAAGATATGCACATATTTCAGTGTCCATAAATCATATGCAAACATCTGTTCTTTAGATCAGTAGATGGAGTATAGTAACTGCTTTTTACATTAATATCCATGAAGTAATGCTCACTACTGACATTATGCTTAAACTTTAATATTTTGTGAAATATTTCAGTAATTTAACTTTTCAGGCAATGTAAGTCAAAACAGTAGAAACTGCAAACACAGTCTGGCATAGTTTTGTGTGGCCTATACCCAGAAAATGTCAAATAGAAGTTGTACAATAGAGGGGGAAGTATTAAGAGCAACGTGATCAACTCAGCTAAAACACAAGAGGTTCTGTTAGCAATTCTCTGTACTCGTTACTGCCTTTGAAGGGAATTTCTTACCCTCCCCTTTCCTGTGATAGCCTTAAACAGGCATCCTTTTCTTATTTCATGAATCTGGATTGTGTGTAGCAGCCGACATTTTTGTCTTAGTTCTATGATCTATTTCCCATGTGATCCTGCAGGCAAGATTCTAAGGCAAGTAACTGTGAAGCTGTGCTCAGAAAACATATGGTATGTGTGGAAACCAAGACCCTACAAGTTAAAATGTAAGATGTGGAAAAGACAACATTGTATGGTATGATGGGAGCTGGATGGAAAGGCAGAGGATAATTTTCTTGCTCTGTCTTCAATCTCTGTATTTTTGCATGAAATGTTTTCAGCTATAAAGAGAAGAATTTTCAGATGTGTCCCGTTAGGCATTTATGTCAAACATTTATTTGGTTGTCATGTGTACCAAGACTGTGGATTCATTATCTTTCAACATCTCCTTTGTATTTTGTATTTACTTTATGGGAATATAGACTTGATATTTGGAAGCTAGACTTACAAATGTCAGCATAGCAACAGAATTTTCATAGAATCAAAGTATGTATAAAGATGGAGACTAAAAATATTCTGTATTTCTAGAAGTTGAGTCCTACTGTAGTCAAGTGTTAGAGACTAGATTGCGGTTCTTTATCTGCAGGAGATGGGCTGATTACTTTTAACTTGTCTACTATTCTCCTTGGTTCCAGGCAAAGCTAACTGCCTCGAATGAATGGGAATTCCCTATCTTCGGATTTCTGGAGTATTTCAGTACAGTTCCCATGTTGTCTCTTGGGTTCTTCACAGTGACTATATAAAACACATATATTCAGGAAAACATTTTTGGGGGCTCTTTAAAGTGTTTCGTTTAGTTTGTGCTTTTGATTTTTAATTATTTTTGGAAGTTACCAGAGAAGGTGCTGTTTGAGTGCAAATTAGTTTAGGGATTCTCCATGTGTCTGTATCTCACTGCCAGAGCAGAGTGCATTTGCAACTGGCTTTAATATCCCATCCCCCTCTTCTTTCTGAGTCACCATAAGAATGGACTGTGAGAATTACCAAATTCAAATAATTATGGTCCTGCTACACAAAGTTCCTTTTGATCAAGAGCAAGTCATTTGAATCCTAATGTTTAGTGGGTAATACAGCCTCATAAAAGTGTAGTGATGGCTGATATCTCATAGTGCTTTGAACATGTGAAGTGCTATGTAAACAATATAGGGTTATTGCACACAACTCAAGCTATTAGCATTTGAGGCACACTGCCCCAGGCCCTTAGAGGGGAAATTGTGTCTTCAGTGGAAGAGACACCTTTCTGAATTCTGTCTGCTTTCAGATTAAGCATTAGGAGCTTTCTAGATAGCATGTAGATATGAAAAATATGATTCTTTTTCAAAGTACTGGATATTAATTAGAGGCAGACAACATTCAGTTAGAAATGTGATTCTGAAAATGCGTAAGGATGATAAATCATCACCTGTTTGCATTATTTCCTTTGCTGTTCTTGTATTTTGGCATTCTTGTATTTTTTTTCTTTGTGAAATTTTTGCATGCAAATCTATTTGTTGCTAACATACTCAGTATTTTTCATGTGTAATTTGAAACAGATGAGAGGCTATGTTTCATCTTTGTTTCTGAAAATATTGCCATACTTTACAGAAGTTAGACCTCAAATACCATTCTGAGAGTATGCTGAACTCTCCATGGGTGTCTGGGTGTAAATGTTAGAGAAATCTTGCCCTTGAGATGTTGGTACAAATTAAGAAAATAGTAGAAGGGCACTTGCTAAACAGCTGATGTCACATCTGCCTACTAGAGCTTGAAGGTACTGCTAAGCTAGGAACAAAGGACATAGGATTGATGGAATTGCCTGATTTTCTTCATTTTGACTCTCCATCACATTTTGTATGTTCTGATGAATAAAGGTTACTGCTTAGGACCCACAAGACACACCTATCTTGCAATCACTATAACATGCACTCTGGCATAGTAGAAAGGCTCACAGCATCTTCAGGGAGAAGAGGAAATTCCTTGAAATTTTTTTTATGCCAGTCATTGCTTCAGTTTAGAAACAAAACTAGGTTTTGGTCCACAGCTGGCCAAACATTCTTTTTGCCTTTTGGTGGTGTAATTTATTTTCAACAGCAGAGTCCATTCTAAAGAACTGTATTTTTCTGCTTGCTTGGGGTTTTTTGGTTTTCTTAGTGTCTTGAGCTAAGCTTTTAGGCATGTTAAATGATGTAAACAAGTTCTGGAGTTTAGTTAGCTATCTAGGAACAACCATTCAAAACAAATATGCTATTGACTCAACCCTACAAAGCTCTGAACACAGAGTAAGCTCAGACTTTGAAGGGACTGGGCACACAGTTTAAATATTTAGCATAGCAAACCCTGTTGCCGTACAATTACTTGTATCCAATGATTTACAGCACAAATGCGAAGTATAATCCCATGTACTCGGGGAGCAAATGCCTAGTTTGTTTAGTCTTTTTTGTTCTTCTTTTTGTTTTTATAAAGACCAACACACACAAACTACTTATTTTCTGCCCTGGCAAAGGTATTTTTAAGTAATGCATATTCTTCTAAAGAAAAATAGCCCACAATAAATAGAAACAAGATTGCAGGAACTGTTTATAACCGTTATTATCTTTATTGTTGAAAAAAGGTGCACCCTTAATGTCTTTAATCTTCCTGTAGTTTTGTGACTTTCTCAACATCCTCCTCCTTGTTCCTGTTAGGCTCAGCTGCCTTTTAAAAAGCTCTTTGCGCTCCAGTGACCACTTTAAACTTTCTATTGACAAAATTAATCTGGACTCCTAATTTATTTTTCCAGCAGAAAGTGAGTGTGGGTTGAAAGTGGTCATTGGCCCAAAAAACGATGGTGAGAATAAAGATGATTTTATTGGGAAGTGGGAGTGATGTTTGGTCTCCTTTTCTCTGTCCTTCAGTCCCCCTCTGCTGATGATTTCTTATAACCCTCTTGCTTCCTCCTGCCTCCCAGAGTCCCAGGACACTGCAGTTCTTACTTCCCTTCCTGAGGTTTCCCTTTTGCAGCCCCACAGTGGTGATGTTTCCCTTCTTGCTGCCATCTGCTGCAGTACGGAAGGGTAGGCCAGGAAATAATGTTTGGGATCTTGACTGAAACAGGTTTATGAATACAAATTGTCTCAAATCTGTGGGAAGACTGGGAGATTGGCAATGGAGTAAATGAGTGAGTGGGAGGAGGGAAAGCATGTATAGTCAAATTAAGTGGGGATTATTAAACCATTCCTTCTGCTTCAAATACGCATATGTGTGTTTTAAAAATGCATGTAAACACACATGCAGATATAGTTCAATGTGATGGAAGAAAGAGAAATGTCTCTTTGTTTTGGAGATTTGAGGGGATCAGATTTGTACATCTGTAACATCCAGAAGGCTCAAACGTAATCAAAACATTTTTCTATGCTACAGTATTTAATACTTTTAAACACACAACTTGTAATGGATTAATAATTTTTGGAGTAAGTGGATGGCATTTTATGTAGTTAGCAGTTTCTGTAAAAATCTTTGGAGATATGTTGTTACCATCTCAGTAACGACTCCTAATCAACAAATCATAATCTGGACAATCGTAGGTGACATCAGCTCTTCTGTGAAGTTTTTTTTCTGCATCAATACCTCCTTGAGCTTATGAAACCTTTCTTGTTTAGGTACCCACTGATTTTCTTGCTAAGGGAGTTTGAGGCTCACATTAAAATTTCTGTGCTGCTTAAAGGTGTTTTGTCTGTATTTTTCTTTAGAAAAATCTGGATGAAATTCCATTTGGTGGGAAGGCTCCATCACTTAAGTCCTATGGTAACTCTATACTCCAAACACCTAATACAGAGACATTATGCTGGCTTTTAGCGGATAGGATGAATTTCATTCTTAGTGAATGCGACCCAGGTGCTAAAAAGCTATAGCTGAAAGTGCTAGGTTAAAAGCATAAGTCAGCTAGGTACATAAATATTACATGGCTATATCTTTAATGGGTTCCTGTCGTAGACTTGCTTTGTTTAAAGATTTCCATAACCCTGCTGATTTATTGTGTTATTTCTAGAAATATGCTGTTAGCAGGAAACTCAGTTGAAGCACTTTCAATCATGTTGGAGGATCATTATACTTTCACTTGAATAACTAATTAGTTGCAAGAAATTAACCACTGCTGTTTAGCACAAAAACACTTCCAAGACGGGCTTTCATTTTTGTTGTGGAAAATGACCTCGGGCACTTGAGGAGGTGGGCAGAAGGGAGAAATAATGATCCTGCTGTCTTTTAATATAACTCTTGTTTTCAATTCAACTTGATAACTAGCAGGCAGCATAGCTGTCTGAATAGGGCACTGCACTTGGACTTGGGCTAAATATGTTCTAATCTTGCCGGTCCCATGGATCTGATGGCTGACCTCATCCCATTCATTGTAACTGATTTAAGGTTCCAAATACTGTCCCTTAATGCTGTGGGACATGGAATATGACACTGAGGAAGAAATAAGGTAGTAAATGGGCTGGAAGTAAGAATATGATATGACCAAAGAAAGAATATAACCAGTCTGTTCATGTCTCTGGAAATTATTTTTATTTTTGTGAAATGCAGATCATGCTTAATTGGCATATGAAGGTCTAGTCTGAGTGTCTTGCGTAAGAGCTCAGTATTATTATCATACACTGTTCACAGCACTGCTAATATAATGTAAGACACAGTGAAGTGAGGAAGAATAAAGGGCAGCCGAAATAATTAACAATTTGCCCCATTTCTCCTAGGGCAAAAACTTGAAGGAAATTTGAAGACAAATGGTTTCTGAGGTCAAGATTCTTCTCTAATATACAGAATCCATTTAATGAGGCAGTAAGAGTGACAAATCCTGGTCACTTTTTTTCCTCCAGAACTGTAATTTCACCTTTGCTATTTGAGAAATATACGTATAAAATATATTTTAAATTATTAAATAAAAGTACATCTTATGATGTATATATGAGTTGGTTGTCTCCTTTCAGTCTTCTCCCTCTATTGCAGAGGCAGTGAATTCCTCATGTATTTGGAGCAAAAAAGAAGTATCATCCAGTAATGTGAGGCCAAAGGGGAGGGGAAACCTACTGATATTTCTTGCTCTCCCCTTCCTTCTCTCTACCCACAATTGCAGGATCAGAAAGTCAAGTCTTCAATATGTGTATCTGAGGTGCTGATACAAAACTGCTGGGAATTATTCAGTGTAAAAAAGGAGTGGGCTGCTGTAGTCATTACAAACTCCTCTTAAATACCAAAAATAAGGGTAACACTACCCCATTCCTGTAATACTTTTAACACTTTTCCCCTCTCCTCTGTTCTTTGCCGTCTTTCCAGTGCTTACTCTCAAGCACCTATTATGGATACCTGAAGGTTGTGATTGGAATCTCATTCAGCTGTTTATGATTACATTGGATTACCTGCATAGTATAAATGTTTTCTGAAAATATTCAAATAATCCCAGTACTTACTGGATGTGGGTTTTCTTCCGTGTTGTTTTTGGGTTTGGTTTTTTTTGTTTGTTTTTTTTGGGCTAAATTTACACCTTATTTTACTGGCACATGAGAATACACAAGAGACGAAGGTCACATCTGACTTCCTTTGCAGGGGAGGTTTGCATATGAGTGTGCCAGGAAATCTAACCTCATGTAGATGAAAAACAGCAAGTCTGCCTTCTAGAAAGAGGACATGAGCACTGCCTTAACATCTTCAATCAAACCCATGACAGCATTTTTCTTGGAGCTATGGGGCAGACAATTTCAGGTTGGGCATGCTGCCACTAAAACAAATTGGCACAAAAATAGGCAGCCCAGAGCTTGTATGTGTGTGTACATGTGTGTTTACACATGTGCAAGTCACTCTGCATCAGGGTAGCTCATTAGGAAAAAGGAAGGGAGAAGGGCTTAATGAAACTTCTTTACTACTTTCTAGAGAATTACCTACCAGGCTTTTAAAAACAATATTACCCTGAAATGCGTGCAGGGAATTTCAAAAGGACCAAGGGATTTTAAAGGATTCCTCCCCTTGACACTCAGGTGGAATTTCTGCTAGTAATTCCAGTGCTTTCTTTTGTGCATCCCTGACAAGTGCAATCTGAGTACAAGAATATCACAGAAATGTGTTAAATGATGAATACTACGCAATAGCCTAAGGTTCTTTAGTTCTGGTGCCTGTCGCTCATCCAAACTATGTAGATACTCGCACTTTGTAGTAACACAATTGAATAACAGATGACTTAATATAAAACCATTAACAAACATCCAAGTTATAGGCTGTTGACAGGTATCTCAATTTTCCTTTCCCCTTTAGAACATGTTCTCTGGTTTGCTCCCACTACCTAATTTTGTTTTAGTTTTTCATTTTGATCTGTAACTGTTCAATGAGCTTGAAGTGTCTTCAAAAAATAGGTGCTGACTTTGAGGGTGGTTTCAAACTTCAGTTTGGACTTCTGCCTGCAGTTCAGATTGGGTTCATTTGAGTTCGTACTCAGATCTAAATCTTGAAACTCTTTCATACTTGCATTCTTATAACACTTGCATACTCTTATTCATGCCACACCAAATACTGACTTGCTAATGTCCAGGCTTCAGCTGTCCTTATGCTGTGGAAAATATACAGTCCTTCATAGCCTTGCATAAAAGAAGTGGAAAATGTGTAGTTAAAACCCCCTAAATATATCTAGGCAGAAGAGAATGTAAGACTCCTTAAAGGAAAACCTTTGAAATACGATTAATATAAATAGGCAACTATGTCTCCCTTGCATCTACACTTCAATTATTGGATGAAATCACAAAACACAAAGGCTGATCATGAAGGAATCAACAGCAGAATAGCCCTAGGACCTCTTCACCAAGAAAATGTGTCTATACAGACTGTTCAGCCAAGGCTTTGAGGGAGAGGCAGAGAAATATGATGTTAAGTGGATTGTAGGAAAAAGCATGTAACTATGTTCTATTTTATCCATTGGGAAACTCCTATGAATTAGCTGTCTGTAAACGTAGGTAATTTTCTATTTCGGTAACTGCGCATGCATGTAGCTGAAAAGACCGAATAAATGAGAAAGCTGGTTGGGTTGGTCATGCATTTGAAAATCCTTGCTTTGATTGAGCCTGTGTTGAGCAAACCAAATGTGACAGGAGTAGCTCCTAAAGTGTATTCCAGGTGATTTCAGACAAATGGAAAGAAAGTTGCACTGTGCAAATTGAAAAAAAGATTCCAAATTCAAGAGAATATGCTTTCTTGCCTGGTATATCCAGTAAAATTTTACAATGCACATGGAATCAAAGCTTGTACATATCATCAACCGATTCCATTTCGACATTCAGTAACAAGACATGGTTGCCTTTCTCAAATGGTCAGCAGTTTTTCATACAGAGCAGGGTGGTGATGAATTGGAGTTTCTGTAGTTCAGAACTCCTTATGTGTAGCGAATTGAGTATAAATTCACTGTCTTTATAATTACAAAGACTCATTGGAGTTTCACAATTTTAAGTGAAATAAGGATGGTTTTATTAGTCAGAAAAAGCTGTACTTTGCAAATTATATCGTGTATCATAAAAATTAAGAATTAAGTCTTTCTTGCATTATGGCTTCTTTGAGCCTAACGTGTTTAACTTATATTAGATGTTTGTCAGAGATGCATAGAAGCTGAATGATGGAAAGGGTCTGCTTTCTCTTAGATTTGACGTTTGTCCCAGGATTTTTCCCCCCACTGTCTTTAAATAAATAAATAAATAAATGTAGTCTTGGGGTTTAGGACCTACTCTTTCTCATTCTTTCTTGTGTTGTTTTGAACCTTTGTGTAGTATTATTATAAATTATTTAATCAGCGTCTTTGAAAAGCATCTACCAGGCTGCCAGATTCCTGATGTAGAGAAACTAGATGGTGCCAGCAATCAGTCACTCTGTGCTAAATATTGCTGCTGGCTCCAATCCCTGTCTCTCAGAATCTGTAGAAGTTAATCTTCTGTTCTTTGGTGGAGAGATGGCAGGATTTAAAAACACCATCTGAAGTTGCTGTTACATAACAAATGTCTCGTCATCCTGCATGGTCAAGGAGTTAAACTGGTCCCTGGTCTCAAATACTAGCAAGGTCCTATTTTGTTTCCTTTTGATGCCTTATATGACACGGAATGCTTTTATGCTCAGCTACTGTGGTATTTGTCATTCAGTTCTTCACTTGCCAATACTTAAGTTCAGTGAATTTAGAAATTCTTCTGTTTTAAACAAAGCGTTTTGCTGCCAATCAAGTCTAAGCATCAACATTAGACTGCCTTGCACATGCACAGAATGACAACCAGCAGAGCACCTATAATGCAGTTCAACTGCCCCTAGCTTTCACCACCCAGATGATGTCTGTACATTGTTGGCATACTGAAAATTAAAATGGTGTAATATTACAACTAAGCTCAGAAAAATAATACTGAAGCTAATGTGCAAACAAATCCTTTCACAATTGTAAATACATCTTTTATTTCTGGTTTTTATAGATTCCAGGGACCTTCTCAAAAATACAGAAGGCCATTTGGTTGTATGAGAAAAAATAGAATGGATTTTCCAATCACACTTACAGTATGCAAATAGGTTTTAGTAGGCATTTAAAATAATCATTACAAAATTAGCCTAGTGTAAACCTGATCAAGCTGCATTGTTTTGTTTAAATGTGTTCCACAGCTGGCTTAGGTGCTTAACTAGTGCATAGTACCTAAATTCAAAATCTGAATCCTCAAAACACCCTCCTCAGTGCTTGTCTCACTACAGAGGTGCCCAAAGCCTCTGGCCACCAAAATACATGCCAGATGACTTCTGTGTTGCGGAGGCCAGGCTGGTGCTGAGCACCCCTCTGCAGAAGTGCCCTGCTGGCCTCGCTTCAGTGAGTCTCACGCAGCCGGCTGAAGGAGCATGTGCCTTTGCCTTCCCCTGCGCTGCCCAATCCTGAGCACAGACGTTACAGCAAAACCCAAAGATCAGGGAAGTCGGTGTCTCAGTTACCAAGGAGTAGCTAAGTGTATTCTCTACTGCCAACTGAACATTTACCTGCTCTTTGCAAATTGTGAAAGCTTATTGAGGAGGCATTTGAGGGCATATCTCTGTCAGACTATGCAGTTGTAGGTAGCGGGGAGAATTGGGTTCAGAATCCCATTGGTAAAGCTGGAATTTGAATCCACATCTTCCATGCCATGGGTGGGCAAGGTATTCCTTGCGGGAGGCAGTAACAGTCCCTCCTGCTTTTTCAATTGGGAGAAGAGTGTTTTCAGGGCCAAACTCCAGGTAAGAGTTCCTGGTCATATTGCTGTAATGGCAGCAACATTAAATCTGAAGTTTCAAGGCTGCAGTTCTAGGCCTATGAATCTGTCTATTCCTCCATCTAATTTAGAAGCACTCTCTTCAACTTGCAGACTTCTAAGAGTCCTCTTATGTATGCAGTTCTTTAAGCACTATATATATAGCTGCCTAGATATAAATCTCTATGGATATTTTGGGTAGAGATGTTTGGAAGATAACTGCAACATTTATTATTTCTGTAACTTCAGTCCTTTGGTTCCTCTAACCTATCTTCAGGCCTTCCCCACCCCTCTGCCTGCAATTAGAAAAAGGATATAATGATTGTAGGGGTTTGGTTGACTTTTCTTGTCCTTAATCAGGTGGCTAATATATTCTTTGCTGGGTGTTCCGCTTTATTCTTAAGCCTAACTTGATATCGCTCCTTCTGCTGAAGTGACAGCTCCTGGGTGATACGTGACATGGCAAAGCCAAGAAATCTGTGATTTCTCCAGCTGGATAGCTCTCCAGGAAGAGGTTTAACAGGTAAACCAGAGCCACAAAGTCTGCCTTCATTATCAATTATTATATTAGCTTCAGCTGTTAATTCTAGACATCTAATGTATGAACCCATTATTTAAGCACATGACTTTGACAGGTTAAAATGTTAACGTATGTACCCGAGGGTCTGAGCAGGACTTTTAGAATGCAAATTAGCTTTTATCTAACCCACACTGAAAGTA
Organism: Falco rusticolus; assembly: GCF_015220075.1. Taxonomy (NCBI): domain Eukaryota; kingdom Metazoa; phylum Chordata; class Aves; order Falconiformes; family Falconidae; genus Falco; species Falco rusticolus. The sequence continues at coordinate 34,838,854 of NC_051197.1, forward strand.
AACCTGAGAACATAAAAGAAAATAATCCTATGTATCAAACTACGAAGTTTATTTCTCTTTATAACTCTGCCAGCAAGTAGTTGGATGGCCCAAATGAAAACAAGGAGGTTTATTATATCTTACGAGCAATTTTTTTTGAGTTAAAATGATGGGAAATAGCTCTGAATAATATTTCTTGTGTTAAGATTATTAACACAGAGAATTACTAGTGGGGTTAACCTATAACTTTCAAGGCAGTTTTCCTCCTGTGTTTAAAAACAAAACAAAGTTCGAGAACCTTTATTTTGATAATGTTATGATCCACCTTCAAGGTATGGGAGTCTTAAGCCTCAATCATAGGCAAAGTTGAACCTGAAAAAGTGCTATACAGCTTTCTTGCCCCAGGTATGCCAACTAGAGCCTGTCTTAAAGGAGGATTTTCCTTTTCAGATGGGGATTTTCTAGGGAGAGATTTTTCCTTTTTAATTGACTTTGGAGGGAGTTAACCATGTGTTTTGAGTTTCCTTATCAATGTTCACCTGCTTATGTTGTCAGTCTGCTTTATTACTGAAACTTTATGGTGATATTTTTTGTGTACCGTTCAGAAGATCAGGTAACTGAAAATAATCTAGTTCCTCCTTTCTCAGATGCCTTTAGGGATACTTGCAAAAACTAATTGTAAAAATGTGCTATAGTATGAGTCTTGCTGACTTTCATTTAATTTTTTTGTTGTTGTTAATCTGAGACAATGAGGGAGAACAAATGTTGCTTATGTAAAATGAGACTGAGAGTCCAGAAACATGGAAAACATGTCCATTCTTGTGAGAGGTGTGGTGTGCAAGAGCTTATGATGAGGTGCAGCTGAAGAGCTGTTATGACTAAGATGGATGCTGCTTAATACAGGTCAGGTAGAACTACTGTTTCAAATTGTATTTCTTCCCTTCACCTTCCCTGCTTTTTCTCCTGCCACTGCAGCATTGTCCTACATTTTCCCCTTCATGGAAAGGGAAATTCCCTTTGGGGGGGAATACTAGCTGACAGCAGAAGCATGCTTCCAGCTGGATGCCAATGAAAAAACCCAGAAATACGTTGCAAAAATGCACTGCGAGAAGGAAAAAAGGGAAAGAATCACCTTGGGAGCTATCCTGTTGTGAACTGTGGCAATGTGGATTGCATCACAAGGGGTTATGTGTCTGTGGCTTATGACAAGTTGGTAATTATAAACTGGAGGCAATTCAGTGCACCATTTATGTAATTTCTTGTTAAACTCTTCACAGATATTCACTTGAGATGTGATTCTGTTTAGGTTTGGCTTTTTCATCATACTGTATTCACGTTATTTCCTGCTTCTCTTACATTGGAAAAGAATGCTTGTCCTAGATCAGGTAATAGAGACATTTATTTCAGGAGCAGAATGCAAGCACAGATGCTTCTATGTGACAAGTATTCTTGGGGTTGGTTTTGGTTTCTTTCCTCCTGAAGTATGGGTCTCCATACTTCTTTCAAATCAGACATAGGTCCTTAGATATTTAACAATGAAAGGTGATTATGTTTTAACTGCCAGATACATGATTAAAAATGTGTGTCAAAATTTGCAGCTTCAAAGAGAGGTCTCAATGAGCTCAGCAAAATAGTTCATAGGTTATGCTAATCTCATTTTCACTCTAGAGAGTATATATGGCAAATTGTCTGATTATAAAACTAATTATTAAACTGATATGGAAATTCTCTCTACTGTAGTAGCTTAAATTTTATTTTAATTTGTTTGATTTTTATATCATTAAATTTACAATAGTTTTTAAAAATCATAGGTACGGTAGCCCTGCTGCAAGTTTCTCTACAACTGTACACATCTGAGTGATGATAAGCAATGAAAAACTCAAGAGTGGACAGTTTTTATTTCATTGTCCCCTTCAGTCCCATTACATACTCTGAATACACATGCTTGCTACTTGACTATGCAAGAAATTATTAAATATGTATGACTGGATTTTTGAATATACAAATTGGGTATTACAGACAGTTGTGCTACCCTTGCATGCAAGCTGAAAAATGGAAGAAGGCAAAGAATTTATTTAGAGAAAACAGGCAAATATATCTGAAATACTTAAAACAAATGAACACATAGAAATATGTCATCAGGAAATTCAAAATTTGGTCACTGTGAACATTACTAAATGTAAGCAGATCTGAATAAAGGGTGGTCTTTGAGTCACTAGCATAATAAACTTTTTTGAAGGTAGAGAGTGAAATATTATTTTACAACATCAAATATTTTTATCTGTTTGTTGAACCTCCCAGAGCAAAAACTTTCTAGGTAGTTGAGAAGCAAACCAAACATTTTTGCAATTTTTTGTAAAGTTTTGTTTCCTTCAGCACTCTATAAATAACATCTGCTTGAAAATTTACTGACGTAAGCATTTAATTTTCTGTCTTTCTATACAAGTATTGAAGAATGCATGTATTGAAAAAGTAGTATACCCATTTCACTTTGATACACCCTAAAGTGAATAATAAATGGCATTTTTCTTGGATTTAAAATGGAAGAGGATATGAAAATAAGTATATAAAAATATATCTAATTATTAATATTCCTGACAATCACAGAAACATATAGTCTAACTCGTGATTTTTAAGAAGGGATACAGAATGTACAGATCATTCTCACTTGGTTTTGGTTTTCCCTCTCAGTCTTCTCACTATTCTGTCATAATAGTGAATTTCTATTGATGAAGCCTACAGGGACACATCACTAAATTTAAAAATGGGCCTGATTTCCCAGTTCAGAGCAGGGATAGAGGGGAAGGTATTCTAGTGTTTCTCTAGTAAGCTCTTTCATTTTATACCCAAAACACAAATTGCAGCCAGGTAGCAGTCAAGCATGAATTAAGTCTTTATCATGTAATAGCACATCTTTTCAAGATCTACTGCACCCCAAGATGCAAGCCCTATGTAGATCTCCAGTTCTTAAGCAATCAAACTAGTATCTTTTAATAGACAGCTCTGGAGGTTTGTTATATTCAGTTATAAACAGTGAGCTGCTCCAGGGTTAGCTTTGGGCTAAACAGTATGTCTTCAGGGTAGGTTTTCAAAAAGGCCTAATGTTACTTTACTTTGCTCTCAGTGAAGTTAAATGGGAATTTTTATGCTGACTTTTCAAGTTGAATTTAGGAAATTCAGCTTCTGTGCAAAGAGGATTTTCAGATCAAAGGGTCAGAACAAACCATCAGTACTTGGAATGAATCCAGTCTAGGCTGACTGCACCAACTTCTGAAGAGCCTTTGAGGCAGTTCTAGTGAATGACATTGGTTTAAAAGAAACTAAATATTAGTAAGGATTGATGAATGTGATCAGATTAAAACGATGCAAAACCTAAAAGTATCTTCAAAGGATCATCCATGGCTAGATTCAGTGATCATTAAGTCATTTAACACACCATTATGTTGTGGTCTAGACTAAATTGAGAGCATTTACCAAGAGTTACCATGGGGTTGTATCTGATATACCACAACTATTTCTTTTCACACAGGGAGATCATAAGTCATGAAGAACAGTTGAATGCTATAGCTGAAACGTAGATGCTCTTCCACTTTAGTCACTGACTGATAATGTAAGCCTATATGTAGAGTTATTATTAAACAAGTGTTTAAATTTTTGCCTTGGATTATTACTGATGTGTCAGCAGGGGCTGCTATCTCCATTCTTGGTGATATTTAAAAATTGATGGGAGAAGGCATTCAGCACAGGGTAATGCCAGGTTTTGCTCTGCTTTGAGCAGGACATTGGACTAGGTGAGGTCCTCACTTATTTCAGGAGTGTGTCTGATTTCAGTTATTCTGTGTATATATCAATGTGGCTTGATGGAACTGCTCCAAAGGCACTTCTGTTGATAAAGATATTTTGGATAGCTCAAGATTTTAAAGATCTACTTCTACACGTTTTCATCAGTTGCTTGAGAGGAACTTGTATATCCAAAGTATGCTCTGAGCTTTCTCTTCTAAAGGTCAGGAAAAATACATACCTCTCTCTTACTACTGACACTATAGAAAAAAAAAATACATTTGGGATCTACTTATGTGTGCATAACTTTCTCCAGTGCCTATAGTGTGGTGGGAATTTTGTTGTACTTTAACTGTGAGAAGGGGTGAGTGAATAGCTGAGGGGAGTTTTGTTTGCTTTCATAATCTGCTATCCAGTGCCAAATCAGGGTAGCTTTGGATGACATTTAAAATGGGGTGCAGGGGGGAAATAAAAGACATTACATTGGAGGGGAAAATGAAAAGACATGAAGAAGTTAGGTCACTCTTAAAAAATACTCTTCTCATTTGGGAATAAAAGTAACATAATTTCAACATTTCAAAGGAAAATTGCAGGCTAATTTTTTTTCTCTTCCTTCCTGTCCAGTGGAAACAAAAGTTTAGTTGAACTGTTTAATATGTTCAGTTGCCCTAGATAGTCTTGGCAAGTTTAGAACATGGTCAAAAAACTTGATGGATTCCTGGTATTTTGCTCTTCTGATTTGAGACTATGCTTTTAATAAGCAAAAATCTATATGGCATTAGAAAAAATAAGTAAATACAGAATAAAGTTAGCTGACTGTAACTTCATGTGATTTTTTTCTACTTCTTACGAATACTTTGAAATGCTAACTTGAGGGTCTGAGTGTTCATATTGATGAACTACACATGTTATATTGCAGAGAACTGGAAATCATGAAATCTTGAAAATTTTTCATTAGATAAAAAAATACTTTAAGTAGAGCTGGCTGTTTGAGGACAGTAAACAGTAGACCAGCTTGTAGGAGCAGACACCCCCCACCCATTCCCCTGCCCAAAGCAGTTTTGTGATCTTGAAACAACTTGCTTTGTGTTTCTGAGATGAAAACTTTTTGAACACAGGGCAAAAATCCAGATTCGTTAACTAACTTTGTTATTGACTACATATGACCAGTACAATTTTGTTAGAATAATTTAGAAAAATAAAGGTCTTGGATTTTGTTACACAATAGTTTAGAAATTTGAGTCTATTCTCTTTTAAGATGCTGTCAAAGTGCAATTGTAATTTTATCAATATTTGTTGTTCTAAGTAAATGTACATATGTACAGGTCAATAAATACCTGCTTCTGGAAAAGTGTTTCAGTACATCCTGGAATATTTTACTGAAAGTGGAAACAAAAATTACCTAATATTTAAAAAACAAAAGAAACCCAAAATCCCAACAGATCTAGCTTAGAAGTTAAAGTGCATTATTTCTACTGGCTTCCCTAATGATATCCTATGTTTTCATTTAAAATTCTCCAGGAATGTTTTATCTAGGTCTGTACTATTTGTACCTCTAAAAATTTCAGTGGTGTAAACAGGAGCATTGGCCGTGATGAATGAAGTATTGCAGCTATCTAAGAAATTTCAGTGCAGTCTAAAGATAGACTTGTATCTTGTATCTATTCTTTGGCAGAGAAAGAGGGTGATTGATGAGAAGTACAGTATATGAAAGAACAGTTAAAACACAGACACAGTGACATTATAATACAGTGTCTTATCGGGTGATGTGGTGTTTTGACTACATGGCTGCAGCAGGTCTATAATTTAAATGCCATTAATGGCACAAAAAGCAATACCATGGAGATGGGAATACTGTGTAAAATCTCTGGCTCTGTACTTCCAATGCAGATAAAACAGCCCTTTGAACCTGTGGTGCCAAATGTTGTCCAAAGTTACCATTCTTCAATGAGGAAAGCAGTTTTTGTTTTTGAGGCGTTTTATTTCTTCCCCTCCTAGCACAGACAGACATTTTCTGTTTAGATTGCTTGGCTTGTGTCACTACAAAGATCCCAAGCAAAGGGAGGCTGGTTGTATTTTGCTTAACTCATCCCATTCACACTTCAGTACAGAATTCGCTATTGTGAATAGTCATGACTATATTTTCTTTGTGCTCAGGGGCTTTTGAATATGCTTCTTTATACTGTTGCTAAAGTAGCACACAGAATGAATTTCACCAGAAGCTACTGGTGTACCAGTAACAGAGTTACACATAGTCCTGTGACTGCATCCGGGTTATAATATCTCATTTGTTTCCACCCGGCTGTTGTAATGTTCTCTGCCTTTTAGACTTCTGGTCCTTTCCCTTGCTGTCTCTTTTTTTTTTTTTTTTTTTTTTTTAAATTCACTTTTTAAATTACAACTGACTAGGTTTATGTACTGAACTTAACTGTGGGTAAGCGCATATTTCTGTACTCTCACAGAAGCCAAACATTCAGTACACCTTGCTGTAGTGTGTGCTTGCAATTGTTTGCCAAATTGGAGTGAGTCTTTCCAGAAACAGTTCCTGATCTTTGAGAACCTAGCAAAATGTGTACAATGTGTTAATTGTGAAGCTCTTTTTAAGCACGTGTTTCAAAAGAGGGGAAGAAATGCTGTGTAAGTCAAACTTGTTCAAAGTGCTCTGCCATTTCTAGCAAGAGACTCTCGTAATAATTCCATTATTTCTTTATACTGAATATAAATAACTTATATTCATATAATTTATAGTATATATAAATTATATATAAATAAATGCAAATAAAAGAATGTGGCCTTTGTAAATTGCACTTAGGCTTTTTTTTTTTTTTTCTTTAAACTGGTTCACTGTATATAAGGCTGGTACTCTACCAGGTATGTGCTAGCTGTTTCCAGTTTTGGCTAAGTGGATGGACTCTTCTCAAAATCGTCATGCAGTGCTAGCAAAGTGTAAATCCAACTTCTATTCTTTGAAGAAATCAAAACTAAATAGTAATAGTTGCTAAAGGGATAGGTAGGGGGTTTCAGAAAATTTGTCTCTCTTTATAAATACAGGCCTCACATTCTGAGTGTGGTAAATGAGTGCATGTATGTATGCCTTTTCTCATGTGAAAATGAATCATACCTAAAATTCAATGTGTATTTCTCTGCTAGAAAATATGACATGGATCTACTTTGTACTGAAGGTAAAGAGAAATAAAGCAAAATAAAGCTACTGCATTAATTTAGAAACTTGGGATCTTAGAAGGTATTTATTGAGAATTATCTTTATCTGGTATCCCTCATGTGTAGCTACCTCTTTGAAGCAGAATCTTTCAAATCTGTGATCATCAAAATGGCTTTCTACTGAATCTGTGCATTCACATAAAATTCAGGTTCTTCCAAAACCTAGTACTAGAATGTGCAAAAAGAAATCTTATCACTGCTTTGGTTTTGGAAGGAATCTGATCAGAACAGTCAAAATGTAAAAAGGTACATTGGCCAAGTGAAAGCAATTGTCTGTATTTTATTCCCTTCTGAGTACTAATGAAGAAAGATTTCACTCAAACCACCGTGTATGGCTACACAGTTGGTACTTTTTAGTTTTGGCAGGGGCAGAGGGGCTTCTTCAAATAACTCTTTAGTGTCTTTAAACAAAGTTTCTTTGTTGGGAAGTCCAGGAATTTGAACTAGAAAATATGCTTATAAGTTATAAATTTTGTAAGGTTATGTTTTATCAACTTCTAACAGAAAGTGCAACAGGTATAACCTTGGAGTATGCTGGGGTACTGCACTACTAGCTTCTCTCGTAGAGATCATTGTTTTCTTATTACTTGGAAATGTCATGAGTAAAACATCAAAATTCTGGTTCTTAGGGTACAATTACTGAGAAAGGCTTCCCTTTATTTCCTCTTCTTATATTTGTTGTTAATTTCTTCTCTCACTGCCTTGCCGATGTACTAAGACTTTATTTTTGTCAGTCTTTTGATAGTGCAGCAGAAATCATGCAAACAAAACTGAGATTTCTTGTATTCTTCAGTTCCTACTTTTTTGGTTTTGTTTTTTTGTTCCTTGCTATCTCAGAGGAATCATTACTTATGAAATCTTTTGGCTTAGTGTGACTATGCTTTCTCACGATGGTTAGTCACAGTGTTTAAAACAACCTATTGTGTACCCACTACTGGAAAAAAAAACAGTAGTTCAAATAACTATAGAGGCCTCTGACTTTGTGCTGAACTTGCCCACTTCAGTGTTTTGCAGACAGACTTGTGTGTGTGTCTGCACACACAGCTCATGGCTTATCACATAATATTTACACATATGTGCAACCTAAAAGTGTGAGTTTTGGGTAACAACTTCCATTTCTGTTGTCTTTCCATGTGCAATAAGAATGGCAGGAGAGGCCTTTACTGTAAATGTAGAACTATCTTAAGTCAGTTGCTGAAAATCCTGTTGAAGGGGACTGTCTATTTTCAAAATTCTTACAGTTTTGTTTGTCACTTTTGAAAAATGATGATTTCTTTCTTAGCATCCTCATTACAAAAGCTTGGCTTGGCAAGCTAGGAATTCTTTCCACTTGTTCTTGAAACCCATAGAAAACCAGAATTTACCTAAAGCTTAATCACCTATGGATGGAATCTCCTTCAAGTTAGTGGAAGTGTCTGTAAGAATAGTAAGAATCAGGAAAAGCTTAGGGGTATTGTCACAGCTGCTCACAAAACAAATTGCTAATACCTGTGATGGATCACAGACTTTGAAAGAAAAGACCAGTGGTTTAATGTTATAGCCATAATCTTCAGGTCTTGAAGTTGCAACATGTTCTAGTAGGTAATTTAAGCAAAATGCTAGAAAAAATTGCAGTGTATTTGCATCACCTTCCCCCACTTGGCCTAAATGTCTTCATAATGCTCAGAGGGATTGGGCATAAGTACCAGATGATTTTTTTAAGAACAGGAGAATCCTTTGAAATTAAAAATATTTTAAAAGAATATTTCAGAAATGGTCATATGTTTGCCCATATTAAGTTATTAATAGATTTGAAACTATCAACTTGAATAGCACAGAAGCAGTATTCTGATTTCGTTATCAGCATAACTTGTGCCCTCAAGATCAGAAAACATATACTTCATGGAGATGGGCTTCTACTGATCTCTTAACTGTAGTATTATTAAAGATACCGCTTCAAAGACTCTGAATGGAAGAAGGAGTTATGGTTTTTAAAGTAATGTTGCATCTAATCTTTTTCTGTACTCTGAAAACTATTGTAACAGCATAATCAGCAGAAAAATTAATCAGTTGCTGAAAGAAGTGGAAAAATATGTAGAAAGAAACCAGAAAGTTCAAGGATTAACTAGCAATTTGATTAAGAGCATTTGGAGATGCTAGGACAGTGTGCATGTACTTCACACAGAATAGTCAGGTAGTATTTGAGTAGTATGTAGTGCCTATAGTGGGCGTCCATGAAGCCAAATGAGCAGTAACATAATATTTAGTGAGCCACAGTCCAGAGATTTGCTGGCACAGGACAGAAAAAACAGTAAAGGTGTGGATGTGCATGGGGGTGGAAAAAAGCTGGAGCAGGCATGGCAGCTGTTACGGTAAGAAGCTAATCTCACCTGGCTTGATTTACCTAGCATGGATCAAGGTTGCAAGTGGTCATTTCCCTGCTGTACAATAGTGTGACTGAAGAGAAGTCAGTAATTTTTCTTGCACTTGTTGCCACTACGCCTCTGTGAGGAATAACATGAAAGCAAAGTACAACTTGAGAGATGTAATGGCTAGCATTTTCCCAAGCTCTTTTTTGAATAAGATCAGAACATGAGTTAGTAAAAAACCTATTCTTCCTGCTCAACTAATTTTAAACATAGAGTGAAAGTTCGCGATTTCTCCATGTCATACAAATGTATTATGCACTTAACAGAGCTTTTTTTTAATAAATGCTTTGTACACAAGTAATTCCTTCAGTAACCAAAATGGTTGTTGCTTTGCTTCTAAAAGCCCTGAGTATATTTTATAACCATTAGAACCCCAAGGAGAGCACAGTTCACTTCCTGATGTAGCGGTGTAGTCCCAGCTGCCCTCACAAGAGCAGAATTCCAGATGTTCCTGTTTTGCTGTATGGAGTGCTGCTGTAATTCTTGGACAGCAAGGATATGATTTGGCTGTCTGACCATGTTGTATCTGTTGAAATACTTCCAATGTGGTTGTAGTGATGTGTGTATACAGTATGAAGGGAACTGTTTTGGATTGCAATCTCTAAATGCATTCGTATTGCTCAAGTGAGTGTGAGAAGTGCTTAGATTTGAAGACGTAATAATGACATCTCAAATCCCATGTAAAGGGGAAATTAACTAGTATGTAAAGCATCATATAAGGTAACATAGCCAAGATTATCACTTGGCATTCCTAGAATCACAGAACCATTTGCATTGGAAAAGACCTTTGAGATCATGGAGTCCAACCATTAACCTGGGACTGTCGAGTCCGCCACTAAACCGTTTCCCCAAGCACCACATCTACACATCTTTTTAAATACCTCCAGGGGTGGTGACTCCACAGCTTCCCTGGGCAGCCTGTTCCAGTGCTTGACAACCCTTTCAATGAAGAAACTTTTCCTAATATCCAATCTAAACCTCACCTGGCACAATTTGAGGCAGATTCCTTTTGTCCTATCACTTGTTACTTGGGAAAATAGGCTGATGCTCACTTTACTACAACCTCCTTTCAGATAGTTGTAGAGAGTGATAAGGTCTCCCCTGAGCTGCTTTTATAGGACACAAAAGCTTAATGATGCTTGTATTCAATAAAAACAAAGAATGTAGGATCAACTTTAGCTGTGGTTGTTCCCATCTTTTTGGTATTATTTAAGAATAATATGATTAAGTGTGTGTGTGTGTTCAAACTTCTTGAACATGTTCATAACTGGGTTGGGGGCTGATCCTGGATTCCTTCTACACATGATTCTGTTAAATGCTGTGGATATTCTGGCTGTGGATTATCTTGTTTTAAATTATCACTTGAGATCATTTAAATGCTTTTAAATGCCTTAGTGAGCAGTTGATCAAGGGCAGAAAGCTCCTCCAGTACTAGCTACAAATGCCACTTGTGGCAGAAGAGGAATACCAAACAAGAGTTTCTTTTCTGTTCCCAAACTGTGTGGCCACTTCTATTTTCCTAATCTTGTTAGGCTGAAAATACCTTTTTTTTTTTTTTTGGGTTGGTGTTTTTTGGGTTTTTTTGTTGTGTGTTTTTTTTTTTTTTTTTACAAGATGTAGCAAAACAGGACCTTGATTTCAGGTGATGATGCTGATGTATTATTGTAATATAAATTTGTAATCAAGATTATATTAGCTGCCAACAGTATACAGCTCCACCTTCAAGATAAGAAAAATGGAGATGATTCCTGGATTCCCAGAATCCTACTTTGTTGAAGAAAGACTGGAGGTGCTAGCATGAGCTTAGCAGCATGGAGAAAAGGATCTTTTCTCTCCCTTCTGGGCATGTAGAGTTCAACATTCACTTTGCTTTGTGGTCTAGGTTTACTACTAAATGCTCAGGCAAGCCCTGGGCTTTTCCTAAATGAGGCTACAAATGTATAACTTTTAAATTCAATTAGCCCTCTCCTGTTTTCTGCATATTGCATCAATTATAATGGAGTTTACTTGGCTGTGTGAGAAAGGGAGCAGGGGGGTTTCCTGTAACCAGCCCCCTTCTTTCCCCATAGTCCAGTGGAACATCTGCGTCTTACGTGGCCCTTTGGCAGCAGCAGGTGTCTTGCCAGAATCTTAAAGTGTATGTTGAGCCTAAAGGGGAGATACTGAAAGAAACCCCCACCAGTTCAACAGTAAATACATGAGTGAGTTTCCACTACCTGATGTGAGACTCCTTCAGAGTAGGAAGAACACCAAACTGTGCCGTGCTTTGTGCAATACTGACATAATAGCTTGGCCCCATGTGTTTCTTCCACAGAGTGATGCATCTTCTGAGGTTTTTGGTCTTCTGTAAAATGCAAACTTGAGAGACAGGAATCCTATTGCAACTACTACTAATACCAAAAAAAGTGTCCTAAGGAAACTGCTATTCACAAGAAAAAGAACAGAGTGCATTTCACACAGCAGTAGAACTGATATTCTACCATTACAAAGAAGTAACAAAAGTGAAGACAAAACACCTAATAACTGCCTTAAGGAAAACCATCTTTGTTAGGGTTCAAGCACAAGAAAATACCTGGCTTGCTTTGAACAGCAGTGTTTTTATAACATTTTTGTTGGATCACAATCTTCTTTCTCTCCACTCTGATCCAAAAGTCTAACTGTGTTAATCTAACAAACTAACGTAATGCTTGTAATATGATTAAAGGTATTACTAGAATTTATAGAAAGAATGTGTTTTTCTCATTCTGGTAGAAGTTTTTCCCTGCAACTGCAGATGTATACAAAAGTGTAACTATCTGCTTGAAAATCTATGTTTTTTTCTCCCCTGTGGGGAAAACACAAGATGTTTTAAGAAATATTTTTTTCAATGAATGCTTTTCTGGGAAGGTCTTTTGCATGAAGAGAAGAAAAAAGACCCCTTACTTACTAGCTTTGTGTTTTTGGTGTGCCTCTGGAAAGTCAGGGCTATGTTGCTGTTGGAAAAAGGCCTGGAAACCTTGATTTCCAATACTCTGTGTGAAAGTCTTAATGATTGGGCTACTATCTATCTGGAAAGGGATCAGGGTGACTAGTTTTTCTCCTCTTTCCTTTTCTTTCGGGGAAAGGAGGTCATAGCAAATTTTAAAAATTTAGACATACCTCTCTTCAGTCTAATGCAAAATAAAAAAAAATTCAAGATTTTTTTTCTCTCTCTGGGAAAGAGATAGTATTTTTTAATCGGTCTTAACAGTAATGCGTAGATCCACTGTTCATGTTTCTAGTAAAGTAAAAAATACAATGATGGTATAGAGTTTGCGCGTAGCAATGAAGTGAAACAACTGTACATGGATGGAGAGAAAGGTGCTGTAGCTATGGCTGAAGAGCTCTGCTTGGAGCAATGGAAAAATATTGCATTTATTCCACTGAGTCTTGCAAAGCATCTTGTTATCTGTGCACTTGTATATGTACTTATAATTTCACTTTATTTACACGTAGTGAAAACTAGACCTACCGTTGACAATGTGAGGTCTGCTTTAAAAAATACAAAACCAGAGAGAACAAAGTGTGAGGAAAATCCTGTTCATAAAGCCAAAGTGACTCTTTATGGAAGAATAAAAAATAATCTGATGTACCTGAATCTTTCTTCCATTCATACAAAATTGTGCAAAACCTTAGCTTAATTTTGTTGACTGTTACAGCGTGTCTTCTGAAGTATAAATGCTAACTGAAATCAGTAGTCTTTCAAAAAGTTCAGCATGCATGCTAAGATATTAGATATTTTTTTAAAATGTACTTGAACACAGGTATGTCTGATTTTCTTTAAAGCCTCTATCAGTGAGGAAAAGAAGGTGATGGCTGGATCATGGTCCCATAGGATGCACCTCATTTCTAGTATTTAATGTTTTAACGTTCATCGCTTACATGTGTGTTTGGCTGTGCTTCTGAATCATTACTTTGCAAAAAGAAACGGACGCTGCCGTCCATCTCCAGATGAGTTTCCACCTTGCTTAAAGATTGGTGCTTTTCTCCTTTTTTCATTCTCCTTTTTTCTTTAGAAAAGATAATTTTTAATTAGATTCTGCTTTCTGGATAAGTTGATCTTCCTTTTTAATTCAAAGCAACAAGAGGAAGTAGCAGTGGGGTATACCTTGATCTCTGAAATACTTCAGTCTGTGTTTAAAAAGTCACAGTGCTGTAACTTTCTCTTGAAAGGCTGCTGTGCATTCAGATGTTTGTTGGCTGGACTTGAAAGTATGCTTTGGATACTGTTTAGAAAAGTCTAGAGCCCCATAAGTGCAATATACAATAAAAGGAAGTAATGCTCAAGACCTATTGTGTGCGGATTGCTACTAACTGATTTTTCTCTTAATGTTTTCAGCTTGCTGACCTGGAGAAAAGGCCATTTCTACATTTTATTTCAGGTATGTGAAAATCTTCATTTTGGGTCCTTTTCTGTTTTGCTTTGACCTGTTTTTACAGTTTTTAGTGCTGCCTGTTTAACACGTGTATAGTGAACAGCTGCACTACTGAGTTCCTGCAGATGTTGTGAGCCAGTATGATTTTTATAACTGTGTCTGTGATGTTCAGTCATGGAAACCTTGATTTAGGGCAAAGAAATCATATTCACTCACGGATGTCTTCAAATGTCCTGACCTAGACCTATTAAAAACCAGTATGGTATTTTCTGGCACTCTGAACTGAGCTGTCTGGGATGGTTTTCTTCTGTGGCTCCTAAACACATCAGATAAAGTTTGGAGCCATCCAGTAATTGCACGTTCCAAGTTCCTTTTCATGTCTACAGAAATCCTGTTAAGGTTACCTCTCTTAAGCTGTTAGTAAATATCATCAGATAAAAGGCTACGTACTCTGAATTTCTGTTCTTTAAAAGTCCATTAAATAAAAACAGGATTACCAGCTGACAGACTTCTGAGCTCAGTTTTAGTGGGCAGTTAACAAGTACCGGTATGGCTGCTTTGGTTTCCTGATTTGGGGAGTGGAATTCTGCTTATCAGATCACCTCTATTTTCCTGATTCCTTCATGCATGAACTCGCCCTAAAGGAGAGCCCTCTTTAACTATATTTCCTTTATTATGAGTTCAAAATACCCATTAATCTGAAAATATCTTCAGTTTGTGTCTATACTTTGGTTTAAGAATTTAGTATATTTAAAATTCATAATTGAGTTTCTTTTCAAGATAAATTTCAGAAAGACAAACCTTAAAGAGACCTGTATGAGTGTGCTTATCTGGGAACTAAATCAGATGTTAGGGATGTATCATCATGTGTGGGTCTGGAGTGGGCAGTTACACTGCAGTGGCAATCTTTCATGTGGGTGCGCTGCACAGTCATTTGCAGGACTTAATACCTTACTTCATATAGGTTTCAAGTGGGTTTGATGTTCTTCTTGCTCTGGAAAAATGTTTTCTGTGGCATTTCTTAGACGTCTTTCTCATTTCTCCCATCCCTACCATCGAATCACTTTATCATAGGTACGTATGCAGGACTGTCTTTTTTTTTTTTCTTTTTATGGCAGTTGCTAAATAATGCTGCCAAGTTTTTCAGGTCAGAAATGTTATCAACAATTCACACATAATTTTTTAGAGACTGATATAAATAAAATCAGTGCTGCTGGTCAAGAGTTGCAGTGAGGTGTTTTCTAGGGAGAATAGTAACAGTAAAGCCAGGATTCGTTGGTCCTATTCCTTATGCTGGTGCACAGCACAGTCTTTTTGTCCCTTCTTTATGCCCCACCAAAAAAACTTGCTGCAGGTCCCTCCAGTTTGGGGGGAATTAGAAATATAAAGACTTAATATTCAATCTTCAAAAGTAGTTTTCTAGCTATTTTCTTTGCTGAGATAGGATGGAAACAATAAACTAGTGGTAAATGTCAACTAACCACTAGACTTGAAAGAACCAGCAGCTGGCTTCTGCCTATGAAACAGAGAAACTGTGTGGGAGGATGTAAAGAACCTCCTCAAATACCCACTCTAACAGAGGGGCTAGGGGGAGGAGGCTGCACTGAATATGGGTTTTAACCTTTAAAATTCTTTTGCTGTTCTCTCATATTCTTAGGTTTGTATGAGAACGTAAAGTGGCAATTGATTTGTTTCAGGTAAAGGCAACAGACAAACGCCCCATGCCACCTAAAATTAATTTCTGGTAAGAAATGGGGCACTTAATTTGCCTGGATCAATTTTCTTTCTGTTAAAGATTTATGGCATGAATCTCATAAACATTTTTGAAATGTATTTAATGACTAATTGGTTGCAAAGAGCTTGAGTGTGCCTCAAATCAGATGCAATGCTGCAACATTATTAACAACATTGTTTAGAGCAGTACTGAAATGGCAGCACTTAAAAAATGCATCTACCACAAATCTGAAATGATGGGTACGTTTTGAATACAAATAAACATAGGGAAAATAGATTGGGTAATATTCATTCATGATGTATAAACTGAGCTCAAAAATAGTCCACAGGTTTATGCTAATATAAATTGAAGCAAATTCTAGGTTGGCAACACTGTTTGATGTAAAAGCTGTCTAAGCAAGGCAAATAATGTTTCTTCCAACAATAAGTTCATACCTGTTGTAGAAGAGAAACAAAGGACTGTTTTAGCTTGCTTTTGTTGTTTAAGTAACTTATTTTTACAATATTTCATAGATTCTTCATCACTTTCTGATAGTGAAGACAATATATGATCTCACTAATTCATGGCACAATGATTTGTAACTTATTTTAAAAAGATTCAGGATAAACAGACTAGAAACTGAAGAGAGAGTGAATTTTTTCTAAAAATAGTGAATTACAAGACGCTTAACCAATATATCTGAAAAAAGTGGTGGCAATCTGTCTGGCCTTTAATCAGAGAACTTTCTGTATCTAGATGCTGATTTTACTGGGCAGATGAAACTGCTCTCAAGGAATGGTAAATATTGTTCGGTATGGGCAGATTGTTTTTACATGTTTGATGAGCAACTTTCATAGGCAAAAAAAAATATGCGTAGAACTGCAGCTCTGTTATTTCATCTGCTGTTCTTTTAGAAGCATAATTTCTTGTTTGCTGACAACTCCCACTATGGAGCACTTGTCCACAGTCCCAGGAATTACTATTAACTCCCCAAGATGGGGGGTGGGAAATTAGAACTGGTGAGCAAGGGCTGGAAGGGTACCAGCTGGAGGATATTTATGACAGATAAGAATAACAGGAAGAAAGAGAGAAAAATAGATGGTCAGCACTTTTGGCTTTTTTAAAAGTGGGGTGCAGATGACTTGCTGTTATGTTTTTGCAGTGTCTTGTCTGCAGACTGCTGGCTTAGTCAGCCACATCTTTAATTTGCCCAGTCTACAACAGCTGTTTCTGCTGCTACCACAGAAAGAGAAATTATAGTTTCCAAGCCTTCATTTCATCCCTCTTACCTATAATCCTCAAGTTCCAGTCTGTCTGACCACTTGATTAGTTTTTTTTAATTATCAGATCTTTTGGGGGACCCTTAAATTTCTTTTGCATATACAGAAACAGCCTTGGAAACTCTTGATGAGATGAAAAATATCTTGCTGGGGATATAAAATGGCACACAGTGCCTAGAGTGATGATCTCCATAATTGAGATTTTCATGTGCTGTATTAGAATACATCATTTACCTGGGGTCTTGTTCTTGTGAAAAGAAGACGTGTTGAGATATTTAAGAGCTTGTCTGTTTGATTCAGTCTCTACTCTGTTCTGTTGATTCCTCTGAAGAAGGCTTATGGGTTTGGCACAAAATACACAAAAAGCCTGAAATGAAAACTAACATTCAAATATTTCTGTGCAATCTGTGGTTCAGATGTACTTACTTGATTTGCCCAAATGAGACAAGGCAGAGTTTCATAACGATCTTTTGCTTGTACCTGAGACCAACATGCTGCCTGATCATTTGGCTGAGGTGGCACATTGTTAATGAATTGCTAATAAACAACATAATTTGGGAAGGTACACTCTCCCGTAGAATGTAATAGCTCTTACTGCTGCAAGTATCTTAATACAATCGAAGATAACAGCTTGTTTTAATCATTTACTAATTGTATGGCACAACCAACTAATCTCTGGGATGTACCTTGGAGACCCGATAACATGTTTCATCGACTTCTGAGGAACAGGCACAGATGATGTTGGTCAAATTGCTCTCAGTTCACTTCATTTGCTGGTCTGCAGCTCTGTGGTGATTTGTCTAGAAGACAAAGAAATAAAGGATTTTGGGTGATAGCTCAATAGATCAGCTGATAATTGGTCTTGACACTACGTAAGGAAAAATCACTAGTGTCACTCTAAAGGTCTGAGTGGTTTTGTACTATTTGTACAAATTCTTTTATTATGATTTTCAGGTAAAATATGCTGTGCTTCAAGTTAGCTCTGAATGAAATTAGATTATTTGGAATATTAAACTGAGACACAATACTGTGAATAAGCCTTATATTTCCAGTAATTTAAGAATCATAAATACATAGGTCTGTGGAATTTTTTTCATGCTGTTCTGGTTTGCTGTTCTTGTTAGATTATTCAGACACAAAACAAAAGTTTGCCAGAAAACAAGCTCTACGCTTATTTTTCAGTGCTGCAGACAGATACTAAACTTTGTGTGCATTGGTCTTTTTTTTCACAGTGTAGTTTTGAATCAATTTTCTGTCTTAGAGAAAAATAATGCTATTTAAATGCTCAAATACAGGTCTAGGTAATAGTCTGATCTTTACTGGTAACATGCACCAATCCTGATGAAATCTGCAAAGTTCCCACAATTTTTCAACAGCTCTGAAAATTGTCCCAACCTTAGCTTGTAATGTTCAAAGGCACCCAAAGAACTACATAAATGACTATCCCCTGTCCCTGAAGTGCAGTGGATTAAGTGATGGGATTCCCAAAGCCTTCTAAATTCTTGGCATGATGGATTGAAAATACCAGGGCTCGAGTAACAAATACCTGAATTGCTTGTTAAAGCTACTTTATTAAATGGAACTCATGTAAATAAGTCTAGTATCAAGTAAGTATGGTATATTACATCTAAAAAGAAATATTTTCAGATCTATGCTTTTCAAGTCTAATTACTTTTTGAAGAGCTTGTGGTCTGCAAAATGCTGTAATTATATAGCATATGCTTAAAAAGACTGGTCTGTAGTATTAACTTTTATGCAGTTTCATGGAAGACATTTTGAGAATTTTGGATCCATCTTGTTTAGCTACACCTTCTCCATTTCGATTAATGGAGGAACATGCAAGTTTGAATTCTTCAAATAGCTTTGAAAAATCTCACATTTGTTATTTGTCTGTTTTATAAGACATGAACCACCCCCCACCCCCCACTGCCCCCCAGGGAATTAAAGCACAATGCTTTAATTACATAATGCCCATTAATGCTAATAAATTTTATGCTAAAGACTTATGCTGTACTAATGCCAAGTAAAACATAAGTCTCCTTTCTTTCCAAGCCCTGTGCCACATATTGCCTGGACATGCAGTCATTCAAATGAACTCTGTTGAAATGACAGGCATTAGACAAGGATGCAAGATTTCCTTTTGACTTTCAACGGTTTTTATGGGTTGAAAGAATTCTAGGATTTTATCTTCAAGTAATCTTTAAAAGCATTCAAATAGGAATAGTGTTAGCTGAGTGAGGGAACAGGCTGCTATATAAAAGAAACCAAGTGATAATGTTTTTCAACTGCTGCAGTGTTTCTACAATCTGATATGACTTGTTTTTTCTCAAAAGATTCCTTTGTAATGGTAGTCTGAAGAATGAGTTTACCAGCTGCATAAGAGAAAGCATGTTTATAACTCCTTATTCATAAATCTTGTTTCTTGTTTCATTCTCTGTTCTCTGTCTCTCACCTAGTCAGTAATTGCAGTCCTTCTTTTCTTTTCAGTATAGCTCTGCTGTTAGTAGTCCTTCCAGAACTAAGTCATCTTCTCTTGCAGTATTTCTGGAAATCAGTCAATCAAATCACTCTTGAGCTATGTGTTAATGTGAAGCAGTTCTGCTTTCTGCGAGTGGAGTTCAGGAAGAGGTTGGGATCCCCTTTATGAGAATTTGAAGGGGGGGCAGGGGAAATGTATCAGTAAGAGGATTAAACTGGTACATGCAGACTTTTTCACATCTAGTACATGTAGTGACCCAACATTTAGAATCTTTTTGTACTAATGAAATGAAATTGTGATGGTGGTTTGGTCTGGTTGGGAAGAGAGACCAAATGGGAATAGCTGTGTATGAGGAGGGTGGCATTTTATCAGAGCAGATAAGAGGATTTTGTGGCAGCAGCAATGTGAGATGAGGAAGGTTTGAGTGATGGATGGTAAAATGCATTAAAAAGAACAAAAAGCATTTAGATACTGTCTGGCTATGAAGACTTAGGAAATGCCTAGACTTAGCAAGTGGAAGGATAGTGGGATCAGACAAAGGGATGTGAACATTAATGAAAAATAAATGTAAGCTTGTAACTAACGTGTAATGTTCAAGGTTTGTTCTTATGCTCCCTGTCCTTCACCTCAGATGTAATAAGGGTTGTTTCTCAGCGCAATCTCTGTTTTTTTCATATATTGTTCTTGACTATCCCAGTCCCTGTATAAGATTCGGTTTTGATGATCTGAAGTGGTTTTATTAGTTAGTCAAAGGATTAACTGCCCTTTTTTTCTTAAGCCTGTCTTCAGGAGCAGACAGCGGGGAAGAGCGAGGGCTGTGAGGCAGCGCATGGGTTCAGACTGAGAATCCGTGCCACGTCCTTGTCCTTGTGGCCTGAGTCTGGGTAGGCAGGGGGGATGCTGTGGTGTGCGGCTGGGCCGAGGGAGGGGGCACACGAGGGCGAGGGGAGCGAGCCGGGCTCATTGCCTGCGGGGTCTCTGCAGGGCAGGGGGCCCTGGCAGCTCTCTTGTAGAGGGCTCTCAGTAGTTGTGTTTTATCCTCAATCCCAAACCTGTCAATTCAGGGCATTAATAACATTTTCAGGTTTTTATTGCGTAATGTTTTCTGTGTTCTGTTTATAAAACATAAGTGTTTCTGCTGAAAGAATGAAGACTTTGGCTGAATTTAGGTAGCTCTGTTACCAGATAGGTAAAGGCAGCTTCACATACAAGAAAAAAAAAAAAAAAAAAAAAAGGCTTTTATAAGCAGAGTTTGTAAGACAGCTACATGCTGGTGAGCAGTAATTATCAGAGCTGGGAGCATTTTGAAAACCTTACTGATGACTAAGCCTGTGTTTTACACCTCTACTTCCCATATTCTCAGTCTGGAGGTTGTGTTATTTTTAACAGACTTTCACCACTGGGTCTAAATGGATTGGAATAACACTTAAAATAATCAATAATTTTTAATCTTATATACTGTTGTTATAAATGTCATTTTTATTATTAAATTAATGAGAAACTGGGATTGTCCCAAATCTTCCCACCATCAGTTGAACCTTTTCCCAACTTTCTGACTTGTTTCAAAGAGAAATCATGTTCTTGGTTTTTTTTTCCTGCTCTGCTTGCCTGCATTCACCTCACTGCTGATCTCCCTGCTCTTGGACAGACCCGTTCCAGCTCACTGATGAGGGCCAGTCACGACATTGTAACAAGCCAAAAGTAGTAAACTTGCTATGAAAAGCTTGCAAACTTGGAAGTGCTTAGGTGCCAGGGTTTTAAACTCATTGCAATTTATTAATGACACCTTGGGGGAAGAATCTTTTAATAGTAAACACATTCAAACAAATTTGAGCTGAAAAAAAGCTGGATTTACTTTGTTTGGGTTGTATGTGCACTACAATATTATCAGGAGATGATTTAGAGCTCTAGCAGTGAACCCTTAGCTTGGATCATGTTGGACTGAAGGTTCTCCATGACTGAAAATGTTTTTCCAGCTTTACGGGAGCCCCCCTGTTCCCCCCCCCCCCCCCAGTACTTTGCAGTTTAAAAAGAGCTGTGTGTTAAACAGCATCTGTTGAGATTACTGAATAATCAAATTCGATTTCATTTTTTTCTTAAAACATTCATTCCTGCTCTGCTTTTGAAACAACACACGTGCCAGCATGCTATTCTTCTCCCGGCCGGGTAGTTTCTACATGAAATCTACTTTCCCTGAGAAAATGGAATCTTTGTGTCTTTGTCTCCTCAGTAGCTCTCAGGCATGTTTTGGCAGGAGCTCCGACTGTCGAGGCACTGGAGAGGAGGGGCCTTGCACTCATTTGTCAGCTTTTCTTGCATCTGTAATTTTTGTCCACTCAGCAGTACTGTAGGGGCTTAAAAAGGGGGAAGAGCTTGTAGCTTTTGAAAGTCAACCTCTTGAAATAATTGCTGGACTGTAACAGTTTGGGAAAGGGGTGTGTGTGTGGGGGGGGAGAAACTACAATGTTTTGGCTAAAAACGGCTTTAGGTTTAAGGTTTTAGCTGCTCTCCACTTCATGCAATCGCATGCCTTTTCCTCACATACATCTGTACAGGCAATGGTACTGTGCTTATAGACTTATCTTTTGTGAGTTGATAAACAGATTTAACAATGATGAAAATTATTTCACTGGTGTTCAAGACCTGGTTGTTTCTAACCAAGAGCTTGATTTAAAGCATTTAAAGTCTTCTCCAACTTTTGTCCGAATCTTTCACTGTAACCCTCCTTCATAGGCCGTGTGCTTTCATCTCTATGTGTAATGTAACCAAACAGAAATTAGTTCTTGGGTTTTTTTTATTAGAAGACAGATTCCTTCATATTAAAGAAAGCATTTTTCCTCTTCAGCTTTTTATGGAATATTAATGTTGATCTCTCCTCCTCGTTTCAGCAGGCTATTTAAGCTCTGGGCTCATACTGTGAGCTGTTAATTAATCAGTGTGACAGATGAAGAAAGTATCCAACTATGAAAGAAAACCTTACTTCAGTGACTAACAATAAGGATGTGAGCCCGAGTGATTTAAAGGATTTTTTTTTTTTTTTGTGAATGCAAGATAAGGAGTCTAAGCTGTATGAGGTAACGAAGGGGTTTTTTGCTCAGTTTGTGTCTCTGCACAAACATTAAAGGGCTCATCAATATTTTGTCTTGAAAAGTCTAGACAGGAGTTAAAAGAGCCTCTCCTACAGTTTGAAGAGATCCTGTTTCCCATAATTAATAACAGGAAGCAAGTAAATAAGGCTTTACTGACAAATGAAACTGCAACAGTAACATGTATCCAGAAACATTAGCTCCTAGCTGAGAAAAGTAGCCGAGGTCTGTTGGTTTTAGTGTACAGGAAAAGATTGCTGTGAAAGCGCATTAGAGCTTTGCTAAAGTCTAATTCAGTTATGTGATAGCGGCTTAAAAGTCTGAAAGTAATGATCGTGCATTTTAGTCATTAAGAGTGATTCCTGACCTTTGTTTACATCTGTGTTATAGTTCAAGAACTCTCCCCCCCCATCATTATTTAAAACTCTTTGAACTCAAAAGATTTTCATGTTTATTTAAAAGCTACCAGAAGGCATTTCAGACGTTTCCTGGAACAAACTGTATATATGTACTTTAGGAAGATAAGAAATGAAAAGAAACTTAAGGAAAAGCTTTTCTTTTCTTCCTTTTTGAAGACTGTATTTTCCCTTCAGGAGATACTTTTTCAGAAAGTAGTTGGAAACCCTTCCCCCCCCCCCCCCCCCCCCCCCCCAGTTCCTCTTGTTAAAATCAGTTAAACAACAAAAGGGGAGTTAGATCCTCATCTCTTCTGTACCGGTGTAAAACCAGAACAGTGCTATTTATTTCACTGAGCTGTTAAGGTCACTGCAGTAACTCCACGTTGCAATGACAAAAAAATCCCCCTTGCCCTTGCCTGCTGTACTTAGGACTTTGGGGTTTGGGTTATGTTGCGAGGGGGAGGTTGAAGGGGAGGAAAAGGAGGAGGTTTCTGTGTGTGTGGTTGGGGGGGGGCAGTTGTTTTCCAAGGGAGCAGTGACTGAATGCAATATTCAGAAGCACTGGAAAGCACATTTAACACCGTGTTTGCGCTGGACCTTATGTCAGGTTGTTGAATTACGGGTTCATTGTTTGGCATGTTCACTATATGATAGAACTGTGTAATACAGACTGTATGTCATCTTAGTGCTGACCTTGAAAAGGGAAGAAAAGTGAATTTGTTTCACTGATTCTTAGATACACTGGACAGTAAATTCCTACTTTAGCTGCTCAAGTTACAGTTAACTATAAGAATTAATTTCTTTTCCCCTGTAGAAAACCCAACAGCTCATCTACTAAAAATTACAAGATAGGCCCAAACAAGCCTGTTTGTAAAGCTAATGGTTTTCCTTTTCTGTACATTCTAGAAGACTAACAGACATTGCTGTGCAGGAGCATGGCGATGAATAATAAATGGTCTGTCCATAAGACATTTTGGGAGGAATCAGTAAATTCAAAGACGTCCCAACATTGTATCTCATAACTTTGTTTAATTTTTCCACTGAATGTAGCTAATACAATGAAAGCAACAGGCTACATCCAAAGAGAAGACACAGTATTTAGAATACTTTGTCAGGTTAAAACATTTACTGACAGATATTCTTTTATGGGTGACGGATTAAATGAGAGATTTGAGCACAGGGTACCTAACTTTAAGCATAGGCTTTTTCCATTCAACTCAATCAGATTATGTTTCCTTAGTTCATAGCTGGACTTTTGCTATTTTCTGAATGCATTTCCTCCCCCACTGAGTTCTGTCACCTGGAATCATACATGCCACTATCCGGCTAGACTTACAGCTTTTAAATGAGACAGCCTGTGGAACATGGTACTACGTGACACAAGTGCTTGGGTTCTTAGTGCAAATAAATATCTCAGATGTCACTTCAAATGGCTATTATAATAGGAAAAAGTCAAAAAGACAACTGTTGAAGATGTGCTTTCAGGTTAACTATAAGGTATTATGTCGAGTGTTTTTTTCCCCCCCTATCTCAGAACTGTAATAACTAGTCAATTCCTGAGGGGACTTTATTGTGGACAAGGTGCATTTTCTTTACCACAAAAAAAGTTCCATTACGCAGCAAAGCTCTGAGGACAAGTATGTGAATTTTTGATTTATTTGGGAGTCTTGAAAATCAATTGTGTATATACTATACATAACAGAAATTTCTAATCCTAAATCTCTGATTAAAAAGAAAACAATATACAAGACTTCTTAATAAACAACTTGAGCATCTTCAGTTGTACATCCCAGTGAGAATTTTCACTTTTGACATGCATTTTACCTATACAGACCTAGTTTAACCTAAGAGACACTAGGATGAAAAACTACAGTCCTAACAGGACTGAATATTGGTAGAATTCTGTTATCTTAAACCTTACAGGTACGTAGTTTCCAAGTGAAATTGTCTTGATAACTAGCAGCTTGCAGGATATTATCTAGATTTCCTGTTTATTTTGTGTGGTATTGGAAGTATCTATCACCTTGTGCCTCTTTCCAAAAAAAGGAAAGCTGTGTTTTATAGGGTTTCCAGAGTCCACTCTGTTAAAGTTAAAAGGTTCAATATAGCTGTAGGTACCCCAATTATACCACGCCTTTTAACACAAACTTTCTTTTTTTCCTCTAGGGTTTTTAATTACTTTGAGCATATCTTCCTGTGTGGGTGTTTGTGATTGGACCTGATGCATTCCTTTTCCACCATTTTAAAATATCTTTGATATGTCTAATTTACTCATAGGCAAATAGAAGTTATTTCTGATTCAGCTGTAGGCTCTTTATAAGAAACCAAACTAAAGTGAAGGAGAATGCTTTTCCATTAAACTTCAACTATTAAAGTTTCTAATTACATTCCAGAATATTATTTAAGTATTCTAAGGGTTTATTTTTATAGTGCTTCACGTTAGGGTAGGAAGTCTTTTGCAAATCCCTTTAATTCACAGAAGCTGGGAAGCTCTGCTTATTTCTTTTAAACAATACTCTAATTTTGCCACAGAATTTAAAGACGATATTCCCATACCATCCTTTAAAATGAAATAATGATTGTATAGGTGAAAACATTGCAAATTACTGTGAATGTGTGAAAGTAGATGCATGCAGGTGGGTTATGACTTAAAGAATTTGCCTGAAATATTGCTTTTACCATGACTAATATTGCCCAGCTTTTAGAAAGTTCACCCTACTGCATGCAAGAGCACTCCAGGCTGCCAGTAAGCAGCGAAAAAGAAAATGTTCTGGGCTACCAGCAGGTAATAAAAACTATGGATTGCCAATGGGATATGGGAGCTCAGACATTTAATTTTCAAAGGTGTTCACTTTAGACACTCAGTTTAAAAAGTACTTTAAACTTTTGGTTTTGTGTCTGTAAAATATGGAACAGAAGATACCTGCTAACATTAAAAGATTTTGGAAAAAATACTATTTTCTGTAAAGTGGCAGGCACTTATTGCTGCATTTATTTTAGCAGAAAGAGCTGGCTGATGCTATAGAGTGGAGAAGAATCCTGTCTCTCTGAAGTCTTTCTCTATCGTATATCCTAGCAAGGGGTTCAGAAAGAGGGGCAATGCCCTGCGAGTCCACTGTGTGCCCTCTACCATGACAGTCAGTAGTAGTGTCAAAAAAAGAGAAATAGCAATACACCGAATGCTGCTTCTGGAAGGGAAGACTTTTGCTTTACATACAACAATAATTTGAAAACAAAAGTAAAATTTCTTGCAGTACCCATTTCAACCCTCAAAGACTCAAACTGACATGTACCACTGTCAATCAGAGTAGGATGTAACAAGGTGTAGTAAGGAATTACACCTTTTTTGGCAGCAGAGGAGTAAGGGAATACCTGCTGCTGCTATTATTTCTTGATGTCCTAGTTTAAGCTCAGACTCATCAAATCAATGTGTACGATGTTCTTACTCCTTTAAACACAACTACCTGTATTTTTTTAAAAAACCCAAGAGATGGAAATATGTGATGATGAAACTGGAGTTTTGTTTGCTTAAATGTTCACATGAACGTTTGTATAACTGCCTTGAGCTGCTTCTTTGCCGAAGCCTGATTTCTCCCAGGTAACCTAAATATAATGTGAACAGTTAAATAAGTGCTTTTTGTTTGTTTTTTTTGTTTTTTATAGTAAAGCATCTAGGGGAGTCAAAATAAAGGTCAAGGATACTTTCCCCTTCCACTGCTCTTTTTTTTTTTTCCTGAATGGGGTTAATTTTCCATTGTCACAAACAGAAAGTTCTATTCTCTTTTGTAAGCACTTTCTTCTTTCTTGAAATTTCTCATCTTTTATTAGCTTGTATACTTGACATACGTGTAGCAGAAGCCTTCATTTATGATATAGGAAGGGAGTTTTGTTAAATAAGGAAACCACAGACTTTTACAATTTTTGCTAAGCTCTGCACAGTACTTTTTCCTTGAGTAAAGTTAGTGTAGGAAGTGGGAGCGATATGGTGAACTTGTTTCATGAGTACATAAATCATAACATTCAAGAAGAAATTTTTGTTAAATAATTTCCTTCACAGTATGTCACATGATATTCTGGTGCATGCAGTGAGTCTTGGTTTTGAGTGGTATGGTATATAATACCTTCATTTTACTAATTAAATTAGCATATATAGACATTGCCATGTAAATGCTCCATGCCTTCAAAGTGGGAGATGAAATACTTTTCTGTGTTCTTTCTCCATCTTGTTTCACTTTCAGAACTTGAATCTGCTTATCACCTGCAATAAGGTTGTAGCTGGGAGAGGAACAAAAACTCATGGGAGCATATGTTGTTGTAAACTGAGTTTGGGTTGGTTGAAATAATTTGGCCTTTGGTTCTGTTCCTGTATCACAAGCTGCTCTGATAATGGTGGCAGAACAGCACATGCCCTGGGAAATGTTACTGCTGCTGCAGATACTATAGTCTGCTGTAGTGACATTGGCTCATTGAAGAGGTTTTAATAGGTCATTTTAGTTCTTTTAACTAAAAAAAAAAAAAAAAAAAAAAAAAAAGTTTAGATAATTCTGTATCTAGCAAAAACATTGTACCTCATGAGAGTTCTGACACTGCAGCAGTGCTATGACTTGGTGGTTTGCGCACTTCTAGACAAAGTTGTTCTCTGCAAATACAGGTAGTACTTGATGGACTGAGACCTGCTCTTTGTTCCTTTTGTTACTTTGATTGATTCTTAATAGCATTTTTCCTCTTAAATGTGTAATTATATATCTCTTTAGTGATTCTTTCTTTAAAATTCATTTACTAAACCTTCTGCCTTAAAATGCATATAGAACCTTCTATAAAAATGCATGTCATTAAAAAAAATCAACAACCTAAATTACCAGGAAGATTTCAAGTATATAAAAAGTAAAGTGTATCCAAGTATTACAAATTTCTCTTTTTTGGTTTGTTTGGTTGTTGTTGTTTTCTTAATCTGGAGGTATCTAACCCATCAAATCAAATTTGAGCCGAGGGGAAATTTTCAGTTAATCACCTTTTATTCCCAAACACAGTGCCATATGCTTGGCTTGCACTTGATAGGGGAAGACATATATTTGTTAAAAATTTGCATACCACTCTTTTAATGGGGTTTGTCTTTGTAAAGAAATAATTATATCTTTTGTTGGACAATATTCTTTTTTTGTGATACTCTAATGAACAACCAGCATTTTTTTATTTTTTGAAGCAACTTTCTGGTGTTAAAAACCAATAAAAGCAGATCTAGTACATAATCAATAGTGAGAAATATCTTAAGGGGTTTGTCTCAAAAATTAAGGTAGCTCAGAATTACATATACGTTTTGTACTTACTAGAATGTTTTCTTCATTCCACACCTCAAACAGATCAATCTTTACAGATAGCCTCAAGCATCTCCCCCTCCCCCCTTATTTTTCTTCTCTTTTTCAAGTGTATACCTAGCCCCCTCAAAAGATTTAAAACAGAGGTGAAGCTGTGGTTATAGTTAGATGATTCTGCTGAATTCCTGTGAAACCAGGGGGGTTGCTCTGTGAGAAGTTCCCTGGAATGCCTGACATCCAAACAGTACAGTTCCATGACTTGGAAAATGGCAACCTGCCATAATTTTGGTACTTGTTGAAGATGCTTTTCAACAAGGGTAGCACTTCTTAAGCCTTGTTATCTATAACATGATGATGAAGGTTTCAAAGGCCCAGGAAAAGGTTATTGAGTGCCCTTTATCAACTACATGTTTGCTTAGTTCTGGTCATAATTGGAGGCTGAGAAGACCTTAGTCTTGTCTGATTTGTTCTAGGTGTCGCCTATTATGTGGTGGTAGAATCTGGCAGGAAAAAAAAAAATATTTTAAATAGAGAACTGGTTAGGGTATTTATATGTTTTATTAAATGGTGTTACTGGATATTTGATGTAAGTAGTTGCACTTGTCCAAAATGGACTAAAAGCTTTTTAGTAGAAATTATGCAGTAGGTACTGTTGCACTTGGGATTTCTTGCAAAAGTTCCCCACAAATTGTGCTTGTAGTTCTGTCTTGGATGGTTAATTATGTCAAGCAACTTTGAAATACTTCTGGCCCATTACACCAAACACTAAATAACTTAGTGGGAGGCCACGTTGTTGTTATGCTTTATGAAGGTGAGATAAAGTAATATGACTCAATATGTTGAATACATGTGACCACTGAATGCTAGATTGCTAATTTATATAAAGTCCTTCACATAGAGAAATGAATCACTGTATACCATTCATTGCTCTTTTTTTTTTTTTTTTTTTAAAAAAAACTGGCAAACTGATAAATATTTTATGACCACAGGTAAGCAAAAACCCTCACTTTTTCCAGACCACAAAACTTTGAGTTCAAAACTAGTTCTGTTCTATATTAAATTTCAGTGGAATTTAGGAAGAATGAAAAGATCTGTCTAAAACAGTCAATTTGCTGCTGGATAGGAAACAGCTATTTCGGAGTCAATGTGTCTGTTTTTAACTATAAATTCCCTTTTAATTCTTAGAAGTGTTTTCTGAAGGAGTTTTCTTTAAAAATAGTACAACTCCACATGAAGTTTAACTTGATGAATCTCCATCTTCCAGCTTGACAGAAAAGCTTATATTCAAAGAATGCGCTACTTGTGAATTACGAGTCAGACATGAAGTGAAATCTTATGTTTTTGGTGAGAAATGGCACTTGATCCTTGAGGGAAACAAATTTACTTCAACCTACATGACACGTCGCATCCCATTACTAACAAGTACAATGGCAAGGCTATAAGATGAAATGCCACTTTCTGTTAAGTTAAAAGTAGGACACCTTTTTTCCATTTTTGAAAGTTCTATCACTTCATATAGTTGCTTTTGCAAATGAAAAATGGCAATGGTCCTGTACATAAGTGGTCTATGAATTACAGTAAAGCAGCTTATGCTGAGTAGTGTGGCACAAGAAGATGCCAAGCATTTCATGAGGAGAGGATGCAACAGACACGAGGAGATTAGAGTCCACAACATGTAGTTATGCTAAGTCTCCCGTTCTTGACTAGAAAGGATGATAAATAAAATATAATTATGGTTATTCTTTTTATTTTAGCAGGCTAAGCAAACATGGTGACCTTGTAGGTAGTCAAGATACAGTACCTGGACAGAAAATACAGATAGTGAGAACATACAAGGGTTTTAGTTTTTTTAGCTTCACGTGTTATCATCAGTATCCTGATCTGGATTACTACTGCCAGGTTTTGAGAGTGATATAAAACTGTGTGTATGATATACCATATGGAATTGCCTAAATTTCTTTGTTACTGTGTAGCAGTGTCCAAAGTACTCTCGATTTGCTTTGTTTTGTAGTGGAATAAGTAAAGGGAAATAATCTTAATATACCTTCCCACAGTCTGGCAGTTAAGGAATAAGCGAAGAGGAGTTTCTCATATCACATCCCTCTGAATCTGGAACAGGAACCCAGAGGAACCTGGGTCTCCTGCTGGCTTCACCAGTAACTTGCTCTTTCCTTCCCTCAAGGAGAAAAGGAAGCTTTATAAAAATGTTTCAATCAATCCTAGTAAGTTTTGTTCATTAGATATTTTAATGAAAATCTAGCGTCTGTGTTGGAATTGTTCTACCTGTGGCTAAAAGCAACTAAAAGGCTCACCCATAGAGGTAATGGAATGAATGAAGAGAATTCTGTTGTTCTATACTTTGATGAATAGCCTTGTTATAATGTTTTGTTGTTGTTTTAATAGCTTTGACAGAACTTTATTTTCAAGGGTTTGAACCAGTGAAAGAAGAAAAACAAAGTAAGACTTAAGAAATAAGATGCAGTGAGGAATGTAACTCTAGCTTGCAAAAGCTGTCACTGATAATAATAAAGACTGGAGTTGTCGTTAACTTTTTTTGGAGTGTTTTTCACTCCAGCTGCACTACACAATACTGACTGGTAGTTAATACATACAGACATATCTACTTATTTTCCTTTGCATTGCAGCATGTGTACTTCCCTAATTGGCAGCTTGCCATTTATATGTGGAGAACAAGATTGTATTAGCAAGAGGAAGAGACTGAGATTTCAAATTACTGCAGTGCACAAATATCTTAGTTACATTAGTGAAGGGAGAAAAGATTTAAATTTGAATTTAATTATTTGGATCATAATGCACTTAGAGCCTTCATAAGGCTAGTCATGAGTTAAAAATAATCAAATCTAAGTTGGAACTCAGGCTGCCCTTGCAAGACTGCATTTTAGGACTGCCCATTAGTTTCAGTTAATGTTGGTAGCTCTACGTAGATAGCCAGCAACAGTAGATACATTCAATAAAGCTACTCTTTACTAAGTGGTGAGACTTAAACTGATGAGATGCTCTTCCCCCCTCCAGAATAAAATTGTGAAGGCATTTATTTTTTATAATGTTGCACATCATATGTAAGAGCAAGATAATTGAATACTAACTTCTAGAAAATATTCCTTACTCCATTCAAGAATTAAAGAATTACCATTAATTAATATCCCACATTTTTTTCACAAATAAGAGAACAACTGATGTAGTAACAAGAGTTCTATCAGGCACTCTGTCACTGAAATTTTGAATGGACATATTGCTAATCTTGTAGAGAATCACTTGGCACCAAGTTTGTGTTGTCTAGCTGGGCCAGTATGGTCTAATTTGCAGTAAAGTATTTCATTGAATTCTATCTCCTTTGGAAACTCTCGCTACACCTGAAGTGAAACCAATCATGAGCAGAAACAACTATAACTCTAGAACTTGTCTGAGAAATCAAACATTTCCACTATAAAAAGTAAAGTTGTACAAAATGTTTATAAGGAACCAACAAGATTTAACGAACTGCCTAAATTCTAGAAGACAGGATTTCTTTAGGTTTTTTAAGCAAGTATCTTGCAAGCTTTTCATGCCTTAAGGCCACAGAAAACTAAAATCTTTTAAAAGTGCTTTCAGGCAGACTCAGTTTAGGAGTGTCTCCTTTTTCTGTTTAGTGCATGGCAAGGGCTTGTAGTAATTCAGGTGTTATGTAAGATGGAGGGAGGTACCTACCATTTTCTGTATTAGTAATTACACACATAAAAGTATTGTGTATTTTGGAGACTGCCTGCCAGCGTAAGCAACTGAATGAATAGGTTTTGAGCACCCAAAAGCAATGCCCTTCTAGACAGAGTACTTGAATTAGACAAGTAGTCTTTGAAGACTTTCTGACACAGGCCGTCTGTTATAGCTTGCATAAATCTGTGCTGAGTAGGTACTCAACCAGAATTACTTGAAAAGAGTTGATAGATATAATTGCTAAATGAAACAAACAATTCTCACTTTGTTCTGTAAAGCCAAGGTAGCCATCAATGAACATAATCACTAATATAGTAATGACTTAATCACTAGAGATGATAGGAATAGTAGGACACTATATTAAAAACAACAAAGTTTGATTATCTGTATTCCAGTCTTGCATTTTGCAGTTCTTACCATGAATTAAGTACTTCAATAGCTTCCCTGCTGTTATCAGCTAGTGGTGAGAATACTGAATTCTTATAATCCACTGGTTTAACAGTCTATATGATCTCCATAGTTTTAAATGAAATCTTGAACTGATACAGCTAACCTTCAACCTAGCTTTCCTGTGGACTTATCCAGTTTCTCCTACAAGGAACTCTCCTTCCATAAACTGGAGCACATTTCTTCCTCCTTTGCCCCCTCTGTTTCCAAATACAGTAGTCCTGATCCTCTAGATAGATTTTTTTTGTCAACTGAAACAACACAGCAGGTAAACAAATTTTCCAGATAATGCAAAGTGGTCTTTTAAGTGTTATCAGTAGCCTCTAAAATACTTTTGGTTTAAGTGTTGGTGTGAAAATCCTGATTTCATGTAACCCACTTTTCTCGTCCACTGTGACTGACTTCACCCTGTGACCTGTGTGGTAATTTAAAAAAAAAGTTGGATTGTGTAATTTAATCTCCTTTGTTAGTCTTCACAGAATTCTTTTTCTTTTCTTGTCAGCCAAATCTATGTCTTGTTACACAGTTCTTGATTCTGGCTTCACAGTTTTGACGATAACTAGTCTTTCTTCCTGGTCCAGTTCCAAGGATTTCTGATGTGAAGTCAGATCTTTTAGAAATTTAATTCCAAAAATAAAATGTGAGCTGACATTCAGCAATCTGATTTAAAAATTATATGATCACACACATCATGCATATTTTAAAGCATGTTTGCCCTGCTTCATTCCACTAAAAAGATGTTTCTCTCCCAAATCTCCATATTTACTTCCACATCTTCTTGCTCTAGCAGATAAAATCCATTCACTTTCCCAAGTGCTCAAATGAAGCAATCTAATTATAGTAGGTGGCTTAAAGGACAGCTAGCAAATACTTGAATACCTTATGTTTTAAATTTCTATGATTCCTTTTCAGCCTGAGATCAGTTTTATTAACTTCTCATAGCAAGCCAATTACTGAATATTTGCTTCTAGTAGGGATCCCTTAATAAATACAGAAAATACCTGTGTTACAGGACAATGGGTCAATCATTCTTATGAAGAAATAAATATGAAAAGTGTTTGAATAAGAAGTGTTATTAACTGAAATTTGAATTTTTATTCTACATGATAGAAAGAAATGAGACATTCCTTCAGCATCACTGAGACAGATTAGTGCTGGTCTATTGCAGAAAATGCTTGCTCACAGTTTGTTTTCAAGACAGACTTTGTGGATTTTGTTAATCTCAGTGAAAGGCAGTTACCAGTTCTGGAAGGCAAAGGTGCCCAGCTTCCACTTGCCTCATAGCAAACTTCTGCATTTATTTTTAAGCAATCTGGTAGTAATTTGAGGATTAAAATAATGAGTATTCTCATGAAAAAATCTGTCTTAATGTTGTTTTTCACTGCCATGTTTAGGAAATGTGTTCTTGATTTATCAAGATAGGTATTATGATAGGTAAGATTAGGAATGGTGCTGTATAAGAGGGACATTGCTTGTCGTTCTTAGAGTAGGATAAAATGTGAGACTTTTGTGAGGCTATGGGAAATAAGTTTCAGTACATGAGATGTTTTGACTTTTAACTAAAAGGTTGAGGTCTACCGTACCACCATCTCTTAAAAATTAAATCCACATGGCACTATATGGAATACAATATCCATTGTTCATACTTCATGAATGACTTGGAATCATGTGTTAACATGATGAAACCAGATGGGATGTTCAAACACTAAACTCCATTCAGTGCTAGCCAGATGTCTTTCCTGGAGGATGGGGGTGGGGGGGGTGGGGGGGTGGGTTGGATCCTCCAAATAGCAATTTCAGAAAATATATTAACTATCAAATTTTGAGCAACTGATTCAAGTGATAAATATGCTCTATTGGTTATTCAGTAATTGCTTATTTGCTTTTAGGTAAGTTTGATCTGACCTCATCTTAGCTCCTGGCTTAGATATGGATGTATAATCTGATCCAAAATGTTTATTTTTATTTTTTCCCCAATTTAAATAAGTAAAAGTAAAAACAACTTGGCAAGTACAGTTTCAGATACAGGGTTTGCTTTTGTGGCTCAACTAGCATCTTAAGAGGGAAAAAAATGGAAAAAAAGGCTGTAGACAACAAAGCAGGTAAGTCAAAAGCAAGCTGCAGAATGTAGCACTAAATTTAAAAAGAAAAAAAAAAGTTTACCAAATGGTTAGCAGTCACTCAGAAAAGTTGTATCTGTAAATTGGTTTAACAAATGTTTATATAATGGGCCAGATATATGCATAGCTATGTTTGCAGAAAATGCATGGCTATCTTCTTGTGTCTTAAAAAACAAACCAAAACAAAAACTCTTCAGTTATGTTATCTTTGACCCTTAAACAAATTCCACTACAGTGGGCTTACAGCAGTGGAAAGACTGTAAATATGTTTTGACAGCTGGTACAGTCTGAGGCCTTCTTAAGGAAATAAAAAGCAATACAGAAAGTCTTCATTCAGAAATATTCTCATATAATGAAGAATGCCCAATATCTTTCAATGCAGAATGCCTTTTTCAGTGAATCTTACTGCTTGTCATGGAATAAAGTATGAGTTTTCAAACAGAACAATTGAGAAGTAGGTCTCCCCCACATTTCTCTTTCATGCTATGTTAACCTCACTTACTTTATATTTGTGCAGTAGAAGAAATGCCAGCCAAGTTTCTAAATTTAAAAATACTGGATGACAAATCTTTGGCAAGGAGGGATGCACAATTCTAGCCTTCATTATGCTTCCCACCTCCTGTTGTAGAAAGCTAAGGAAAAAAGGAGCGGAAAGCTCATTAAGATCTTGTAGCCAAAGGCCACAACCCCCTTCCCCATAGAAGTCTTGAATTTTCTTGACTGTCTGCTCTCCACTGGCAATGTCCAAAATATGCAGTGAATCCTGAGGGCATCCAGCAGGAAATCATTGCTGTCTGGTCTGTGTAAATCCCAAAGAGGGGAAGAAAAGGACATGACATAGGCACCACATAGTACGTTACCCAGCAGAGAGGCATCGCAAGAGAAGAGAACAGAGTTAGGTCTTCATAAAACATTTGTGGATTCAGCCAAGTCACACTGGTGATTTCAATGTCTTGATGTTCTCAAGGTGTAGGCAAGGCATCAGTCTCCTTCCACCAGGAGTGTGTTGGAAACATACAGTGGATTCCTAACTCATTGAAGTCCGCTGGGACGATGCTAAATGTGATCTGTCCTGCTAGTTGCTGCAAAACAACCTGCACGGGTACAGGTGCATTGGCATGTCGCTTGGGGAACCAACCCAAACCATTATGCAACCAAGAAATACATTAATGAACTTGATACACATTCAGCATTAGTCCATGTTTACTTTGACCTTTTTTTTTTTTTCTTTAAAGTTCAGGAATTTGTTTTGTACAAATTTTAGCCCGTCTTTCAGCAAAAACCCTTTCTAATTCCTCTTTGAAAGGGACATGAACTTTATCAGCTTTTTAAGTAATGCAGGTTTCATTTCCTTCATTAATGTGACCAATAGATTTTAATTTTTTTTTCCATGAAAATGTTCTTAGTTAAGTTACCTAGATTTTACCACTGAGCCTGAAATTAAGCTAGAGTACTGGTACTGATAGAATAGTTATGATAAATGACTCTGTAAATGAAGTTATATAAGCTTTATTCCCTGAATATAAGTACAAAACTGGCAGAGGATATTGGTTAGAGGGATCTTTTTTTCCTCTTTTTTTTTTTTTTTTAAGGATTTGTTTTGTAGAATTGAAATGTGGTTATTACCATAAAATAAACAAGTAAAACTCAATAGACAAACACAACTAAAAAAAAAATTACCTGAGTCATCAACGAGGTGAGGAAAGAAGAAGCTTGGATTTAGAAACAAAATGTCAGATTAATAGCATAGATTGAAGTAACAGTGCCCCATATTTTGATTTACTGAAATTTCATGAGACAATTCTTGCTTTACCGTACTATTTTGTGTTTTCAGGAAACATGTCTCTAATTTTCCATAAAGGAAAATTATGAAAGAGACTGTATCAGGTTGCAAGCTAGTTGTTTATTTGAAGTTTCCAGTAATAATGCAAATGCAGACTTAAAGTCCTAATCTTTGTGTGAATTTAGTAAAAAATATTTATGTCTCTTTGAAAATGGTCTGCCCCACAAAAAGGCACTATTTAACTTGTATTTATGCTTTCAAGTAAAATTAAGAAAAATCTTATCCTATCTAGAAAAACTTCTCATATTTATGGCAACTGTTCACATTTTTACATCTGTACACCTTACACAACTCTTTGCGGAGGAATACAGTTATTCAGGGCAGAATGGTTAAAAGAAGCAGGTTGGATGGAAGCAGAAGAGATAGGTAAGATGCAGCTCACCAGCGAATGGATTTCACAAGGGGAATCTGTTTCTAGCTTTAGAGTTTTATGAACTGATGCTCTGGAGCACACCTGAGCTCTGATGTTGATGGTAGACAGGATCTGGAAGGAAGGATTTATTCCCTTCCATGTCTATGATATATTAGGAAGTTGTTTACTGGAAGAGAACTGATTTTCAAGTGTTATACAAGACCAAACTATTATATAAGAATTATAGGAGGAGAGAGCTGCTGGGCTTTTTTGTCATGGGTTTTTTCAACTGACATGGAAAAGTACTTTAAATCCAAGCACGATTCAAAGATGGTTTGTTTTAATTTCCTTTCTTCAGGTAAAATGTGTAGTAAAGGCATTAGGAATGATTGTAAGTTAGAGGATGAGGGAAATATGTATTCACAGATAAAGCAGGATCAATGGACAATTTCCTGTATTTTAGCCACCCTTATTGCATGTAGGAGGGACTGTATTTGCAGAGTAAGCTTTATGAGTTCTCTTTGAAATACCTGGTTTTGCTGTTCCAAAATAGCAGAAGACTAAATGAATTTGTAATTTTGGTTATCTATTTTTTTCTCTGCTTAAATTAGAAACTTGACTAATTTCATTTTATTCAATTTTATACTTGCAAATCATTGTAAAGTCAGTCATACATAAACATTACAAGAACTTCATCTCAGATTGCAGTCCTGAAAACGATTCATAGTAGCCACCTAAAGCAGGACAGACAAAACCACTTTTCCAGACAAAGGATTTTGAAGTTCTGTAAGTGTAAGTACGCAAATGGCTGCTTATACACAGATACCTCAAAAGTGATGATCTTGATGAGCTAGTAGGAGAAAACAGTGTGAAAAAATTACTTCATTCCATTTATTTCAAGTCCAGATCTTCAGTGCTATATGTTTCCTTCACAGAAACAATGTCTGCTTTCAGTCTACAGAAGTAGTTGAATTCTCAGCTGTGCAAAAAATACAATTATGACAAGTACACTTGACCTGTAGTGGAATTAAGGAGAGTACCACCTGCACTAAATATGTCTTGTAAACAGTGTCAGGAGCAAAGGGATACAGTTTGGCCAGAAATCAAATCCAGTTGCATAGCTTACTACAATAATAACATTTGAGGTTGCTTTAAAGTTTTGACTTCTAATTGTAACCCTACTCTTAAACAACGAGTGTTGATGAGTTGTTAGCAGCTGCACTGTGAACAGGAGCACTCTCTGATCTGAGATAAAGCTGCCCAGCTCTAGAAATAGTCTGTCATGCAATAAACAAATTTTCATATTTTTTTTCTTTTCTTTGTTCTCTTGTAGTCAGAATGTTACAAGTGAATTCAAAGAACATAAGGAAACTGTTTCAGGGCACTTTCCAGAATATATTTATCCCCTGATATGTGCCTACTCCTATATATAATAATAAACTAGTATAGCAAGTTCCACGTTTTGTTTTAAAGAAAAAACTCTTCCAAAACTGAACCCTTTAAAACTATCTAGGTAATGAAGATGAGCTAAATTATTTTATATTTAGATGTCATAGGGAAATAACAAAATAGTCTTTTAGAAAGACACGGTATACTGCAGGCTGCTTTTCAAGACAATCCAGTAAAATAAATTATTTAGTCCCGATCCAAACACATCTCTACCATAGAAGTTCCCTAAATGTAATCCCTAAATCCCTCATCAGACCTCTTTTTATGCCAGTCTCACCTTGAAGTAATGCTGTACCTGGAAGAGGTGTTATCCTGGGTTATTTTGCCAGGCAGTTCTGACTAGTAAGGTTCTCCATAAGAACTACCTGTCATTATTTACCTCTTTTAAACCAATCCTTTTCCTCTTTTGCTTCAGCTTAACAAACGTTTCACAGCATCGCTTAGTGAGGAAAGAATGTGGGGGAAGTCAGTTGTTTAAAGCTTTTAAAATGTCTAAATCAATTTCTACTTTTTTTTTTTTTTTGAGGCATAGTTAGGTGTTCTAGATTCACAAAGTGCAGAAAACCTGTACTGGACAGTCTTTTACTTCCAGTAAGGTTTATACTGTGGTTATACAGAGTGCATTTTAGTACGTGTATCATGCAGTGGGAAAGTTATGGACCTGAAATGCTGGGTCCGCACCTGAAGCAGCAGTCAGTCCTGCAGCGTAGAATGCATGGGGAAAACGGGTTCCTCGCCCACAGTGCAGGAAACGCCCGTGGTGGGCATTTTGGAAACAGCACAAAATCTGTAATGGTCTTTCTGAAGATGATGGTACCCAGCCTATACATCCCAGCAAATTCAAATTGCAAGACCTCAAAAATCTTAGCAACCATCTACTAAATGTGATTAAAGATTACATATGTGTGTGCCATCTTTTGTATTATCTGAATCACTGTACAAGTGCGGCATTTATAGCATCTCATATTTAATATGCATTTTATCACACTCCTTATTTTTGTAAATCAAAATTGAAATTATACAGACCTTATGTAGTTTAGCACTTTTTATTATCAGTCTGTAAAACGGTGGTGTTTTTCTTTAAAACTTATATCAGTCCCAATATAACTAATAACTGTACAAGAAATCAATTTATTCCTGAGGAAAATCAACTTAAGTGCCTTAGCTGTTTTGTGTGATGGGTTCTGTTTTTGTCTCCCATTTCCATAGCAAAGAGAATTAATTTAAGAGAGATCAATAGCGTTGCCGGCATACGTTGCATACTCCTGCTATAATTCATGGTGCTGGGGAGTATGCGACAGCAGTTTAAGCTGAATGTTGTATCTTGTTGTATAGAATTATGCAAATAGAATACCCTTACAAAGAAGGTTTTGTGCTTACTAATTTAATGCAGTAATAACTAATAAGGGAAAATGTGTAAAGCAAATCGTTGTCTGTACTTCGGATAAAAAAATGTGCTAAGCCTTGATACTGAGGGTGTGTAATGGATGTTGTGTAAAACACTCTGTGCACTTTGCAGCATGTGAAACCTGCACAAACTTTCCAATAATGTTAAAGCACTTGCAAAAATGTTGCACCTGGAGCAGGGAGGAGTGAGGAGGGCAAAGGTCAGCATTAGGCATTAAGACACTGACTGAACAGACTTTACACTTGGTGAAAAGTCCAGACAACCCCTGCAGTGTCATCTTACAACTCTGGTTTTCTTCTTTTCAGGACATAGTAATCCATAAATACACTTAAGTCACCAGCAGCTTAGATCTCACACACACACCCCACACACCCCCCCCCACACCCCCCCACCCCCCCCCCCCGCCTTCTCCCCCTTTTTAACTCTCCTTTCATTTTTAATTCTTACATAAAGATCTGAAATTTTAACCCTTTCTACATCTTTTAATCAACCTTGGGAACTGCTTTTCTACTTTGCTGTCGTTCACTAGACTTCTCATCTTTTTCAGTCCTCCTTTTTGCAAATCATTGTCTTAGAAAAGTGTTTTCAAGTCAACTGAAAATAATGCTTGAAAACAGTAGCACAAACTCAGTGTATGAACATTCTGGGAAATCATTGGATTTTTATTTCTGAAAAAAGGCAATTATCAAACTCTGTAAACAGTTTAAATGCATCCTTTTTTCTGAAGCTTCTTAACCAGACACTTTATGTAATATATCTCATGGGATGTAGTATAAAATTTGTTTTACAACTCTCTTATTTGTTTTGATAGATGAAACAAGTTTCAGCTGCAATTTTTCAAGGAAATCATCTTGTTTGCCATTTTTTTTTATGGTGCTTTTTCTTAATCAAACAAAACCTCATCAATTTCTCTAAACTGGAAAAATGCAGGGGTAAAACACAAAGAGATGTTTGTACTTTTATCATACAATTACGTCTTTCAGTTTTGCATCTATTACACTTAGCAGCTGAAATCATGAGACCAAACTGATTTTAATAATTTTATTTGATCCCATTATCCACATCCCATGGCTTAAGCGACTGGAGAGACTCTTAATATAGTCTGGAGCCTTGACAGTAAAAATAGACTGGTGAAATACAGCCCATCAATTGCACGTAACAGCACACATTTTGCTGACTTCCTCTCCTCGTTCCGAGCACTGCATGAGGCTGTACTTCCATGCAGGATGTTTCCCTCTCGCCTGCTTCTAACTACCCCAACCCTTTTGCAAACCCTCTGAGATAACCTGCAGATCTGCCACATTGCCTTTTTCTTAATTTTTACAACTCCTGGACAGCACTGACACATAGATAGCTGAAAGTCTGAGTATTTCTTTCATACTGTGTGTGAATATTGATTAATAGAAACATACAGCAGAAATTTTAATTTTCTTTCACACAGAGATCCCTCATATTTGTTCATGGAGGGGAAAAAACCTTTTCGGTTCCATGTGTGCGACACCATCATTTCAGTTAGTTACAAAATGGCAGCCTGAAAAAAAATCTGTGAAATCTCATGATTACTTTGGGCCCACTGATTTCTTTTCCTGTGCAGTGATTTTTACAGTTCCTGCCCAAGGGTTTCTAATTTGGTCTGTTCAATGGCGGGAATGAAAGAATTGTCAATAGAAGCAGAAAGGTGAAGCTGGGAGCACAATTTAATGATCACCAGCAAAGGGGGCAGAACCCAGTAAAGGTATTTACTTTTCATGGCAAAGGGTCCATAGAAATTGAAGACCTGTTTCATCATGATGCTTTGAGCATGGAAGTAGTTCAGTCAATTTCCTTGAAGCTTTTGAAATAAGAATATATTCAATGCCATTAAAGGCCAGATCCTTGGTGCACAAATACTGGAGGTAGTAAATGTCTAGGGCTCAGGTTTGGTACTCTTGGTCGAGCAGTGGAGCATTTTAGCCTGCAGTTAGTCTCACTGGTACCATGGGACAGTCTGTTAAATAAGCCATTACTCTATAGGAGTCAGCATTTCAGTGTTAGGCCTTGCGTGACGGCAGTTAATATTGAATATAGAGCATCATTACAGATGGAGTAGTATCTTACATTTATCCTGTATTCTGATGTTTTGTTTCATGTTAGGGAAAAAAAAAAAAAAAAAAGTGAATGTTTAAGTGCATTAAAAACTTAAGAAAATTAAGCTAGAACTGAGTTTTGTGAACCTCTTGAGAAACAGGCCTTGTATCTCATCTAGTTATAGAAATACCACACCAAAAATGATCTTATTTAATAACAACAACAAAAAAAGACTATTGTTCTGTCTGGAACTTTATATTCTTTTCAAGCATCTATCTCAATGCTGACCTTGCAATAATAATCACAAATTCAAAACCTGAATTCTACTAATATGGTGTAGATGAGAAGCCAGGCAGTTAAATGATTTGCCCAAGGCTACAAAGCATCTTGCTGGAGAGCTGAAACCAGACCTTTTACCATGTCTGTCTGGCCAGTCACAAAGTCTGTGCTTTGTTTTGTGTTCTCAGGCATGTTTCTTCACGCACTTGTTACTTGGCCTGCAGGCTTGACATATAGCAAAGGCCATGCTGCCCACTGCATTTTCTCCTGGATTGTTTTTCACCTGGTATTTAAAAAGTGATTGGGGTTTTAATGAAAACCTGATTCAACTCAAGACAACTATTTTACTGAAACTCTTTTCATAATTATTTTTCAGAAGTTATTTTCAAGAGCTGTTTGTTTTTTTCTTGATTCAAGCTTATGGTGACCTGAAACCATCAACCAATCATACATAATGTCAAACTAAACTGTGAATAGTAGAGAGAATTTGTACAAAATAGTACAGGAATGATAAATGTGTTGATAATTTTTTTCTTGTGTAAAAATACAAAAAACCACCCCAACCTTAAAAAACCCAACCATACACCAACACAACCACAGAACAAAACCAACTAAACTTGCTCTGTATTGCTTTCAGTTGGTGTCATGTCCCATCCCCATGCCCACCCACCCCACCACACCCTCCAGCTTGCCTTGCTTTTCTTCTAAAAGATTCATTTTACTCACTTACCTTATCCATGGGCTGTGTAAGCATATGGGTAGGACCTTGGGCGTCTTTTGCATATTTCACTTGCTAAATCTCAGTAAATATTGTTATATTACTCCATATATATCTCACTGAATCCAAATTAAATAGTAGGTAAGACTGTAATGATGTCATCTGTGTGCATTATTTTTGTAGATAATGTTTGTGTGTGATATATACAGAATTTACAGTCTGTACTTTACATGTAGATCACGCAGACACAAGTGAGACAATGATCACCAACCTACGTAGCATGGGTGGGGTATGTGTATAAAATCTATGTAGGTAAATGAATAGCAATTGAAGATTACAGATGTTTTAAGGGTGAGCACTTTGGCCAGTGGAAAATTATAATTTTCTGATGTTTTTAAAATGCTGTGTGGTCTGTTGGTTTTTGTTTGTTTGGTTGGTTGGTTTTTGTTTTTTGTTTGGTTTTTTTTTTTTAATTGGAGAAGTTACCATATCCTCACACTTTCTGATTTCATCAGAAAAGGTGAAACAGCTCATTCTTTAATTCACCCACACCTTTCCTTTTTTTTGTTCACTCTTTGCTTGAGGGGTTTTATTATTATTTTTAATATTAGGCAATTAAATGATGCTGACTACGTGTTTCTCTGGTGTGTGATAGATATGTGCATTCCTTTTTGCACGCACTTGTAAAAGAGGAACTTGCAATGATTTTTGCCTGAACGCGACTAGGTTTGCTGCTGTAAAAATAATATAAATTAAATATTCTTAATTATTTTAGCTCATGCTAGAAAAGATTCAGGACAAAGGGGAGATTGATGCAGTGTGCCTTACAATGGCCCTACTGATTTCTCTACTGGCCCTTCCTCTGCACATGGTCAATTAGAATTGAAAATCCTGTGCTGATTTCATTCGCTGGAATTTTTAAGCAGGTCAGGAAGAAAGATGTTATTGAAAGGAAAAGTCTCATCTAAATAAGAAAAGAACACGTGGCCATCTGGTCTAACTGTACCATGCCGAAAGTCATTTTGGCTCAGCCATAGTTTGAGCTTTGCAACAGTTTGCCAAAATATCAAACAGAAATCTGTTTACATTAAAACACTCTGTGCTTTTTATCTATAAAAATGCAATGCGCAGTTCTCTTCCTATCTGTAATGCATGAGCTCATTTGACCCTGTTACCTTATTGAGACAGCCCATGTTTCTGGTAGGCTCTCAGGTTACTTCTGCTGTGTAAAGGTATAAGTGAAACAACCAATCTTTTGAAGGTTTTGGAAGTAATCCTAGGCACTTTATTCTTATGGCTAAAACTTGCACTTCTGCTTGAACTGGGAAAGGCTCAAAAAAACAGATTCAACAGA
The DNA here is from genome assembly GCF_015220075.1 of Falco rusticolus. Lineage (NCBI taxonomy): Eukaryota > Metazoa > Chordata > Aves > Falconiformes > Falconidae > Falco > Falco rusticolus. The sequence goes on from NC_051197.1 coordinate 34,882,660, forward strand.
GGAAGCAGTGGGGAAGGAGGGGAGAGGAAAGAAATTAGAACTTGAAGTTTGTGCGACTAGCACCATGGAGTTTGCACAATCAGTTGGAGACCATAGGCTAAGAGATGAACTGTAATAAACATCAAATTCTTAAGGAATAGAGTCATAAATATGATTGAGTTTCCATGATTGCTTTGTTTCGACAACAACTATTTAAAAGTTTAAAGAAGTCAGCAAAAAAACACAGGTCAGAATTTCTCACATTTAGGTAAATTTTGTGTAAAAAGCTAAAACATAGCTCCAAATCTCAGGTGCCTGGACAACAGCAGCTGGATGATAATGCCATATTTGCAAAAATGCTGGGAATTTGTATCTCCTGCCTACTTTAGTCAGAGCTGCTGAACACCCAGCATTCACAAAAGCCAAGAGACCTTACTGGGAGAAGGAGGGAGTGTTGAACTAAACATGGAGGCAAGGGCCCTGCATTCGTATGCTGAGGTTTAATGCTTAACTCTTATGTGATTAGTTGTTACTTTTGTAAAGACAAACAAAATATAAATTGCCAGTTGAAATATCCCTTCTAATACAAGGTAGTGTGTAAATCACTTCTGAAGTTTAGAGGATTTCAGCCTTTAGGAAAAATCATATAAAACTATGATTGCTTATTGTCATTACATTAAGAAAATAAAAGTCACCACTTCAAAACGCAGCTGCAAGCATTATTTTGAAATACATTTATGAAACTTAAGTAAAAAAAAAAATATTTTTCAAGCATAATATGCCAGGAAAAGTAGAAAGGAAATTAGCATGTATTTATGCAAGTTCACTAGTACTAACACATCATTTACAAGTATATATCTCTCATATATGATCACTGTGTTGAGTTTGCTTGTATATTTCATACAAGGTATATAAAATGTTCCTTCAGGAAAGTGTTAAATTCCTTGACCTTAAAAAAAATAAACAAATACAGGAATACAAATTTGGTCACAGCCCTCAGTTAACTATCTTCATTTCTATGAAATCTTTTCTCTAGAATCCCTGTGGATATTGTTGCCACTCCATGCAACCTTTTGTTTGTATGTCTGCTGCTATTTGGAAAGGAAGTTTGGTTTTGTTTTTTTGAAGACTAAATTTATGGGATACCTCTGCTGGGTGCCTTTTTTCATAGTATTTATTAGCAATATTAAAGAAAAAAAGCTAAAAAAATTTATGTCTTTCTATTAATGTACCTGTTAGTGTGACTAAACTATAGTTTACGCCTTCTCAGGGAGTAAATTAAAAGCAGTGTGTGTGTGTGCATGTGTTTAAAAACATATTTTTTTTAAGTCTTTTTTACACAAAGTTCATATTGAAAAGCAAAAATTTATCATAATGTGTATCATACCGTAATTTCTACCAGAAGACAGTGCAATTCCAAAGGACTTTTAGAAAATAGGTCCGCATGGCATACATTTAAAAATTGAACAGAATAAATTCTTTGAATCTCCCTTTTCCCTGTATGTCTCTGCTAACCCCATCCATAGCCACACCAAACGGAGAACAACTATTTTGGGGAGTACTGCATTCTCAAGACCAACTTTCTGGCACGATGACACTGGGCCAGTCGGTATTTCTCTGGGCTGTGGCAACAGGAAGGTTGGGGGTTGCAAGGCCAGCTAACTGGTCTCCTGCCATGCTCCCCTTCTGTGGTTGGAAGACAACCTACTTGCAAAGCATTTCGCTACTGCTGTGTTTAAAACTGCCACAAAATGGTCTAGGAGATCTTGCTAATCTCTCTAAACCCAAATATGTTCAAGTATTTCAGTTTGACTGCCTTTCAGATGTAGGTCTCTGTACACTAGTGACTTGCCTTTATGTAGTATATTGTAAACGTATACAAAACCTTTACATGGTATTTGAGAGCTACACGCAATTATGTAAGCAACGCATGAACTTAACGTAAAATACTGCATTGACTGTAAAGCTAGAGTGGAAACCACTGTAAAATGGGAAACGGTGGATGCCCTTACAACGTGTTGGAAAGTGTGTGCACGTATGCACATGTTTTGTACAATAACGGACATATACATTTATAAAGTTTCTTATTTTGTATTTTTTGCGAATTGTAATGAAGTTGAAACTGAGCCCGGCCGACATAAGGAGGAAAGGCTTGTGTTTGTCTTTAATCTTTCTGCCGCACGGTTCAGACTCCTGTCTGATCTGCACATAGCAGAGCAAGGGGCTTGCCGTGCATTGCGTGCAGGCTCCTTGATTGTGGAGGGGAAAAAAAAAAAAATCTGGCTGGAATCCAGACAGGCGAGCGCAGTGCTCTGTTGATCATTGTGTCTAGCCTTCAGGTGTCTCAGCTCACAGTGGGCGGCGGTTGGGGGAGGGGGAGATAACAGGAGGGCAGACAAAGAATAAAATGGTGTATTTTAAAAAAAACCCCATATGTAAAAAAATCATGTCAAATCTCTTTTTTTAAAAAATGCTTCTTTTAACATTCCTTTCCCTGCAGTGGGAGCAAGCAAACATCTGTCCAGGAAGATTTATTTAAGCCATAATTAGTAGCGTCTGGAGTCTTTCAACAATTTCTCCTTATTGCATTTAATTATTTTTTTTTTAAAGAGAAGTCTGCTCATCTTTCACTTAGAAACTGTTTTCACTTCATGCTTTATTAGAGATCCAGCCCAGCCAGGACCGAGTCAGATTTCTATTGTCTTTGCTTTTTCCCTTCTGATTGTAGTTTTCAGAATCTAACTTTTTTTTTTTTTTGGGGGGGGGGGGGGCGGGGGGCATAAGTAGCAAGCAGGCGAGGGGGAAAGATCTTATTAAAGGTTTATGAACATGTGGCAGAGCGGGTGAGAAGAACAAAAATACAAACCGGTGCTTCTTGTTAGACAGTTATCCATTTGGGTTCAGTTTCTTTTCCGGAGAAGAAAAAGAGCTCTGCTTTGTCTGTTGCTTCTGTTTGAGAACTCTCATAAATCTTGCCCAGAAAGCAACTTGGGCTTAAAGAGATCTGGCCAGCAAAGCTCTGGGAAGCAATTGCAATGTCTCTTCCTATGGATATTCTCTTCTTTCTGCCCCCCTCATCCCCGCTGCCCCCTCCACCCCGACCTTCTGATGTTATGCTGCCAAGAGCCCCACACCCATCCCCACCCCACCAGGAATCTGTGTGAATGCAAGCTGCAATCTAAAGTTGCTTATCAAAAAGCCTCTCCTCGTGCTGCATCCAGATATTATACTAGTTCTGTTTTTTTCAGTCCAGCCATAACCCTTTTCTAACACTCCCCCCGTTGGTTCGCCTCTCCCCCTCCCCCCCCGTGGAAGGGGTGGGATGGGAACCTTGCTCGACTTCATTGTTCCAAATGTAAGAGCTATTTGCCCCAAAGTGTCTTCGTTGTCTTTCATAGCTAATTATAATAACTGTCAGATGTCTGGAAAGTCTGGGCTGCCCTTGCTGGCAGAGTTAAAGTTTGCCTTTATTTTTTCCCCCTGGGGACAGATCAGGCCTGATTAGAGACAGAGTACAAATATAAGTGAACAACATACGTGTGTAAGGCTTTTTGTCTTTGTTTTTCTTTATGAACAAAGCAGCATGCTGACTATGTCAGGACGCAGTGTGGCATGCAGTGTGCATGTAGGCACTGCCCTGGAGGATAACTCTTTCTTTTTTCTTTTTTTTTTTCTTTTCCTCTTTTATTTTTCTTTTATTGAAGCATGTAAGAAATACTTCTGAATTTGAATAACACTTTAGATACTTGTACTTCTCATAAGAAAAAGTAACCATCGATGTAGTGCATGTAGCATTTTGATAATTTTAAGAGATTTGCTTTTCTGGGTAAAAATAAAAATAAATAGACCCCGTACTCACAGTTTTGTGCTGTGCAGGTCGTTGTCTCCTTCTGCAGAGACAAGGAGAGTCGGAGGATGTCAGGGGTGCAGAATCCCGGTTTAATTCAGGAGAAATGTACAAATGTGCTTCCTGAAGTCGCCTGGAAGTCAGCCACTTGTGCTCAGACATCCCATTGCTGCTCTGCATGCTATACTATCTGCAGTTCTGAATTGAACTAAATACTGCCCATGTGAAAGCCAGGGGAAACACAGTCATGTGGGACACACAAATCCACTCTATTGGCTCCGAAGGCACAACTTCAGCATTCTTGCATTTCCACCATTGGTTAACAGTTCAAGCTGAAAGAGTCTAGGTCCTCCTAGCGAGTCCGTTTTCCCTTTATGTGTGGAAGAATGACTGTAGGATTTTACAGTGACAGGATTAGTTAAGAAAGGGACTGAAGTCATCCCTTTGACTGAAGCTGGTGGGTGGGGATTGGGAGCTGTGCTTTTCTCAAGTCGACGTTTTTCCTTTTTCTGCCTGCGTTCTGTGTGTCAGGAAATGCTTGCAGTTAACTTGGGCAGCACAGAGAAACTGAAATTACTTTCTTCAGGTTCAGGGGTAGGGACCTGACTTTTAGATTAACACAATGTTTATAGGCTGTACAATAATTTTTGTGGTAATAATGCTACTCTGGCTGGCTAAAGTGTGGTTATTTTCTTTTTTCTAGATTTCTTTTTAAGCCCAGAAAGGGCTATATCAGGATCATCTAACTTTTGCATCATATAAGCCAGAAAAATGAATCCATCAGTTCCCAAAGCACAGGCAAATAATTCAAGCAACAACAGAAAATAGATTTTACAGAGCTATTTGATCTCTGGGGATATTATGATATGGTCATAATATTTTGAAAGAAGCAACAAATTCCATAAGAACTATAATTGCTGATATTTGGTCGTTTTGAGAATAATGAAACTATAAAGATTAAATTGGAGAGAAGAAGATTGACTGTCCCCTATTTTGGTGTTCTGTCATTTGCCTGATTTAGTTATGCCAGCGTGAGCAGTAATTTGAAACGGTACTCAGTCATGTGTGACATACTTCTCCAATTAACCCTTATTAAAAAGACCTTTCCCAAATCCCACATGCATGTTTTCCTCGAGCCACAGAAAGCAGAGGTATGACAGATTTGCCAGGGTTTGTGTCAGCCCCCCCCTCTTGGCAGGTTTATTTCCTCTTCTGTGTTTCCAGGACTTTGTCTAGTGTCGCTCCAAATACCCAGAATGTGTGGCTCCTGTTAGTGGACTGTTGAACTTAGGGTCTAATTTAGCAGTTGAAGGGCTTAACTACACTTGGAAATTTACCAGAATTATTCTGGAATAGTAAATTCATTATATGCCTGTGGTGTATGCAAGGCCAAGCACCGAGACTGCACTGCTGGCAATTCAGCAGCTGATGACTGGCTCTGGGTGTCAGGATGTCATTTTGTTTCTACCAGTCAGGCTTGTTCAGGCCGCCTTAAAGCAATGCTCCTTCCTCTTTAGAGTTCACCCTCTTAAGCTATTTATAGACTTTTATCATCACCTCACTGACTGCCCTTGTCATCACTTAGTTGAACACCATATTCCAGGTGTATCTGCATAGGATATGGGAATGTTCCTCTGTAGTCTGTGACCTGGTATCACTGCAAGCAAATCAATATGTTTGCTCGATATGTGAGAGGGAAAATATATCTTAAAAATAGACATACACACCTGACAAGCAGGATTACAAAGAAGATTAATACACTATATGTTCTTCTCTGAGTTAAGAAGTCTTTGTAAGGCCTTCTTTGCTTGTAAGTGCGAAGAAGATACAAACGGGTTATTTTTCCTTAGAAAGCTCACTTAAAAATAATGTTTAGTAATAATATACAAAAGGTGGGGTGGTGGTGTTTGGGTTTTTAATCTTCGTGAAGAAATAATCCTCTGGTTTGGAAAAAATAAGGCTACAGCAGTAGCATCAAAACTTTCTCTCCTTCCTCCAAAAATGTTGTAGGCTCCACTGGCCTTTCCACATCTGGACTCCAGAACACTGAGGGGAGAGAACTGAAAACCCTGGGAGACTTTTTATTTTTTTTCACAGTGCTGGTGGTCTTCATAATTTTGGTTACTTTTTTGTTGTTGTTTAATTCAATTAAAGTGGGCAGAAATACTAATAAAAGAAACCTTACTCTAGAGAGTAGTAAAATCATTGGTTTTAAGACCAGTACATGGCCTTATCTTAAATACATCTTTTTCATGAATATCATTTTCTGGTTTTAAAATGCTGAAAGGCTGTTTAAAGAGAGGGAATAAGAATCTGAATTAATTTAGTATTGTTTAGCTCTTTCCTCAAACATATTGTGAGTGAATTTCAGGTAAATTTAGGGAATCTGGAGCAATGATTATTTAGCTGTGCTTCTTGAGCCATGAATCAAAGACTTAGGTGGTGCAAACAGACATTTTTGTGACTCAGTATTTCAGAGACCAAATTAATATTTAGTGTCACTGTTGTCTGCAGAAAGAGAAGTGCATCTTTACACATATTCCTGTATTTCAATGGACATCTTATTTTCCATACCATCTCCATTTACAAGAGATCAAAATGAAGACTTAGGCTAGGTCGTGTTCCCTGTCCTTGAATAATAAACCGCTTCTTTCTCCATTAGTGGTTACTAGAGAAGAATTCATAAATGTAAGAGACAATAAGAGCATCATAAAACTACTGAGATGTAGAAAATAACGTTGTTTTTGCAAATTCTGTCATTGTGATGATGCTTAAGGTGTGAAACAAAATGTTGCTGTACAAACAGGGCTATCAAGGGTTTGGAGACTGTACTGTTCCTGCTATGTGGTCCCCTGTGACTCCATCCATTGACAGAATAAGCTTCTAGTTTTGGTTTCAGGTTTTAGGGTATTTGGGGTTTTAGGCTTTTTTCCCTGACCTAGCAAAGACTGGTAAAGATGCTTAACTCCTGCCTAATGGAGGTCCTGTTCCTGTAAATTTTCACTGTCCCCTAGCCCAGAACTCTGGGAAAGAGAAGAGATGACTGAAATAAGTTAGAAATGGTAGTCACTAAAATAGCCCTTTGTTGTTCTTAGGAGTTTTTAGAGAGCTGTTAGTTTGATGGGGAAGAAGTAGGATGACCTTGATTCTCTTGTAACAACCTTACAAAACAGCTAGTGATTTTTTTTCTTGTAATTCTAAGCTCAATGACTATTTGTGGGGGAGGAGGAGATTTGTCCCTTGGCTTCTTTTTAGCAATGCACGCTACATATAGAAAGGCAAAAATCAAAAAGATAAATCTCTTTCAGAAACTCATAGAATAAAGGCACGCAGTTTGCGTGTTGATGTGTTGTATTATATAAAAGGATAATTATGAAAACATTTTAACTGTTTCCTTAGAAAATCAAATGCAATCCGATTGTCTGTATGATGTAGATTTCATCTTGCACAGCAGTTTTAAGCCTTTCCATTTTAATTTCTGTGGAAAATAATTGACCTTTACTGTATAGATTGTGTATTTGCTTGCAACTTTGCCAGAGAATTCTTGCTGTTCTATACACCTTTGCTTTTTATAATTCAGCAGTAGGTGGTATCTGCTAAAGTTTAAATCTTACATTAGTCACTCTTAGTAAAATCCCTTGATGTTGGTAATGCATAAGTAAAGAAATCAGTCAGGAAACCCAGGAGATACCGGAGAAGCTGGAAAAAGGCAGGGAAGAAGCAAAGCTTTGAGAGCAGGCAAGTGGACAAAGGGCACCCAAAACCCATTTCAGAGAAGGATTGCCAGAGCCTGGAAACAGGCACATCACTGGCAGTGTCTGCGTACGTTCTGGAAATGGTTTTATTACCCTAGTTAAGAACAGCCCTAGAGCTAACACAAGGAGCTTTTCAAATGCATCTGGTACAGAAAGGTTGAGAGGGAAGGTGTGTTCTCATCTCCTGCTCTAGGAGGGGTGAAGCTAGTGGAAATGCTGCCTGAGCAAGTTGTCTGTGCTGTACGTGAACCAGCTGGCCAGGTTGCAGTATCTACCATTTACATAAAGAAAAATCACCAGTAAAGTTATTAATATAATAATTAATTTTGTTGGGCTTTTGGGGGGTTATTTTTTTGTTTTGTTTGTGGGGTTTTTTTCCCAACTGAGTCTTTTCTCATTCCTCTGTCTCCTCTATTTATGTAGATAAAGTGAATGAAATCACATGACATACTGGGAAGAATTTCAGCAGGCAGAGAGGAAGCTGGTATCTCACTACTAGAGAAAGTCAGAACTTATTCCTGTTTTCTCTGCAGGCCTTCTTTCTGTTCTGGGTCAAGTTTGTGTGGCTAGCATAGATAATCTAGCTGCAATTTAACCATTACAAAATCTGAGATTACAAAATCTCAGATTCAGTAGGTTCTTGACCTATAAGTACTGAGATGCATGCATATATGGAGCTATTAGTTGTTTTTATTTATAAACCTGATTTTGGTTACCGAACTGTTGGTAAGAAATTCAGATCTCATCAACATCTCATTCAGATGAATTGATAATATTAGGAAAAAATCCAGGATTTTCAGCTAGTCATTTCTAAAATTTTTACAAGTTTATACAAGTAAGTGAAAATTAAAATAATCTGTTAACAACTGTATTTGTAGGACAAAAATTTCTGGATAAAACTGAACATAATGTAAACAGTGGGTTGGTAACTGCAACCTTGTTCAGAGGAAATTGAGTGATACAAATGTTTTAAAGCTTGCCTATATTTAGACTGTCATAAAATTATGATGTACAGAAAGATTTGATCAACAAAGTTAAACCAACCATAATTTTAAATGATATACCTCAAGTTTAAAATATATAAAATCCCTTGTAAACATTAAGGTACCATTAAAATGAAAGATACTTGAACAATTTTTATATCATATCTGCATATTCCAGAAAGTCTGGTGATTTCTTTTCAATGATGCTGCTTTTTCTTTCTTTCTTTTTTTTTTTTTCTGGGTGATTTCCTCAATTTTTGTGGAATCCTCCCAACTCTTATCCCTTTTCTTTGGTTACTTGTTTTCAGAAGTCCTTTAAAAAATTATTTTCCCAAAAATACACAGGCCTGAAACTCAATTGGACCAATTTTCACAACAAAAATGAAGGACTTTGTAGGGGCAGCTGGATTTAGTGACCATAACAGGTCTTTTTCCCTCAGACAGCTCTTACAAGCTTACACAGCTTTTTCTGGTTTCAAGTGAATTCTTCCATCCCAGATTAACCTATAACAATATATAAACACTTATATTTTATAAATTACCTAGCAAACTACTATTTTCTTATGGAAGTCTGAGAATGGCATTTCATATTCTAATTTCTTTCTGCTGTAAGATATTCTATCGTTTTCAAAATCTTACAAGTACCAAATTTTTTTGCAATCCAGTATTTAGTGAGGAATGATAGTATTTAGCAGTTCAAATTTCAAATATAGAAGTTTTTTGATCAAAAAGTAATATGTGGTCTAATTTTGCGATTTTTTTATTGAATATATTATTCCCTGGTATAAATAAATTCTCTTTTCACAGAGGAAATAGATGAATGTTGAAGTATTTCACACTATAGGTAACAAATTAAATAGAGCATTCCCTCCATTGTCGCACCCCTACGGCACGGTCTGCAACAGAAGTGCAGTATTATTGCTGAGATTAAAGCATCACAAGGAAACAAGTCATTAGCAGTTGCAACTTCTTTTTCAGTAAAGATACATGAAAGTTAAAATATATCACATCTTTTTTCAAAGTAGTGTATTTCGGGGGGACCAATATAATAAATGTTGGTGATTATTTTTCTTCTTTTTCAGTAATTCTGATCTAGAGACATCTCCCATTTTCTGATTCATTATTCTTGTCTGACATCTCAGTCTTTCAGGGATTAGAATAGTAGGTAGTTTGCCCCATTTCTGTTCCAGTTTTGGGTGGTCCTAAACCAAGATAGTTTCAAAAGGATTTTGTTTTTTAAACCATCTGCCCTCCACATTTTACTCCTTAATGAAATAATTTATTTTGTTCTTTTCTTAAGGGAAGTTAATACTGCATAAAAGCAATACCAATACCATAGTTTTCCTTGCAAGAAGCCGGACCTGTAACTTTAAGGATGCGCTTTTTTCCTCTGGTAGCTTATGAAAATTTAAGTTAGAAGGATTTAATAATTTAAGCAGCATAGTTTAGTGACTGAACATTGAAGAACAGAGGAGTTTGAAATTGCTAGCAAAACAGTAGACATTTCAGAAAATATAGTTCAATACTGCCTTCAGGCCCTGATACTCACTAGGTGCACGCAGGGTAGAGATGCTTTCAGAAACAGATTATTATGTAGTTGAATAGAACTGCTACTCTAGTTAATGACATTTTATCTTCAATTACATATTGTTTTACATATTCTATATTGATTAATGAGGGGGTTTTATACAGAAAAGACCAAAGAACTCCTTTACCAAGGGGGTTTTGATCTTGGTTAAAGAACTAGGTGTAGGCAGAGAGGGGGAAAGCAAGGGGACAGAGGGACAAAGTCAATGCAAACTGTGCTGCTTCAAATAATTGCAGTCACCAAAGTATATTTGCATATTTGCCTGATCCTTGTAAGGGAATAAAATCCTACCCTGAGCCCTCCTAAATGTCCTCTTACTTTAAGTAATCTCTCTCATGGTTTTGTAGTGTTTTGTTTGGTGGGGGTTTTTGGTTGGTTTATTTTTGTGGTTTTGTTTTTTTTTTTTAAATTGAGCCATCATGATGGTACCTAAATATCCTATTACTGTGTCCCCAGCTCTTTCTTTTGTTTCTTCCCACTCTTTAATTATGGACCTAATTTGTGGCATATAACAATCTAAACTGGAGGTTTTGTGCTTGAGGGACCTTGACGGAGATCCTGACCTTACTGAAATCAAGGAGGAGAGTGGGTTTCAGTGTCTTAAGTGGCACCAGGATTTCACCCCTGCCTTTATTCCGGACACCTCTGGACAAAGGGAACAAGCAAGAATGAAGTGCTTGACTATTAAGCCAATTATCTATTCTAATTAGGATATGTATAGAGAACTCTTAAACTGAAGAAAGGGTGAAATCTGCTGAATAAATTATTCACAGTAGATAGTCCACCCAGCTCTAACTCTGACAAAGATAAAACTGCAGTGGCATCAAAGTGTCTGCTCTTACAGGGTGTTGCTCTGACACAGATGTCAAATGACAAAACATGAGGTGAACAGATGAGTCTTATTCCCTGCCTTGCTCAGCTGGAGAGATCGCTAAGGGTGGTCAGATAGGCTCCAGCAATGTTCTTAGAGCATCCTTTAACTGTAAAAGATAAATAAAACTGGCCAGGAGGTAACTTCTGTAATTCCTTAAATCTGCTTTGCAGATATTACAAAGGGTAGACTACAAATAGCTTGGGAGCTTTTTACCACAGCACGGAGGGAGAGGGAAATCAGTGAGACCTTGTGGCCACCTCCTCTAAGACTGAGAAGAGACCTGAAAATTTAAAACGTTTTTTCTGCTGGGGAAATGGGTGTTGCTAAAAAGGAGTTTAGCTGTGGTTTGTCAGTACTAAATTTACCCCCATGTTCTTTGCTGGTTTCTGGTGAGATATCTTTGAGACTAGGTAACAGTGATGGAAATTACTGAAGATATTATGAATTAATTGTGGTTCAAACCTTGATCTGGGGACAGTGTTCTGACATTTCATGTTTTTGCAAAATGCTACAAAAATCATAATTTCCTTTGGGCTTCTATTACCCTGTGCGATTCCTGTGCCACCTGTTAAGCAAGTCTTTCTTCTTAGCCCATTTTCCTTAAAATTGAGTGCTTAATCAGGAAAAAAACAAAACCACTGGGCAAAAGGTGGTTTAAATGCTTCCTCAGGACAGGCATGAGGGAAAGGGCCTCATTCATAATATTCATCATTCATGTAGGACTTTGGTAGAACTATTTAAGCATATGCAGTGAAAAAAGTCCTGCCTACGTGCAGAACCTGCTGTGGCGGCTGGGTGACATGGAGTCGAGCAGCAGCAGCTCCAGCTCCGTAGCCACAGAGAGGAAATCAGAGAATTCAGATCGGATGCCTCTCTAGCCATCAAGCCATCGTTCATGCACTTTAAATGGCATAACACTGATAAAGGCTAAGTTTGCCTGAAATAATCTTTACAGCACCAGATTTTACTTTGGGTAATAAAACACTGTTATAAACAAATAGATTCTTTCATTTGTATCTTAAACAAAAAACAAACAAACAAACAAAAAAAAAAAACAAACAAAAAAGGGGACATGAATACTTTTTTTAGCTTCTCCCTCCTCCTGTGAGACAGCACTGCCTTTACAGTCTTTGCCCTGAATGTAACATTTCAAGCCATAATTTAAAATCAGTGTAATTTTTTATGAGATTTTTGGCATTCTTTTAATGATTTTTTTAGAAACTGCAATGAAGTTGAAGTACAGTTTACAGTCCTTTGACACAGTGAAAATCTTTATTTTGCAGTGAGACATTTTCACATAGTAAAGAGGACAATTAATGTATACGATATCTTGGTTAAATTTCTGTAGCTTTTTAATTCCATAATGCTAAAATTTCTACAAACAAGTATCTTCGAGAAAAGTAAATTTACACTAAAGATTAATTTTATCATACTGTTAAAAACTGTACATCATAGGCAAACAATTCATGTAGAAATATGTGCTTGTTCCTTTGAGAGAGGTGAATAGATAAACTGTCCAAGGTACAGGGAAATAGAGCATGGATAATGTGGGTTTGAGATATTCTGTTGCTTAAGTGATGCATTAAATCAATATTCTGCAAAGCTTTTTCTTGTTAAGTTATTTACTTGGCTGCTGTCACAATTCACCATTTAGGTCATCATCTTTTTTAAAAAATATATTTTCTTGTGGCCTAATTTAACTTTATCTAAATACTTCAATTCCTCAAGTAATGAAACTTCTTCAAATGCTGAAATCATAGCACTGTTTTAATGCCAATATTTACACTGAAATTCCTTACTTGTTTAATAGGCTAAGGAAAGAATTGACTTTCAAGTGAATTCCTAGTTTATCTGCATGAAAATCTGTCATTACAAATGAATAGCAGAATGAATAAAAAGTGATGTTAATAATTCAACAAAAAGGGGAGATTCTTTATTAAAGTTCTGGAAAGAGGGTACTGAAAAGAAAGACAAGTATTTTTTCTTCAGCTATTTTCATTTTAACATATATTTGCATAAACGGAATCTCAGGAGTTGCTGCTTCTCAACAGTCAAAATAACCATTCAAAAATAATTATGGAGATACTCAGTGCCTTGCTGCAACAGTAGCCAGGGATGTGCACTCAGTAAGGGAACCTCAGGGAAATCTTCATCCTCCCGTTGTTCAAATGGCTGAGTAAGGGTCACAGAACTTCAGCACCCTGAAGGTATTTCGTTTGTCAAAAACAAAATAGACATATCCTTCATCATGAATCACCTTTGTTGTGCTAAGATTTTTCTGAGCTTCAGATAACAAAATCATTTTAATTTCTACAATTATTTTTTCCTTTACTCAAGATTCAAAAGGGTTAAGATTACTCCTCTTTGTAAACTGTCTTAATGGTCTGTCATCTATACAGCACTGTTTGCGAGATACCATTTACATAACATGTAATTAGCCACTGTGTCTACACAGGTATGTGGCTGTCTGCACTTCAGTTTTAAATGTTTTTTGTATTTTTTTTAAGAATTTTTGAAGGAATTATAATTATAAGTGACAGCCACAGGACTGTGCTGAGTTTTTTTGTTTTGTTTTGGTGGTTTTTTTTCTTTTTAAGCAGTTTCTTTTAATTTTAAGCAACACTAAGAAGCAGTGTTTCAAAGATAATTTCCCCATCCTTGTTAGGGTATTTTAGAAGTAGGGGTGTTCAAATAGTGATTTAAAAAGTCAATTAAATGCAGGAGGTTTGTGTGAATGAGACTGCAAAGATTAGGATCGGTTATTTAAGGAAGCAGAAGAATTAAAATGGCTCATGAGGGAAAAAAAAAAAAAAAAAAGTACTGAAACTTGTAGAAGAGTGATTGGGAATGTCTATGTTCCCTATGTCTTTCACAAGGGTTGAGAGAAGTCTTCAACCTATTCTGGAGATAGAAAAATCAAATTCTTTTATTAGAAAATAAAGTGGTTTTCCATACAACATGTGATAAAATTGTAGGAATCACTGGCAAGATTACTAAGGCCAGACTTGTTTCTTAATTATTATAAAGATACAGATTTTTTTGATGTCATTCCGTCTTTTTCTTCATTCATAGTCTCTCCCAGCCCCATCAAGTTTTATTAATCTGTTCCTGTAATGCCTTTTCTCGTGCACCTTTTCCAGTTGGTGGGAACTGAATGCAAAACAAAACATCTTCTGTCTTGCTATCTACTTTTCTTCAGATTGCAAAACCTTTTTAAGAAAGTACACAGATAGGGCAGCATAGTTCTATTTCACTAGTACTCTGAAAGGTTGTCACTGGTCATTTAGAAAATAAGCACGATTCACTGACATGCTACAAAAAAAATAAAGTGGATCTTGGTAACGTTGCTTAGATAAGAACATTTTTGGCATGTATCATTTCCCTAAAGAAAGCTACCTTTTTTTATTCTTGATATCAAGTGAAAAGAGAAACAAATCTGTTCTTGAAATCTGAGTTAATAGAATTTCAACTGTGTAAGCTATTGCACTCTGTGAAGGTAATGGTGAAAGCCATTAAAATTGTCTGGAATTAATAAAGCTGGTTTTCAGATTAATAAGGTAATGAATAAATATTTATATAAATAAATATTACTGAATAAGTGGCAAGATCTTCAATTTTTTTTTCTATTAAGATTCTTTTTTATACCTTTTATAATCAGTTAATGATTTTGTGGGAGTATTGTATTATATTTTTATTGAGGAACGCTGTATGCAATGGAACATGTAGTATGACTATCAAAAGCAGTGGAAGCTCCATTTCCTGACTAGTCAAAACACCTAAACTGCATGAAGCAATAGGCCTTGTAATTTAAGTAGTTGTAGAGCAGGTAGTATAGCTACAAAAAAATAAAAGCAAACAGAATCCCGTGTCAAACCAAAAGCTTTCAGCATGTTCTGAGTGGGCTAAGAAGGGAAAAGGATGCTATCACTGACATGGAACAAAATACACCAAGAAAAAAATGATGGAATAGCTGAACTGATGAGAACAAGAACTTCCAATGAATGAAAAATTCACTAAATCCAAAAATGTAAAGTGCTGACCCCCGTTGACCTCAACAAGTTGTTAATTAGCAGAGGATTAACACCCTTTTCATGTGGTGGCAATCACTAGAAAATAATGTGCATGCATCAAAGAACTTTAGGGTCTAACAAAAGATTAAACACAAAGGCTCTGTGGATTATGAAAGTGGAATCTGAAAGGGGCATAGACTGTCCAGTTTGCAATTTTGAACAAATGATCAATAACTTAGAAAACAAAATATTTGGGTAAGTAAAGGAACTGAAATAGAAACGTAATTTTTAAAAACTTATTTGTATCAGATTAATTTCTGAATTCAGCATCTTTAACATTAACACATTATAGCAAGAGTTTATTAGAGAAAAATGTGTTCACATTTCAAAATATTGCCAGTTTATTATAAGATGGCCAAAAGGAAATACTTGTGCTTAAATTTGTTTTCCAAAAGGGCTTTAGAAAGTTCCGTTCCTGTTTTAAATGACTGTGGGCACCAGGTTATTCAGTAGTCTATGTAAGAGTGTGACCTGAGATGAATACTATAGAACTAGCGATCAACCCAAAGCAGGATCCCACTGTTCTTTCCATTTCAAATCTGTTCTGGGCTCGCAAAGGCTGATGAGGGTTGAATAGCGTTTTGTGTCAGAGGACCCGTGAGGAGCAGCAGCAACCTGCAGCATTGTGGGTGTCAGTGTGCCTTGGCGACCCTGTTGCTGTGAAATGCTGGGGTGGGGCGAGGGGCCACGGAGGGAGGGAGGCCCCTGGGCCCAGCAGTGCCACTGGCTGGGTGAGCGCAGCCTCTGTGAGCCCCACCGCTCTGCAGCTCCTGGCTGTGCCAGGGGTCACACAAGTAGAGCCCAGGAGCCCCTCGTAGAGCGGTGATATGAGTGAGAACAAACGGAGGAGCCAGAGCCAGCATTGGCTGGGCCATTGACCAGATCCTGGCAGCTGAAAACTTAAATCACAACATGTTTCTGTTTTGGCTGACAAGGATTGAAACCATACCAGCAAACACAAGCAGAAATAAGGCATTTTGGAGAGTTTTACAATGACCACACCTTTTACATGCGTTTCTACATGTTTTGAATACAATGCAGCTTTAGTCAAAGATGTATTGCTTTCTCTGAAATGGTTGTTTTCTTCTTAATTCTGAAAATGTGGCTAATATTCTGAATGTACCTGCTGTAAACAAACTGTTTTCCTTTTTCGGTACACACAATACTTTATAATTTACTTCTGTAGTAGGTTCACAACTTTTATTCTGATTTGGACCATTGAGGCCACATGTGTGTTGGGGAGCTGCCTGCGCTGGGCTGGTTTGCAGATGGCCAGCAGGTTGGAGGGGGGGGGCTGGGTCCCCTGCGTTCTCTCTATCACAGCCTGCGCTGGCAGTGAAGCTGCACACCTCAGCTAAGTGGAGAACGTGAAGAAACTGAGACCCAGTAAATGTAGCCAAGATGCGTGTGGCTTTCACTGCCCTTACAATTGCTGTGGTCAGAAACCTCTGCAGGTCAGCTGCCCACCAGGGAAATCTATGCACAGCCCTGGGCTCACTCAAGCTTGTGATCCAGAGCATGAAACAGTGGGCTGATGAGCACTTTTCTCTTGTAAAGGCCCTCTTTAATTTCACTACCCAGGCATATGTCTGATTAATCAAACAAATTAAACTCTTGGTTTGTCTAGTCACTTGTAGGTAGTGAGTTCTGCGGGTTAGTTATGTTGTAAAAATGTCTCTTTCTACATGTAACTGAAAGAGGTAACTTTTGTAACTTCAGTTTTATTGGAAGTACGGTATTCGTGCTTGTATAGGATGCTCAATGCCTATTAGAGCATTTCTTGCTGTTTTTTTACTTTATTCAAGTCTAGCTTCATCTTACTCAAGTCCTTTTTTTGCTGTTCTTTCTGTGTTATGAATTTGGCATATTTAAGTCTTCACAATGGACAGACTATGGAGTAATTTGTATCATGAAAGGGGAGTAATGGTGATTTCAGCTGTGATTTTTAGTGCTGCATTCATAGCTGCACTCAGAAGGAGCCTGTGCTTTGACTCATATTTAAGGCCAGCCTTGCAGTGCTGATGACTGAGAAAATATTTTTCCGATAAACTGAATTAATTGGTCCTGGAAGTTTCTGAAAGATAATGAACAGGAAACTGTGCAGCTCTTAGACTCATTTCTCAACAGAGCCACAACTGAAGCAGAAAGACATTATCTCTGTTGTGAATTTGATCTCCTAATACTTGTGGTAGATTCTGTATTTTTGAGGGTAATTTTATAATAATTATACTCTGATGCTGACTAGGACCTGTTCTATTGGCATGTTTGTTTTGTCTCTCACCTGTTCAACTATTGAATAGGTATTTGAAGCCTCCCGTCAACGTATAGGTCTGCAAAAATATCCTATTTAATGTTGCCTAGTTAGTTCCCTGATTTTTGAAACATAACCTGATTCAGCTTAAAACTTTACATGTTGATAGCTAAAAATAAAAGGTCGGTCTTCCTAAGAGGAAATCAACATAAAGAGCTCTAATTGTATGTAAACGCGTATGAGAAAAGCTATTGATAGCCTAAGTAACCAGTACATAAATAGGGACTAATTTAACTCTTCTTTTTTCAGGTAAGTAGTAAGTTAATTCAGAAAGGATTCATATATGTCAACCAAAAGCATGACTGTATTTGATTCTTTATTATGGTTGCTTCAGGATTCTGATGAAATACTGCCTGTCAGTTATCTCTCTTCCTGATTAGATAAATGTTTCAACTGAAATTCTTGGAGGGCCAGTTTTAAATTGTGTTTCCAGAAAAGCTCACATAAGCAACTTTGACATTTGCTTTCCGCAAGTGTTCATGCCAGCAGAGTTGATTATTTAAATACTGTTGGAAAGCAGGTAAATTCAAATGAGTATTCATGGAAGTCACTCTTTCAGATCTAGGAACTGAACTTAGAGATGTATATTGTGTTAGACCTTCAGCTGCACAGCTGTAACTGTTTCCAGCAAAATCTCTATTAGTATATATCAGATTAAATCTCCCTCTTTTTTATCAAAGATAAGGGTTCTGTAAATACCTTGAACTCCTCAAGTTGTGTCTCACTGAAAGGCAGCATTGCCCTTTCCAGTAGAAATATGTAACTGGGGATGGGAGCAAAGAGGCTTTTCCTTTCTGTTAACAAACTCAAATGAAGTTTGCTGCAATAACTGAGATCCACAGATAATGAAGCATGTGCTACTTGGAATTACCTAGATTAAAGATGGTGGCTGCAAACATACTCATAGGTTCTGCTGGCTTTCCTTTTCCCTGAGCACTAGATCAGATATGGCAGTTCTCTGAAACGTGTGCTGAGGGGATGTGAAATGCTTTCCATACCCAATAAGAGTACAGACTAAAAGCATTAACACATGTATGGTGAATGATTCTGTGAAACCTTGAGCTTCTCTTGTAAATCTGTCCTGCAGAATTCAATATTGAAGTTACTGTGAAATGCAGGTTCAGTTCAATTACAAGACTAAGTGAATCAATTCAAGGTTTCTTTCTTGAAGGTACTGGTTTTCATAATTTTTCATTTTCTTTCCCTGTAAAGAAGTATGGAGGGAGTGAAGGGAACAGATTTCCTTGTTCCTTGATCCTAAGAAAACTTAGTGGATCAACAAAAATAAGTATGGGGAAGACCATGTATAAAAATCCTACTCTTCTACTGCTCCTGCTAATTCCAAACTTCGCCCCTGCTTATCACGTGGTGGGAAATATTCTCATTATTTTCCTTAATGCTGTTCATGTTCAGAGTTAGGTTATCTCTGCACATCCCATTTATCACAAACTCAGTATAGAAAAGCCATATGGTGATCAAGGCTGGGAATTATGCCCCAAGTTTCACACTAAATGCACTTATATGGTCTTATGGCTACTTACACTTGGTGCCCATCTGTTAGGATGGCAGGGGGCCCACTGCTAAGTTGGCCAGACAATTGCCCTTGAGGATAGTTGCCAGACAATATTTGAGCTTCAGTGGGCAACATAGCAATGGAAAATCCATCGTTTTTGCTAAAACTGCTTCCTTATACCAACAATGGCTTCTTACACATGGTTATAATTTCTACTTCACATAGAAGGTATATGAAATGAAAATGTGACAATGGTGATTTCTGTCGCTTGCGGTGGTACAGGTTATATTGTAGTAAGCAGATTTAAAAATTGTTAAGAAGAAATGTTGCAAGTCAGACTGCAGTAGGTTAAGATTATGAATGTTCAGTATACAGGAATAGAAATTGAATAGGATCATTGAATTGAATATTGAATAGAAAACTAGAAAACAGGCTGATGTAATACCTCTGTGGCAAAACTAAAGATGCAAGTTTTAAATATGCTTCAGGAATTTAGCACTCAGCTTCAGAGAGAAAAGATTGTATGATTCAAGTTGGTTATCCACCATTCAGAAGGTGAGATGATCTTTGTTAACTTCAAGCAACCAAATGTATTTTGCTTCATTATAAAACTAAGGAAATAAAGTATTATTTTTGAGGGGGAAAAATATTCTTAAGCTTTGCAATCTAAAGTTTGGACATTGAAACAGTGTATAAAACTAAAGGTAGGGAGAGAAAGATAATAAAGAAGAAGGGTATATGTGATATAGAAAATTAATTTTGCCAGATATAAAAGTGGAGGTTAAGCTAAGGAAAGAGGAAGAAAGAATTGGGCAGCATGGAGGATGTATCGGAAGAATGAAGGAGCAAAAAAGCAGGCAGGTTTGTTTATTTCCATTAAGAAAAAAAGTTCATTATAGTCAAAGTCTTAGGTATAGACTAGGGATTGACTACACTGAAGATAAAAGCAGGCAGTCGTGACTCCAGGAAGGAGAGAGAAAACTTAAGCATGAAAAAGCATTAAGTCCAAGAAAGAAAAATAAGCTTTCGTGGGAAGGGGAGCTGGGGAAAACCAAGAAATTAAAAGCAGGAAGTAACAACTGAAGTTTAGCTCTTCCATTGAGTTGCATGATTAGGCCTTAGAAGGTCTGAAGCGTTGGTCGCTTAACAGTGTGGCTGAGAAGAAAAAAAAAATTCTGCTACTTTCAAAGCACTTTCTGGGTCTGGACAGCTCTCTTGCATCTAAAAGGTCTACGCTGTCAGAATATCATCTTTGCCTATACAGATGATGGTTTATTTACAGCTTTAATAACACTGCTTTCTGTAGCTATAACTTCCTGTAGTGGGTTTGCATGGTAAGGTTTTGGTAGCAGGGGGCTACAGGGTGGCTTCTGTGAGAAGTTGCCAGAAGCTTCCCCCATGTCCAATGGAGCCCACACCAGCTGGCTCCAGACAGACCCACCGCTGGCCAAGGCTGAGCCCAGCATCGATGGTGGCAGCACCTCTGGGACAGCGTATTAAAACCCAATGAAACCTGTGCCAGTGGGAGAGAGGAGTGACACTGAGAGCAACAGCTCTGCAGACACTAAGGTCAGCGAGGAAGGAGGTGCTCCAGGTGGTGGAGCAAAGGTTCTGCTGCAGCCCATGGTGAAGACCATGGATGAAAGCAGGCTGTGCCCCTGCAGCCCATGGAGGTTAATGGTGGATCAGATATACACCTGTGGGAGACCCCATGTCAGAGTAGAGCGATGCCTGAAGGATGCTGTGACCCATGGGAAACCTGTGCTGAAGCAGGCTCCTGCCAGGACCTGTGGCCCTATGCAGAGAGGAGCCCAGGCTGCAGCAGGGCTGCTGGCAGGACCTGTCCCCCACGCTGGAGCAGTCTGGTCCTGAAGGGCTGCACCCCGTGGGGGGACCCATGCTGGAGCAGGGTGTGAGGAACTGTAGCCCGTGGGAAGGACTCACCTTGGAGCAGTTCACGGGGAGCTGTCTCCCGTGGGGCGACCCCATGCTGGAGCAGGGGAGGAGTGTGAGGAGGAAGGAGGGGTAGAAGCAACGTGTGATGAATTGGCTGCAACCCCCATTCCCCATTCCCTTGTGCTGCTCCGAGGGGAGGACGTAGAGAAAATGGGAAATAAGTTAAGCCCAGAAAGAAGGGAGGGGTGGGGAGAAGGTGTTTTTCTGATTTGATTGGTAATAAATTTAACTGATTTTTCCCAGGTTGAGTCTGTTTTGCTCTTGATGGTAATGGCGAGTGATCTCCCTGTCCCTATCTTGACCCATGAGCCTTTTGTTATATTGTCTCTCCCCTGTCCACTTGAGGAGGGGAGTGACAGAGTGTTTTTTGTGGGCACCTGGCACTCAGACAGCATCAAACCACTACACTTTCTGAGGGGCTTATTATTATCATTAGGAAAATCAAGTTAAGCAGAAGTACCTGTTACTGAAAAATATCAATAACTTGACATTGAAACTCCTCACGGGAGTCTAACAGTTTTGATGGAGAATGTATTGGAAAAGATCTTTGTGTCTAGATGGACAAAAGTAATTAAGAATGCAGTTTGGTGGTCAGAACAATTGCTTATGACAGAGCAAGTTGCATGCCGGGTCTTGTACCTGATTCATTCCAGGAAATGCTGGTTCCCTAGATGTCAGGCAAATGCCCTGGCTCTGAATTTTCTGGGGAAATGGTCACCTTCTCCATTGTCTTGCTTTCGTCATGAAAGGGATCACTGGAACGGAATATTTCTGAAAACATAAAAACTTCCAGGGTGACAGGACAAAGGAGCGGTTTTCTGGGAAGCTTTTTCTGGCACAGGAAATTGCTGATTCCAGGATGTGTAGTCCCACACTAAAAGGTGAAACTGGTTGTAGATCCATTGTTGGAACTCCCATTGGATAGCAAGGAGGAAGGTCTAATTTCTTCTGTGAAGATATTAGTAACCACCTTGACCCACTCCAGTCTGAGAGGGGACACCATCCGCTGTTGAAGTAGTTGGTGAAGGAAATGCTTGAAGCAGAATTCTTATTAGTGAATCTGGTCAGGTTTCTGCCCTGTTTCTAACATTCATTTAATAAATATTTTTAAAAATAATCATGCAAGACACTCACTATTGCGTGCTCCAGTAGATAAGGTCAAACATATCAAATGATAATGGGACCACTGATGTAAAGCAGTAATTTTTCTTAGAATATTTGTAAAGACCCTTTACTCTGTAAATAAGTTTGGTTGTTTTGTGTTTGCTTTATGGCAATCTCTAGGAACCATAAGATTAAGAGGTTAAAAATTAAGTTCTACACTCTTTAGTATGGCTTTTTGCTGTGTAACATTCATAAAGAGAAATTATCGAGATTCATATTGACTTTCTAGGAGGCTTTTCAGATGTGAACAGAAATGTGAATTTAATTTTGAGATTGTCCCAACATCTAAGATTAAACATACAAGAACTCAGTTACGGAGTTCGTTCTGGACCTGAATTCTAGCAAAAAAACTTTTAAAGTTTCCCTGAAACAATTGAAACAGGACCTATTAGTAACCAGATGTAACTTAAGCAAAATACTTTCAGTTTTAACTGATAGGCCTTTCAAAACCAAGTATATGAAACTAGTATATTTTGAGTGTTTTGTTCCTGGAAGGGACAGCATTTTATTTACTCATCATAGTTCTTACTTGCATATTGTGTTTCTTTTGTTTCATGACCACATTAATTAGAAGAAAAGACTATCTTGCTGTACATGACATTTCAGTTCCTGAATGAACAAGGACATGAGCTTCAGGCAAATTGCACTAATTTTGTCTGTATAGAAATTAATAACAAGTGTACTTCAAACTTTCCCCTCAAAAATGATAATTTGAATATTTATGCATTAGAAAAGGCCATTCCTGACCCATGGCCAGGAGATTATTTTGTTGGTTTATCCACAGGAAAATATTTTATGTTTACAATCCATTGCATGAGTGATTTTTGAAACACAGAGCACACTGTTCTTGGAAAGGCTTGATAACAAATCTGTTTCCGAGATGCTTGATTATGACCTGAAAGGCTACGCTTGATCTGGGAAAGAAAATGTCATGTGTTCATTTCTCTAGAAGTTCTAGACATAAAAATATGTGCTTCCTAATGAAAATCCCAGATGTTGGGCTGGGATCATGCAATGACCAAAAGAAAAGAAGTTATGGAGTAATTGTTGATGTAATTAATGGATTTTGTGGTCAGAAGAGACTATACAAAATTTAATTCATTATATTGCCACTGAAAATGCTTCCAAAGCAGTCTTTTGGAAAGATATCCAATCCTGAAGTGAGTATTTCATGAAGAATTGACTCCTACAGTTAGTACAATAGAAAAGTACAACATTAGAGGGAGATGTGCTAATACTTGAACACTACTCTTGAAGAGGATGTTCAGATGGGTAGTGGAAAAGTTGAAAAAAAATCTGCTTGGAACAAGAAGAGAAATTTCTTCACATATATCTGATTTTTGGGAGAGGTGGACTTCTAAATCTTAGAAGTTTTATTAGGTATTTTGATAAGCAAAGCATGCTCAGAGAGCATAGCTTCAACAAGAAGTATCAAGTAGTCCATAAAGCCATGTTGACACAAACATTTTTCATTGAAGGTATTGCAGTCTCGTGCTTTCCATTGGAGAAGAAATTCATTTTCCACTCTGCCATTCCTGGAGTGCTTTATATTTGCAGACTGCATACCTTTTAAGATCAAGGAGAACTATGATGTTCCTTTTACCTGTGACTTTCAGATTGTTTGTCTGGAACTAGGACTAACTATCCTGCCTTAAATTTCACGAAGTTGTTCGCTCTTAAGGAACTTTATGTTTAAAAAAACCCTCATCTTTAAAGTCATTGTGATTAGTGCATGAAAATAAATAGTGTTTAGAACCTATTTTTCATTGGAGTTCTGATTTTGGCATGGGGAAATTCTGTAGCCATCTGTCTTGCTATGTTTTTATTTTATTTATAATATCTTCTTTCTGTCATTCCACTTTACAGGTTTTTAAGAAGTTAAACTATATTCCTACAGTGACAGTGTCATTCTCCAAATCACCTCAGCAAACAATGATTTCATTTTGACTTTGACTTTTAATTTGCTTTTCCTTCTTTCCTTGTATTTTGCTTCAACATTATTTTCCTACCAGTTCGGTAATTCTAGTCTTATTTCCAGCTGAACTTGAATGTTTGCACTTTCAGATGGATGGCAAGGGGCCTCCTAGACTCTTGAGGAGAGAATGAACTGAGGTTCAGAGAGAAGGATAACTTTTTACACTCCTCTGAGTACATTCTTCCTGTCCTAATCTGAAGACAAAATATCCATAAACTGATTATGATAATAATTTTAAAAAATTATCCCCTTTCATGTTCATTACAACAATAATTTCTCAAAATGAACAAGACACCTGATCATCCAAAATAGTAGAGATTAGGTTTATTTGGCAATAATGGTCCATTTTATGCACTTGATTTTACCTATACAATCAGAAAGAAGGGCGTCAGGTTATGGCAGCTCAAATTGAGGGCCAAGTGTGATCTGTGGCTTTAAATATTTCCTGACAGCCCACAAAGAAGCCTCAGATGTTTGACGCCCTGGGCTTCAGTACTGAAGTCAATGATGCTGTATCTGCTTCTGCAACAGTTGTATTAATTCCATTCATTTAACCTGTATGCATTTAAATCCTTTCTTAAAATTATTCTAAGTTTCCCAATACGTGCAGATAATTAAACAGCTTACTAATCCAGTCTAATAAAACAATTGTATCACTTTTGCACCTACTCTGTCTAGGTCCCTATTTAATCTTAGAAAATGAAATATATTGCATTGGCCATTGTGCTGTTAATGAAGGCAAATGGTGTTTAAAGGAGCTAAGGTACCCCAGCAAATCTCCTTTCATTCTGCAGTCTTCCCTTGCTTGCGTTTTGTTAATTTTTGAGTGTTGCTCATGAAGCCAGGAAAGCAGTAAAGTCTTTGAAAAGCATGAAATAAATTCCGTTTAGTGAGTGGGTAATTGTTCAAGGTCATCTGTTCGTTGTCTTTGTCTTGATCGTTTGAATTAGTAGCTAATAATGGGGCTGAACCGTGAATGAATTATTATCCATAGGGCATATTTTGGGGAGTGTCAGGAAATATTACAGGGTAATTAAGGTTATCCAATAGCAAGGCTGTGTTACCAGCAGATGTCTAGTAATTACTATGTTTAAAAAGTGTGGGGATTAAACTTAGATTATAGCTTTTATATTGTCTGCCTTTACAAGTCATATTTGGAATTTATTCAGTTTATTCTGCTGCCCTTTTCCTTTTGTTCTGATTCTGTCACTTAAATTCCAACTTAAACACAGGCCTTTCCTGGTGAATTAAAATAAACATCAGCAGATGGTATGCAGTGCATGTGTATACAAAATAGCTGTGTGGTTATTGAGGACTACAAAGATAGCTGCATTGATAAATACTTGCTGCTACTATTTATTTGTTAACAAGTTCTGATTCCGTTCTAGGGCTTGAACATTAGGCCATCTAGATTCTAAAATAGGGCAAAGGTGAATTTTTAGAAATATTTTTCAATAATGTAACAGTATTTAATATGACAGGAGAGCTCATTTGTTCATTTAATTTTGTTGAGTTGGTCATCTTCAGGTAAAGCCAAAAGTCCTGAGTTCAAAGTTCTGCTGTTATTGCTGACCCTAAGCTGGCTTAGTGCTACCAGAGGCCAGAGAAGGGGAAGCAGTTTTTTAGTCCCCGATCTAGCAAATTTTATTTTAGCAGATGGGCTGAAGGCAGATAATGTAATGGACAAGTATCTGTGGCATCTGGAATGTCTGGATTTAGCACAGTTGACTGGCACTGGGGGCGGGGGGGAGGGAGGCAGGGGGGTGCTGCGCAGAAGCTCTCTGGGCAGACAGTGCACCTTAGAGGTAACGAGAAACCTCTCAGCAGAAAAGGGTGATAACTAGGAAGAACATGTCAGGACATTGAGAGTTTACAGCTGTAAAAGAGTAAAAGTGGGAGGCCTGAAAAATGGAGGAGAGGCCCAAAATGAACATGACAGGAAAGAGAAATTGGGACAACAGTGAGTGAAGGCTTTTGAGCAAGTGCTCATGTGCTTTCTGGGACCTCTTTGAAGAGGGGCACATTGGTGGCTTTTTTTTTTTTTTTCATAACAATAATTTTAAAACACAATTGAAATAAAAAATTCACTTTGTAACTTGTACGTAACTTCCTGAAGTATAAAGCTTTTTAATTTTGTCTTACTCCTTTGCATCCTTTTTCATCTGGCTAGCATTAAGCATGGTAAGCTTTTTATTTATTTATTTTTCATGCTGCTGGTGTTGCAAGAGGGGATTATGCAGAAGCCCTGTACAACTGAAAGTCTAGCTACTGTGTTGGTGATTTTTTTATTGGTATGTGGCTAGCAGCGGGTGAATTAGTCTATGGCAAAGGCTGCTAGTTGTTGTAATCCAAGCCTCTACTCACTCTTGCTGGTTTCTGTAGCCCTCTTAGGCCAATCACAGTGATACCCATTAATGCACGTTCCATAATTACAAAAAAATATTTTAACCATACATTGTATTGACAAGTTCTTTGGCTTTAAAATAAGTGTGGTAAATGTTCTGTGTTTATGACTAAAGATTGGGCTAATTTTAAGATACTAATTATTTACCTGCGTGCATGAGCAAAGAGAAATAATCAACAGTAACCTGACATGCCAGCATGGGTAAGTGGCTTACTGTGGACATGCAGTACTAGGGTGAAACTTTGTGATGAACAATCTAGGATGTGGAATGCACAGTAATTGTCTTAAATGCATGTGGGATTTTATTAAAGTCAAAGGCTTTTTTTCATCATTTAAAATTAAGGACCACCTCAAGTTTTTTAGTTGACTGAAACATTCTTACAAAATTCTCACTTGAAGAAATAAAAAACTAAAGGTGAAATATGCTTAGAATCAAAGCTATATCTTTTAATGTTTAAAAACTGACTGTAATCCAAATGATTTTGTTTGGCATTCATTTTTTTAAAAAAAGAAAGTTATGACTTTTCACCTATTAACCCCTATTGGAATTAACACTTGACTTCTGATGCATAAGAAAAGCTGAGAACATGGAAGAGGAGGGACAGGAAAGGGCAGAAACAACCAGCAGAACATTTGGGTTTCATGCAGTTAAAGATAAAGATGAAATACAAGGTGTCTATGAATGCCTCTGTTTGCAATTATTCTGAGATTAAGTCCTTATTCATCTATATATATTTCAATACTATTTTCATCTGTTTAGGTTCCCTGAGTTTAAAAAAGACAGGCCTCTCATCAAATCGATTAAGAACTTCAATAGCTATTGGTCTCTTCAGCGAAATACTGTAATGCCTCTTGTTTGTATTCCAAGTCATTGATATCCATATGTTAACATGATAAATGGCAAAAGCTGATGTAAAGTGCTCCTAGCTGTACAATAGACATCCATCTTTCTTGGTTGTCCAGTTATTACCATACAAATGCCTAAACCAGAGCCTGTTTAAACTTAATGAGAGTGTTTTTACTGACCTCATTGTACTTTGGATCCAGATAGAAAACTGCTCAACTTTTCTTTTAGCAAGTTACGAGTTTTGTTTAAAGAAAGGAAGGCTGACATTTTGTTTGATGGAATTAGTTAAAATACAGCAGTGGGGAAAGAGAAAGTTCAAACACCTAATCTTACCTTTTGATCTGATTGTAAATTAACAGCCCCTGAATTAGTAAAAGCCACTGTAGTTTTTATAGCATCATTTTTGTATAGTTGGAAAAGGAGCTTAATGGAAAACCTATATTTTACCCTAAAGCTTTTCTTTCACTTTGTAATGAAAAGAAACTCCAATGATCACATTTTCCAATGCTAACTAAGTTTACTGTTGCAGTAATAATGCTTTTACTTAGATCTCAACACTACCAAACATAAGTGAAGGCAATAAGTACACAGGACACTGCATCACTCCCTCGAGTGTGCGAATAATGACCTTGGTTACCACAGGGAAGAAAAGCGGTCTCTGCAAGTTCATGAGCCTCTCCTTATCCAGGAAAGCGGATGAAACCAGAGCATTCATTAACAACAGAGGAACAGCAAATGTAACGAAGGTCTGTCATGTGTGAGACCTAGACAGATCCAGTAAAGGTAGAAAACACGTCCGTGGTCATGGTCTGATTTTTAAGATATTCATGGACTTCCTTAACCTTAACATGTGGCAAAGCCATGTTTTTGCTTACTTTTCAAAAAATTGTCTGTGTGCTTCTGTAAAACAGGATATCTCCCACACGTAATGTTCAATAACCTTCAACAAATTTAGGAAAAAAAAATCTGCTCTTGTGATGGGGGACCTTGTTAGAGACCTCAGAAACTGACCAAAACACTAAAGCAGGCTTGACAGTACAAGTTAGATGAATTAAAGAGGTACATCAGGGACTATGCAGAACATCCCTGTTTTAAATGTAGGTATATATTTGTATTGCCATGAGTCATTTATTTTCCATGTTGATGCTGTTTGCTGAAGTAGATTATAGAGTGGTTTTGAACTTTCATTGTCCTTTTTTTCCCATGAAAAAAGGAAATAAAGAGTACTGAAGAAGATATGCAGAGTCCATACTTTGCCTTATGACTTAGAGAAAGAATGACCATTTGTATAGTCCCACAATGACATTTGAGTCTCAAGTGTAGTGAAAGATTGATATAAAACAGATGTAAAAAATATAAAAGTTCAGAAATAAGGGATGCTAGTAGACAGAAAAAAAAGAGTTGACTTACTACTTTGCAGCATTGGTTAGAGTTAAGAAATAGGAGAACTTTGAACTCTGTGTTTTCATTTTAATCCTCAGAACATAAATATTTTAAAGCTCTGATTTTGGGTGGATGATTATTAATGACTTTCTCTGATTTAAACCTTGGATATTTCTAAAATTATCTTGACAGACATAAAATTAATTGTGTGAAATTGGTGAAATAGAATCTACATGTGCTTAACTTTGGAAATAAATGTTTGCTCACGTAAAAGAGGTTAAGCATATTTGCATGACCAGAGTTGCAGAGATAGGGCAGTTGCACTGAAGTCCTCAATTGCCATGCCAAGGTTTTTAGGATTGTATAAATTGCCTTTTCTGGGTGAGCATGTATCCTAAATGAGGGATCGCACACGGACACATGTGGTGTGGGCCAGCCCATGTTCTGGCAAGTTCAGCCTGCTCCCCTGCAGCTGATTTTGCCCAGCCAGGTAGCACAGTACCCATCTATCTTCCAGCAAGCTGGCATTGTTGTTAAGCTGTGAATTGGTAACAAGATGGATCAAGAGATGTCCTGACTTCAGTGCTGAGAAAAATGTGAAAGAATGTCTGTTCCACTGTCAGCAAACAATAACTTTTTTTGAAAAGTAAGTATTTTTAGACTTTTGGCTTAAAAAAGACATCAATACTTTGTCCATAATCAAAATGAAGTTTTAATAAAGGTTAGTTAATGTGAAAATCAGATACAATATTTTATTACCGTTTGGCCTAAATCTATTATTAATTAAAAGGTTTTGGTCTGGCCACTCAACTGAGACTCATTTTTCACAGAGTTCTATTCTCAACTTCATTGCATGGAACCTGAAGCTGTAACTCTGAGATGAGAATTATGAAAACTGTACAGCATATGTGGCAATTCCTCATCTGAATCTAAAACCTTGTGAACTCCAAGACAAAACATCTTGGTGTGAAAGCCTATAACTTTAACGGCTTTTACTTTCAACACCTTTCAGATGACTAACGCTTAAATGTGAGGTACATTAGGCATTCATGTGGACATTTGTTTTTTATCAATCAAGAATGCATGCTCCCACAAAAATTCTTAAAAGCAGGGGAAACGGTTTGCTGCAATTTCTTCAAATCCCTTTCCTACTTCTCTATATATCTTTACAAATATCCAGTCTAAAGATTGCTTTCTTTTGTAACTTCAAAAGTAAGTTGTTATAGCTCAGAGAATAAATAATGTTTATTTTTGACCTACAATACCCTCATCTGGCTCTGGATTTAACAAGGACGGCTGGTGTTTATTTTTAACATGTTAAATCAAAAAGGAAATACAGATCGTCATTTCTTGAAACATGATTTGCTGAACTCTTAAAAAGAAAAGGGTAATTGAGAAGAGTATCCTGTGACAGGAAATGACAAGCCACCTTCACCAGGGTCTGGGCCGGGCTGCGGGGCTTGGATCAGTAGAGAGCTGTTGACTTAGGAGTGAGACGCTTGCGCAGGAAAAGCAACACTTTGTTCAAGTCACCGGACAGTCTGAGGATTTGGGGAGGAGGCAGGGAGGGACTGAGGGTTTACACTAAAAAGGCCAGAATCATCAGACTTTAAAATAGCGTGTGTGGCCTTGTTCGTTGAAAATAAAGAGTAATGTGGCTATAAAAAGCAAAGTAAACTACTAGTTGACTGCCTCTTTTATGCCATACACATCTTTGAAGGTTAAATTTGTTATTTCAGAAAAACATATGGTAGGTTTGAAAAGAAAACCCAGGTTGTTTGGCTTCAGTTTTTTATTATGTGAATGAAAAAGTCATCTTGCAAGTAAGAAGCAAAAATCCTCATCTTTAATGTAGTTATATTAATGAACATAAGTCTTCTACCTTTTAAAATTCCATTAATAACATTATTCAGTACTTAATTTTTAAGTGCAGTTTGTAAACATAAAAGTGACTGTCATACTAACTTGTAACTGTAAAAAGGAACGTCACTGGTTCACAAAATTGCAGAGTTATACGTCCATACTGCAAATCTTTCTGGTTGTTAAAATTTTCTCTTATACATCCAGTTTTCAAATAAATACCATATATTTTTTATTATTAATGTTTGTCAGATATAAGCAATGTGCAAAGTCACAAATGACCTTTTGGTTTTATAGGATTATTGAAAGAAAATGAAATAAATAAAAAATTTTATAAAGACTTTAATAGGAAGATGAAAAAAAAGCATCTTATCCTCAACATGTAGTACCTGTAATGAAAGTCAAGTCTCATATAAACTAGAGACACCTTAAATTCCTGGAACAGTAATGTTTAAAATGTGGTTATCTAGTTTTACTAACTATGTTGGAATTTTCTGCTCCTAACCCTTTACCCAAATCCTAGCTGACACAAGTGGGATGCTTTTGTTTTCATTCTGTCTTAGCAGCAGTAGAGCTTGGATGTGTAAAGCCGTAACTACTAAAATATTAGCTCAGTATATACTAGAAACCAAATTTAGAAATAGGCAAAATGTAGGAAACTTTTAAAGTGTTTTCAAAAGAGCTAATTGTATTTATTCAATGTTCAAAGCCCACTGGTTGCACTATTTTGGCTCGACTCAAATCTATTAAGTTATTTATAAGTATCAGGACTTCAACTCTTTCAAACCCTCTTCTCACACTGACTTACCTGGAAACTGGCTGTATGTGCAAATACCTATCTTGGGTTCTTGAGGCATTTCAGCTGTTCTTTTGGATCTCTTATGAGCTTTTATAATCAGGAGTAGTAATCAATGTTGTTTAAGCTCTGCAATTTATTTACTTTTGAATTCCTTTAGAAAGGGGACCAACTATTAGCAAAATATTAATTTTGTACATGTGAATTTTTTTATAGTTAAAATCATCAATGATTATTGCGGGTCCTGGCCATTTGATATTGTTATGGGTTTTCCCCCTTTTTACACTTCTGTACCCTTTCTTAAACGTAGTGAAAATGACAGTTCCAGGGGTTGCTGTTCTAGATCTTCTTTTTTCCCATTACAGCTCAGCTACAACCCTCTCTCTTCTGAAGGTTATCCTCCCTGCTGAAAATGTTTTCTAATGCTCATAAAATTGTTTACTAAATTATATTGATTATTTGGGGAGCATTGGGGTTGTTTAAGAACGATAACTTGTCTGTCTGAATTAACCATCAGGTGTTGTGTGCAAGCAATTGCTGTGTGTTGTTGGATTTAGGGTGGTCAGCTAATCTATGTGATGATGCTTCTGTTCAAGTGCATAAGTACTTGAGTATTTTTGCCTGAACCTGAATACTTCCCTTGAGTGCTTACACGTGTGCCTTTGAACTTGCCTTCTGTAACCATTTGTACTTATAAAGCTTGTAGACTCTTTCATGGAGCTGATTGCCAAGGGGATATGGATGCAGTCTAGGAAGATTAATTTTTTAAAAAACAGCACCCAAGTACTGAGGTATTGAGAACATTCAGCTGAATTCATTCCTCTCCAGTAGTCACATCTAAAATGAATATTTGGAAAGGGTGGTAAAAATTATTTTTCAGAGTTGAGATAACACTGCTGGGTGTACTATTTGTTTTTCTTTTCACCTGTACAGTTTGCTGGCTACTCTTGATGTCTCTTTTCCTCCTCTTCTAAAGAAACTTTCTTTTATATCTCAGGCAGTTTCTAATTTATTTTTCTCTTTTCTTTTTTTTATAAAGAAGAAAAAGATACAAATGAATTTTAATAAGAACTGACAGCTTTTAATGATTTAATGAATGCACACTGTTAAAAAGGCAACTGAGTCATAGTCATGATCTAAAACATTTGGGTGATCTTACACTGAACTTCTCTGTGGAGCTGAGTAGCTAATCAGTTCTTTCAGAAATCAGAAATCATACTTGTTTATGGGATTTTTTTCTGCTAAAAATATCCTCAATCATAGTGTGGTTGTAGTTTATTCTGATTACGTTATTCTGCAGTTTTTTATTTCAAAGAAAACATGACATTTTAAGAAAATCTGATTGAAGTGAATGTAAAATAACTTGCAAAAACATTTTCACCTGAAGAACGTACCTGGAAAAGGAACATAAATATAAAAAAATGCAGGAACAAAAATTTTTGCTTCTTTTGGAGACTGTGGCACTGGAAATTCCTCACTGCTAAGACTATTTCCTGAGACCGTGTTTGGATGTTAGTTCAATGCTATGTGTTAACCTGAGCAGTTGTATTGCGTCCGGCTGAGCCCCCCAGCAGCCCCCACAGTGCTGTGCTGGTATCAGTAGCTAGAGAGGTGCTGATAACACCCCCGTGTTGGGCTGCTGCAGAGCAGGGCTCCCAGCACCAGGGCTGCCGCTCCAGCATCCCCCCTCCCCTCACCAGCAGGCAAGGTCTTGGGAGGGGGCACAGCCAGGGCAGCTGACCCAAAGTGGCCAAAGGGATATTCCATACCATACAACTTCTGCCCAGATATAAGAGCTAAGCAAAAGGGGTGGCATTTGGTTTTGTGTTTTGGGTTTTTTTTGTGATGTTTGTCTTCTGCAGCAACCACTAAGCACACTGAAGCCCTGCTTCCTGGGAAGTGGCCAAACATCGCCTGCTGGTGGGAAGTACAGAAAAACATCTTTTGATTTCCTTCGCTTCTGCACACGTGACACTTGCTATTGCTTCGTTTAACTACCCTTATCTTGACCCACAAGGGTTTTTTCATCTTATTTTCTCCCCCTGCCTGTGCCGTTCTGCTGAGGAGGGGAGTGATAGAGCAGCTTGGTGGGCAGCCAAGTTCAACCCACCACAACAGTTCATGTCTGAAGAAACTGTATACATCTGTTATTTAGTTTACAGTATCTGCCTTACAGCATCAAATCGGTTAGGCTAAACTTCTCATCTAGGTAAATAAACATGCAGATGTTCCAGTGTGCAGATTTATAAGGAAACACTTTTATTATTGAAAATCCATTTCTAGTGTTTGTGACATAGAGTGAGCCATATTTCAGAGCTTCCAGGTCTCAAGAGTTTTTCTCACTGGTGTTCAGAAATGGAGAGCTTTGTGCTATTGGTGTTCCCAGAACGGGAAGTGTGGCAAACCTGTGTGTGCATGAGGAAAATATCACTGAGCATGGATGGGTGGTGGGAGTGAAGACACAGCAGTCCTTGATCTGGGGAGACTGAAGAGGAAGAAGAGGGAGGAGCTGGCCCAAGGAACGAAATAATGTCAACTGTTTCATGTGGGGTTAGGTACGATGACATAGAATGACTGTGCCTTGCTGAACAGGACAGCATAATCCAGCATTTAATAGATGATGATCTCTCTCTGGGTGGTTTCACAAAAATGAAACAGAATATCTTATTTTCTCATGTAAATGATCTGTGATAGCTTTTCTCTGCCTTTTCCCTCTTTTATTAAAAAAGGAAGGAAGAGAAGTTTATAGAGATCTGTGAGCTACTAAGCCTCTGGTTATTGTAAGCTAGAAGAGTATAATAGAAATACTGTCCTTATGTGACTGCCTGCTAGTTACACACTTCACTGACAGCTGTTGATAGCCAGTGCTGGAGGTGGGCCTCATGCCACACACTGGCTTCCTCCAGCAGGGTCATCCTACCTGCTTGTAAACAGGCCTGGCCCAGTCTAAAATGAGATGGCTAGTATGCTGGGAAAGCTGTTTTCTCCAGCTTAGTACTGTAAGGGATCTTCCAGGTCGTCACATTTAGCTAGATGCCGTTCCAGTGACAGAGGGCTAGTAAAGGTAAAATTTTGCAACAGCTGAAAAAAGGACAAGCAGCCTGTGCCCTCGGGGGATTTCCCACAGCAGAATGGAAAGCTGAAGATGAGAGGAAAGATGATATCTTCACCAAGTTTTTCGTGGAGATGATTTCTACTGCAGAGCTGGGCACACAAGCTAATGAAGCAAGAGGGAAAGAAAGCCAAAACCACCAGCACCAAAGCCCAGCATACTTTCCCTGTTCCACTAAAGGGTGTGGGCAGATTTCTACCCTTTCAGAGAGCATTGGCCAGCACTGAGGGTGCTGAAACAAGGCACTGTGTATTACACCTTTTTATTTTCCTGGGCCAGTGTCCTTTTTGTTTCAGAACCCTTCGGGAGGCCTGTCAGTCCCTCTGATTTTATAATTTCATGTACTTAAAGTGTCACAAAACCAGATGTCCCACAGTGCTAGAGCACTAGAAATTTTGCTTTGTGCCTGCCAAGTTTTGAAGACCAACACCGTGGGCAGTGGCAGGCACTGCTCTGAGAGCATGCCAGAAAGGGGGAGAAAGAGGCAGCTGCTGGGCTATAGCAAAGGAAGATCAGCAGGATATGGAGCGGCAGAAAGGCACCCGAGCATGGCTGGTTGTTTAGTGTCCTATGGGGACTTCTCTGTTAAGGCTGGATAACAAGAGAAAACCACTTGGTATTTGTTAGACAAGATGGGACCTGTGATTCACCAAATACTATGCAAAAAATGGTGAATCATAGGTGACACGTGTATTTTGACATTCTCGTCTATAAATAATATACTTACCCCACAAGAGACAAACTTGGTTTTATTCTAACACTAGAGGGTCCTTTCTGACTTTATGATCTGTCTTACAGATTTGATAAGCTCTCCCTCAAGACCCTGTAAGATGATATTAGCCAACAGTACTGACATCAAAGGTGCTTTATTGAATGCGATCAAGGAACCTCCAATGTCAATACAAGGGGCGCTTGTTTTGCAGCTGGTTGGCAGCCAGCCAGTTGCAATGCGGTCATGGAGCTCCTTAATGCTGAAGTGGCTTTGAAAGTGGGGTGAAAAAGACTGACGGAAGGCCTACAGCTCTAGACTGCAGGGAAGGGATTGCTTGTGTAATACAAAGGTCATATTTTTTGGTTTATGTTTAAAAGAGGGGGAAAGGAAAGAAAAAAGGGGGGTGGGGGGTGGGAAATGCAACTGTATTTTGTCAGCTGTATGTCCCAAACTGGTGACCAGTGATAATTAGTGAAATGTTACTGGTGACCTCTTGTCTCACCAAAGATGAATAAATTAAGTGAGGCAGAAAATTTAATGCAGACTATACAGTAGAATAGCAGAAACTCTTGTGACTCTGCTTATTAGGAATTTCATACCTCTGGATTCGAGTCCTTCTGGTGGTGGCAGGAGGTAACATGAGACATTTCAGTCCTGACTTGATTCATACAGTGAGGGCGGAAAGTAGCAGCTGCCAGTGTGAATGACCAAAGGTTGAATTCTTCAACTGTAAATTATGCATTCAAAGGAAGCTTAAAGGCAATTTATTTTGTTATTTGTTATGTTTATATTCTAGTGGAGACTACGCTTATGAGATGTATGAGCACCTGTACCTCGGGCAGCTGCATACCTTGTTTATGGATGTTCCTTCTGGTACTGTTTGGATAAATCACCTTAAAACTCCAGCAGTATAGTCAGGCATCTTTAGCAGTGTCGAAGGTACAGAGCTGTCTGCAGGCTGTTTTGGTGAAACAGCTGAAAGACAAGCAGTAATGTTCTGTCTGCCATGAGATTATGGAAGCATGCAACAGGAGTTGGTGTATCAGGTGCCATCTACAGAAAAAACAGGTACAGATGGAGGCACTGAATGTCTACAGTGTAGACAGATTTTTTTTTATTATTCAGTTTTTTGTGTGAATCATTGCTATTCAAGTTATTGTGTTGTCTCCTTGGATTACGTATGTTAATTTTTTTACTTTCCAAAACTGTGTGCATCTTAGTCTCTGCTAATGCTCCATCATCTGTCAAAAGAAAGCATGTGAACAGTAAAATCCAGCCTTCCCTCAACCCCACTTTCCCAGTCCAAAGCCAAAACCCCACCAGTTAAGACTTCAAGCTACCCCTAAGTGAATGAAATAAGACTCCATTGCTCTGGCGTATTATCAGCTGATGCTATTGTTACCCGTGAAAGCGGCGCTAAATTGTGAGTAACACAGTGCATGGGAGCAGTGAATGAGGCCTGAAAGGAGTGTCCCTGAGAGCTCCTCATCTCATTGCAGCTGCTGGCACAGAACTGAGAAAAGCTTGATTTATATTCTTATAATCTTAACA
Organism: Falco rusticolus; assembly: GCF_015220075.1. Taxonomy (NCBI): domain Eukaryota; kingdom Metazoa; phylum Chordata; class Aves; order Falconiformes; family Falconidae; genus Falco; species Falco rusticolus. Next base: position 34,919,340 of record NC_051197.1, read on the forward strand.
TTTTTTTTATTAATGTTGTTTACAAAATCTAAACAATCTTAATATTGCAAAATGAGTTTTGGCGAGGCCTGAAAGTGCAGAATGAGGGCCCAATCCCTGCTCTGCCAAAGGACGTTGTGGCAGCCTGTTGGTGAGCTGCAGAGGGGGTACAGTTGTTTCTGTGCACATTTCCTCGTGGAGGGAAAGTGTGATAGCTGACAAGTTGGTGTTTAGTGTTTTCACTGACAAATATATGCATATCTACGTATGAGAAATTTCCAGACAACGTTTTAGTAATGTATAAAAATAAACAATCAAATACTTATGGTCTGATAAGGGCTTATATTCATTTATGATGCTGAATGTGTGTGTTGAAGCCTGATTCTCATTTTGTTACAGCCGTATGGTTTCTACGATGAAATGACAAGGTATTTCTAATTTTAGTGGTTTAAAGGTTCATTTTCTAAACAAACTGAAATGTACAAAATGTTTGTTTCTTTATGATTGTTTCTTTACAAGTCTAGTAGCATCCCCAGTTTAACTAAAATGTGGTAATTTTAAGATTTTTGCAAGAAAAATAGCCTTTATGCTCTTTACAGTCTTAAAACTGACAAAGTTCTTGCTAACTGAAGATTATAAAATAAAATTTCTAATTAAAACAAAATATTAAAGTAAGTTTTTAGTGTCTAAATTAAAACCTTGAATTGAATTTAGGTTATATCCATTGCTTTAGTTAATGTAAAAGTATAAAACTGGCAAATACTAAATAAGTAGCTGCTTTTTTGACAGTAGTAAATGCAGACAATCAGACAGATTTTTGCAACAGAAAACTTCTGTATCAGTTCTACTAAACATCTCCTTTGAATTTCTTGCATGAAAACAATAAATCAGATGTTTTATGAATTAGAAAAGTGAAAAACATAAACCATAGGAAGAACCTGTCTGATGTTTTAGCACAAATATTGCACTAGTTGAACAATCTTGACATCTGACTAAAATGTTATAATTAATGCGTTGGAAGTAGAAGTAAAGCTATTCTCACTAAATGCTGTAAATATGTAGCTGGTAATCATCTTCAGATTTTTGCATGATAGAAGTTTTAGTGAAAAATGCAAACATCAGATTTCAGAATTTTTCTTTGAGATACACTCTTAAATAAGTAGAGGAAATAAAAATAGGCACCTACCTAGGTGTTTGTTCCATCTTTTTTGTGACAGATTCTGGGTACTGTTCATTTTTCCTCCTACGGTTTTTGAGTCCTTTCTCTCTTACTAACTCTACAAGTCAGTATCCAGCACACCTTTCTGTCTGAGCTGCTATAGCAGCCAAGCAAGCCCAAACAGTTCTCATTCTTAGCCCATAAAAAGCCTTCTAAGAATTAAATTAATTGTGGATTTCCACTTGGATTTGAACTGTTCAGTTCAAATCAAAAGGTCTTGTTCTCTTTCTTTACAAATTCCATTCTTTATTTTTCCTGTATTCCTGTAATATGGAACCTGTTACAAAAATTGAATTAATACATTTGAATCCATGTTCTAGCCAGACAAATGGAATTTGCAGTATCTCATTCTAATGTTTAGATACATTGCTTTAAAAGTTTTGCTGCATTTTACATTAACCTCCACTCTGCAAACTAACATATTTAGTATTAGTAATATAACAACAGTGTTATCAATCTTATTATTAATTAATTTATGATGGTTTTTTTTGTTGGAGGGAGAGGAGATGCTGACTCTTGTGTTTAAGCAGTGGCACAAACATTCTGTAATCAACTGCTTAGAGTGCCCTTTTTTCTCCTTTGACCAACTTAGTGCTCCCGGCTGCTACAGAAACTTTAGGTGAGGTTCTGGGCTGAGCGTGTTTTTTGGTGCCAGAGCACTGGGCTGTTTGGATGTGGATTCATGCCTCAGATGATTCTCTATAAACCCTTATCATTCCTTTTGCTGTTTTGCTCATGAATGCTTCAGAACTGACCTTTTTTCTGGATAATAAGAATTTCTTTTTAATCTAAATTTAATCCATTCCTCTGTATGATTAATTTGAGTGAAATCCTCTGGTTGTGAACAGCCTTCTATTTTCAACTGGGAAAAAAGTTTTATACTAAGTATTTTAATGTTTCTTTTCCCTTTGATTGCAGACAGTATCCTTACAACTCAGTAAATACTGCTTTACACTTTTCAGATTTAGCCTTTACAGGCTCTCTAGGTAACATTTTCTTGGTGATGTCAACAGTCTGTGTTTTATGGACTCGGAGGATATCAGCAGTGACTTTGTATTATATTCTTTTTTTGGAATTAGCTGTTGAATGACGGATTTTATAAAGGCATTTTTGCAACATTTTGTCATCACTCTCAGGCTGTACGTTTTGATTTAAATAAAAACACTTTTTTTTTTTTTGCGGGGCGGGGGGGGAAGGGGGGGCAATCCTTAGCATTCTGTATGGAATCTGGTTCGCATTTTTGTTAGAGGTAGGTCTAAAAACACTTGACAGTTTAGAATTTTCAATTTCTACCCTAAATGAAGTTTGGGCAGGGTCCACAAAATAGTGGTTTATATGAACAGTTACCAGACTGTGTCATGTACAGGCTTTTCTGCTGCAGCTGTCCTTGTTCTTTTCTTTATATCAAAGAAGTAAACTAAATGTGTGAGAGAAAGCATACAATATCTATAATAATTTAGAGTGTATGTCAGTACTAAAACACTGATTTGCTGGTCTGTTATGATATTCTCAATTACTATCTAAAGGAACACAAGTTACTTAAATATTTCACAGCAATTTTGAATAAATGTGTAGGCAAAAGTTTTACCCTAATAAGGTTAAAATATACTTTTGTTAATGCAGTATGAGTTTAAGAAGTCCATTTCGTGAACCCCCAGAGTCCCCTGTGAAATGAAACAAACATCATATTTCCCAGAAAAGTCAGCATACATCTGTTAGTAGATAGCGACTCTTGGAAAAAATGGAGCTTTCATGTGTTTTGTTGTTTTTAAGATTTACTTCTTAAAGTTTCTTGTAATTCGAAAGAATATGGGATAATTCAAAACAATGGACTTAATTGCATTAACTATTTATCTTGTAACAGTTCTATTGCATGAAAAAAAAATCCCTGATCTTTTCTTGCTGTGAAGCTTTCAGTAAAGATCATTGTAGACTTAGCATGGGAAAGGGTATACACCGATCATTTTGGTCACATCTGGTGCCTACACGCATTCAGGACTGTTTTGGTTTATTTTCTTTAGACAAGAATTGTACACCTAATTTTAAGTTCTTTGAGATATTATCTGCTTCAACAGCTTGGTGCTCAGATATTTGTAAATCTTCTTCCAAATGAGTCTCTTTTTTTTCGGAAAGGTGGAAGTGGTAAGAAACCGTTAAAGCAGTGGTTGAGAAAGTAGGTGTCTGTGGGTATTGATGGGAAATAGTCGTTAGAGGAAAGCTGCATCACCACACAGGAAGAAGCATAAAACTCTTGAAAGCATTTTCTCCAGCTGTTGCGGAAGAACAATTTAGACAGTAGAACTTGAAAGCCACAGATCTTATACCTCATTTCTAGCTGAGAGAGTCCTTCCAGAAAGAGGACTGATTAGCTGCACTCTTTTATCAGCAAGATGGGTTTAACAGTAGGGAAACAATAAACTGCAAATACGTAATCAAATGTATACAAGATAGCCTTCAAGCTTTGCAAAGAAAATCAAGAAATATGAAAGAAAAATAGTGGATCTCTGATTTTTGAAACAATCTGTAGCTCCATAATTTATTACCAACCTGTTTGCCAATAAATAAGTTAGCAAAACTTCTACAAAAATGGCATTTTGAACAATTTTTGACCATAAGTAACTCCCCTTCACTCAGTTGTATGATTTGTATACTCTTTCAGCTATTGCATTTTGCATTAAGGACTGGGCAGGACTTCCCTGTGACCTCGAGTCATTCACTTATCTGCAAGTGCTGTGAGCTGACAGCTCGGAGTTCCTCTTTCTTCCCCTGCTCCCCCTAGTCGTCTCAAAAACTAGAGACAATTTTTCCCATATAAATGTCCAGTGCTCTGCCATTAAGTAATGCCTTATTTCATATTGACATATTGTTGGTAGCTATTCTGCTTCTAAAAGATTGCCCACTAGCACCCTTGGAATGAATATTTGCAACTTTTCTTTGAAGTATGTATTTGGAGACAAAGCAGACCAGGATGTGCTTTCAGCCAATATTTTTCTTTCAAGTAAGATTTAAGGGAAGCAATATGATAGTTTATAAGAGTAGTACATGATTCACTTAACTGATGGCACATTTTATAGTCCTACTTCTGTTACTGACCTGTTACATCATTATAGTCAGGATATTTCATCTCTGCTTTTGTCCTTTCCAAGGCAAGCGTGGCCACTAATTTTTTTTTTTGTCCGTGTATTTTGAAGCAGCATTTAGTAAATTATGTCTTCTGTTGTGAATATGTGTTTGTGTATGTATGATGGCAAGACTTGCAGTCCTATCTTTTGTCATCATTTTTCAGAATTTAAAAAGGTTTGTTTCCAATAACAGCTTAAAGTGACATTCTTCTATAAAGAGCAGCTTTCTCTCCCCAACCTCCAAGCAGAAGCCATGTTCCGGTCTTCTCAGAGACACCCAAATCAAGGTGTCTTTCCAGCAGACAAGAGAGCTCCTCCTCTCCAGTGACAGCAAACTGAGTTGCACTTGGGGTAGCATATTTGTAGAGACATTCTGAGAGCAAAAATACAGTGTAAAAATGGTCTCCAAAATCTAGTTAACTATCCTCTAAGTTGTATAGTAGTCTCAAGTATTAAATAGAACTGGATGGTTTTTGCCATCCTTCTATAGTGCAAAATTCAGGTTTGTCACTGCATTATTTTCAGAACTTAATTTGTAATAGTTGGTTTTGAGATACTTGTGACATCCTGTATTGATGGATGCTTCTAATTCAATAGGTACAGATTTTATCTAGGAGTAATCTGCATGTTGGAAGTAATTTGCATAACTGAGGGGGGCCTAACTGAGAAAGTGAAACCTAATTATGCCAGGCAGGATTATTTTGACCATCTTTGGAATTCAGGATCTCAAGACAATAATAGACAGGAGCCTTACAGGGAATTTTGTTTGCAAATAATTATGCTTTTACTGTAGATTATTTTGGTTGTTCCCAAACTATGGTCATAGTGAGGCACATATGGATTTTAGCCAATATTGCTTTTACAGGGGTATTGTTCTTTGGTGAGGGGAGACCATGGTACAATCGTTCAGAAAAAAACTCCTGAAGGGTGATAGCGATTTAGAAAACTGTCACAACTAAGTAAAACTGAGCACCTTTATGTCAACTGAAGAGAGAGACCCCAGGCTGCGAGACAGAAGGACACAGTACAGTCTACAGTTCTTCTCCATGTTATCTAGCCTCTGAAAGAATAATCTCAGGAAAAGCAACTTTTCTACTACGTAGGCAAGCCCTGAGCTCTAAAAATATCTAGTTGATGCATTGGGTACACGTTAGGTTGACTTTAATATCCTGACCCAGAAATACTCTCCCTCATACTGATAATCTGCATTTTATGTGAAGTGAAGAAGTGACGGGGGTAACACGCACGTACTGTAGTACCAATGTTGCTATTTGATACCAAGAACTAAACTGAATGTGCTGTCTTTACTGGAAATCCTAGTTAATGTTTTGCTTGTGTTAATATTTCCATGTGCTGATCCTCTTAGGCAACACCTCAAAGTACTGCTATTTCCTCATGAAAAATTTTAGTCTCACTGAAAATCATTGGGATTTGAATTTTTGAGGTTGGTTGTTCGGGTTTTTTTCCAAGTTCCATCAATTAGTACATAAAAGCAACACCTAACCCAAGGGGTTTAACTTCTTTGGGCAGATATCCAGAAGGTATGTGGTCTGAAACACGGGAAACCAGGCATGACTTCTCTGTGCCAGATACCTATGTCATTTTGAACAAGTCATTTAACATTTCTGTTCCTCACATCTCCACTAAGGAATGGAAAGTTATGGTAGTTCTTTACTTGGAAGTATTACCTTACAGAGGCTACTGTGTTTACATTGTATCTAAACCATCTTTGGTTGTCTTGTTTGCCAGGCATCCTTTTTCCCACATTTTGTAACAGTATTGTAACTTTAGAGAAGAGAGCTTTGCCAAGGACTGCACCTAAGTGGGTGCACCAGGTGCTACTTCTGTTCTCAAAGGGTCATCTGAGAAATATTTTAGAGGGGGCAAATTGCTGTCCTGTTAATGTTAACTCCTCTAATTCAACCACTAAAAGGAAACAAGTACCAAGATTTTTGCCACTTACTTTCACAGTAGGGGCGGGATTAAAGATGTTGCCCTTCTGTGTCTATATACTTCATGTATGAGTACAATGATACACTAGAGATGTATATTCTTGTAAGAGCAGATGGTATCTGTCCATAGTTCAGGCAGCCTGTGAAAGCCAAAAAACTTTTGAAACTCTTCCAAGAATAATGACTTGTTCCCCAAGACAAACTTATTCAGGATGCAGTTACCAGACAGAATTCAACATTCTCTATTTAGAGAAGCTGTTTGAGCAAAGGCAGTTATTACATGCTAAGACATTTTGAAAATGAAATTGATGGATTCTTCTCACGTCTGGAGCAGACGCTAATGGAAACTCTTGTGAATGTGCTGAGACCATCTGAACAAGCCACTAGAGAGATAACTGCTGAAACAGAGTAGTTAAGCCAAGTCATACCACCAGTTCCTATTTTGTGATTATTGATGCATGACTCCTCTCCTCCCCACCACCCCTGAAGTCATTCAACAAAGAATCTTATTTGTTGCCAAAACATTTAGAGGAGAGAAAAAAGGTGGTGCAGACTACTTAAATCATTTTTCAGGTTTAGAAGAAACTCTCCATTTTAATGGAAGTTTTCTTTTAAATCCCTTTCTTTAAAAAAGTTAGCGGAAAGTTTGTGTCAGAGAGGTAACAAGACTGCTAAGTGACCAAAGGTATCTGGAGAGTTGTGGAACATTCATATTCTTTGGCTACCACTATTTCTATAAATTCTTTTTGTAACATTGCTCAGGGGGATGAGCAGACAAAATTTTATTTGTTCAAGCAAAATAAAGAGTCATATTCTTGCTCTCCTTTGCCTTTGCTAACTTGTTGAGCCCAACTTAAAGCAAAAATCAGATACACATCTGCTGAGATTTCAAACAAACCATCTGGCTAACTAATGTGATAATTAAGTGCCTTGAATTCCATCCCACTAATTTGTCATTTAAAACAACAATGACAACACTTTAGTAGTTGAAGCTTTTTTAATTTTTTTTTTTTTTAATTTTTAATTTATTTATTTTTTTTAATTCTATGCAGGTCATGTTTAAATCTCAAAGTCTGAGTAGCTAGGCTGCCAGGCAAACTATTCAGTTTGAACTGGTGATACTTTTTTGTTAAAGTCACCTCAGATAGCACTAAAGAACTTGTTAATTTGTCTTTAAACAAACAAAAAAATATCTAAAACGGCATGCTTTGGAAAGCAGTATTATATCTGCACATATATTCCTTATTACTTAATTTGACTGTATGGATAGGATAAAGAGTTTTCTTTTTGTGTTGTCTGCAAACTATTCATAAACTCTGCAGTGCAATTTGTTTTGTGGTTGTTCCCTGTTCATGCTTGGATCTATTGGAAAATAGATGTACCTCACTAAAATTCTGAATGTTTCTGGTACAAATGATGAAGTTTTGAAGGACTGAATTTATTTTAGTGCTATGTAAATATTGTGGAGTAATGATGTTGTAGAGCACTGACCAAAGCTGGGCCACCTCTGTGCTAGAAGATGTCTGCAACATTGGGCTGTGGCCAGTTTCACTAGCGTGTCCTTTTACACAGACCCCTTTGAACACAGTACAAACTGTCCCTTACACTACCCTGATGGAATGGTTAGAGGGTTGCTGAGTGACTGAAAAGTGCTGGTGTCCACCAATAATTATAATAAACCCAGTGGGGAAAGTTGTGATACAGTGTTACCTGAAAAATAATCTCTTTGTATCTTCTACTGGCTTTTTCATTGATACAAATGGAGTTTCATTTTTTCTGGAAATCATGCAACCTATACATGGCCTTAGTAAAGCCCTAGCTAGTGTGTGTTTGTCTGTAAGACCTGTGGTGGTCTCCTTTAACTGACACATTTTGGGGAATAAAATAAAACAGGTATCTGATATCAAACTCAGAATTACATAGGTACTGGCTTGAAATTTTCTACTGTTAGTCACCAGAGTGTTTCTGACCATTACAGTTGCAAGGAGGTGTACACAATTATTGGATATAGCTAAGGGGAAAGTCTGTAAAAAGTGTATCAGAATCTATATTTAAGCCAATAATATAGCAAGCTGCTGTAAGTTAGCCTTCCTTTGAGCAGGGAGTTGGACCAGGTGATCTTCAGAACTCCTTTCCAAACTAAACCATTCTATGTCAGAAGTATTTTAATTAAACATTCCCCTGTCCAAAAGTCTTGGTTACTTGAAAACAGAACTCCTCAGGGGAAGCTCTGGACTTTGGTGGAAGTTTTGTTGGAGAGGAGGAGGAGGAGAGGAGGAACAGAGAAGCCCAGAAAACCCAGGTATTTGGGATAATTACATGACACATGGTGACATAAGTTAAGGTCCAAACTTTGATCCAGAAAATAAGTGAACCACTTCTCTTAATCTTTCTGATTGATTGTGAAAGATCTGTTTTATTTTGATGTGCAAGAAAAAACAAGTTACAGAACATCAAAAAATGCTGTAAACCTGGTAATTCCTGGTTTCTTGCCAGCCATACACAACTGGACCTAGTTAGGGGAAAGCATTAGATCTTACATAGCTCTATTGTTTCATTTTGTCTCTTGACTATCATAAAAAATTGCTTAATATTTCTTGCAAATCATTATGTCATTCTAATTAGGAATCTCTATTCGTTACTTCAATATACATTCTTAAGAGATACGTGTGTATGTATTGTTTCACAACTGTTTTAGGAAGATTAGTTCCTATAATTTACTCAGAGCTAGGCTGAGGAGGAGGTGCTCCAAAGAGCATGTAAGAAATATTGTAGTGATCTAGCCAGTCTACAGTCTGAACCAAAAATAAAAAAAGCTATCAGAAGAATTTAAATAATAAGGGTAAATATTTTTCTTTTCTATGGGTGGATATCCATAAGGTAAGAAAAGGTATTAAGTCTCATATTTCATTCTTCAGCTATAGTAAAATAGAATAAGAACAGGTAGGGCAAAGTAAATTTTAAACAGGGTTTTTTTTTCAAGGAAAAGTAGAATATTTAAACTTTCCACATCATAATTGAATGCCTAAAGCAAAGGTATCTGTAGAATCAACTTCTTCTGTAGCCCGATAAATATTTAAGGTCAAGAGCTATAAGCAGCTCACTGTTAGACTCTCAACAAATGAGGAAAACTCTCTCACTGGGCATTGGATAAAACAATGGGCAGCAGGCTGCCAGAAAAATAGCTGCACTTCTTACGGTGCAGTGAATGTAACTGAATAAATGTTGACACAACAGTGTCTCTCAGAAGTAAGATGGAAACAAATTAGGAGGCATTATCTAGGAAAACCACTGTGTTGCAATTTACAGTCTCGTCCTAAACGGAATAGTTGTCATATGGTGCCAATACCCATTTTGCTCCTCTGTGGAATAGGTCTGGGATTTAACATTTTGAGATTGACTTAATCTAAAACATATGTGTTTTCTTTCATTTCACATGTGTGTTCTGCATTTCCCTTTTTCCAAGAGCTAGGACCACCATGATAATACTTTGTGATGAGAGAAATAGAGTTCATTGTTGTGATATAGCTACAGTAACAATATGGGACTTACAATAAAATGTGTATGTTCTCCTTTATGGGTTTTATTTTGTGGCACAGGCTAATGTTTCTGTTAAGATTAGAAAGTGAAAGTTTCCCCTACTGGGCATGGTAAGTGGCCACTGCTGCCATGGCCCTTCCCCCCCCAAATATGAATATTTACTACAATTTGCAGCAAAGGTTGAAGCAGTCTGAAATGATAAACTCTCAACACGTGTCAGTCTTCTACCATGGGAATGCTGTGAAGGAAGATTCTGTCACAAAGTTTGGGAACACTTAGATTTTTGTGGGTCTTTGTGTCTGGATCTAGTTAAATCTAACATTTTAAGGCAAAGGACTTAAAAAAACTTTTTCAAATAAAAGGATAATTTATAGCATTAGTTTATCAAAGGGGAATAAAAATATATATTTAACTTGAAAAGCATTTAATCTAAATATATCATCTCCTTTCAGTTCTAGAATGTAAATATATCCCATAATATTTTCTTTTGTTATGTAGGGCTACACTACAGTATAGTATAAATTAAAGTCCCTGTCGTAACAATGTGGTATATGCAATTCTAGCAGAACTGTTTGTCCAGCACGATTTCCTTTCGAGTCAGAAACCCCCTAACTGCCATGATGAAACTGTCTTTTCTGGCAAAAGAAGTTCCCTTGATCAGTGCTACATCCCCACAAGGGATTTTCTTTTGTCTTGTTTGGTCATAAGGTTGTCTTACTGTGTGAAACTAGTTCAGTATGGTAAATGAAGTCTCAGCTGAAAGCTGATTATGTAGCACAGTGCTTTTTCCTAGCTCGTTTCCTTTTGCTGGAGCCTCTGCTTTTAAATAACTGAATACGGAAAGTACATTTGAGTTATAAAGGAAAATCCAGAAAAGATGCTCTCTTTTCTAACAGGCTTCAAACATCTTACACGGGTTTTAACTGTTGCATTTACATGGAGACTCCTCTTTAGCCTAATGAGAATTCAAGGGAATTTGTTGGATGTTTTGAGCATGCTCACTGATACTGAGAAGTCATGACAGAAGTTATCTAAAACAAACCTTGTATTTGACCTAATCGTCAGTTTTCTTCAGTCTTCACAAGACTGCAAACGTAAAATTCTCCTTCATAACAGTCACATAACAAGTCTGGGAAGGGAGTTAAATTCTATTGTATAATTAATATCAGACACACAGTCTCTGTGCTGCTATTCTAGATTGAATAGAAGAGTTGGGAAAAAATGAAATAAACCCTGGTATCATCCTGCACAAATTGAATGAAGGAAAAGTTTCAGTTCCTGGTTACAGCAGAAGTATGAAGGGTATGGGAAGGCAGTAGGTGATGACCCACTGTACTGCTCGGGAGGGTGCACCTTGTACTGTGCTCAGCATTGACCAAACACACAGTGAGGCAGAGGGGTGGCCATGCAGCCTCACCTTCAACAAAATGTGAAATATTTAATGGGAGAAATTTGCAACACCACCAGCTCTTATCTCATCCTTTGTTTTCCAGATTTTACAGAGTATCAAGTCAAGGTTTTGATTCTAACTTGTATAGATCATGCTAGACTAGACAGGTAGATTAAACTTGTTTTCCCTGCATGGAAAATGAGGGAGGAGCACATCTGGCTATAGTAGTCAGGAAGAAGTGCAAATAGACAGTTTTTGCTCTACAATTTGCATAGGCTCTTCTAAAAACAATCTCCTTAGTTATGCACCGAGGTACAGACCAGGTAAAAGCAGAATCTTACACTTTGCTCAGGATTTCTCACCTACTAGATAATGAGATGTTTAAAAGCTATGTGGCTTCAAAGTTTTTAAGGAATGGAATAACCTTTTTTTTTTCCCTTGCCCTGAAAATTCTGCGTTTGTTGTTTTTTTTTTTTTTTTTCTCTAATTGAAATAGATATTGGCTCAAGGGCTTTATTTTCTGAAACTTTTCAGCATCTAAAATGGAAATTCTTATGCATGCTGCCCTGCTGTGTAGCAGATATGGCCTCTGCTGAAAGAATAACCTATACAGCAAATATGGTTTATCAGTAGTATATGTATAGGGATTAATTTGGTCTACGTAAGAATACACCCCTATGTGATATTTGTCAAATGAGTGATTGGTACTTAGACTGTTAGCTCTTAATCAGAGGAATGGGTTCTTTACAGCACAGTTTCAAAGTCGACACTCAGATGCTTTTCAGAAACATTCTTAAATTTCACACAAAATTTCACAGACAACTAGCAAAGCTATGATTTAATCTTTAGTAATGGGTTACCTAAATTGAATTTCTTTGGCTGCTGTGTTGCATGATGACTGGTCAGATATTTGAATTTTATTAAGCAAGTTGTATTTGCAATACAGAAATGCATGTTATAATGATGGAGATAGTGTTCTGGATATGTATACAAAGGGGTGTAGGTATCAAGGAAACGTCAGATCAGTATAATTTCTTCTAATTGACTGTTAAAATGTACAATCATAATTTTTTTGCCATGATATTGTCATGTGACTTGAAAACATTCAGTGAAAGATTACTAGCATTGTGCTATTATAGATACAAATATTTTTGTCAACCTCTTGGTTTTCTGAAATAGAACAAGCAGGAAACTGCATGTCTGCTCTACCAATGATGTGTGTCTTTTATATCACAGATAGGAAAGTCCACAATCTAGTTTGTATTTTTTCCATCTCCTGCACTCAGGCTTTATACCCATACTACCCTTCCTTTTAGAAGGCAGCATAAATCTATCCTATACAAATATTTCATTTATATTGTTATGGAAAAAAATAACAAAAATTAATCTTAGTTATTCAGAATAAAGACTATATTTTAGCAAAAGAAAACAGTCCAAGACAGAAACATGAGCAGGGAGAATGGAATTTCAGTGCTTTAATATCTGTATGGTTTATCGTACTGAGAAGATAGGGAAAGCTTGATTTCTGTCATCCACTTACAAGTATTTTAAACCCTTATAATTTCTAAACTTTTCTAACTTTAAAAATTTTTTAACTTTTCAACTGTTCAAAGCTTACATTGCAGGCAACTGCCTTGGCAGAGAATGAATAGTTTACGTGATGGGATGCTATCTTCAGTTTCTGTGCTTCTGCAAGATATACATGTAGTGTGATGACATGTAGCTCTTCCTTTTAAAAAGGTTGTTTTACATTGGTTAATAAGGCATTTTAAGCCATTTTTAAGCTATCTGTTTAAATAGAATGAATTGTTTGAGGGTTGTTTTTTTTTAAGCTTGGTTTTGCATGTGACTTGTCTCTGAAGAGAACTGCTGATCAGGATGAAAAATAATGGGTCTATAGAAGGTACTGCCAAGACAAAATGGAAAAAAAGCAGCCCAGCAACAAAGAAAAAAAATCAACAAAAAATTGAGAACTTTTATTTTCTTGTAACTAGGGTGGGTTCATGATTTACAGGTTAGAAACCCAAGCATGAGAAGGACCAAGCGAGCTGTCAGGTTGACAAATGTGTAACGAGCAGTTAATCCAGGCAGGCCCAGGGCACATCATCTGCTCCTCCTCCCAGAGCTGCACAGCACTTCTAATACCCTGTAACAAGCTTAAACCCATGATAAAAGATCTATGGTCACAATTAAAATGTGCCCCAGGAAGAAGGCTGGAGAGCCCAGGAGCTGTGTTGGTACCACAGTGAGCCCCCGCCTTGGGGAGCACCTGCCTGCCCAGCTGCGCTTGGGCCAAGCATCACACAAACCTCACAGATTTTTATATCAGCCAAAGTGGCCTACTCCTATTTCCAGCTACAGCTACGTTTCCTCAGAAAAATACCCCAGAAGTTGGCTAATCTGCCACCCTGGGGGAAGTGATGGGGAAGAGTAGGTGATGGAGAGAAAAGCTGGTAGATCCTGCAGCGGTTAGTGAGACTGCTAAAGCAAGGGGGAATACAACCTTAACACAAGTGTCCTTTTTAACCATCTTGTCAGCACCCTCACGTGGTTTTAGAGAAATGCCTGGTGTCTGCAGGGAGCTGCTCTCGTGTGCGCAGTGTCCCTTCCCGCCGAGCAGTTCAGTCAGACACGTGGGACCTTCTGGGTTTGGGTGACTGTGACCGTGAGGTGTGGGACTAGAACGAAATGTAGACAGGGTGCTTCTGTGTTTTGGTGAAGATCAAAGCTAATCTACATCTAACATCAGCAGCTGGCTTCTGTTACGGCTGAATGAAACAAAAAACAAAATTCAAGAACATTTGTATTTTTAGGACAGTCGCCTCATTAAACATTTCACCAAATATTTTTGTAATAAAAAGCTAAAAATAAATGTTAACTGCAAATTTGAGATATTTAAGTATTAAGTATTTTCCTTTGTGAATATTTTTGAAAGCAGCCTAGTATTCTGCATAAATAATGCTTGACCAAATCAATTATCGAGGTGGTTGTCAATCATACATATGTTAATAATATTGGCTTGTTTTAATTGATATTTCGTTGAAAGTAGCATCTATTAGACTGACTTTGATCTTTCTAAGCTACTCTGAACATTAAGGAAACATATGGTAAGGTCATATATTGGGCCTTTATTAACAACACCTCTGTAGCATTAATGCTGAACTTGAATACCTATTTATACCTGATGCTTTTAATTCCTGTTTCTGTTACGTTTTAACTTGTGGTAATGAGAAGGCAGTGGGGCTGCCCAGCCCCTGTCTCCCCGCAGAGCCTGTTCTTCTCTCAGTTACCCGCATAGGCAGGAGGAAAACAAAAGCATGTTCTGTTTTACTCCTTTCTCCTCAGCTAATTTGAATTTACCCTTAAACCATTTGATGCAATTTGATGATTGTTAAACCAAAAACTGTTTATTAACTGATGTGCATTTGATACGTATCTGCCCCTAGATGCCTTGTTCTCATTACTTCAGATATTTAACTTGAACAATCAGTGAATTCCCGTGAATGATTTAAAGAACCTGATATAAGCTGAAATTAGTTAAATGCCTAATTTTAAGCATAGATAATTCAGTGACCCACTTCCTTTCTGCTTAAGTTGTTCAAAGAGGCTTAATTTCAGTTTCTGATGGATGTATTGCTGTCTTATCCACCTCTCTTAATCCCAGCCTTATATAAACCTTAGCACTGGTGTATTTTTAAACAGAAGACTGAGACAGGAGTTTCTGTGTGTATGCTCTGAGAGGGACCGTGATTTGGCAGCCTGAAAACTTTGACTTGGACTAGTAATGTTCCTTGGGCCTGAAGGGGGTTCAGCATCCTGCAGAAGTGTGAAGGGGAAACATTCCTAACACACTGCCTGGCAGAGGCTGATGGAGTTCCTAGGTAAAGGAGTTGTTCTTTTACTCCAACCAGTTCAGGTCTGTATTTCAGTGTGGCAGTTCCGAGGCTTTAATCCTCTCAGCTTCCATATGAAAGCTGCATAACTCAGTGATTTTACAGTCAGAGAGGACTTTCTACTTTTTTTATTGCAGTCTTAAACAATTAACCTTTCAGTGACGCTGGAAAAGAACAGTAGTACCATTCTGTGATCCTTGTTTTAAATAATATGTCCTCTCTACAACGTCTCACAAACTACATACACCTAAGACCCCAAAGGGTCCACTGTGAATCCAGACTTTCCCAGTGTGAGAAGCTCTCTCCATCTTGGATTTCAGCTCACCCACTCTAGAAACAAAGGCCAAATGCTAAGATTTGAAAGGGATTGAACTCAAACATCACCCAACTCTAGTTGTACAATAGGCTGTGACTGCCTTCTGGTTCTAAAGACTGTGATTCTTGAGCTTTGATGGAAATGGCTTTGGAGCACAGTTATAGCTAGCATAGGTCAGGTGTGGTTCAGTGCATTTCATAGGATTTATATATGTTGTCTTATTTGAAGCTATGCCATCAGCATGTGGCTTACCTAAACAAGTTCTTCTATGAACACCAAAGTCCAGTTGTACGGACCCTGTAAATACAATGGATTTACATCCTATGTCACTAAACTCCTTCTGCCCTTGTCTCCTGTTTCCCTTCACTTTCTCTTCTTCTTATATTGTTATCCCTGGTCCCTCTGCTCTACCACCAGATATCCCCATGCTTCTTAAACTTGCTGGGCTGAAAATAGTTCTGTATAATTATTAAAAAATTTGGTAACTATGGGTGTATTGTAAATGATAGTAGAGGTTTTCATCTTAAAAATTTCAAAAGCACATAAATGCCAAACCAACCTGAACTATACTTAATTTTTTTGTAGGGATTTTAATTGCTTTTTCCCCTTGACCTTTGAGGAAGTTGCAGTGCATCTAGATCTTAAACTACAGTGGCTCTGAGTAAATGAATCAAAGTTGTGAAAGCTAAGAATATTGGAAAACTCAGTAGTACATAGTTCTGTTGAGCACCTAACAGCAATGGCTGGTTTAAGGAAAATGTCTATCTGTCTGCTGGGGGTGGTATTAAAGCACTTCTTTTATGGGGAGGAATGAGGAAGCTTTGATACCAAAGCACTGATACATTTTTAGCCTTAATAAATTTTTACAAGGCTTTTGTGCATTTTAATATAACCATAAAGCAATGGAAGTTTATACCATATCTTAAGTTTGTATACTGTATCTCAGGTTCTAGTGATGTTCTGGAAACTCTCAAGCTTTCTTCAGAAAGCTGACTTGGGATTCTTATGCATGAACACTTTTCCAATCTGCCTTACAGTAAACTTTTTGATCCCTGAGGTTTTTGCCCACTATGAATAAAACCAGGTAGGTTATATATATATATATATCTTTATTTCCTGTCCAAGCCTATTCATTTCATGTGTGAACCACGACTCCATTTTTTTTTCAAAGTGGTAAATGTTAGCAATGTCAGCTAAAACTGTGGGAGCAGCAAGAACAGGATCAGTTGAGTAGTATGAGGAATGAATTTGGCCATAGACTTTTATGAAAAATAAAAGAAAACATTGTCTTTATATGGAAAGGTTCTTCACTACCAATACATTAAGAAAAAAGATTGCTTTATTCCTGTGTTCTCTCTTTTCCCCTTAAGGCTTTGTGATTATAATACTATTCTCCAATACATAAATTTAGTTTTGAATCAAGTACAGTAGCTCAATTGAACACCACACATTAAGATCCACATTGAATTTCACATGACAGGCTTTACGTTTGCTGAAGGCTTGGGGGCTATAGTTTTAACAGTCATCTCACATTTTGGTTGAACACAATTTGATGCATGTCTAGGAAATTTGTGTTTTGCTCACACAGGGGATGATTCAAGTCTACAGCTGTCGCAAACAGTATGCAGGACCTAATTCATGAATAAGCTGTCAGTTACTATGTTCCCACAATAAAAGCAAATTAGACTCACAAAAGGAAATTGGCATGAAACATAAGATGAGAGTTTAAAACAATATTTTTATTAGTATTAAATCTGGATGAAGATACACCTTAGAAATTAGGATACATACCCCTGCCTCAACTTATATTATTGCAATTGGATCTCTGTAAAGCATACCTCACCTATGAATGTAGAATTCTACACATGAAGAGTATTATTCACCTTTAAAAATACAATAATTCATCCACAATGCTGTGAAATTAGTTATAATGAGAAAAACATGTATTTGCCTAATTATGCTGTTCTCCCCTCATTTATGTCATCAGTCTACCATGTAAGAAAAATACTAAGAAATACCATGTAAGGAAATTACCCTTTCAGAGTTAAACTGAGAAATCCTTAAGTACTAAGAAACTAAGCAAACCTTTCTGAAAGTGTATGACATTATCTCCTAAGGCTGGCGTAAAAACATCAAACACAGAATGTACTTTATAGCAGTTTTAATTGTTTCACCCTTCTGTGTGCAGGACTCTGCCCATTTGTCCGTAGTACAGTATTATGCATTTATTTACAGAAGTTTACTGACATAACATTTCAGATGGTCAAGTGTTATTTCTTGTCTCCTTCCAAGCATGAAAATAAACATGAAGTGCTTATTGGTATGGAAGTACTGATGCACTGAAGTATTTTAAAAGCTATTACTTGATCCAATTGTATGTGTTTAGTACCCAGACAGTATAAAATTTTATATGTATTATTCAGATAAATATGAACCAGATTTAGAGATATACAGATAGTATAAAACTAATTAAGCTATTACTTGCTGAAAAGTAAGAACTGGTAATGATTTGATATCAGAAAATGTTTTATGGTATTAGACACATATTGTTTTTACTGAAATGAATAAACTACAAAATTATCAGAAGGAAACATATTTATTTAGTATTAGTATTTCTGATTGTGCATCTTGGAGCTCTCTTATTGGAAAGTTGTCCCCCAAAAGACCACTTCTGTTCATCTGATCTTGTATGTTCATTTTCTGGGATGGTGTTTTGGGCTGATTGTGTGCATGACTTTATGCTTTCGTTCTAAATCTTAATTTCTAATCTAGATTCACAGCATCAACATGAATACAGCTCCCCCATTTGTTTCCTTCTTTGTGTCACTTGAACAAAAATTTCAACACTTTTTCTTACACTTTGAGAAAAATCCCTTTCCCTGAAAACCTCTTCCAGCCCAAGCTTCATGGGTACAATGATGTACATAGGTACAATAATGGCTGCTCATTATATGAACATACCTTTCCCTTTCATGCTCAAAGTTTGTTTGACATCCCAGTGAGACTGCAAGTATGCATGCGGTAACACATGCGGTTAGGCTGCTGCTGGCTCAAATCTCAAGGGATGTATGTGCCTCAGTTTATATGAACTGTTCGGTAAGAACAGTTGCATACTAAACTGATAATTATTAGTGCAACATAAGAATTACACTGCAAGATCATCCGGCTGGTAGAAACAGGTGCAGTTCATAACGATCTATTTTTTGTATGCGAAAGCTCCATCTGTAGCCATTCCTGAATATCATGTGCTGAACAGGGATTATTGTGTGGCATAGTTATTTAATCATAAATCACTGCATTTAAAATTAAACTAAATTCAAACAACCTTGCATATTTCAGAAGTGAATATTTCCGTACTGTATGTGAAGTACCTGTCATCGCATGATGCCAGCATACTATTTGTTAAAGACCACTAGCCGCATGCCCTGAAACATCCATCAAATAAGACCTTTAGTAAACGGAATATCATTGCTACAAACAAGACTGAGGAATTGTTTCAGACAATTAAAGCTGCACCACACAATAGATCATTCGTGTATGTAACTTCACTTCCAGTTCAATTGTCTCTGTGTACTGATCACTCAAGTGCTCTTATCTATTTTCTCCAAGCTTGTTCTGACAAGTTTGAATAGTGGTGGTTTGTTCTGAAGCAGTCAGTCCTTCAAACAATGCGAAGAATTAGTCTTTTGTCAGTGCATACCAAGCGCAACAAAGGCGCCGTTCTGCACAGCCCCATTCGGTGGCTGTTTTTCAGCAGAACTGATGACTACATTTCCAAATTGTGAAAACTTCACACTGCTAGCATGGCTGGAGCTTCAGGTTTTTCTCATGTGCTCAGTGCCAAAAAAGCTCACAGTTTAAGTTGTTGCATTTTACTATTAGAGTTTTTGTTGGCTTTTAAAGACTAAATGCCTTACTTTCTAGGTATACATAATCATACTTGCTTGCGTTTGGCATTTAGGGAAATGTCATACCATTTTCTGAAACTTCTTGAAATATTTAACAAACACTTCTAGTTATAGTTTATTCTTATTTCTCAAAACCTCTCTATATTTTAACATTCATAGAGAATTGTGGGGAAGTGACAGTTGATTATAGTAATAATTGTTGAGATTTATTTTGGTTTAATCAGCTTTAGCATCAAACTTATTTACATTTTTTATTAAATTGATACATATTTTATATCTAAATTGGAATTATATTTTTAGTTCTTTAGATTGCTATTATCATACTGATATGTGTTCCTACCTCAGAAATTGACCCTACCTCATTTTTATTATGTAAACATTGAGTGATTTTACTTACAGATATGAAATGTTCTCTGTCCGTGGAAGTCTTCAACCTTCTGTCAGATTTTGCTACAGCTCTTGAAAGACTATATGTCTAACACTCATCTATGTGGGGGAAACTGTTAATGGAATAATGTGTGTTTCACAAAAAGTGAATACTGGTAATAGTCCATTGTATTCTTTAAATCAATAATCCCCTTAACAATTGGAAGATGTGGAATGTAAAAATATTATACAGGAAAGCAGAAAGACAATGCAATTGTACATGAAAGAAGAATAAATCAATTTTGATGGAACTGTTTTCAGTTATAAAATGAATTTGAACAGTGAGTAAATATTTTTACTTCACATTTCTGTCATCATTTCATTTTTTAATTGTACTGTATTCATATTTCAAATTCAACTTCTACTCTTGCTAAAAATTTGGTTTCAATAATATATTAAAATGTAATGTATCAAAATTTTCTTCCTGATCAAAACTATAAAATCCTGGCTTATCAAACTTTGTCTTCAGTATGAATAAGAATGAAAGACCTCGCCTAACAGAGAGGTCTTCCCCTTTATAAAAATGGAAATAAGGAAAAAATCTTTTTATCAAATGTTTTTTCTATTATTGCAAATTTAAGTATCTTTTAGACCTACATAAGGTAATATATTTTTAGATGGAGATGAAATAATTTTAAAACATTCAATGGCCTTCTATCTTATCAGACTTCTTTTCTTTACAAGATGAGCGTATGGGGAAATAAATCATACGTTTTGAACCTGTATACATCTAATCTATCAGACATAGGCTGACAAAGACCAAGCCTCAATAATAATTTGGGGATTAAAACCACCAAGGAACCTGAGTAGGTAGGTGGACTCCTGAACTCCTGACTGTAGGTGTAGAATGCATTCCAGGTAGAGAATGATATGCTTGCAGAAATTCATATGTTTGTTTGGGTTTTGGGTTTTTAATGAGATTGTTTTTTTGAGTTGGAGGATATAGCTATGTTCATATTCCCCAGAATTATGTCTCAACTTTGTAGCTGATGGCAGTGATCCAGCAGTGATGACAGGGAGCTGGTACAAAAGATTGACAAGGAGTGTCTGGTTTCCCTTCAGGCTTATTTCTAGAAAATGCCATTTGCAACCCCCAATGCCTACATCCCCTGTGTGGCTCTGAAGAGAGAATGTCCTGTAGTTACCTTTGTGCCAGTAAATGTACACTCGTTTCAAACGTCTTTGCTCTGGTACTGTAGCTGCTGTCCCCAGAATGGTCTATTCGAGCTCAGTCTTCAAGTGCTGAACATTATATTGCTTGCATTTTATTCCAGAATTGGACTGAAAAATAGAAACTGTTTTGGAACCTCTCCAAATTCTTTTCAGTACATCAGAAAATTATAACAACAAAAATGCATGCAGATCTTGTGAGCAGCAACATTTCTAAGGATTTCTTTTTTCTTTGAGCATCAAAATTTCAGCTATTAAATGGATTTGAAGTTAGTTCTTCCCTCTGGTGAATGGACAAAACTAATCCCTATCAGAGCTATTGCTTACACTATCTGCTTCTTAGAACACTACGTCTGAAACTTTGAATGTACCCTTCACAACTAAGAAAATAAGAAACCTTGTGTTTTTAACTGAACTTTTGATTTTGGCTCACCAAAATCTTTTCTGTGAACTAGCTCAGTTTTACTTTTGATTTGATATTTAAGTTACATCTAAATGTGAAGTTGATTCTTCTATGCCAGTAGAGGTACTTAGAATTTGAAGATCTCTAGAGGTTATAATAGCCCCCTTGTTCCACCCCTTCAGTGGGGGCTCTAAAATCAGTGCTAATCTAGACAGAGGAATATTCCCCTGTGAAAAGCTATCATCTTTTTCCTAGCACTGAACAAAGAACTTCATTAGAACATGGAAAATGGCATCCCACCAACTCTGCTCCTTCCTTGTTAGACTTCTTCCTGAGAGAGATTTCTCTCAAAACTTTCATCCTTCTCTCCTATAGAGTTGCACGTATTGTCAAGAAGGTGACCTCAGTGTGAGTTCAGATGCAATACAAAGGTGATCAGTGAGCTTATGAAAGATATTAGTCTCACAGCTGCATTTCACTGCTTTAATGTAAAGATCTTGCCACAGCCCAGAGGTGACGGGGCTGGGCAGACGCTTGGGAGCACAGACCATGGTGGTTGGTGTGAGCGCTTCTAGAGGCTGCAGGCTTTGAGTAATTAGAGATGAGCAAGGGGAGTGTGGGCTGCCAGTGAATTTCCTAAAACTTGATTCTATATGCATACAAATCTTCCTTTTAATGATGGGTGGTTGAGGAGAGGGTGTTCAGTAGTACTGTAGTATCCTTTGCCTAGGCACATGGTGAGTAGCTTCCAAATTGATGTGAATGATCTGTTCTCTCCTTTGATGTGACTTCACTGAATACAAAGTACAGATAAAAGGCTCTCTACAGTTTATTATAAAATTACTAGGCAAAATTAAAAACCAGGAGGACATACTCATATCCTTCAAAATTTGTCAAGTGTGTTTAACTGTTCCTGGGTCCCTTTACAGCAGTGTAAGCTGCAAGAAATCTAGGGCCTCCCACCTCCTCATACTTGAAAATAAATTGTGCTTTCTGAGCATCACACAGCTGCAGGACAGCAGGATTATGTCTTCTGGTTTGTTGCCTTAGCGTAGATGCAAAGCACTGACTTGCACTTATGTAATTTAACCTGTGTTCACATGGTGCGTGTGATAGAGCTTTCTGAAAGGTGGTTTGTTGTTAACTAACAACATTTATTAAACAGGCTGTATTGTGTGGAATATCAAAGGCATGTTTTTCCACTTGGAAGCTTGTGCACATATCCCATCATTGTGAATGTAGTCACATGCTCAAGGCATGTGGGGAGTAGTAGAGGAGACACTGATTAGTCCTCCTCGTGAGTATGCAGGTTCAGGCCCTACTACTGGATATGTTGGCAGCATGTTTGTCTTGAGGTAGCTGTGCACCAAGACAAGGCTCCATGTTTATGACATATAAATGATGAATACACACTGTAATTAGTAGAAAGATTTATGAAATAAAAGAAAAAATGCAGTCCTTTTGTTCTTCAGACATAGTAATTACAGGAATGCAATCCTGGGAATTGATTATTCTTTAATTATTTTTTTTCCTGGTTAGCACTCTATTTAGAATAAGCTGAACCAAAATGTTTGACCTACATTGCTCCCCTAGTTTATCAGATTGCGTCATTACTAAGGGGAAGTTAAATTTGAGAAATAATAATGGAATTAATCAACCACTTAAAGGCTGTTTGTCATAGTGGTTGCAAGGTTTTACAATGTATTTTATTAGAATTAGAGTTTATATGCAATCTGACAAAGTATAAAAAGTGAGAACACAAACATTTATCTACATATGTTTCATAATACTCTTGTGCAATGTAAACCATCACATGGTATGCTTTTAATTAAAGTGACCATTGCTAATTCCCCAGTTCTATATATCCTTCCTCACTTAAAAAAGCATCTGTCATTTTCATCTCACTACAAAATCCATGATTCCCAAGAATTTTTCTATCCTGCAAGCATAGTTCTTTATCTGTTGACTGGTTAAGGAACAACTTGTGGCAGGATGCATGATGTTTCAATTAAATAATGTGAGCATATTAATTATCTACAAAAAGTTCTAAACTCTGGAGAGTGCGCCTGCTAACATTTCATCTTGGTTTATTTTTTTCTCTCATTTTTCTTAACATTTAATTAATTCTTGCATATTTTTTTTTTAAATAAGAGACTTACTGAAATTTGGTGCAGCAAATCATTTGGTTTTAATGTGGAAAGTATTTTTTTTTAATGGAATAGAAATTTTCTGATGAAAATCCACTCTCATTTTGTGGTTGCGGCTAAGACATTTGATTTTAATAAGGCAGACTTCACAGTTATTTTTAAATGTGGGGTTATTCCTGGTCATATTTTTAATTACAGTCTTTCTAGTAGACAATTTATGTAGGCTGCTTTGATTGGTTCTTCTATTTGAAGTAGTAATGTAAGACCAGACACCTGAAGGAATTCTCTAGCCAAGGATAAGGTAAGGCTATTGTCATTCAGTTCTTTTATTATGTGATCAAGATTTTATCCATTCCAGAAATACTTGGTTAAGTTGTAAAGAAGCAGAGACCTGTCTGAACCTAGCTGTTTCTGGTGATGTTTGGGGCCTCTCTGAGATACAAGGAAATATAAACCCCATCTTCTTATGCCCCTATACAGTCCATGAGCTGTTGTAGAGGGCTGTCCTGTTCTGCAGTGGCAGTGGCCACTCCATGCGCTCAGTCATGAAAGGGGGAAGGCAGGGAGCTGATTCATTCCCTGCAGGGGAGCAGTTGGATGAGCATCAAGAAAAAGGAAAAACACATCCTAAGAGATAGAGATGATGACTATATGGAGTAATAGATAGAAAGATTGAGAAAATACTCAAAAAAGCAGGTGCTCTGTATGTCCTGAGAGCTGAACTGACCATCTGCTGCGACGTGGGACACCAGCATTCCCAGCTGTGCAGCTGGGTCATGCCGGTAGCCACATGTGCTAAAGGGCTGGGAGGAGTTTTACTGTCCAGGTGTGGGGCATCTTGATTTCTGTGTAACTGCACAGCCAAAAAAATTACTCATTTGTCATGTATACCTCTGGAAAATTTTGAATTTACGCTGTGTTTGGTATGGGAATTGCCCAAGAAATAACACTGAAGCATATCTGTGTATGCGCTGGCACAGGATCTAGCTCCAGGGTCACAATAGAGCTCTACTCCAACAATCCTGAAAGCACAGAGGAATTTTCCTTCCTCCAATGGCTGAAGAAATAATCTGCTGTTACCGTCCCGGCTTCCCAAAGCGAAGCCTCTGTGCGTTCGTGCTACAGTTCATATCCTCCTGCTTCTTTGCCTGCCTGTTTTTGACTCCTGCACACCCGTGGTGTCAATGAGACATCTGATGTTTCTGGTCCAGCAGCAGCTCTGGGCTGACAGCCCTCCCTCACACACCGCCTGACACCCAGCCCTGGGGCTCTGGCACGGCCACCAGGGCCCCGGCAAGCCTGAGCCCACAGGCCGCCCCTCTCCCTTTAGATGGAGATAAAACCAGATGAATGTCTCTGTGTTCCAGCTCATGTTTCGTCTGATTTCATTCCTACACCTGCTGGTATTTTTATCAGCTCAGTGGATTCTTTATATGAGCTTAGCTGAAGCTTCAGTCCTTATACAATTTCACAGTAAAAAACAGGTCATTGATTCTGATTGTGCAGAGATAAAAGAGATACTGCTATTGAGGTTATGCATAACCTTTTTATTCAGTTTGTGACTTATAAAGACATTGGCTCTTAAAAAACTGACTTGAATTTTGACTTAAAGAAAGAGGGATTGGTGTGGCAAAGGTCACCTTTGTCTTTGAAATGTGAGGTGGGAAAGTCCCTCCACTGTTCTGTTTTCGGAGATTCTTGACACTTTTATCCCAGTCCATGGCTGACTACATGAGGACACTGAACAGAAGGAGGGACAGCTTTCCCTGGTGTATCTGCTGGTGGTTTGGGGGCATGTTTGCTTATACTGTCTTGCCTCAAGAAGTTCAAGTTAAGCATTGGAAACAATACAGATTTTTGATAGATAGTCACTTTTCTGAAACCTCCTACAGAAAACCCTATTGGAATTTTTACATGGGTAGATTCCTTGCCCATTATTTATCTTTCTCCTTTTTTTTTTTCTTTTTTGGTTCAAAGATTCTTCACCATGGGCAAATCAGAATGTTTGTGTTTGTGGGGATGACACTGACAATAACACAGATAAAATGATAACTAGTGACTTTGTCTATGCTTTGGGAATTCAAATTCCTTGGATAGACTTCTGCTCTGTTGTATCCATTTTTCTTATTACATGCTGTCATCACAAAATGCTGTATGGCTGCATCTTGTTCACACAGCAGTTGCAGGAACTTTGCAGCCTGGCCTATGGTTTCAGTATGGGTTTTAATCAAATTTGTAGCTTTGGGACCCTGTTACAAACATATCAGGAGAATTTTACAAGAAACTTTTAACTATCTATTATGTGATTTTGTTGCCCGTTAGCAAATACAGCAAATTAAATCCAAAGGCACTGAGAATGGATATAAGAAATTAAATGCAAAGGCACTGAAGACCTGCTAGCTAGTGCTGATGGTACAAAGTTCCACCACTGGTATTCAAAGTAAAAGAGCTGTCCTGGGGTGTCATAAACTACATGCCACCTTTAGGGGTGGCAGCTACTGAGTCATTTGAAAGGAAAGGTGTTTACTTACAGAGGAGGAGGGGGAAAAAAAAGCCAGACTTCTGATACATTCTTACTGTCTATGTATTTTGTACGTACTTAGTCTTAGTTGCATATTGGATCTGTCTGGATGATTTACAAGGTGACTGAAAAGAAGGCGTAAAACAAAAAAAAATAAATCTGCAATTACAGTATTTAAAAAGGGTTTGAAATACTGGTAGCACTTGAAAGATGGCATTTCCAGAAGGTACAGTGATTTAATATTTCTTTTAAAAAAGCCTCTTATTAAGCATCGGATGCAATCTGGTTTCTCCAATGGAAATATTTTAGTATAAACCATAGTTATTTTTTTCATCAAATGAATTTATTTGGGTTACACTGAAATATATTCATTTGAAATATCACTCTTCAGTTATATTTAGACAACAGGAAGTATTTAGACAGCACCTTTGAATGAAAAAAGTGTTAATTTGAATGAGATTATTAGCTATCTCACATATTAGACACAATAACTGCTAAGTTCATTTTTCAGACAAATAGGTAAGAATTGGGGAAAAAAATATCGCTCCCTTTCATGCTATATCTACTTAATAACAGGGTTTTTTTCTTATTATTCTTACAACCCCTCAAGCAAATCAGGCTAGGGTTCTCTCTGATGTACATTTGTTTGTATTTTAGACATTAACCTGTCTAAGAAGTGAGTATGATAGAGGATCATATTTCAAAACTATGAATGTATTCCAGCTTTGTGAATCAAAGACCTTCTGACAGAGCTTTTACTTGTCAAAATAAAATATGTATTTTAACATTTCTATCTGCATACTCTGATGTATATCCTCTTCCAACCCATATTTAAAATGTCAATTGCCTAACACAAATTGAGAACACCCATATAAAAAAAGACTTTGTCTACGTGTTTGGAATTGTTATGTCATTTTTACTTTAAAAAATGCATACATTAAAAAGAGGACTTAACAGTTTTACTTTAGTGTTGGCATTAAAAATCACAAGTATTCGTTAAATATTGAAAACTTCACTATTTCTTTTATTTTAACTGTAGCACACTTTACTGCTCTGTTGACAAGTTCAGGTCTTACCAGCATCGCACTTCTCTCCTGCTCAGGGTTCTGTACGAGCACTTTGTACAGCAGATAAATTTAACAGGGTGATCACAGGTCATGGATAGCCACACAACTATGTCATGATGCATTATATTCCAAAGACTTTATGATACGGTATTATGACTGCAGATTTTCTCAATTCCAGAAGATTGTTTTAGCCAAACAACTGTTACTGTCTTGTGTTAGTGTATTTCTGGCTCTCGTGAATCTCTTGTCTTCAACTACAGACCTTTGAGGAGATTTATCCTTTATAAAGAAATATTTTGATGTCTTTCCCTTCAGAAGCCCACAGACATGTACGCAGCAAACTGAGCAGAGAGGCACAGCAGAAAACTCAGCATTTTTAATTAAATACCAATGGCACATTATTATTCATTTCCGCCAAACTGCAAATCTCACTAATTTGGTGTAAAGAACAGTGTAGACAGATTTAGCAGCAACAGCACTGGGGAGGACCCTTTTAGATAAAGAAGTCCTAAAAACCCTAAAACACCTTACCAGTACTTGAAGAGAGAAGAATCAGTTCATTACTTCTCTGCATAAAGCTTATCTTTTTACCAACCTGAGAGCGTCTGTCTTGTTTGTCAAAATGATAGCAGCCGGGTGAGCTCTCTGCCTGACAAAGCACAAGGGGATACACAGTCTTCAGTCAGAAAGCTGGCAACAGGCAGCATCAGGCAGGAGTGAGCGCGTTCTCCCGCATCAGGGTGCCTGAGCTGATGCGGGCACTGCTGGCCCCACCAGCATCTTGCGCCCACCTCCCCCGAGAGCCAGCCTGGCGCGCGCCTCCGAGGGCGGCGCGTGGAACACCTGCGGTGCCAGTACGCCAAAGAGTATTTTTTGTCAGGAGAATGTGGGTTTTTTATTCACCAAAGAATATATTTGATCAAAGATCTCAGGGCTTATTATCTGTCTTAATATTTTTGTCATTGATTATGTGATGTCTGTATTTTCTAGGTCACTTACGTATTATGCTTATGTACGAGCATGTCAAAGAAATGTATTCACTAATGTATGTTTAATGTGAATGCATCTGAACTATTATTCAAACAATGAATATTTCTTACTCTTCAGTATGTTTCATTTGACTCCATTTGAAAATTAACAAGTCTTATTTTGATATTATCCATAATCCTGAACGCTATCAGCAGATAAAATACATTTGAAAAAAAATTACATTTACAGTTGAGCCTTATACACTGATGCATGTTTTTCACTAATTAACCCATTTTAGTTGTTGTGTAACCCAAGATGCTCTGTATTCATCATTTATATGCTCTATTTAACTCTTTTCAGGCAGAAGATAATATGAATATATACAAGCAAGCTCCTGCATATATTACCCTAGTGAATTGCTCATTGTTTGATGAATGTTCTAGCTGGAAAGTTATTATTGTAACTGAATAGAAAATTCTTGTTCTCCTGTTTAAAAAAAAATAAAAATAAAAATAAACTTGCACATTTTCCAGGACACAGTGCTCCTAAAAGTGACAGACTGACTCTATAGGAAATAGAAAATACATACTGAAGTTCCCATCTTTTTTTAAAAAAGAGGGTTTGAAAATTGTCATAGGGCTAATACCTATGACACACTGCGAAATATTGTAACACTCCTAAACAACAGACCCTGCAAACACACTGGTTTCTTTTATATTGTCTCCATAGAATCTCTGAATGCATTCATGTGTTTGAAAACCTGTTTTACCAAAAATACTTGAACCTGAAATGTGTGATTTGTATCCCAACAAACTGATTTGGTAAGTAGATGGGTTTTGTTGTTGGTGGTTTTCTATTTTTTTTCCATAATTCAGCAAGATTAAATTGAAGCATTTTTAGTGGAATTATCCGGATGTTTGAAACAAAACTGAGTGTTCCTACAAGAATTTTTCATTCCACACCTGGAGAA
This sequence comes from Falco rusticolus, assembly GCF_015220075.1. Taxonomy (NCBI): domain Eukaryota; kingdom Metazoa; phylum Chordata; class Aves; order Falconiformes; family Falconidae; genus Falco; species Falco rusticolus. Next base: position 34,948,332 of record NC_051197.1, read on the forward strand.
CAGAATGCTATTGACATTCCAAACTGTAATGATTTCAGCAATGCTAACTATCTTGGTCAACCAATGTTTGCCCTAATTCTTCATGAAGTGGGTAACATTTTTAATGCTTAAGAGGTCTGAATGCCTTGCTCTCAATAAACTGGTGTACACATCTGTAATACAGATCTGAAAATCTCAGCCTTCCTATGTAATAGTGCAGTTTCACCTTGGATGAAACACATTATTAAGCGAGGATAATGTAATCTCCAAAGCTTTGGATTTTGTTTTTGAGATGGTTGTCTGTCATTGTTTTTTCTGGTATGGGTTTCTTGTGACTAGGTGGACAAATTATGAGTTCTCTCAGTACTTAAATTTAATGCCTAACAGTCAGATAAGTCGGGCAAGGGAAGAGTTCATGGTACTTATGGAAACCATGGACTTTAATGCTATAATGTTTTGAAAAATATATTTTAAAAATCCAAAAGCATCCAAGAGTAAACTCCATTCAGTAATGCATCATAACTATCTGTATCATCCACTTTGAGAATAGAGCATGTGGGCTCTTTTTTTGTTGTTCAGTAATATGTTACACAGTGCTTCTGCAGTCACGCTGGTGGTTAGCCTGATGGACATTTCTAGAAGTCTCTAGTGTTAAATTTAGAGATCATACATATGCAGAATTATTGACTTCAGCATTGAGAAGTTTTAAATGGGAGAGAATTAAGTGGAATATTCAAGATTGCATTGTGATTTTCTTTTGGAACGACAGACTGATTTAGGCTGTGTGTAAAACTATGCTCACTCCTCTTTCCTTATGCTGTATGGGGTGTAAATATTATCGTTATATAGTTTATTGGATTGAAAATGAGTTATAACTAGATTTCTGTTTCCATCAAAGCCTATCCTAACGTTTCTGTTAGAAACAACTAGACAGATTTACTTTACTAAAAGGGCAGTGCAAGAAATAAATCAAGTAAAACATGATTCAATGTCTATAAGCAGGTGAGCGAGAATCATAAAACATCTTTGTTCAAAAATATTTATTGAAAATTGATATTTAGAAGGAAGAACTCTGTGGCTGGAACAGAAATTAAGGTAATTCCCAAAGCAAGAACAGACATGAAACTTCAAAAGACAAATTTGCGACTGGCTAGAAAAGGGAGCAAAAAAAGTTTCTGTTTGGAGCAAATAATTATCTTTTAGGATTTCATCTCACATTGTATGAGTTCACTGGTACCCGATTTAGCTTGGAACACAAATCCTTCATTCATTACTAAACTTTCTGTTTCTGTACATGAATTACATATTCTAAGAGAACATCATGCAGGGAGTGTTTTTAATATAGTTTTACAACTTTGCAATAATTTTATAAACTTAGTAATCATCAATTAATTAATATCTATATCTAATTATTTTAAAGGAAATTTATCTCTCTAATATTGTCAATAATATCAGATAAATCTGCAGCCTGAACTTTTTGGTACAAATTCTGGAAAGGTGGTAGCTTTCTGGGAAAATTCGGATTTAAATTAGAAAGATGACATTTTTTAAAGAAGTCATGGAAGTGGGAGAAATTCTTCCCTCCTCTGGCATTTCTCCCTTTTTGCCTTCTTGCATTTCATATTACCAATATAAATCTTTTTTCCAGTGCCCAAATTTTTCCAGTATGTTGAATTAATTCATCTTGCTGAGATTTGTTACATACTCAAGTTTTACTGTAATTGACAGTTCAGGGTAGCACTGTCCCTTGAGTTTTGCATTTCATTTTCTGTTGAAATGTTTACTACTTTGTTCTGATAATCTCTGCCATTGAGAACAGAATAAAAAAAAAAAAAAAAAAAAAAGAGGAGTGATGTCCTCATTTCAGAAACACTGCCAGGAGACCAAAGATCAGGACAGACATTGGAATAAGGATTATTCAGAACTGATTTGCAAGGAGATGTATGAACTGCCTTCCTTCCTGGGCAATACTATCCATTACATGTGGGAAAGTCAAGTCTTCCATTTGCCTGGGAGAATTCAAAGGGATCCATAAAGGGAACCATAATTCCTAAATGAGATTCATCATACAAATCAATAGCTTGGGTGACTTTTGACTGTTTAAAGCTCAGCACAGCATTTCAGGCTGGATGGCCCCAAATAAGGATTGACCAGTTTAGCATTTATTAGCATTCAGGTTTCAGAATTTGAGTTTCATGGGAGCCAACTATATATTGTGCTGTTATACAACTTGCATTTTTTTTTATATATTTTAACTTATCCAAAAGAGGAAATATATTAAACATAGACAGATCAAATCATTTTGCCTGGGGAAGCATCCTCACTGCCTGACTTTTGGGATCTGCAATTAGCTAGGCATAGTGAATACAGCGGTAGCGGGAGACAGCTGAAAAGGACTGCCTGTTCCCAGGTTCTCCGTAAGGTTTCCTTCCCTGTCCTTACTGTGTAAGAGATTTAAGCCTTACGTAAAACTGTGCCTTATGCAAGGATTTTGATTCTTCTGTGTTCACTGAGCCACTGGAGAAGGCTTCAGGTATTCCTCTGCTTTTTAGATTTTTTATTCAAAATATGTAGAGCCTAACAACTGAATTCCAGAGAAGCAGCAACTGCTGAGAGCATCCTTATTTCACTGGGAGCTTTCAACATCTTTAAGAACTGATGCTTTCCTGGATGGATTTGGCACTGTCAGCTTGCTTTCACTGCTATTTTCTGACTGTTTCATCTACAATTTTCCTCTAGTTGTCATTGGTGTCAAAAGAGGAATAAGGCAACTGATTCAAAGGTCAGAGACATCATTTCAGATCTGATGAGTCAGTGACAATAGAGCTTGGAGAACTGGCTCAGGGCAAGTTTAGAAGTAGTGACAGTTTTGATGGTGAAATGGTTACAGGCAGCTGTGAAGTAGGCTTCTTTCTACGTAGAAAGATAAATAATGAACTAAAACTTCTATTGGTGATACTTGCAAAAGATTTAATTACAGACAGAATCGGTCCTTCGTTTTCATACCCTGAAAAGTGATGGAAGTTTGAATATTACAGGTGCTCCTATGAATGGGTCATGCTCACAATCAGGTGATAGGAATCAGGTCCCCTAGGACTGAATCTCACCCTGATAGGATACAAAAGGATAAAGCCTTTCCCAAACATATACCTCTTCTTGGCCAAATGTATCCCCAGTGCAAGTGGTCCTGCACAGCCGGGAGACAAGCTGCTACTTATACAGAACCAGTAGCGTACACTTTCCCTGCCCCTGAAGCGAGGAAGAACCCAGAGAATAACAGTGAAATGTAAACCTGTGTTAATAAGGGCATGACACTTGAGTGATGAGACCTCTATTAATTATCTTCCTCCTCAAACTGAAGGTAAATCTTAAAATGAAAGTCATGAGCTGCATTGTCATGTAACAATATTTCCTATGTTATGGGTCCTCAGCTCAGCTGCAAAGCTACGTGCGCTGCTCCACACCCTGGCCTCCCTATTCATCAGTTAATCACCAGTAAAGCTAGAGGAGGAATCAACATAAAAAAGCATTTCTTACGGGGAAACCACTGACTGCTACCTGCTTTGATTTGCAACAGAATTTCACCAAAAATGTCCACATCAAATTTCTTTCCTGTTGACTCAAAGACTAGAGTCTAAAACAGAGAGGGAATCTTTGATAATATTAATAAAAACTTTCCTGCTTTATGCTTTGATTCTTGCCTAGAGTAGAAAACTGGTAACAGAAAAAGTAGGTCACTGAAATAATTGCTGTACTGAAAATAACATAGCCTGACAGTTCTGGGGTTGAGCTACTGGATGTCCATTGGGCTATAGTAGGTCTGGAGTCTGTGTATTAACATAAAGATGGAAGTTGCTAGTATTAAACATTAATTGTGTACTTGTGCCTTATCTCCTATAAAAGGTGCTTTCTTGTCAGCTAGATGAGATTTATTTTCATTTTCAAAGCTACGGGCCAATTATCTTTTTTTTTAAAAAAAGTTAGATAATTTATAATTGTTCTTGCAAGTACTGCATTTCTATTTTACCAGAATCTGTGAATATATATGTTTCTTTTCTGGTCATCTTTGCTTCTGTTGTCCAGCTTTGTCCAGTGATGTAGCACTTAATTCCTCTAATTTTTGCAGAAAATTTTAAGAAGATGGGGTTTTTTTCCTAGTAGTATTGCAATTCACTTATATAGCAGATGTTTATATCTAATAAAAAAAAATAATAAAGACAACAGTGGGGGAAGGTGAAGAAGGGGATCCAAAGGATAACTGCAGGTCAGACTGAAAAGTCTTTATGTTGCATTAACTCTCAACTGTTACCTTATATACATGGTGTACCATGGGAGAAAGATCTGACGGTGTGAAATACATTTTCCTGCATTTTGCAATCTATGTCAAATATGTACCATATATTTTTTTTAAAAAAAATCATAACTCAAAGGAATGTTTTAAACCTGCTAGTAAATATACTCATTTCTAAATCATTTACATAGAGCAAAGTAAAGCTAAGAATAAGGTTATGCCTTCCAGTAAAGATACATAAATCAACAGGAGAAAAAGTCTATGCAAAACACAGGAATAAGCCTCAAATCATAGGTTTTGCTGAGGGCAATATTACAAAAATAAAACATGATTGTAGTTTTAGAGACAATACTATTGCTTCTTATGTTTCACAATTCTATTTTTAGACAGCCAAAAGCTGTAGTGTGTTAAAAAGCCATTCCTCATGAATTATACATTTGTTCTTTTTCATTTGGCTACAGTGTCTTTGTCATATGAGTCCTCAAGATACTGAAGATATATGTATGGTATGCCGAGATTTTTTGTTGGCAGTATGCACAGTTGTCTGTTAATGCTTTTTGACTTGTTATGTATATTTATATGTTGACTAGATTATACGCTTTCTTTGTGACAGTGATTTTATTATTTTTTTATTCTGGTATTTTCAGATCTAGTGCATTGCTTCTGCCTAGACATTTTTCTTAATTAAGAGTTTAGGAAGGTCGGTACAAAATTGAAAAAATACCCTCTTTGATTTTTCAGGAATAGTAGGACTAAAGTGTTCTTCAGTTAGCCAGTCTGCTCTTACACCTTACAGAGAGATGAAACCACTCAGTTTGTTTTCAGCATCGGACTAACCATTCTGGTCACCCCTTGACCAAACCATGTTGCAAAAGATTTTAAGCAACTGTCTTAACTCTCACTTTCATGAACAAGGATACAGCCTACTTATACCTATATAGAAGGATTTATTTTCCACTTAGGGTTTTTTTTTTTGAGATTGTATTACCGAAGTTGTACATAATTTTCATGGTATGAAGATGCGTACTGTAACCCTCAGCAGTCCATCAGCAAGCCAGTACTTCTGTCAGTCACAAAATCCCCAGCAAACTGTCCTGCATGTGAATGAGACATTTGTTATATTAAAAAAACAAAGGCAGAGCCAAGTAATCTCCAAAGCTGCGTATGTAATCTACTTCTCATTATGGTGTTATTTAAGTGGTGACATAATTCAGCTTGAAGGAGGGCTCCACAGTGGTTTGCGATGTAGTCTAGGGTATGGGCTCCATTTCGTATTTTACCAGGGATGACCTGTATCACATTTGCTCAGTAATTTAATTTCTCTGTCTTCTCCATCTGCAAAATGAGCAGGAATGCCCTATTTCACTAAAACGTTCTGAAGGTAGAGAGATCACATTCTGTGAAGCATTTGGGCACCTTCTTTATAGAAGTCAGATAAGAACCTATCAGAGATCAATGAATTGCAGAAAACAAGACATTTTCTGCTAGTGAGAGGACAAATTAACATATTTGTTTATGTTTTTCACAAGAACATTTCCTTTAGGCTTGAAGCAAAGGCACCATCTTACTCAAAGTGCTTCCCCCCGACCTCTGCTTCCTTTTCTCCTTAGCTATTTCCATCTTCTCAGATGCCAAAGATTCCTTTTCACAGTCCTTTACAGTTACTTGTCATCTGTAACCCTGAATATTTTGCCTCTGCCTTTCTCTGCCCCGGAAAAGCTACAGATTAAAAACAAGGTCGTCTTTTCTGCTTTCTAAAAGCTTGGTTCACTCTCAGTAGCTCTGCTCTATCAAGTCAGAACAGGTGAAACTCCTCTTGAATTGGGGTTTTTCTGGTTTAGTGTTTTGTTATGGGTTTGTTGGTTTTTTTTCCAGTTTGGTTGTGTGTGGGTTTTGTTGTTGTGGTTGGTTTGTTTCTTTAGTAGGCAAAATAATAATTTGATATCTTGCATTAGCTGCAGCATATAACTTTATGGTTCACCACCATACAACTTTGCAGATCCAAATCTGCAGAACTTTCTCAAACTGAACACCTACTGAAATTAATACTTACCTTTATTAAAACAGTAATTTCTGGTTTTGAGTTTTTTAAATGTTAAATTCTTTAGCATGGTCTTCTGTGGTATGACGTAAGTTTAAGTCATTGGAGTTCACATAGTATGAGTAATATTCAACAAAATAAGTTAATTCAAGTTAGCGGTCTCATAGCTGGTGGAGGAATTTTACCCATGTTACAGTACTTCTCATTTTCTTCTGTCAAAATACCTCTCTGATTCATGCCAATTAAGAACACTCAGGAACTGTAAATTACTTTTCTTTTGACACATTTGTCTTTGCTTCCTTCTTTTTAATTCTGTGGATATTTTAAGCATCTCGTCTCTTTTTTTCTGAACCATACTTTTGTTTGCACTCATATTTGCCAAATTGTTAAAATCTGGAGTAGAATCGATTTGGATCTTGCATGACCTTTAGAAGGGAACCCATGGGAGATGGAGGGCAGCCATCTCCCTGCTGCTCAGGGCAGACAGCAGGCCTAGGGAGGGGACTGCAGGTCGCCCCTTCAAGCCAGAGCAAGGAACAGGAACAGGAGATGTTGCATTCCTCTTCTTGGCCCTAAGTGCCATGGGGGATGCACCGCAACCTGAGCTTACAATGCAAAATTAAACATAATATCACCAAGTACGGCTGTTACCTCCCTGTAAGCACTAGTACAGGGTGTACATGGAGCCTGTGGGATGTGGGAGAAGGACCCTCCACCTGCCCCAGCCTCAGGGATCCCTTAGAACTGCTAAAATTATATTACTGCTACTATTGGTAGAAAGAAACTTTATACATGCTTTTTACATCAGGAGAATAAAAGTACAAATGACTAAAGGAAATAGGTAAAAGTTCTTGCAGCTTCTTTGCTGAAAATTTTAGAATTATGTATAATATTAAGATACTGTGACCTTGATCTATTTTTATTTTCTTTGTAATAAACTGAGGATAATTTTAAAATATGTTAGTTACTTTTAGCAGTTTAAAATGACACAAGTTCTCTAATTAAAAAGGTGATAACAGGGCAAAGTATAATGATATTTTAGAATATACTTGTGGCAAATACTGGTAGGGCAGAACTTGTCTAAATATAGGAATTAATGTAGGAAGTTTCCATGCCCTATGTCAGTGACATTATTGCACTGCAAAGAGTTCATGAAAACAAATCGCAATTTTACCTCTTTCAAATCATCGGGATGTATGGTTTGTGTTTTTACTGCATAGTTCAGGTTTTAACCTCTTGTTCTTACTTTTAAAACAATGTTATCTTTATTCATATGTTCAGACATGCTCACACAGTACACTGAAATTTTGAGTGATGGTGACTGTTGTGAACATGTACCAGAGCTCAATTTTTACTTGATATACTACGCATCCCCTCCTGTGTATGGTCTAAAATAGGGGGGAAAGGAAGAAAAAAGTAAAAAAATAAGCTGAATATGTCTTTCTCTTACATTGTGAAACTGACCTTCAAAGCCTTCCAACCTGTAGCAGGATTATGGTAATACAAAGCTGAAGTCTTTTATTTCTCATGTATTTTATTTTTAAATATTTAAAGCATTCAACTGAAAAAGCTGATTAAAAGAAATCAGTCAGTGTATTGTATTTTATCAGTAATTTGGACAGGTGAGAAATGAAAGCTAAATGCTATGTGGATAGTGCTAAGATAATTAAATAAATGAACTAGACAATATTTCCATGAAGTGGGAGACAGAGCTTTGGAGTCAGAAGAATAATGAACGTTACAATATACTACTGACTGCTTTTTATCTCAGCACCTATGATTTTGTTTTCTTCTGAGTCCTAACACTTGACACCATTTAACTTTGAGAGTACTTCTAGGATAATTTTACCCAAAATAGAAAACACTATCTCTTTTCCACTACAAATCTATGGAAGTAGAGGGTCACACGGCTTTCACTGCAACATTCAAGCCGCAGCATCAGAAAACTTTTTCCCAAATGCAAACCATTCCCCAGGCCCACCACTGCATTTGTCAGATATGACTGGTCTGTTTGCACCATTACCACTGCGGACCAAGGGTCAGCACAACAGCAGGAAGAAACCTGTCAGTTGGAAATGGACTCGGAAGGGTAGGGAAGGTGAGGCCATGGGCAGAGGGTAAGCGGCGTGGCTGCACTCCGAGATGCTGCAGTGCAGGCGAGGGGAGCTTATCCAGCCTGATGTGGTGGCTGAGGGAAGCTGTGGCCTCCTGCAGGGGGAAGGACTTCCCTCCCCCAGGACAGTATACATGTCTGAAAACAGCCCAGAAGAAGCAAAGCAAAACTAAGGGTTCCATTGACCCCTCCAGTTATCTTTTTGTGTATCTTTATTCAAACTGTAAAATGAGAACTAGCCACTGTAAAGGACAGCCTTGTTGGTGCTGAGTTTCCTACAGCTTCGTGTCAGTCCAGCTACCAGCCTAGCATTTTCCAGAGTGATATAGTTCTCTGTACCACACAGGACTGAAGAGGCTGCAATAGTGAAGGAGCAGTGTGGGAAGGCATATGTGTGTTAACATCGCAGGAACACCTGCAATTTCCAGGGCAGACACAGGAAAGATGCGCAATGAGTTGGCTGTAGCGGATGAGAGAGATTGACAGTGTTCCAGTGTGTTACTGCCTCTAAGAAATTATACCTAGTATAAAAGCATTTGCAAAGATCATCCCCAACAGGTCATCTCTAGAAAGCTTAGAGCTGTTTACAGTTTACCTTAGTAGCTTGTGCAGGTTTCAGTAGTTGGGTTGCTGGAGGGAACACAATACTGCGTTAATTCTCTTTCGCTCTAGAAGACCCTTCTTGTCTTCAGTATGTAAACAGGACAATGAGACAGCAAAATTCCTTTTTATTATTATTATTTTTTGTTTTGCTTGGGAAAAGATATCACAGAGACATTTCAAACCACTGAACGTGGTTTGCTTGACTGTCAGCTTTATAATGCAGCTTGTTGTTCTATACTAGTTATAAATAAAAATATAAATTAAGCCAGAACACTAGCTGTGTGCTAGAGATGACATTTTAAAGTTAACTTCAGGGGAAAAAGAAAGAAGTTTGGCTTCACTTAGATCTTGTTTTCATCTGTCTTTGCTATGGAGGGACCTAAGAACAGAATCTTTTCATATCATTGTAAAGAATTTAGTAAATACTGTGAAAAAGCAGATGTTATGTAGCTTCACTAATAATTTTAGAGTGCAGACTTACTTGCCCAAAGTGTTACTGCAATTTTCCTGCATGTGCCTTACAAGGAGGAGGAGATGTGCCATACCAGCCTGCTCTGGTCTGGCAAGTTTGTATATTATATCTTGCCAGTATGGTAAGAAGGGACTAAATCCTTACTGAGCTTCATGGGAGTGAAGTTGAAGGAAATGCCAGTCATGCCTCCAGCCGTTCAACTCAGAATTGCTTCCATGGTGCAAAGGAGTTTCTCTTAACCCTGCAATATTCTGGGACTTTGCAAAAATTGCCCATCTGTCATGACAGTTAAATAATCCAAGACTGAAAAAGCAACTTGCAATTAAACTTTCAGAGTAACCCAGAAGGTTTTAGGCACTATCTTGAAACCCTTCTGAAAGTTTTCCTAACGGAAATAAAAAATAAAATTGAAAAAAAAAAGTCAACATTATTTAAAAGCAAAGCTATTTAAGAAGTGGGTCAGTTATTTAAGTAGCATCACTTATCTGATGTCCCAAGGGCATTGAACTGGTATTTTCTCTCACAGAGTTTCTGGAAAAAGAAATGCACAAGTCACTGGAGAAGATAGTTTGTTTTGTTAAGAAAGAAGAGAAATTAGGAGCATTATTGATCTCTACAACTACATTAAAGGAGTTTGTAGGCAGGTGGGGGTTGGTCTCTTCTTCCAGATAACTAGTGACAGGACAAGAAGAAACAGCCTCGAGTTGTGCCAGGAGAGGATTAAATTGGATATTAGGAAAAAATTTCTTTAATGAAAAGATGTTCAAGCATTGGAACAGGCTGTCCAGGGAAGTGGTTAAGTCACCATCCCTGGAGGTATTTAAAAAGGTGTGTAGATGTGGTGCTTAGGGAAATGGTTTAGTGATGGACTTGGCAGTCCTGGGTTAACAGTTGGACTTGATGATCTCAGAGGTCATTTCCAACCTAAATAATTCTATGATTCTGTGATTCATGAAAGAGTCTGAATATAGGTTTTAAGACCACAGTAAATATAAAGCTGCAGGATCCATTGACCAAAAAGGACAGAAGAACATAGTCCCCTCTCATCTTACAAACATACTATCTAATGTCATCCTGACTTCCAGCTGAAAGTCAACGTTCTTTCCTTGACCAAAGATTAGATTAACAGTTGTCCTGGAATGATTAGTGAATTGCATTCTGACACATACTGAGAGCACAAAAATTAGCTAGCATGTAAATAAAACTGAGTTGCAAAAATGCAATACTTACAGCAGGCAGGTTAGGTCGATGTTTGCTACAGTATTTGTTGCTCTGTCCATCTGCTTGAAAATAATCAACTCCATTACATTTACAGCAGACTTTTCCCCTCTCATTCTTTGCTGGCTAGCTGGTAATGTGGAAATAATTTATAGAAGTATGGTAGCATCTATTATACTAAAATTATTTACCCATCTACTAGGACCTGAGGGAAAATCACTAAAATGGAGGACTCAAAACCAAACTAAATCACTGAAGACTAGACACCAATTGCATAAAGTACATGCAGCTAACTTGTACTGCAGAAAAGTCTCAGGTTAGTCCTCATTGTTTTAAGTAGTGAGTGGAAATACGACAACACTTGAAATAATGAATTCTCAGTGACTTTATGTACAGGACTATATCATTTTCCTCATCAACAAACAAACAGAAAAAATGAACAAGAGAGGAGTGTTTGATTAAGGCTTTGCAACAAAAAGAAAGAGTGGGGGTTAGCATAAGGCATCTCAAAGTTTAGGTTATGACCAGCAGTAAAATTATTGAAAGGTTCAGAGCTGTGACTCGGTGGTTGGACTTGATGATATTAAAGGTCTTTTCCACCTAAATGATTCTATGATTCTAAATAGACAAACTGGGAAAGCTTATTTCCCTCAGTTTAGAGGAATGAGCAGTGGAGAGGATTGCTGTCGAAGGCAGTCCACCAGGCAGGCACAGCCAGCCCTCTCCTACCCCAGCAACAGCTCTGTGCCCCAAGGTGACTGCTGGTGGTTCTCACCCTGCTTCTGGCCTTGTGTGGGGATAGCCGTGCAAACTCCCTCTGCACCATGACCAAGGCTGGTACTTTGTGTTTTGGTATCCTTGAGTTTCCTTTGACCCACGAGCTCTAGAATATACATGCTCAGGGTGGATGTGATTGGCATCAACAGCAGGGTCCTGGTACGTTTAGGCTTGCGAAATGACACAAGATGCTAAGATTGTGGCACACGAATGAAGAAAGACATGGGGACTGGAAATAGGGAGCACCTTTCTGAAATCTGGCTAGATGTTTCTGGGTTTTCGGGGTTTTGGAGGGTTGGTTTGTTTCCAAAAAAAAATAAAAAATAAAGCCCTGATTCCTGAAACCCATGAAGAGAGTGCAGATGCACACTGACTTTTAGACCCTTTGACAGAACAATATCGATATTACGAATGAGAGACTTGAAGAAGAGGACAAAAAGCCAAACATTTTTTTCCTCTCTCATTGCTTTCCTGGAAGGCGTTATGTCAGCTTTTCTTTGCCACGCTCTCACTCTAGTACCTCTGTGGGCCCGAGGGCTTCAGAAGCCAGCCCAGGCTCGCAGTGTGGGGGAAGGGTGGGCACAGGAGTGGCGCCGGGGCTCCACATGTGGCACAACTGCACAGCCTGCCTCCTGCTTAGCTGACAGTGCCATAGACTCCAGTGTGAGGCTGTGTGACCCAGGAACCAGGCAATCACAACAGCACGTGTCCCCTCGGATCAGTCCCTCTGCCTGGGGGGGCTGGTGAGCATCTGCCGCTGTGCCAGGCAAGGAGCTGCGGCTTCCCCCAGAGACCCTCACACTACAGCCGTGTGTGTATCCATTGGAGAAACTACCGTTGGTTCAATAAAATAAATTAGAAAGCAAAGGCAGGGTAAGAACTGCTTGAGAGATATTTTGATGCTGTTTTGAAGGAAGGAGGAAGGTAAGGAAGAATTTAAAATATGTGTTAAACCAAGAAAAATGGGAGGTGGCTTGGTAGTACGTAAGAGATGGTTTATTGCAATTTGCTAATGCAAGCTGTTATCAAAATACCTTAAAAAATATTGATGAGGTTAAAAAACATAATGGCCAGAACATTTAAGTCTGTACAATTGCATGAGAACCCCGTAACAGCAACAAGGAACAGAATCATGAAATCAAATGCCAAACCTCCAACTAGCCTAATCTGAAGTGCTGGTTAGAAGCTATGGGTCTGCGGTTTGTGTGCTGGTGGTCCAGGAGTCAGTGCTTTTCTCTCATTCTGAGCTGTGATAATAGATAACAGGTTGTTTTCTTAGCAATCTTTAAGTTTGGATATTGAGATACTGGAGGTGGACGGTTCTTGGAGAAAGTCTGTCAGCCCCAGAATTTGTTTTGCTGTTGGTTTGTCAAAGCTATTCTTTTGACCTTCAAGGTGCAGACCAGGGCTCATCTATTCACTCAAGCTTTTGCCTGAGGAGAGGAGACTGAGGGAAATCAAGCCTGTTCTTGGATCAGAGTGTATTTGGCTTGACGTTGTCAGTAAGCGTTATATATCACCGTAAATGTTTACTTAGCCTGTTGGTGAAGCACACTTTATAAGATGAAGGATATATAAAAGCAATGTAGATATGTGTAAAGAGGGAGACGGTTAAATGGCACCAGGGCAGAACAAAGAAATGAAAGAAATCAAATGTATTTTATTGTAATCCACCCCAATGAATCTGCACTGACAGGTGGACATTGGCAATTTTCCATGATTTTGAAGACTAAAATGCATCTACTAAAATAGAAGACCGTAGGTGTCTGTTAAATTGCATTTTACATCAGTATGAAAATATGTATTTAAATTTAAAATACAACACTGAAATTTGAGTGGTATAAGCGGTATTTACAGAAAGTTGATCTGCTCCTCCTTAGTATGCAGACTGCGTTAAAAGTAAGAGCTGAGCATGAGGAAAACCCTAGAGCCACGGGCAGTGGGTCTCTGTCCTTTCAGGCCGTTCTTAGTGTGCCCCTGCTCACAGGCAACAGAGCTCCTAAAACCTTGGCATGGCAAGGCTGCACCCAGCTTTCCTGCACAGAAGTGCTCCGTCAGTGTTTCACATGGGGCAATCGAGCGCCCACCATCCATCAGTTAAGTTTTGGCAAGGTTATGTAAGATAAAAAGAGGTCTGCCCATGACTAAGTCCATTTACTGGCATAGATGGGCATTCACATTTCAGAAGTTTTAAACAAGTAGCTTTTACAGATGTGGTAGGTGGTTATGTTTCTAATTCTCAAATTATTTTCAAATTTAAAGCTGTCTGGAATGTTTTGCCTGAAAGCTTTTTGCCAACAAATTTTGGATTTTAAATCAAAACCAGAAGTTTTGTCTGGTAAAAGTAGTAATTATTTTTTTTAGATGGCATTTTTGTTTTAATTGTAAATTTTGTTCTGTTACTGCTTGGAAATGAAATAGCAAACAGCTAGATCAAAATAAACCAAAAATTTCCAGGGGAAAATGCTATATTAAAAAAATACTCCTATTTTTGAGCAGGAGAAGGAGCTGCATTTTCTGGCAAACTTTTCCTATAAATGTTTTATAAATGTGAAAGGAGGTATTGCAGGATTAAAGAAGAAAAATAGTTTTCTCTGCTTTTACAAAATACATTTTAAAAATGTCTTCTTATTCTATGGTCTTTTCACCAATAGATGCACAGCAAAGGCAGTATGAATCCATTACTGTGCTTCACTGTCATGGTTTAACCCCAGTTAGCAACTAAGCCCCACACAGCCCACTCCCCCACAGCGGGATGGGGGAGGGAGTCAGAAGAGTGGAAGTGAGAAAACTCATGTGTTGAGATAAAGACAGTTTAATGGGACAGAAAAGGAAGAAAATAATTATTATAATAATAAAAGAATTAAAACATACAAAACAAGTGATGCACAAGGGAAATGCTCACCAGTCGCTGACCAATGCCCAGCCAGCTCCTGAGCAGTGGCTCCCTGCCAGCTTTCTCCCCAGTTTCTATGCTGAGCATGGTGTCATATGGTATGGGATATCCCTCTCACAGCTGGGGCCAGCTGTCCTGGCTGTGTCCCCTCCCAGCTCCTTGTGCCCCCCGGCCTTCTCGCTGGTGGGGTGGGGTGAGAAGCTGAAAGCTCCTTGTCTTGGTGAAAACACTGCTTAGCAACACCTAGAACATCAGTGTGTCATCAACACTATTCTCATCCTACACCCAAAACCACAGCACTGCACCAGCTCCTAGGAAGAAAATTAACTCTATCCCAGCCAAACCCAGAGCATTCACGCAGAGCAGCAAGCTACTCTGAACTCATCACAATTGGCGTAAAGTCTTAGCGAGTCCGAGTGGCAATATCTTGCGCCATCTTCGTCCAGGTGCCTATATAGCACAGTGTTGTATTAGAAAAGCATTTTTGCAGTCACTGTGGCACACGAGAAATCTCTGTCTCATCCCAGCCAAGTCAAAGTGGTTACAGCTGTGTGATTGCAGCTAGCACGGAGTGATGCAAATGCTCCTTTCCATTTACTATCACAGCATAAAAATAGAGCACGGCTGGATCAGTCTACTGGCTAGACGATCAGAGTGTGGATTAGGAAATGAGAAAGATTTTCTGAGTTTGGGTGGGGGTTTTTTTTATAGTTCCTACACACTATAAAAGTTGGCTTAAACATCCAATTTCTAAGAAATTATTTCTATGAATAAATCTGATCAATATAACCTTTGCACCCATCCCCCACACACATGGTGAAAAACCTCATCTCTGAACATGCCTTCAAATGTTCTGAAAGTGCAGATCTGAACACCCTGGTTATTGCTAACATATAATGTTGTTTAAAGAAATAATAATTTGCCATGAAATTCTGTAGGCAATGTGTTAGGAAAGGAATTTGGAAATACAGTGAATAAGAAATAGATTAGCTTAGGCTATTATAACCAACCTAAATTTTTTAAATGGCTGCCCAGTTTCTCTCTCTTGCAGCTGTATCAGACCTTATAATGGGATTAGGATCTTCCTTAAAAAGAAAAAAAAAAAAAAAAAAAAAAAAAAGGTTATTTTTTCCAGAGCCATGGATTTCTAGAAGGGAATAGTATTCCAGTTATTTCCTCCACCAAAGACAATGCACTTTATTCAAAACAAAGAGGGGACACCCATAAAGACTGAGTTAAGAGTGTGAACTGATTTCAGCATGATGGGGAGTGGTACCCAGTGTCTGCATTGCACAGCAGGCTAGTCCTCACTTTGTTTGGATAGAGATGCTGTTGTGCCAGTTACTGGGATAGCTTTATGGCTCAGTGTTGGTCTGGATGGATGCTACAGAAATCTTGTCTCCTCACAAAAGCGGGAGAAGGAGTTCACTGTTTGAAAACAAAATCCTATGCTTTGATAGCTTTGACCTGATTAAGGACATAAACTGACCATAAGTGCCCAGTAAACTGCAAGTGTTAAGATGCCCCCAAAGGCTGGAAGTCCAGCTGTTAAACGCTTGCCACATTTTTTGTCAATTTACCCAGCAAATGCAGCATCCTGGTTATAGAGCACCCTGACATAGCTGGCACCTAGAACTGGGAATTCAAAAATCTGCTAATACTAGCAATTAAAAAGCAGAAAGAAGGATAGGTTCTGTGAGTAAGCAGCAGTTGCTGAAGCTGTTGAGGGTATCTCCAAAGAGATACACCCTGGGAATGGGAATATATCTGGGATTTAGTTAACTTACTCTAGTAAGTCATTTATTTCTTTGAAAAAGTCAGCTCAATGCATCTGTGATTGCTAACCATACCACAGTTTGCATCCTGAAGCACAAAAAGCAGGCAGCACTCAGTGGAAATGCAGCATGTTCCTTTAGCAAATGTGGTGGTCCTTACGGTACTTCCAAAGGGATCTGCCAGGGTCACATGCAGAGCACCCAGAACAGTACTGTCATTGCTCTTAGTGATTTATTTTGCTCTTGATTTAAGCGGGATTATGAATCGAGGTTAAATTGTATATCTTTTTAATCCCTATTGTGGGTAGTTTCAGGACAGATATGTATGTGTCAGGAATTCTTAGTGGAGTCCCTGTTTAGCATGGGTGAAATCAGAGGGGGCTGCGCTGCACAACCTGCTCCAAAGACAAATTGAGAAGTTTTGAGTGGGCTTGTTCCCTGAGATGACCTACATAATCCTCTCTAGGTGTGGCACAGTTCTTCCTGCCAGGCCAGCATGTCTCTAGGAGGCTGTCCTAAAGTGTGATTAGCAAAAGTCACGGGGTTGTGCCATTTTTTCATGTTTCTGCCCCAAGATTAAGCAGAGTTTGAGGCAAATTCCTATTAATAAGGAACAGATTTTTTAGCTCTATATTAAAAGTCTTTAAATATGCAGTAATAAATAATATATATAAATATGTATGTGTGTACAAGTCTGTATGTATGCTTACATGTATGTACCCATACACGTGTGTGTGTGTGTGTGTTGCTGCTGTTATGGTCGCTCTGATTCCAGGTGTAGCATCCTGGGGATTACAGTCTGGCTGCCAGGAGCTGGTGTGACTCTGACATGACCCTGACTGGTAGAAGTCAGAGTGTGACTGGGGCAGATGATTTCATGGGGCAGGGCAGCACGAAGTGGCACTGGACCATAGCAAAAAAGACTACAACATAAATCATCCATAACTTTTGCTCCTCTGTGTTAAGTGTTGAAACCTGGCATAGAATGTGCTGTGAAAGTTGTTTTGTGTGTTGAATACAGGAGTATGCAGGGTCCTATGCATTAAGCATGACAATCTGGTTGTCAGATAGATGGTGTCTTGGATTTACAAGTCCAATCATCCTTTTTCCCCACATATACAAGCAGAAAAAAACTGCTTTGGAGTTGAGGTAGATCCTGCTGATTTATGGGTTTTTTTGGGTTTTTTTTGTTTTTTTTACTTTTCTCTCTTGTCATGTGGCTGATTCCTGTGTAAAATAGGTGTATTGAGTGAATATGATGCTGAATATGCTCCAGATCATCTACAGGAAGCATGTATTTGCTAAGATATGAAACTATAACTTCCATGAGCAACATTTGCATTGGTGTGCTTTACATCTAGTAGAGAAAAGACTGATAACATAGGTTTCCACATCTCTTGGGAGTTCATTTTATGACTTATTTTTCTACAAGCTAAAAAGTGTTTGTATTGTGTTCATGTATGATTTTAAGTTAAAAAGTATACTCTATGCTCAACTCCAGCCATATAAACAGAAACACAGACATAAGTCTTTACTGAGCTACGGTGAGCTGTTCAGCACAAACTGAGCACCAGCCAACTACACCTCTCAACAGTCTTAAAACCAGCTCAGATCTGGTTTTACATTTCCCTTTTACACTTGTGTTGGGGTTACACAGGCCTAAAAGTAAATGGAAGGGGAAAAACTCACCTTGAGGTGAAGGCTTTCAGTTAACCAACACAAAAGAAGCAGCACCTAAGCAGGGGGAAGACATCCACAGGAATCTCCTGCTGGAAAGAGATAAACAGCTGGGAGTAAGAGAATTTGAGTGCTCAGTCTGAATAGGAAGCAAATAAAGTACTGCACATGGCATGACAGGGAAAATACCAGAGTGAAAATTAAAACCATCCAAGAGTTGTCTGTAAAGAGCTAATGATGCTGCAGGAGAGATGCAGGAGCTGCAAAGGAAATGTCTGTTCGCAGTGGAAGTAGCCACACACGCCGCCTGACTCGTGCCCATTTGCCTGCCCATCTTTCTGAGTTCCCTGAGCCAGGCAGCGGCTCCAGGCAGAGAGATTTTGAGTCTGACAGCTTCAGTCAATCAACTGCTAACATGAATCAGAGTCATAGTAGACCCCTCTGTGAGGCTCCCTCCAAGTGCTGGATAAATTATCTTGTGTTCTGGGAAGTTCTGGTGGCCTGGGCCACTGAACATTCCAACTTGTCTGAGCTGGTTTTTAAAAAGGATAACCTGGGTAGGATAAAACAGGACTCTTGGCTCAAAACTTGATCTAGAACAGTTTTACTAGTAGGAGAAAGGATCATTTTAAGGCTCGTTCTTCTTTTTTTCTTTTCAGTTTCCAATTAATGCAAAGATAAAACTGCTAGTTGCAAAGAGCAGCCGTTCTTATTTTTTCAGGCCAGAAGGAAATAGAAGGCATTAGTAGAAATGTGAAAAAGCAAACTCTCAGGAGAGATATGACATAAATTTTAGGCTCATGTGGAAGATTTTCAAAAACAGGCAGCTAAATTTATACATTCTAATCACTGTCCCCACTTTCAAAACGAGTAAACACCAGGTACTCCCACTGTGATCAGTATTTTTCAAAACTAAACCACCCAAATAAAGGAGTTGACTCTAAAATCAACCAAGAAAGCCTGCTCAAGGGATTCAGTTAAATGCCTAGCTTCTTGAGGGTAATTACCTTAAACAATTTTCCAAGTGACACAAAACTACATTGTCATTATTTACTGGAATTCCAACACACTTCAGAAACTCTTGGATATCATCAGAAGGGAATGAATGAGCTACTGGGTGAGGGCTCTGTAAGCAAAGCTGTCAAAGCCAAGGACCTTGAAAGGTTCTCTTAGGGAAGCAGGACTTGCCAGAACTTCAAAACATGCTTAGGTTAGAGGCTGTACAAAAAAGGGAGTAATTTCCTGCACTCATTCGTCTATTTATGTTAGGTATATCCTTGGCATCAATAATTAACAACCGTGTTGTTAATACAGGATTCTTCCTCTTACTGATACTTAGAATAGTCCACATTACAATTGAAAATTTGACTTGGTTTGGATATTGTCAGGGTGCTCTCTGCTAGACACAGGGCTACAGCACAGCTTTATTCCTTCAAATATCATTAAAGAGGGCATGTTGAGACTGTAATGCTTGTTAAACAGTTTAAATCCCCCAATTTCATAAACAAATGCTCTGGTGTCCTTTTTCATTTGGATGTAGAGGCTCCTGGCGTGCAATTGTTAGTTTAAATCACTTTCCTCAGTGACCCTTAGGCAGACCTTGATGCAATGCATCCTTGATTTCTGATTGCGAGTCCAGAAGCCAAAAGTAACAAAAGATAATTATTTCTAGTCTTCATTTTAATTTGTAATTTTTAAGTTAAGTGTTTCCAAAGTTACCAGACAACTGTACTATTGCCATTTTAATTGCCTAATGTGAGAAATGTTTGCCAAGCACCTTGGTAACTGAAGAAATACTGCAATTTACTGATTAATAAAAGCCTTCTGTAATTTAGCTTTATGTACAATACTGACTTTCAGCCACCCAAGGAAAATGTCCTTTGACATCGTGTCTTTTACAGTCCTTGATTATCTGAACACAGTTATTTATCTGCATTTCAGATCTATTTATGTACAAACAAATGCTTTAAGAAAAAAAAAAAAAAAAAGCCCTTGCATGAGCAATATGCACAAATTCCATGGATCTTCTGCATGACTTGAGCTGCATAACTGTACATTTAGTTCTAAAAATGGATGACTTACACAAGGGAACACTAGCCTGCAGCCATGGTTGAAAGTGCATATTTCTGTGAAATATTCAGATGTGAACCTGAGTTTCCGGAGTGAAAATGAAGATATACATATTTGATAAGATCTGGAATTGCTGTATGCCTTGCAGCAGACCTAGATGTCGTATGGGTCACTGGAAAGTACACAGACTGTAGTAATAAAATGGATGTAGTTCAGCGCTAATATCACCAAAGGAGCAACACAACATGGAGTTTCACTAGGAACCATCCACTTTCTTCCAGTTTCAGTTACAAATGAGAAGTGTTCAAAATCTTTAGAGTTTCCATTGGGACAAGCTTTTGGGAAAGAGTGTCCTTATAAAATTTTCCTTGCTCTAAAAGCAAGGGTAGTTGTCTCAAAAAAAAAAAAAAAAAAATCTGGCATTCTTAGTCTATGGTCTGGATGGAAAAGAACGATACGCTTTATCAAAAGTTTGCAATAATTGGATACTTACCCTAGTTGAAAGAAATTAAAGTATGCTTACCATCAGTTTTGATTCACAGATACTAACAAATTTCACAAAGCCAGGAAAACGTTTTTACATGGATAGGTTAACTGAAGCCCAGCAAAGTTAATGGCCTAAGTTTTCAAGGTTTTAGGCAGCTGTAACTGTTAGTGAAATAATTTTAATCCCCATTCTAACCATTTTCCTAAAAAACTTTCAGTAAGTAACTTATTTGTGTGGGATTGACAAAAGGAGGCGAGTTACGTGCAAACAAGGCTTTTTGGAGGGGGGCTGCCTAGGGAGTGAGAGCCTTTATTTCCAGTCACAGCTCAATGTTGATGGCCAGCAATGGGGCAGTGGCTGGGATCTGCAAGATATATACCAAATTTTCTTTCCTGCTTTTACATAAGAGTAGAAACATGCCCTTTATCCTCAGAGCTGTATGTTGCCTTCTCCCAGGCTCGGCCCTGCAGCCATGAGATGCTTTTGTGCAGGGCAGCAGCAACAGCAGTCCTGGTTCCTCCTTGCCCCAGAACAGAAAGAAAATTTTCAAGTGATTTGTATGTCATTCATGGTATGCGACATACATTTTGAAAATGCCTGTTCTAAAGGACTGTCATTCTAGGCTAACCAGGTGCCTATTAAGCTAATTACAAGAAAATGTACTTGGGGAGGCAGAGAAAATAAGTAGTGGTAAAAAAAATATTAGGAACAAAACTGCTGAAGGCATCATGATAGATGAGGAGTGATTCTTTGTTACGAATGTGGGTGATAACACAACTTTGAGACAGTCATTTGTGGGCATACATTCAACTTGTTTGCTAGCAATAAAATCTGTATGATTAGAACCGGCTATTTGACAATGGGGTTCAGATTCTTCATTAGCTGGGAAATACTTTCCTGAGCACGCATGGATTAGCTGTCAGAGTGCTCTTGCTGGAAGCACGTGTGATTTTGTGGATCTGTGGCAAACATGAACATAAAAAAAGAGCAGGATCAGAGAAACCTGCTTGTGAGCATAGTGTGAAATGTTTATGTTTGGACCATCATGGACCTTCAGACACTCAAAGCTCTGTTCCAGAGAATGTTGGAATTTCTTTCAAAGATTATAAATTATAAAGATCAATTTCCTGACTTGATAACCATTAAATCTTCCTTGGGAAATCCATAGTAATCCTCACCTTAATGCTTATGTAGAAACTGATCTTGGAACTAAATATTGGTGGCTGTTCTGATTATGAAATGATTACTTGAGATATATATCAGTAAAATAAAATCCTACCTAATGTTCATAAATCTGTAATTGATTATAAGTTAAGTCATAAGGGGAAAATATAAATATTGATCATTCTTGGGAAGTAGTTGGCAAGATTTTACTTTTTTATCCCTACACCTAAAACCTCAAAGTTAGGAAAGAAAACTTTATACCAATTTAAAACAAAACATATGCGGTAGGAGGGAAGTATTTAAATCCAGAAGAGGGATAATTCAGCAAATAAAAAAAGTAGAACTAGTAGAAAGTTTATAAGGGAAGCAAAAAAACTAGAAAAAAGTCTATGGTCATTAGACAACGGTAATATATCAAGATTAAAGGAACAAAGCAATTACATACAATTAGTAGATGAAAAGGTAACGTACTTACTCCAGGGGGGAGCAGATGTGTTCAATAAATATTTCTATTCTGTAACTAGGAAAGAGGTAGATGATGTATTCACGAAATAGACTGATGAAATATTTTCCATTCTTGTGGTTATTCAGGAGCATTTTTAAACAGCATCACCTAAATCAACAGGTACGGAAACTTCACCCAAGTGTTTCAGAGGAAGAGTTTTAGGAGGTGTGCCTCATGAGGATTTTGGACTGTTAACATTTCTTTTTAAAAAGTCTTGGAAAACTGAAAGTTCCAGAGGTCTGGGAAAAAAATATCTTACTTTGTCTCATTGTTTAAAATATTAAATTACGTAAGTCAATTAATTATAGGTCTTGTCAACATGACTTCAGACACAGGGGAAATATTGAAATGGCCTATATGACTATAACGCAGGATGAAACAGTGGTATTTTAAATAATATTTCTTAACAGAAGATCAGAGAAGTAAGTTTGTATCTGAGCAATTTATTTGCAAGATTGTATTAATAATAGCGTTAATCTATTTTATAAAGCTTTCACCTAAGAAAGATGCAAAAGTTTCAAAAATCTAATTGACGTGGCACATATTAAATGAATTAAAACAAGTAGGTGCATAAATGGAAGTGTAACCAGGGAGTCATCACAATGTTCGTTTCCAGTGTGAGCCACTGAACATTTGAACCTTAGCACGGTGTAGAAAACAGAAATGCATTCTGAATCCAAAAGAAGAGAAAGACGTTGCTAAATTTGAAAGACTAGAAAGGACAAGTTTGTTCAGTATCAGATGGAAATAAACTAGGATGTTCATCAAGTATGAGTCTCTTTCTGTGCCCTCTGGAGGGAGGCTTCCATGAACCCGAAACATGAGGCTGTTTCAAAGTACATCAACAAATTGGCCAGCACATGCCTCAGTTGTGCTTCTTACCTCTAGCAGTCCTCATCAGTAGAGAAGCTAATTCTGAATTCTGTAAAAGTCCTGCAGTTATCACCACCATCAGCCAATTACTCCACTTTTAGTTGGCAGGCCTTAGAACTTTGTATGCCCTGCTGCAATACTTTAAAGAAAGAAAAGGATAATTATGTTGGCCAAGAGCTGGCACCTGATTTTTCAATTTACATATCAAGGCAGAACAGCTTTTAAATCCTATTTAAACTGGACAATTTGTAAGAGAAATTTTGTACAAAATAAAGCCCTAACTTTCCATGGAGTAGTTCCTTGTGGCAAGCATGGTGAAGGTGATCATGCAGCCTGTGGAGGGTACTTCTTACATTTTGCTGGGTTGACTTACAGAAAGCTGAAGCACTTCACGAAGTATTTAGATCATAGTGATAAAATTATGTAAGTATGAGTTGAACTACTTTCTTTCCTTCTTTCACTCAAATGATGGGATGTAGTTTAGAAGGCCACAGATTCTAGAACATCTTTTTGTACTAGCTATGACATTCCAAATGCTCTTTGAGAAAAAATTTGAACTTGAATAGACTATGCTATATAAAAAGAATAAAAATGGCTTCATGCATAGTAAGCCTTGGCAAGCTTCACAGACATTTTTTTCCTTTCTGTTCCATCTAGGGGTGTGCTCTTTTAGATCGAGTTTAGTTTATAGTATTGTTACAGTGTCCTTAGTTATTAAAACATAGGAAGAATGTTAAAGTCCTATGCTTCATCTATTACAGGTTTTGTTGGGAGTTTCCTTGTTTGTTGGCTGTGGAAAGTGTACAAAATAATTCAAGATGGAGAAAGGTACAGTAGAAGATGCATGGTGTCCTGTCACATGAAGACACTGTAGTCTTTAATCTTAAACAAAATCCATTCAGACTGAAATTTTAGTTTTCCTCTTTGTGTTTGAGGAGCATAACACAACTAAACCAGTCCTGAGGCATTATCTACATTTGGCTTTCATTTGGAGAAAGATTCGTGGTTCTGAACTAAAAAAGCACATTTGGGTATAGATACTTAACATAATTTTTCTCTTGGCAAGATGGAGTTTCTTGAATATAAGCAGGCTGCTATGTTAGCATCTATTTGCCTTAAAATGCCTCTCCTCATAGTTTAGAAATTCCAAGGACAGCAGAAGTAATTTTCCAGCTGACTTCAGTTTGTGGTGTAGCTGTGGAAGAGAACCCTCTGATCCTTTTTTGAAATATTTAATTTATACTTTCTATCCATCCATGCATAATGATAGCATTTTTGACATGCCTTATATAAAACATACTTGTAACAAGCCCTGCATTCGCAGTTATGTTTATGAACACCGTGGATTCTCTGTGGAACAACTGCCTATGAAACCCTGAGGTTGCTTAACTATTCCTGTTCAGCCGTTCCTGGGTTTATTCTGCAGTTCATCTTATGAATTGTGTTTTGGTGCAAGGTAGTTTTTTGCAACCTAGAATTAGCTCTATTTTTTTTCTCTGAAGGAACAAATATGCAACTAGCAAATGGTTTTATGACACTATTAATGTTGATTTAGCTGTAAGTTAAATGATGTTTCCTAAAAGCAGTTCTCCTGGAAATGTTTAAAAAGACTCCTTCAAGATGTCCTTATGACAAAAGGAAAATGTAGATGAGTCTTAGAACAAAGAAATCTCCCCCAGAGCACCCAGAGCTCCCCATGCACTGCCACAGCCCACCTGACAGTCCAGCCTGGCTTGTTACTGGCACCAGACTGCCAGCTCCAGGGTAAGGACTTACATGTGCACCGCGTAAAATAATTTCGGTGTTTGTTCTCTAAAGAGCTTTTTTTTTTCCTCATATTGTTTCACCTAATTTTAACAATGATTATAAGCTTTGCCACTTAGTATCAAAAGACTTTTTTATTTTTATTTCTCTCTCTCTCTTTTTTTTTTTTTTTTGACCACTTGTTAACAGGGAATGTGGCTATGTCTGTTAGACTTCAACAGTGTGGCTTAGGAGGTGACCTGCCCTAGCTTAGCTGAACAGGCTGAGCGGCAGCTGCAGTGAAGACGTTTGTATGGATCTCAGTGTCACTGGCTTAGCAACCAGATGAGGTAACTATAGCCTTCGCTGAAGGCCAAACTGCCCTGTTGCTGACACGCTGGAAGCAGAACGTGTGTGGGTTACAATCTGATCTCGCAGTAACACTCTGTGTATGGTGTTGGACGTTGCAAGCACACGTGGAAAGCATCACTGAGGTTGCAGTATAGCATGTGCTACATTTCTATAGCTGCCAACCGTGTGCCTGCAAGGGCACAGTGAGAAAGGCATTACCTTCTGGCATGTCCTAACACGACAGGATACATGCATTTTCTTATCCTACTGAAGTCAGCCACAAAACATCCCTTGAGTTTAACTGGACCAGGATTTCATCTTTTGCATATTTTTCATTTTTGGATGTAAGTATTGTTCGATACTGTAAGATATGTAAGTATTCTTCAGCTGTCTTGTCTTGCCTATAATATATGCCACTAGAGCTGGAGACACATCAAGTCAGTTTTACTGTACACTTTATGTGTGCCTGCAGGCTATGTGTCTCTGTCTGGTAGTTGCAGGCAATGATATAGCCCACTTACAAGTCCCCATTTGGAATTATAAAATTATGTTGTTCTTTGCTCTGAAATTCTAAGACTCATCAGGAAGGATTTGGTGTAAAATAGAGGATTAGACAAAAATAATGTACCTAGTCTCAAAGCAGGGAAATGCAATTTATGCCAATGCACTAGTTAGCTCATCACATTGAAGATGTTGAATATATGTGACATATGAGTTCTTGTTGCTGTAACACATTTAAAAGATTACGCTGAAATGGAACAAGATACTTATAAAAAATCAGGATAAACAAGATTTTCAAATGTGTGTACGTTTAGGTCATATGAGACTAGTTTACAAATAAAAACCATTTATTTAACTGCATTTCATCAACACAAAATTAAATTTTTTCTAGAAAGTTTGAAACTTCCACATCTTACTATATTCTTTTCAGCATTAATGTTGCCGGGCAACTTTTGTGCTGCCTAGTACTGCTTGTAGAGCCATTACAGACTGTAAAATTTTAGGATTGCGCAGTCCCAAATTTGGCTTGCTATAAACCAGATTAATCCATTTAATACTGACATACTACAAATCATACATTAGTTATGCTCATATTCTTCTAAGTATTTTTCTTAAAGGCAGTAAGTATACTCTTTTCCTGCTCTTTTTTCCCCTCAGAAATCAGTTTTGTACTACTGTGTGACGTATAAAAAAACCTCAAGCATTTGCACATAAATGCTGATGGCAAAAGACATTTTATATTCTAAATTACTCTCTCAAATAATTGAGTTTAAGCGGTGATATGGATGTCCGTTATAAAAAAACCCTCAAAGCTGAAGCTTTACTATACATTTCCACATTTAAGCCTGTACATTTATACCTCAAGGAAATTCAGAAGTATGAGTTATCTGATTTTCATCCTTTTCTGTCAGGAGCTTATCATTACAGTCTGAACTGACACGCTTGGTTATTCTGATGCCTGATCTTTCATTGCCCTGTAGTTAGAGCTGCTATATTAGATGACAGGATTTCCTTAAATACTGAGTTCTCAGTGCTGAATGTGTCTGCTTTTTTGGCTAATGTGTGACATTTTTTGCATGTACAAGATAATTCCTACTCTACTAAGGTTCATAAATGTACAGTCAGGATGACTGTACTGTCTCTGGTTCTAGACTTTAGTCTGTTTAGTGTGGGTATGTACTTTGGTTTTGTATGCTTCGGTATAACTTGTGGTCAAAAAGACTATGTATGCCAAGATTTAGTCTTATTTGGAAAAAAACATTGTGCAGAATGGATTTGCTGGTTATGGGTACAGCAGATTCCTGTGGATGAGCTATATGGGATGCTCTGTAGATACCATCTTCAGATTCTGCATTTTCAGGAGTTGTGTCCCCCTGCTGTATGGCAAATCTCACGTTAAGCTAAACTGAAAGAAATTCAGATAGGAAAATTTATTTGGTCATGTTTGATCACTATAAAATAAATCTACTGTTTAAGTCATTTTTTCAGTATTTTTACAGTGATTGGGACTGTTTGGAAAAGAGATTAAGTTTAAGCCAATGTCTAGTCAAAAATCCATGTTTTAATATGGAATGTTACCCTGCCAAACTCCAACACCAAAAGTGTTCTACTGACATCACTGGAAAAATCTTGCTAATCTACATCTTTCATAATCTGAAGAACTGGCTCTGCCAGTGCAGACACGTGCCAGAAGCCACAGCTGGACTGTGTGTGGATGCAGTGGAGCTCTGCACAGGTGTAGGAGTGCTGGAGCAAGGATTTCCTGACTTCCAGCAGCCTAGAGCATAAGAATTCCAGAAATTAAATAGGCCATAGATTAGAAGCATAGATTAGAACAGTGATTGCAAAGATCAGTTTATGATATATGTTTATACAAAGCCAGTTTGTAGCAGATAGCTGGTGTTGCTATAAATACGAGAAGAATTACACACGTGTGTGCTGCTTTTTCAATGAAGGAATATACTTGGACCTAATTTAGATTAGTTTGCTGAAGTTAGTTTGAAGTCAGCCTGCTAAGAAAAACTAGAAACTTTAGAATTCAAACTAAAATAAATTATGAGTTCTGACAAGCAGCTGTTGGGTGTCATGGTTAAAAATATGATTTTTGAAAGTTCCTTAGACTGGGCTTCCAATACTGTTTCCATATTACACTTCAGTTCTGCCCTATTGATAATTGGGCCGTTACTTTGACATTATTGGAGAAACTGTTGAAGTTCTTGCAAAGGCGTTAAGAGAGAATAAAAGCAATTTACTCTCCCTCTTAATGCTTCCCTCTGTAGTTTTTATATTACTACAGTATAGTATTAAACATCTTCCATATGGAGAATGAGGGAACCAAGCTGTCTTTCAGATGACCAAATCACTTACAGTTTGGACCTATGGGATAAGCATTAACTATCTCCACAGGGAGGAAGTCATTCATTTCTCGTTTTAACTTCTGTTACAGTGTCCATTTCAGGCATGCTCAGAATTCCAAGTAACAAAGACTCAGGTATGCAGAATATAATCACAAAACCAGACAAAATGAAATTGCAAAAACGTTATGCCTGTCCACAATCTTTTCTTCTCATATCCAGGCACTAATAGCCTCTTCCAAAGCAAAAGCTTACTTAGATTAAAAAACACTTGGAGTCTCGCTTGTAATACTTCATTGGAAGACTGTCTTGAGTGTGCTTCTGAAATGCAGAGTGCTTAATAACCTACCTCGACTGTGAATGCTGTTAAATATTTATGCTTCCTTCCTTCCAATGTTTATTCAGAATGCATTTTTGTACAGCTGGGAAGGTTGTTAGGAGCTGATGACTGGGACTGCAGAATGACAGATATTCTTAAAGGGGAAGAAATGAAAACTTTCCATCCAGCAGATGCAGATGTTGATGTAGCTTGTGATGTGCGGTGTGAATTAGTGATGACTAAAGCAGCATCCATGCAAGATGAAAGACTAAATCATAGTGAAGAGGATTCCTCAGTAAATGAATCCCTTGGAAGGAAAGCACCACTTAGAAGCCCAGATTTAACCAACTTGAAACACAGACACAGAAAGAATTAAATTATTGACTAAGTAGCTTATAAAGACATGGGGTGGAAAAGAGAGGACCTTTTGAAAGTGCAGTGCTAACTTTTTAATGATTATCTCATCGGGTTGAGTACACTTCAGTGGCAACTACAGTCAGGTGCCTTTTTCATGTAAATTGTTCTGATCAGTTCTAACAGACTAAAATAATTTTAATTAGCAAATAGATAAATAGTGTAGATTAAGGCAGTCACAGACGCTCTCCAAAATAATATTCTTTAGAATTTGTCATTCTCATTTTCTTTAGAGAGGATAAGTCTTCACTCTCAGCAATTATACTGTATAATTCACAGTGCTTCATATTTTAAAATAGCTGTGCAAACATTACGTAATCTCCCAGCATCACTGCGAGCCAGATAATTTGTCTTTCACATTTTGTGGATGGAGAGATCAAGACTTAAACAGTGAGTGCTCTCTGTACAGTAACCCAAGGGGCAGAGCAAAGCCAGAAACTCTTAGCCACATGATTTCAGCTATTTTATGTCAGTCAAAGAGATACTACTCTGCACCACCATCCATTTCCATGCAAGTGTAGAAGGAAGTCCACCACGATGTTATTTCTTCTTCTTCAAAGTGCTAAAAGAACTTCTCTAATCTACTTACTGCATATACTGCACAGCAATTTTCAGACTGGCTCAGTGATATAGAAAAAGATGATCTTAGGATCACAATGTATATTTCAGCAAACCTCTCACCTTAACAAAAAAACAAAAACACAAAGAAAAAAAAAAAAGGCAGGCCTTTAAATGTGCTCATGGTTCAGCCAAACTGTGCACCTTTAGATCAGACCAAAAGAATGATCACTTCCAGATCCACAGGCTTATTGCCTTCCTGGTAGCCTGCTTGCATTTGCAAGGTGAAAATAAAAGCTGTACTGCTGAGTTCCTAAAACACCTCCACACCTCTCCTAATGAACCCATGAGCGTTCTTTTGCAGAGGCCTTGCAAGCTCAGACTAAATAGGCTTTACTAAACCAAGGCATCTCACGCCACACTGGAAAGCTGAGCTTTTCAAATGGAAAAAAAAATAATGACAATTGGGGGCCTAGAATTTGGGCACCCAGTAGTTTTAGGGAATTATTTAAAGAGATGAAAATCCAAATGCAAACAGATAGGACAATACAAATAGATTAAAACGAGGTATGGCTGAGAACAAGAACAATCTAGTTTTGAACACTTATTGCAGAGATGATTCTTTTTCCTGATTTCTGTGAGCAGCACAGCTCTGATTGTTTCTCTCTGCACTGTGTATCCCAAGCAGGGAATAAGTGACACAGAAGAAGACCTCATTCTTTTATCTTCCTTGAATGTAGCACTAAGCCTACCAAACCCATACCAAATAGACTGAAATTAAAATTCAGAGAAAAGGACTAACCCATTTTCAAATGAGCTTTTCGATGTAATCCCTTAGAATCTTTATTTTATGGTTGGATATGCCAAAGTAAAGACAATCATGTCTAAGTATTTTTTTCTTAGACTACATCTGATTTTACATGCGCAGGTAAATTTGTATTTTAAATTCACAAGTCTGAAAACATGAATGTGTACTTTTGGCTCCACTTATTTAAGTAACAATCATAAAATAATTTAGGAGATTGATTTTCAGGCTAGGTTGTATACCTGTATATGCAGTCTAGCACTTATATTCTACACTTTGCTTTGCTATATAGTTTCACCATTGTGTGCTAAAAGGGGAATTATACCTTTTCAGGTTAGAGTGCAGAGGTGGCTGTTAGAGGTCTTGGTCCTGTCAGGTGGTTTTACCTGCAAAGTGGGACTTGGCTTTTGCAGGCAGGCTCCTACGGCGCGCAGCTGTGCCTTCCATATACAAGACAAAAAGTTCTGCATATGTGGAGCCGTATCTACTGAGTCACCCCTTCTTCTTCAGTGAGTATGAGATGTACAATTCAGCATGCAGCTGCCAATCTATCAGTTGATTCAAAAAATGCTGACAGTTGTTTTGTTCATCTTTTCTTTGTTATACTGATGTTGATATAATACTGATGTTTATCCTGATAAGCAGTGTCTAGGATGCCTGGTCATTTTCCTAGGAGAGAGTGATTAAATGACCATTTTACGGTAGACTCTGTTAGCTGTCATTTTACAGCTTTCAAAATCTATTTTGCTAAACTAGATTTATAAGTTTAAATGTTAGTTTAAAATCCCCTGGAAAGTGGCACTGAGCGTAGATAGGGAAAATAATTCTGAAAAAGATTAGAATACTTTACAAGGCATTGTAGAATTGTGGGCACTAGATCGCACTTCCAAAAGAGCCTCTGACCTAGATCATTGGTGATGGATACCCCAAAAGGGCAAACTGGGAGAAGTCCTCTCGTATAGGCAAATAGGTTGCTGCTAGTAAGTTGTTGTGGCCTGGATGTCAGAAACAAAAAAGCCCCAAACAGATCAATTCTTAATGAAAAGCAGCAATGGAAAGTGATGGTGAAAATTAATAAAAGCAATCAACTTCCATTATAGTCTCTTGAAATCAGATAGAAGGTTATTCTTGCATAGCAGGAGGAAACCAGATTCTCAAGTAACTGTGAGAAGCTGTTCTTGGAAGAATAGCTTTTAAGTTAAAATAAAGCGAATTTCTTTTTATTTACCTTTCTAAACTGAAAATTTAAAACTGTATACAAATCATACAGTAGCTGAGAAAGTATATGTGGTTCAGATTATAACTTTTCTAGCAATTTGATTTGCACATGAGGGCTGCGACCCTATTAATCAACCTAGAACCTCCACCTCTATTGTCATCTTAGGAGAGAGTGGGCTGATTCTGCAAATGCAGTTCCTTACCCTCCAGTGAAATTACATCAATACATTGTGTCATATTATCCAGTATAGCACTGGTCCCACTATAGCTTCTGTGAATGCTGGTGAAGTACATCCCAAATGGAATTTTAAGAAGTGGTATAAGTTTAAAAAATATCATAGGAGCAACTAATAGAAAATCTCAGGGGGTTTGGGGTAACACGTAAAATTCAGGTATAAGGTTTTTTTGGTTTGCAACTACAAAGGAAATAGCTACATACTGAAACCCCTCATGAAGCACTTGCATAATCTTTCTCATGCCCTTAGTTTCCTCTTCTTATTTCAATACACTCCTCCTCCCACAACGCATTAGAAAACCTTCATGGATTAGAAGGAGAACAACAGTAGAAACAATAGCTCCTACTACGTGGTCTGAATTGAAACCCTTCCTGAATACTCTGAGGAGCACTAGTGGCACTGGCAGCCTCTTGCTCTGCAGTTTCCCACTCCTACTGCCTCACACAGCTGGAAAGTAGAACAGCAAATTCCAGTGAAGCATCAGGGCCAAACTCTTGTTTTCACTAACTTAATTTTATGCCACTGTAGAAAACTACAGATTCCTTCCATGCATAGCCCCCTAGAGAATTAAAGGGTGAAGTCTGTGGGAGTGGGGGGGTTCGTATCCAAGCATTTATTGTGTAAGTCTAAGTGTACATGTGTGTTGTGTGTGTATAAAGAAAATTTTTGACTAGGACTCTAGGACTTCTGGAGAATTAGCTAACTAAAAGGGGGGGCTTGCTAGTCCCAAAATGGAGGCCTCATTGCAGTTTTGCTGCTTTTTTTTTTTTCATGTAATAGAATTGCTTTGGGGCTGTTTTCTTGTAGTTTCATTTTCTTTAAAGGAAATTCTTTAAAGCTGAGATGCTTGATCTGCTGCAGTAGAAAAAACTGACCTTCTTAATACCCAAAAGAAGACATTTTTTTTTTTCTTCTGTCAAGTTACTGGAATATGATATACTGATGTCAGGCTCTTCCTTAATTTAATGAAAAGTTAGTCCTATTAGTGGTATTTGTTTAACATGGTTTTTTTCCGATTCCTCATCCTAAGTCTCAGTAATTCCAAAATATTTTTGGAATGAGCAGTAAAGAAGTTTATTTTCACATTTGAATGCAATATTTGTTCCTACAGCAGCATACTTTCTGGGTAAGAAATTACTGTATTCATTAATTTCTAAATTCATTCATTTCATTACTGAAGTAATGTAATGATGGTTTGGTCTTTAATTATAATCTGCCTTTGGAAGCCTTTAGCAGCTAGTTTCACTGCATCTTGTTCTCTGATTCAGACTTTGCTGTTATTTCTTAGTTGCTATGTTGATAAGAGAACTTCATTTCTGTGTGCTCAACTGAAAGCAATTAATGTTGACATCTAATGAAGCATGAGCTGTGAGCTTTCACAATGCCAGACAACTGATCACACTGTCCACCACAGTAGGACACCTTTTCAGCAAGGCTTGGCAGGAGATACCATCCCTCTCTGGAGAACTTTGCCTTCAGTAGCACCTTCAACGCAGGGTTGTGTTTAGGACATTAGGATTTACTGATTATTCTCTTCGCTTTGGGATACGAGTCTTCTCCCTAGCAAAATTTCTTCCCTACCCACTCCCCTCACAGGCGCCATAGGTCACCACCAACATATACAGCAATTGTTGTTCAGGTCTTCTTCTTCCCTGGGGAAAGAGGAGTGGAAAGGGGAGCCCCTGGCAGCCTGGGAGCTCCTTGCCTCCTGGCTGCAGGACCAGAGAAGCAGCAGTGCCCGAGGTGGCAAAGGCAAAAGGGAAGCAGCCGCAGCGCTGCTGTGCGCGGTAGCACAAGGAGCAGGTATCACCATCACCTCAGTCTTGGCAAAATCTCGTGCTCAGGGTCTTTCTCAGTCCTGTTGAGCTATCCTGAGGAGAGAGAGACTAGCTACTGATATTGTGGAAGGAAAATGAGTTGTCATGGAGGAAAAGGGGCCTGAGGCTGATGGTTCTGAAGAAAATGCCTCTATCCCTGCAAGATGGCAAAGTCCTTAATAAGAAAAGCCACCAAGCTAAGCCATTTCATTTATTTTTTATTTTTTTTTTTTGCCATTCCGTCCTCTTCTTATTCAACATCCCAAGGTCTGCTGTCACCACCTTTTACTTCTGAGGGACAGGCGTTGACACTGGGCCCCACTACCAGCTTACATTGCCTTTAAGATATGGTGAACTAAATGCTCCCTGGTTCACAATGCTGGAAAAAGGCAAGTCTGAAAGGTCCCTGGTTAATTGTGCTCCTCCCAGTTCCTGGAAGAGTATTCCTTTAAAATTGATTATTTGTTAATTTTTAAAACAAAGATCCAAACCTGCTGTACCTTTCCTCCCACAAATGCTGTGCATGTTTGATAGTTCATGTTAGTTCTGGCTCTCTGTTCTTTGAAGGTCTGGGCAGTGCTTCTGCCTCATTTAAAATGTATGATGCTTGCAATGCATTGCAGGCAGTAGACTTTTGAACCTGAAAGGTCTACGAATGTGTTACAGCCTCTGTTCTCACCCCCAGTTTCTCATGTCCTCCCTGTGTGAGCTGCATGTTGAGTGCAGGGCCATGCCACGTGCAACAGAAGTTCTAAAAAAATTAGATATTTATATTGTGATAGTAGCATGCGGGAAAGGGGAAAAATATTCCAAAACAAAACAAATTTTGAGTTGCCAGCAAAAGGCAATTGTTTTCTTCACCTTAGAAGAAAATTAGTTCAGGAGGAAAGGGAAAAGATGCATTTCCTGCAACACTAACTTCTTGTCCCTGAAAAACCACTGGCATTTGTGTTCTGTGAACAACAATGTTAAACAAGCAAATAAAACCAGGGACTGCAGGGATCATGTTACTAGGAGTTAATCAAAGCTAAACAGAGCAAAAGGGAGAGAGGAGAAGGAGGTGTGTTTCCCCCCTTAAACTCCTCCCTATCCCAGCCCACCCTAGGGCATGAACCACACAAAAACCTCTTCAGCCCTATTTTCCCTCCAATACACTGCATGGGATATGCTGACTTACTTTCAGGTTGCATTTCCAGAGAAACAAGCATATACCAAGTGGCGTGAATAAAAGCCACTGCATTCCTTCTTGGATTCAGTGCTTTATTTTTAAGTTACTTTGCTTAACACTTATTGGCTATTTTTGTCTGAGATATGTTGATTTCATGCTTAAATAATTCAGCAAAATTTTTGTTGTTGTTGCAAATTGTACGGTTGCCAAAAGCTCATGGAACTCTGCTGTTAGTGCCCACGTGGGAAACCTATAAAGCTGCTCTGAATGGTCTGCAATTCATTCTGCCCCATTCATTGGGGTTTCACATTTCTTTTAGCACAGACCCCAATTCTCTATGCTCTTTTACATTCTGTGTTTAGTCTAGTACTATTCCCTGTTTGCTGGCGGTTGTACTGGAAAAAGATTGTTGATATTATTCTGGCATATATAAGCAATAAGGATTACACCACAGTCACTTTGTTGCTCTTAACTCACATTTGAGCTTCTTGGTGGAATCCTCTACTTTTTTTTTTTTTTTCCCATTCAGATACAGTAAACTTGGCTGTCTCTTGGAGCACAAAAGATATACCAGGCGCAACAGAAGGTACAATCTCTATTCACTAACTGTATTGCAGTGTTCACTGTACTGCAATGAGCTATCATTCCCCTTAAGCACTACAGTAGTCCTCTACAGGGAGGAATTCAAGTAGTTTAAAAAAAATAGATGCCTGTTTCTTTCAATTCGTTGATGCCTGTATTTTAAGGGTCCTGGTTTTTACATTTGCAAGTCAGTTAAATGTTAATTATTATCCTGGCTAGAACATCATCTCTCTGGATTAGTATTGCAGACATTTATAGTAATGAACCATTCCTGTGGCTCCAAATGTTAAATTCCACTCTTAGCATGGGTCTGCCTCTGAAATTCAGGGACTAAATGCTCAAACAAATTTATCTACCTATATACATCAGCCGAAGTAACCATTCAAGTTACTGTTCTGGAAGAAATTTGCTTAATCCAGATGAAAACTGTTTTCTACTTTGGATTGTATCAACAGACTTTTTGTGCAAATGAAATATACACTATTTTTCCTCTAAGCTTCAGCTCAACATAGGACTCAAGCATACATGTAATTCAGCCGGAACTGATTTTCATGTACATTAAGGGTCTTTGCCCCTGAAAGAGTGTTATTAAAGAGTCAGTAGTGAAAGTGAGAATTAGGATCTTTCGCCTTAAAAAGCCTTGCTGAATCAGTTACAGAAAAAATAAATCTTGGGCTTTTAATCTTAAATCATAAAAAACAGAACTGTCATTTAGTATCAAAGTTCATAACTTTTTATACTGTTGTAATTATTTTAGCTGAGTTTTTGTCCTACTATGGCTGTAGTTACATTTGAATTAAATTAGATCGGTTGAGGCACAGATTATTTTCTGCCAGAAGATAAGATACGCCATTACCTGAATTTATATCAGCTTGGAAAGTAGATATGGCACCCATTTATTGAAAAAGTATAAAAGATAGTCCTAGAAACTGGGAACCAGAGGACTTCATTGAAGTCCTAGGTAAGTGGACTAAAATAGTAACTACAGACAGTAATAAAACATCTGAAGAAATAAAAAGAACTGCCAGAAGAAATAGGAATATTTTTTGGGAAGAAAAAATACTCTCAAATTTAGTAGCATCTGTTTATTGTGTCAACATAAGAGTGAATAAAGGAACTGTTTCATTTATGTTATTTTATTTTTTTTTTAGTGTTTTTTCAAAGTCTCTCAAAAGTGGTTAGTAAAGCATCTATGTATACAGAGGTTTAGAGGTAGATTGCTGTCATAGATTAGAGGGTGGTAAAATGGTAGAAAATAAAGCAGAAAAATTGGTAAAATTCCAAAGTGACAAAGAATTAACTGAGGAGTGCCCATAATAAGGCCAGTTGTTTAATAGAGTCTGGAAATGAGGGAGAACATTTGCAAATTAAAATTTGCATATGGCACAGAATTTGTTAGGTTAGCCAAGACCAGAGAACTCTTGAGGGACTTGTACAATTTAGGCACTTGGGCAGCACAATGGCAGATGGGATTAAATGCTGACAAATACATATTAGAAAGGATAATTGGGTTAAAATATGATTACATCAGCTCCCTTAGCTGTTTAACGGTCTCATTTTTAAACACTTCGTTTGAAGTAGTTGGCAAACACCCATTTGTTTCGGTTAGAGAAGACCCAGATCTGCTGTCTGAAATCTGAGTGCAGCCCTATAGCTTGTTTGGGAAAATTATGCAGATAGCAGACTCTGCTGCTGCATTTTCTTTCAACCAGATGCAGATACTCTGCATTATTTGCTATGTGCTACCGCTCTTCTCCTTTGCACCAGTACCTCCCTGCAAATATTATTACTGGGTCACATCACAGTGGCCATATGCAACTTTTACTAATGCAAACAGCTACTGAGTTTGACGGAGTTTTTCATTCAGTGGGAGCTGTGTGGTACGTTGTGCCGTTATATCTGGTGCCAGATGCTGGGAGCAGCCATGTCCTGCTGCCCATGGCGTGGCTCGAGCTGGGCTCTGCAGGCTGGGTAGCCTGTCTGGCCAGCACATACCAACTCATGCACCAAAGGGCCAGGTACGTGCAGCTCTGTGTGTGCCACCACTAATCTGCCAGACATGCCATATGCTGATGGTATGATTTACGGTAATTTGTGAGCTACCCAGCAGGAGGAGAAAGCAAGCAGTGTTGTGCTCATTTCAGTTCTTCCCTCTTCAGGTGTTACTGGTTTCTTTGTCTTTTAGCCTACGGTGGTGATTCTGAATGCTGATGAAACCCAAATAGGCCTGGCTGTGGGGAATCATTTTGTGTTAATAATTTGGATGTCATCTCCAGACCACAAATTTTGTTGTTGCCAGCTTAGACAAATCAGCCAGTTATGAATTCTGATATACTATGGTCCACAAGGGTATCAAAATCAGCTAGCTGCTGCAATATTTGTGACTCAGAAGGGTGGGTGCTGAACTAACAAATATCCAGGAACCTTCTCCAAAATAGCCAAACAATTCCTATAAATAAAATCATTTCAGGTACACTGCCACTCTCCTGCAGTTCTTTTGACTAGGTTATTTCCCAGAACAGTGCTTTCTCTAGGCATCGCCTAAGTTCTGGGATCATGTGAAGAAATGATTATTCATATTATCTCTTGGTCCCTGAAATTATCTATTCAGACTGCATAGGTCAGAAAGGTATCTTCCTATTCATGGACAAAGTCTCCCTTTTTAAATTCATTTCACCAATCTATTCCAGGAATTTATATAAACATCTTGATGCATTTTCCCCCTGCATTCTTGCAACTCCCTAAAATTGCTTTTCTTACTAGATCCATTTTCGTTACCAGATTTCCTCCCAGCCCAGCACTGCTTTTCCTCCAGCCCCGTGCCAGCTCTCAGATGTCCTCTGGAGGGACCATGTCTGCCCACACCCTCTGCAGCTGAAGCAATGAGCACTGGCTTCTTCATCCTGAGCAGCGTGGCCACCACCTGCCCTGCAAGGAAGGGCTGAGGTCTCTCTCTGGGGACTCTCATTCTTTCTGAAGCTGGCTGCAAAGCTGCTCCAGCACTTGACTTTGCCTTTTCAGCCCATCCCTAGTCTTCCCTCTCCACTGTAGGCATCAGGTCCAGACTGGCCTCTGGCCCTGGTCTCTTCTCTCATTTCTTCAGGAGCTTGAGGAAGGACCAAGAGTGCACAGTAGGCTCATTAGAGGGAGGAAGAGGCCACTTCTGCTTGCAAGGGGTGGAACCAGAAGATGGGGCTGGGGAGAGCAGGTGTATCAGGCATCCTGGCAAGAGTAGCATCCCATATTCCAAGCAAACAGGGGAGGACTGAGAAAAAGTGCAGATAAGAAAGAAGGAGGGAGGAAGGGCAGTGTCTGCCTCCACTGTGCTCGGCTCTCTTGTAGCTCCTTCCCACCCAAACCCATCTGATGCCTTTCTGCTTGCCTTTAGATTCTCCTGAGATTGCACTCTCCTTTCCCCATCTTGGTGTTAGGCTAACCTTTGAGATCCTTCCTGCCCTGGAACTGCTCTATCCCTCATTTCTCCTTGAATCCAGCTGACCCCTCCAAGTCCTTTTCCCCTCTGGCCCCCTAAACTCCCTTTGCCAGAAAACTGGACTTTGTCTCCATGGCCAAGATGTTCTGAGCCAGCTCTGCACTTCTTGAATCCTTCCCTAGTGAGTCTGGTAATATCAAACAGATGTCTGAAGGAACTGGGAACTTTGCCCATTCCTGAGGGAAGCCGGGCCCAGGCTTTTACATGAGTAATGTCCTTGGTGTCTACAGCTCAATTTGTCCCAGGCTCTGGCTAATCACCACAACCATCTTCCTTTTTTCTAATGACCATTTCAAATCTTTCTAACAACATACTGGTTTTTTCAAGTGAAATAGATGACTGGCTTTACAAAATATTTCATTTGGCTGTTGGGTATGTGAATAAACTAGATAATATAAGGCAGCAGGTAGGCTTGCTAGTGTGTGTGTGTGAAGGGAGTGCAATGATTATCAAGCTGTTGGAGGTGCAGTCAGGTCATGCCCAGCCATGCTTTTCACTAAGAAAGGGAAGTTTTGCATGTGTACTATAACTGAATGGAACTTTTGAAAATAGTATATCAAGTCCCAAGATTATGGTAATGTCAGTTTGGTTTTGTTTCTATTCAAATTTCATTCTCTGTTGTTAAACAACTTCTGTTTTAAGGATGAAAACACTACAATATTTGCAAAACCACCGCAACTCCCTGGTAATGTAACATTGTTACAGTTTGCATTATGTGTTTGTCATGCCATATTTATTCTTAACTTCTCATTATCTCCATTCAAATTTGCAGTAGTTTTGCCTCAATATGGGTGAATGAGTTCAGCTGAAATAACTGGTTTGAAACTTCACCCAGATATTTAGAGATTTAAAGATGTCTAGAGAGGATTTTTCTCTCCACTTCTTATGTTCACATTGTTTCTCCTTCCTGATTCTTGCTCAAATTGGAGGCAACATGCACCAGAAAAGATATCTTTTTAGCCTAAATTTTAAAAACATCAGGTAGAGATAAATATGCAAACTTATTTAAATGAAAAACTCAGAGAGTTCTGGTTTCTGTGAGGGATGAAACTGGACCAAACTGCGAGTCAGAGACATGTTGAAGTTTAGATAATTGAAATAAAGACCAAAATGTCATGAATTTAGTCCATTTCAGGTCTTCAGAAATTTTGCTGAAAGAAAAAGCATACGCTATTAAACATGACTGGTGGTGGTGAGTACAAAATTGCTAGATTTATATATTTTTTTAATTTTTACACCTCATTGTACCAAAAGCTAAGTAGGACTGAAGTAAAATGTCTGTTCTTATTAAAATGAGGCTTTTATTTACATAAAACTTAAGACTAATGATGTAAACAGTCCTGAGAGTATCTGCAGATCCTACCCTATCTGTTTTCTGCCCTTGCTCTTGCTGCTGGGGTTGCTATATCTGAGCAGTTACTCACTCTTTTTCATTGACATTTAATGTAACAGACTCTTTTCTTTAAAGGGTTGCTGTCAACCAAGCTTGTACTTTTTATAAAAAAAAATAGAAAATGCTGACCTGACTATGTAGTTTATTACAGTGGGAACAATTTTAAAATACTTCTTTTGGGATCTATCACTCTTACTTGTTTTCTGTATTTCACAAAGCCCAGACTGTGAAACACTCAGCCTGACTTTTCTCTCTATCCAGTTTTATTTTCTGATTCACATATCCCTGCATTACAGTACTGTTAGATTTTTTAGTACTTGAGATGAATGTTCATATTAAAGAAATAAAATTAGTTTCAAGTTTTAATTGTTATTCTGTATTTCACCATCAGTTTTGTTAAATCCTCTTGCAATTTGGGGGCCCCAGACTAAGGGACAGTGTCCCTTTAACAATGGTGGAAGTTTCACAGACTTCCCACTTGGCTCCCTTACAGTTTATTCTCAATATAAATATACCACCTGGGAATGCTTAATTCAGTATTTCCCACATAATTGCTTTCTCATGTCAATCCTCTATTCTTTTACTGTGTCAAGTAGCCTTTTACTGCACTATTTCAGGGGACGATAGCAGCCATCAGTACATCAGATACTGAATCAGATGAAAATAATGGTAGCAGCATGAAATGTTTATGGTTTGCAGCTTTTTGTCAGTAAGATCAGTAGACTTAGGAGGGGAAGGGACTATGTGTGTGCATAAAAGTGAAACAAATATACTCCTTCAGAAAATGTATTGGAAAATGCCTAAGATTACACGTATATATATACTTATAACTTCATGGAATTGAAGATTATTCTTAAGGATAAGCATGTGTTTAAATGTATGCTTAAACTGAAGCTTCTTGCAATTTTGTTCTAACAGGAGTTATCTAAATTAATTTGAGAAAGACTGCAGCAAGTTACTGGAAATTAGTAAAGAAGTAGAGGTAGAAATTAGTTTTACTCTGTATTTAAAAGGAATATCTCCAAAGACTGAATTCCTTTCTTCCTTTTTCTATGGCTTATTTGTCTATCATGTGACTAAAAAGTTTATTTTGTCATGGAGGTAGTATAGCCATGTGCAAGTTCCTGTTCTGTAATCAATAAGCTGACAGATTTTTGGCAGAGAAAAAAAACCAGTAATATTTCCGTTGGTTATGCTGAGACACACAACAAAGAAAAGGTAATTTTTAACTTATTGTTAAAGGATAAATAGCATATTTAACATTTGGGTTATTTATTTCAAATTAGTGGCTAAATTTCTGCCCTTAAAACTGACATCTTCTGTTGGAGGCTCTGGTAGGGTGTGTGCATACTGCTGACTTATCAAACTTTCTAATGAATACCCTTTCGGCAATCCGTAGTCAACATCCAGACAGGGACTGAGCGAAAGAGTCTCCTCTGTCCTCTGGAGACTTCTCAAGAAAAGAATCGCAGAAAACTGCGATTGGAATGGACCTTTGAAAGTCACCTTGTCCTGCCTCACCTCAAAGCAGGGAGAGCTCCAGA
Source organism: Falco rusticolus (assembly GCF_015220075.1). Classification (NCBI taxonomy): domain Eukaryota; kingdom Metazoa; phylum Chordata; class Aves; order Falconiformes; family Falconidae; genus Falco; species Falco rusticolus. Next base: position 34,989,769 of record NC_051197.1, read on the forward strand.
GCCAGGCTGGGGCCTTGCCCAGCCAGGTTCTGTAAATTTCTGAAGGTGGAGGTTGTGCGCTCTCTGGGCGACCTGCTCCACTGCCTAACTTTTGGCAGTGTGAACACTGAAAAATTGACTCTTTGCATCCAATACAAATTTTTATTGCTGCAAATGGTGAGTGTTGCCTGGTCTCCTTTTGCTGTACACCTCTTAATTGGCTTGCCATGATTACTGATGGCTCTCCATGGTTACTGGTTTCCCTGTGGTCTGGGGATAAGACCTTCAGCTGGTCTGGAAAAGCCATCCTGCAGTCAGTTTGTGCAGGATACCAAAACAACTATGAATCCGTGTATTTCCCTTTGTCATATAACACTTTATGGATTTACTGTGTCAGAAATGCATGCACTGTAACTTGATGGCAGAAAATGAACGAAGCATGAGCACATTTTATGTCATGTATGGTGTCTATAAGTACACGGTGTAATACATAACAAATTCCAGCTTTGAAAGGAAGTACTGGTTATTATTTAATGATGCCAGTGATATTGCCGTTGTGTCTATTTTGAAAGTAGCCATGTATAATTTAAACAGGTTAATTTTATTATTCAGTTTCTGTGTTAGTGCTAGACATCATGGCCCGAAACCTGTAACCAGCCTGTGAGACAGTATTGGGCCCTATCTAAATCAAGGCAGTGTTGGACTAGAGCTTAAGGCTTCAATTAAAGTAGAAGTCTGTAATATTAAGTAGTTGGATATTAAATCATTAGGAAGGACTTTTCTCATAAATGGTTCTTTGCAAGTAAATACATCCTGTAGGTCTTTTAGGACATTTTAAAAATTGCTGTACATATCCATCTGCATTTTTAGGCACCCAAGAATCTTTAAAAATCTCTCAAAAGTACTGTCAAAAATTTTCCACTGACTTTCACATTGGGTAACTTATTTTCATTAAAATACACACATACTTTGGTGCTTAGGTTTTGGATATTTATCTTTCTTTTGATACGCAATATTTAAATAAATAAAGATTTTGCATCTAGATGGACCATGACTTTGAAAAAGTTCTTAAGATATTTGGATAGCTGTCAGAAATTATGTTGACTTATTAATAACTACCACATGGCTTAAATATTTCTTTTTAGTCACATTCACATCGTGCTCTTATTCTACTTAATTGTTATTAATCTAAACATTATTCAACTTAACAAAGCTTAATGAATTCTAGCTCATACCCTGTAGTTTTTCCATAATAATACAACCGTTTGTCATAGAGAAGAAACATTTCAAATACACTTTTATAGCTTGCCTTCATAAGAAAGCCCTCAAGTGCTTTAGAGTACATTGCAAAATCTTTAACCTAATAATAGAAATAATAAAATGTGCTACGCTCCTCCATGTCCACAGAAATAACCTTAGCACTAAGACTTTTCTCAGTGCAGGTGAAGGGATTCACTGCAGAATTGGGACAGATTGCTAGACATTGCAATATGGTGCTACCTCAAGTTTGCCTTGTATTCCTTCCCTCAGAAAACTATAGATATATATGTGTATATATATATACACACGTATATATATATATGAGATATATAGATATACATATATAAGATATGTATAGCTACATATAAGATATAGATATACATAGTCCTTTTTTGTGTGATGTCGTAGTCAGCTTTGGCAGGGAGCATTAGCATGTTCTGTCTGGACCATTGACTTAGAGAATTGGTATATTTTTGAGCAAGGGGATAGAAAGAGTCAGGTAAGAAAGGATTCATCAAGCAGTCTGAGAACTATCATCACTGGTGGAGCCTCAGCTGAATTTCTGGATGCTTCATTTTTCAATTTTATTTTACTTTGTAATAAGACTAATATTTATAATCTTTTTTAATTATAGGTCAAAATTTTCTGGAGATTACATATGCACCCTTCATATGTGTATATATATATATACCTCCATATGCACCTTCCTTTTCTCTCTTTCACTCTGCCCCCACCTAATTTAAAATCAATGCTATTTATTCTGCTATGTCAAAGAAACAGAAATATAACAGGATATTAGGGCCATAAGTATGCACCAGGTTGGTGATAATCAAGCCTTTAAGCTCTCAGAAATGTTACAGTCTTGGGTTTAAACAAATAGGTTCCATAAAAGTTTAATTTTAGTTAATGAGTCAGATGTCTGATTAACTGAACACCTCTGATCCTCCTGTCTATCTTCAGCAAACAAAGCCCACCAGGAGCCGCGCAACTCATTGTGTTTTCACATACTGTGGGCATTTCAGTTCATTCCACAGAGACGGCTTTAGGAAGTCCTGTGATCTCTCTTGTCATAAAGGCATTCACTCTGTCCTGTCTCAGTAGCAAGGCTCATTTTTTTTAAAGGTAACATCTTTGGCTAAGTAGTCATTCATGGTAAAAGTTCAAGTGACCTGGAAGGTTTAAGACAGAAAACAGGAAATTGGTCTACAAAATCTGCAGATGATGTGTTGTTTACACTGCAATGTTTAAATCTTACACCTTTTTGAAACTGATAATTCATGTACCTAACAATTTCATTCAAATTTTAATTAATTGGAAAACATGAAATTGTGATGCACATTATTATTAATGCACTCAATAACCTAACCAACAATTTTTCCTAAAAAAAATCTTGGTGTTAAAAATAGCGTGCTTTATTTTCAAGGTTTTGGTTAGAGACATTAACGCTTCTTAAATGTTTTCTTGAGGCTATAACAGGTTATGTAGTGAAAGTAAGATATTTCAGATGTTCCAGGTGGAGGAGAAGGGGCAGAAGTCACTCACCGCAATACCCCTTTTGAATCTCTAGGCAACCTTTTGACTCCTTCACACACCACAGGGGAAATAAGTTTCCAGTCTCTGTGACTGTAATGATTTGTTTCTTTTGATTTCTGCATTGGTCCTCATCATCTGGCTTAATAAATCTTTTTTTAAAACAAGGATCTCTCCTTCGTTCAGAGTGCTGCAGAAGCACTGTGGGCTTGCACATTTGCTTACCAAAGGCAAGGAAGTGAGGCAGGTCACCATTCCCCAGATGATATCCGTGAGAGCTTCTCCCTAGCATACTGCAGTCTCGTGAAATTGTCACTCCTATGCCCATGGCTGGTATAACTTCAGCTCGTGTGAGCGGCACAGAACATTTCCCTGCCATGGCTTTCCACACTGTTGTCTTATCCATCTCGCCTGTAGTGCTGCACTTTAGCATCAGGGCGCCTTAACCCCTGCACTGATAATGGGCAGTCACTTTCCTTGTGAGAGTAAACACTAACAAAATGGACACCTGTCTTCTAACATGGGAGCAACTCTATGCACAGCAACCACAGCCCCTGTCTGCCTGATCACAGACAGGGGATGCAGAAGGCATTAGCACTTCACCTGTGATTAATAACTCCTAGAGGCCATCGTGCTGTCATGGGCATCCTTGGCGATTTGTGGGCTTTAACATAGATCATGGAAAGGCGAGTGTGCTGACCCAAGCTAGCTGTCTTTCTCCTGCGGTCAGAGGAACGTCTGTGTGCCTATCTCAAGAGGAAAAGGGACTGAAGGCTGGCCGTTAGGAACGTGAAGGATCTTGCCCTTTGACTTCGGAACTCATTTTTTGTTGTCTTTTACCCGATCCTGTAGAAAACCAGGCACAGAAGTCGGTTTGCAAGCCAGGTAACAAAGGATTTCAGGTAAACTAAGTAGGTTAACATTCAGAGCGCTTTCCATCTCAAAAGGCTATGCAAAGTATGGGGAATTCAGTCTCCAGCAATGCTATAAAGGGAGTCTTATTTTTTTTGTGTACGCTTATAAATCAGTACACCATAAACAAAGAAATTAAATGTTGGGAATTATCCCTGACCTAGAAACCCGATCCTGTCGCCTTAAATCCCTTGCTTACCCCACAGACCACACCTGCTTCTTTTTGCCTTCCAATAAACACAGGTATAACAAAGTACTCACTACAGCTGCACGGCATTTATCACTGCTGATATTTCCATTACATGGGAGTACACGACTTTTCACTTTACATTTAATTAAATGTTTTTATGGGTTTATTATGAGATAATTAATCTGTCAGAAAACAACTAGAGATTGTATGTGAAATCTTGGAGATATACCAGCTTTTCTCAAGCACTATTTATATTGTATTTATAGCCTTTAATTTAGTAGGTAATAACTATCTTCTCTAAAGTGAATTCATTGGGGACAGAGTTGTGTTATCAGACACACTATTAGTTTTTTTCACCTACTGTTCTCTGTCTTCATTTCTTTCTCACAATGACAATGAGCCGTTTGTCTGTTTAAGCAGCTAGATTAATTATTTTCAGCTGCACATGTTATTGGCTTAATTCTTCCCAAATGGCCCGAAATTCACCAGAAATATTGCCTGTGCTATCTCCTCTGTTTGTTTAATTATGCTTCAGAAGTGTTACTTTACTTTCAAATTCTACATCTGGAAAGCGAGTCATTCTCTTCTCAACAGTTGTGTGAAGGCAAGTGCTAGCTATTGTTACCTAGAACCTAGACTAGGAAAGGAAATGAGAGATTTAATCTCCTGGGTTGTGGTTCCTTTATCCCCTTCAGACAAAGAATTCACTACTATTCTGCTTTAAGACAATGACCAAAATCAGCAAGTAAAATGAAATTTTGTGTTAAATTGGGCCATATTTAGCTCCAAAGTAATTCAAGAGAAAAGGTTCTGTTATACCTGAGCTGACCTTATTACTCTGTCATTAATCTGCTTTGTTATGCCTGAAGAATCGTGGAGGTCTCAGAACTGCTGGTAATCTCCTCTGCCATATGTGTGGTAATATCTGAGCACAGCGGGATAAATTAAGAATAGTCCCATCCTTGCTTTATTGCTTGTAAATCAGCCCATTAATGTTATCTGAACGCAGTTTGTTAGGATTAACATAGATAATATTTGAATTGCCACAGTGATTGCTTCTTAAAAACTCTTTACTAACATGAATTTTGAAACTTAGAAATAAATTGGTACTGAAAGTTAAAAACCCCTTCAACTGCACCAAAAGGAAGAATACAAAGTTTATCCTGTCAATAGGAAGAAACGACTTGAATCAAGGATATGTAAAATGGCTTTTGCTGTAGTTGATTTGAATCCCAAAAGACAGACTAAAGACAAAATATTGGCTTGGGAGCTAGAGTACTACTTGGTGAGGCAGCAGAGCTCATGAATCACAGCACAGTTTGAATTAGTATAGTAAATTAATATTATGGAATGCTTTTCCTTTCTTTTTTTTTTCTTTTGTTTGGTTTTTTTTGTTTGTTTGTTTTTTCTAAACATGTCTTTTGTCTGATTTACAAAGAAAACATTGTACTGTACTCCTCACCATGCTATGATCTGGCTTGTCCTCTGCACTCTCGTTTTCTTCTGTGGGCTTCAGTCAGCTCGTTTGAATTTGAGAGATGATTAATTTTTTTTTTCTGATTTTACAGCTTGTTTTTTAGAAAGAAATCTTATGACTGTCATAAAAGATCGTGAGCAAAGATGACCTAGGATGAGCAGTAACTGCCATTGGCCGCAGAGAGATTAATAAAAATATGTCCCCTCTGTAAAAGGCAGCACCTTCTTTCTCTTGAAAAGATATGCCAAGAAGCAATATATAAACAGTATGTCTGTAATGTGATGAAAACTAAACAGAAAAACCCGTCTGCTACATGATTACAGCGACTTCATAGCATAACATTTTTATTTGCCAAGTCCTGCCAAATTTCTTGGGTTTATTGAGCATTGCATATAAAAGTTTCTAAAACTTTTTCACTGCGATTGATTTTGTTATGTTAATAAAAAACAGCGCTTTGGCACTGTACAGGTTGACGGCTTGCTTTGCCTTTTATTTTTTGGATTGTTTAGAGGAACATGGTAGAGGCTTTATAGCGATGAGTGCCTCATGACAGCTCAGTGGTGAGAAGGGAGGAGGGCGTGCAGTGCATGAGCAAGCTGCAGGGTGCTGCGAGGAGGAGAGCCCTGCTGAGCCCCCGCTCCTGCTCCTCCGCTGTAGGTGCGCCCGTGGCAGGGAGGGCAGGAGCTGCTCTGTGCCCAGCCCCCCTGGCCAGCAGTTCCATGTCCTGCTGCAGGCTCTGACCTGACCGGCTCTAGGAGGCCTCAGCCAGAACACGAGGGGACCTTACAGCAGCTGCTGTCACAGGACACATGTAGTTACCCACGATGCCTCGTCCTGGCTCAAAGCTCATGTGGACACGATGGGCATGGGTCGGAAGGTCTCTCTAATTTATAAGCCTTTAGTTTAAAAGCAGATGTTTTAAACACTTCATACCAATTGGTTGGTTTCTACAACAGAGCATCTCAGATTTTTTCCCGCCTGCAGGGATTCTCTTAGAATTCTGAATGGCAAGAAAAAGTGTGAAAGTGCAAAATAGCACAAAGAAGGGTAAGCCTGGGGTCCTGCCTGGTGGGACAGGTCCTGCCACTCCATTGCGAGCTTGGCAGCCATCAACGGGCAGGAGGGCACCTTGCTACTACCTCCTGCAGTGCTGCACCAGGAGAGCAAAAGCAGTGAGAAACTGTTTCAAAACAGCAAGACTGTACCATCAGATTTTGTTTACTTTTTGTCTTTAAAATAGCAATCTTCCAGTTGGAAAGCTACCAAAGGTCATGGTACTTGCAGTCAGAGCTTACCTGGACATTCATTTCATGTTCTTTCTAAAGGTGGCAGTTTGAGCAGCATGTTATAGCATGCCCTATCCTGGGGTGATTTTGGAATATTCATATACGAATAAGTGCTCAAATAAGTAATTATCTTTTGTACCAGTGTTTGAAGAATGTAGTCGTGGGTAATCTCTGAAAGTAGTAATCCAGCCTGATCCAGTTTAGCTTGTAATATCTGAAAGCAGCACAGAAAATATTGCAAGTGACACTACAAGAGCTTTGTATTCACATTGATGTAAGGTAAGATTTATTTTAATGTACTCGTGGATTCTTGGAACCAGGCATTCGCTGTCATGTTATCCTATAACATGTCAGAGAAGTAATGCTTCCAAAAGAAAGATGGCAGATTGTCAACTACTGATGATGGTAATTTGGGGATGTAGCATTTTTATGGATAGAATTACAAAAGAACAGCATTAACTGCCTATGGCAAAGAACACTGTTAGGTATTGGCAGCATAGTAAGTTAAACTGAAATTCTTGTGCTCCTACTAGAAACAGGAACATGATGTTTAATATCGCCTATTAGCAAGACTGCTGTTACAAGTAGGCTCTGGGCAGAGGGTTACATCCATTGTTGTTCAGGACAGCAAACTAAAAAGTACTAAAAGTACACGGAAAAGGATGATTCAGCTATTAAAAGTTAATTAGAAAAGGTTGACCTATTTCATTTACCCTGCAGAGGGAACTGCAGTTTGGTTGTTAGTAGTAAAGGCTAGTTTACTCACCTGAAGAGAAGGCTAAGAGCAACCTAACAGCAGCCAAACCCTACTTGAAGGGGAGCTAAAAAGGCAACAGTCAGGCTCTTTGTCATAGTGGTAAGTGGTATAGCCAGGGGCAGTGGCCACAAGCTGCATCTTAGGGCATTTAGACAGAACATTGAGAAAAACATCTTCATCAGGAGGGTAGAGCAGCACTGGAGCAGGCTGCCCAGTGGCACCGTGGGATCTGCGTCCCTGGAGGATTTCAAGAGGTGGTTGCACAAAGCCACAGTTTACCTGATCCAGTGTCGCCGTGAGTTCTTGAAAGGGTTGCATTGGAATTAAAATTGAATGGAAACAGAATTTAAAAGTAAGCCTGAGCACCCAGTAATCTTTTAGCACTAGGTATAAACTATCTTGGATGTGGAAATGTGACAGTGGAAAAAATATTGGGCACCTACAAATGGCAACTGGAAACTGATAATGGACAACTGTTAAGTCATGTATCTAGGTGTGTGTTTTCCCAGGCAGCCGAGTATCCCAGCCTCCAACTCAGGGTTTTTTGATTCTATTTCATTCCTTTTATATAAATCTTCACCAAAGTAAAATAAGAGAGAGAGAGAACTTCTCTGTACAAAAAAAAAACAAACAACAAGAGACATTCTTTCAGCTGCTGAAAACCACAACTTTTTAAATTATATTATGAAAATATTGCAGTCACACATGCCAGTATTTAAAGTGGGACCAATGTTACTGACAAGATATTGACAAAAATTGTTTGAGAAGGACTGTCTCCTGACAAAGATATGGACAAGGCAGCTTGGAGCAATACAGAGATAATTTGTTAAAAAATATACAGATAGAGTGTTGAATAAGAAGTGTTATTTCTTGCATAGATTTCATTCTTTTCTTAAAAATATTTAATATGTTATAGGACTATTGTAAGAGAGATTGGGAGTCTATTCCTTTTCTGTTTGGTTGATCATGAAAGAGCATCTGCTCCTGCCTGTGTTAAGAATTTCTTGAGACTGTCTTGGTGTGTTTTAATATTGCAAGTCAAAGTATCTACAAACCTTAATATAGATACAGGCATTAATCCTGAGGTGCAGGATGCCTGCAGCTCTCAGAATTGTCACTCGTGGTGACAGTGGCTAGGCTTGTGTGTGCACAATTGGGTTTGCACCATTAGATGAATCCACAGAGCTGAGATTTAGAGCCAAGATTGTAGGCCAACCGTTTTATTCTTCATGTGCTGAATTCTATGTTGTGTTCACTTTTTATGCTATCAAGACCTTGATGTATAAGGTACATTTTACTCTATGCACTGCTGTCATTTATGTACACAAAATAATTTTAAATATACTCAAACAAACCAGTTGAAGTTAATAAAGGAAAGCAAAACACAAGAAAACTTCTGAATAATCTGAAGCTAAGCAATTGTCAGGGTGAGATTTTTTTTTTTTTCCATCCAGCACTTAATCCTCTGTTTTGACCTGTCATTGCTTCATTGGGCTTATTAGACAGAATCTATCCTACTGCCCCCTTCAGAATATAGCAATATATTATTGGGGGTTCGTTTCTGTGCTTGCCCCATTAGCTCAGAGCAGATTGTTCTTAGGCTAGGTTGCTCAGTGCTGTGCCCGCTCCAGTTCTGCCCATCTCTAAGGATGGAGATTCTTTAGGCAGACCCTTCCACTGTTTGTCGACCACCATGGTGAAGATTTCATTTTCCTAATGAGAATTCCTCACACACACACACACACCCCGCCCCGTCATCAGTTTATTAGTTATGTCCATTGTTGCTTACTCTATTATCAAGCACCTCTGAGGAAAGTCTGTCTCCATCTTTCCTGCACCTTCCCCTTGGTAGCTGCAGATAATGGTAGGGTCCTCCCAAAGACTCCTCTTCTTAGGGCTGAACAAACCCAGTTCTCTCAACCTTTCCTCCTTCATCATATGTGTGGTGGGTTGAACCTGGCTGGACACCAGGTGCCCATGAAACCACTCTATTGCTCCCCTCTTCAGCAGAACAGCACAGGCAGGGGGAAAAAATAAGATGAAAAAAACCCTTGTGGGTCAAGATAAGGGTAGTTAAATGAAGCAATAGCAAGTGTCACGTGTGCAGAAGCGAAGGAAATCAAAAGATGTTTTTCTGTACTTCCCACCAGCAGGCGATGTTTGGCCACTTCCCAGGAAGCAGGGAAGCGGTGGCTCTGGAAGACAAACACCATAAGTAGCGAATACCCCCTCTTGCTCGCATTTTCTCTTGGGTTTTATATCTGGGCAGAAGTTGTATGGTATGGAATATCCCTTTGGCCACTTTGGGTCAGCTGCCCTGGCTGTGCCCCCTCCCAAGACCTTGCCCACCCCCAGCCTGCTGGTGAGGGGAGGGGGGATGCTGGAGCGGCAGCCCTGGTGCTGTGAGCCCTGCTCAGCAGCAGCCCAACACGGGGGTGTTATCAGCACCTCTCTAGCTACTGATACCAGCACAGCACTGTGGGGGCTGCTGGGGAGCTCAGCTGGACCCAGTACATTTTCCAGCCCCTCACTGGTTTGGTGGCCCTCCACTGGACCCACACCAGTATGTCAATCTGTCCTTTACTGGGCAGGCCACCTTCTGGCCTCCGTTCTCCACAGAGAGGGGAATAATCGCTTTCCTTCACCTTCTGGCTGTGTTCTTGCTAATACAGGTTTTGAGTGGCTACCCTCACTGGCAGGGCGTGCTGCTCTATGTGTCAGCCCTAATGAATATGTACAAACTCATGGTTGTGGATAATACAGGTTACTTTTTGAGCTGAGCCCATGCTGAACAAGGAGCTTTTAGTGAAAGTCAGAAATAAATAAATTTGGAATCCACATGATGAAGTACTTTTTCATTCTGCAAGCGTTTCTGAGGGGAAGGACACAAAGGTTGTTCGGGAAACAACCAGTGCCTTGCTAAAGGTTGAAGGTAAGACGCTTTTTCCCAGTTCCTTTGAGTTGAACAGAATAGGCAGAGGGTCAGTGCCAGTGCCTTAACTGAAATCCTATCTGAAGCTTGATGTGTACTAAAATATCCATATTAGAGATGGTGAGAAGAAAAAAATCCAAACCCTGTTTCTCATGACAGTTTGGTTCCATGAAACCATGGTTCTCGTTACATATGAAGTAAATGGTGCTGCACTAATTTCCTGACCAAGAGTGAAGTGTCTCACCTCTTTTTACCTGCTCCACTCTTATCCCAATAGAATTATGCACCCAGAACTTGGCAGGCAAATGTCAATTATTCTGCTTGCCCTCTTATACCACTATTTAAATTGCTGATGTCTTGGACCAGAAGTTTTTATGCAAGTTGTTCATATGAACACAAGTGGAGCAATTTAGGTAGCTAAGTGTAGGGTACCTTGCGTGACCTCCAGCTGCCACTCCGGCTGAGCATGTCAGCTGTAAGTTCTGGTCATACCTGCCAGTCCTAAGCGGATGCCTTAGGTGAGTAACTATTCTAGGTTGAGAGCATATTTGTCTTTGACTCAAAATATTAACTTATAGAATGTTTGAACTGGAAGTATTTGGTAATGTTTAGCCATTGCAGCATGCCCAGTCTAAAATGCAAGGCAAGAAAAAGAAAAAGAAAAAAGAAAATAAAAAGCCACTATTGTATAAATCATAGTATAAAAATAATTTGAGTAAGTGAATTGCCTAACACAAATATTAAGGACTGTAAAAAGAAAAGTAAGCCTATTAAAGCTTTCTGATATTTGGGTTATTCTGCCTAACAATCCCAATGCAATAAAGGGCGCTATCTTCCATATACAACAGAACACATATCCATCTCCTTATGCCTTGTCAAGAAAAATACTTGAATGATATTTATATATCAACTTGCAATATATTATGTATTTTATGTTTTCCCATTAGAAAGGACCCACAGTGGTTAAAAGAAACTTGCATTTCTGGCTCATGAGTTAACCTTAGTCTACAGTGAATTTATACGATTGCATGCCAAAGTTTTCTTCTCAAAGTCCACCAACCTCCTACTGAAACAACTTCTGAAAATGTGAAAAAAAAAACCCAGGATAACGATGCTCCAACTTGATTTTAGACTTAACATCTCCTGATGAGGGGAAAATATATATTGTCTTCCCATCTCTTCTTTCATTCATATACTGACATTCTTTTAACGAGCAGTTTTCTTTCTGCGGTAGAATAGCATGGATGAAGGTCCATGTCCAGGAAGGGTCTTCAGCTGTCAAGCAGTAAGATTGGGGTATTGATGGTTGAAAAGCTTCTTCCCAATACAGAATTTTTGGATTTAATTTATTTTTTTATTAGGACACTGGTTTTGTGTACCTGGATATTTGGACTTAACTTGTTTTGGTTTCATTTAGAAGAGATTATAAAATGTTCCAATAGTTTGTAGAAAGAAAAGAATCTGTATGCTTCTGAGTTCCATAATCATTGTTTTCAAAAAGCTAGTAGGATTTTAGCTAATGGCTCTGAAAATGGATACCACTCAGATAAAGACAAGTTCTTTTTATTCCCATAGAGGGTATGCAGATAAAAGGCCAAATGAGAATGCTTTTATATAACATACACAGATACTTGTGTTTTGGCACAAAGGTTCTGACAAGGTTGGTAACATCATTTGCTGTGTGCTGCCATGTGCTTTCTAGCTCGTTGGAACCATTTGAGTAATTAGGACATTATTTATTCCATAACAAATGTCTGAAAACCATTTTTAATGTCCTTTAGAGGACTTACTTATAGAGGAATACCAAAGCTACAAAATTATTTGAATTATTTTCCCATTAATTACATTGTAAATTCCTGCATTACTCCATCATGTTTTTACAAAGATTATAGTAACTCTGATTCTTGGTTAAAATTGTTTACATATATGTTCTGGGATCACTCCAAAATGTTGATCTTTGTCAATATTCTTCAGTGTTTTTCAGCTGAGAAGCCCTATGTTCTCGCATCTTCTTTTAGTGGGATCTCTTTGGTATAATTTGGAATTCCAGAAAGAAAAAGCTTCCATACAGGAGAAGGAACTCTTTAAAAGTCTGGAGAATGCTGTGAGTGACAGCACACATATGTATATATTTTTATGAAGATTATAATGACAGCAGTCCATCTAGTGACCTTAAACATCTGTGAGCTGCATTTTCACTGGGGTTTATTGGAAGGGGAAAACTGACATTTCTTAGCTGCTTTATAAGACTTTTCACATAATTCAGTGAAGCTGATCATTTCTGGCACTTTTTTTGCCTAGAGAGGTATTGATAGTGGTCCTCTAAAAGTTGTATCAGTCTCTTATATATCTGAAAAAAATATGGTTTGGCAGTTAATTGCAAAAAGCAACACAGGGCTGACAAATCAGCTCTAAGATGCTGTTTTGGATTAAGGTAAAAAGTGTGCTTCCTTGTTTGGACTTCCTATGGAAAAGCTCAGTGCTGTGTTAGATTAGGTGACTAAAGGAAAATGAAGAGGAAGATCTTGTGTCACATTTTACAGTTGATAATCTTCAGAGTTTGCGAGAAAGCATTTGTTTTAATATTTATTAAAATATGATAGTTACATTTCACAGAACAAATCTAAAAATAACTAACAACTTGAAGAGTGTGTGATAGTTTCTTTGTAAATATTAATTATATACATAGTATATTCCTATAACACATTTTGCATACAGTTCAGGCAAAGATTTCAAATTGCTTTGCATAGGCATATAAATACAGCTACAATAGGGAAACTCAGAAAAGTGACTGAAGGCCAGTTTAAAAGATGTGATGTAGTTCCTACTCTTTCAAACCTCTCCGTTCTTAAACTGGAGGTGAAACACAGGTCTCCTAAACCTCTTCTCTGATCTTCTACCGGAAGAATATAGTCTCCCTTGAGATACAAAGCCACAGAGGACATGATTTATTACACTGAAAAGTTTGCAAGTTGAAAAGATATTTATTAGTCTTTCAAAGAAGTCACATAATTTTTCAGGAGAGAGATATATAAGCAAATTCATTTCATGACCACAGACCAGACCTCATTTTGAATATTTAATTTCAACTAAAAAGAAGACCTCCCATTACATATCAAATGTCTTCATTTTAGAAAGTAAATGTAAAATATGCCCTAACCCACTAGGAAGATATGAGCTTTTTTCATCCAAGACACATCCCTCCTATAAAAAAATGAGTAAGTACTATTTAGTTTTAACCTAGTCTTTGTCCTCTGCAAAGCTGACTAAAGACGGGGTTTTGCAGTGTGTCTTAAAGGTCAGTAGATTGAGTAGGCTGTTTTTTCTATGTTTTGGACGATTGGACACAATGTAAAATCCTAATATAATATTTTTAATGAGCAGAATATCTATTTAAAAGATAAATAAAACTACAGAAATACAGGCACACACATTCAGACATCTGACAGTAAAATTGATCCAATTTGCTAAATATGTGTGTATTTCACAGCTCAGACCTTGAAGATTTTGAAAGCCCTGTATTCCCTTACCACAGTGGGAGGTTAGGGAACCCATCATCTTTCAAGATGCAGGATTAGATACTGCGTTAATGTCCCACCCCCTCATTATTTGCATCCTAATATTTCATCATCTGCCCAAGTCCATAGCCTTCTCTAGTGTACAGGGAGACAGATGGCTCATAAGATTACAAGCTATGGAGATTTGGTGCTACAGACAGGTCCTTCAGTGTTCTAAGAAAATTAACAATTTATTTAAACAGCTCTGTCAGATGCAATCCTCTTTGCCTCATTTTGTCTCCTGCTGGCTCTGTCTCATGTAGGATTGCCTACATGTAGATTCACATTTGCAGGTTCAATTGCAGATTAATGATGAAGCAACGAAACATAATCATGAGCTATATGACCTGTGGTGCACTGGACAAGCATGTGGACATAACTGGAGTAAGAAACAAAAAAAATCACACTTATTTTTGTACCACCGTTAAGAAAGAACTCTCTCTATTGTGGCAGCTGAAAAAGATTCTTGATTTTTGAGCAGCTCTAAAATAAGCCAAAGGATTATCCATATCACAGTGGTCCAAGCAACATCAGATTTCAAATGAGGGCACCAGGCTGACTCTGCACCCTGCAACACCATATCTGCTGCTGCCGCCTGCTGATCTGTCCCTGGTTGCCAGTGGAGCTGCTGACCAACTGGTGGTCAGTAAGTACCCAGGAGCAGGCACATGATCAGCAGGTGGTTGTTTTGCATTGGCAAATCTCGCACTTCACTGATTATTGCTGCACTGTGCAATCCTCTGAGTGGGCCAGTGAAAACAGGCAGCAGAACTGAGGATCTGTTTGTTGCAGGAACTGTAGGTGTGTACTGATGAGGGGCCACTTATAGGATGGAGTGATTAGTCACGTGGCTTGGTGCCACAGACAGGGAACACATTCTCCTCTTCCACTTCCTTGTCACCACTGTGCTGCAGAGGTCTTACTCTGGCCGCTTTGTCAAAGGGAAGGATGATCTCTTGCTGCCTTGTCATTTAAATCTAATGCCAGAGGTAAATAAGCGTGCTTGCTAACCAAAGCTCCTAAATTTGGTACGTGATAGTTCACTCAGCTGGAAGGCAGTCACTTGGCTGCAGTGCTCCCCACCGTGAGGCATGCTGAGGAAGCGGAGCTGTACCCAAGGGTCTCACCCAAGCAAAAGCCTCGCAGTTCATACAGCAGCACTTGGCTTGAGGAAGAGCAACGAAGTAAACCATGCAGAGACACGCTTGCTTGCTGAACTCTCCTGTTCCTCTGCAGTTCAGAGGAATGCAGATTGGTGGGTGGTCAGCAAGGATGCAGCAAGCCCCAGGAAATGAGAGGCTGCAACCAGCCACTCTCCAAGGCCTGAGCAAAAGGGAGCAGGTGTCTTATAAGAGTGTGCAATAAAGTCAGCTCGGTAGAAAAATGGAAACTGGGATGTGTGCTTTTCCAGATTTCCTTATTTGAAAGTTTTCTTTGAAAATAGTGCTGTTTCTCTTTTGCTATATATACTGAGTATAGTTTCAGTAACCCTCATCCGCCATGTATTTTAATATAGCTTTTCTGAGTGTGAGTTACTATAACTGTACATGCTACACAATTTGTCAACAGTGTATTGTGTTATCACTGGAAATACATCTGAGACACACTAGGACTACATTTGCCTTTTTCACAAATGAAATACAAGGGGTGTATGACTACCCCGCAAGCTTCCCATGCCCTGTCCTTTTCCACTGCATCACCCTGGGTTGAAATTTATTTAGTTAACAGCCTCATTATTCCCTTTGAATTTTATACTATTGAATTTCTGATGGTTCCTATCAGGTTTTTTTTCATTATCACCTATATTTTTCCTCCATGCTATTTGGAGTATCTCCTATATTTACAGTTCATCCCTCTTTGATGCCATCATTAAATTTCATTAAGATACTTCTCTCTTTTCTATGACAACCGTTACTGGAAACATGAAACAACATCTGTTCCCACACTGGTCCTTGGGGAAAATCAGCTCCTAGGGAGTCTCCAGTCCAGCAGTTCTGTTTTCTGCATAACACAATGGTGTCTCTCCTCCACCAGTCCCATCCTTATATTTACTCTTCTTCTCAGTTGAACTAATGAGTTCTCATGTGGCACCACCCTCAAATGCCTTAATCATAAACATCCAATCTTTTATAATTCCTTTGTCAAGCAAATCAGTTCTGCCAGGTAGTTGATGGCTTGATCTGGTGTAAAAGTTCAGTGCAAAATCAATGGAGCTTTTAATCCCATTTCCTTTTTTTTTTCCTTCCCCCTGTGTTATCATACTTTTATGCATTTACATGAGTCTAGTCCATGTTTCATCCTTTCCCTCAAATGCTTAGTGAAACCACCTTTACTTTCTTTGTTCTGTTTTTATGCAGTTGAAAATCCTCTGGCAATCTTCTTAACTTCCTCTGCAATACCAGCTAAACTTCACTTTTATCAGTTCTCCGCTGCTACCTTTGCCAGCCTTTAACAAGTTCCTTTTCCCTGCTGATTAACGGGGTGGTGCTTTTCCAGTTCTTGTTAGTTTTATTCTTAGTTCTTCCCCCTTCTAATGTCTTCTCAAGAACAGCTTTACAACCAAGGAGGCCTGGAGCCTTTTCTTATCAGGTTCTTTTTTCTTCATTTGGGAACCAGGGTCCAAATAATTTTCTCAACTTTGACAGGAATAAATTTAAATTTGTGCTTAGGGCCATCTCCAGCTGCCGCCTTCTTTCCTGCTATGGTTATAAAGACACCCACTGTCCCACAGAAAACAGATATGTCTTTACTCTCTAACTGGCATTACAGAAGGCAAAGGCAGTTTTCTGTGAACATATACACATATCCTTTCTCATGTGGTTTTCCACATGAAGTTTGGGAAAACTCATTCAAAGAAAACTGAACTTCCCACAACTTTTCTTTGTTTCAATTCATGATATACTGAGAGTTTTTCTATTTCTTCTGCCTGTAGTAGAAAACTGCCACGTTCTTATGCTACTGATATTAGTAACTGCCATAATAAAAGTTATTTAGGATGAAGTAAAAGAAAATTGTCAGCAATTCTATTAATCTAAGACCCACAAGCACAAATTATTTTATATTATTACTTTCTCAGTAATTGCCCCAGTATACGGCTGTAATAAAGCAAGTAATTTATCGTGGTAAATAAAAAAAGCCAGTTCTTGGCTGCCTTATATCATCTTTAGTCCTTTATATTTTACAAAGGAAGTTTAACTGGAGTCGTCCACAAACTCACAGTTGTTCACCTACTTTTCTCACCACTGAATTACTATATTAGCTTCAAGGCTCTAGAAAGTCAGACACAGAGTCTCATTTTAGGCCCCCACACAAAAAATCCTGATAGTATGAGTCAATGCAGTATTTTAATTAAGTAATAATAAAATTTTTTAAAAAGTAAAAATCATTCCAGCCAGCAACATGTCCCAAACTGAACTGTTTAAAACCAAGTAGCAGCTTGGCCCTGGAAGACCAGGTGTGGAAGAAAAGAGATAGCATTGAGCTATTTCTTGAACCTTTTCTGACAAGTCAAGGTTGTAGGAAATTTTTGGCTACAGTACCAATAAATCTTGCATCAAAGCGTAAGCTTTCTGGACTTAATTTTCACTTAACAGGAACATCTCCTTTCCGTGAGAGAGCATTAATATGTGTATAAGTCTTACACTCTCTTAAATATCTCTTTGAAATAAGTGGCATTGAAAGGTCTTCATAAAACCAAGAATTTTGCCTTTGACATTTCTCTCCACCCCAAAACCTAGAAAAATCAAACTTCTCATGACTCTCAATTAGACTGTATAAAGAAGTTCTTATTTTAATTTATAGGATATCCTGCTTTCCCTTAGTTTCTCAGACAGCTCTGGTTTTAATTTGGCAGCTCTCAGTAGTTTCTGCAATATGATTCAGCTGTTCACTGTAACAGCCACCTTCCCATATGAAAACATTTCCAAATATAAAAAGTCTTGGATACACTTTCTTAAAGAAAAACACTGAAAAATCCATAAATCAATTAAAAATAAAAGTAAAAATACAGTTAGTCTCACAGAATATCCCCCTTTTCTGTCCCTCTTCTATGTCTAAAAATGAAAATACAGGTAACTCGGTGCAGTAACAGGTCACATTGGAGTAAAATCTGTTCAAAAGGCAAGTACTCATTTACCCATCTTCCTTGTAAGGCAGGAGGGACCAGTAACTCAGTGTTCAAGGGAAACAATAGCTTCTCCAAAGACAGATCACCGCATGTCCAAAGAGTGTTTGACATGAGTAGATCTTACATGTTTCCTGCAGGAGTATGTTCTGGTTGTAGGAAAATCTCCAGAATAAAATTGATGATTGGTTTGAAAGTATATTAAGAAAATGACCCACTGGAGGGGGCTAGGGGACCCTCTTCCCCAAATGTGGGTGTGGTTTTTTTCAAGGCTACCATCTTTTAAAAGATGTCTGGTGCTTTGGGCTCCACGTGAATGGTGGAGAGAAGATTGAATTATTCTTGTTCCGAAAAAGGCAAAAAGCACATGGGATGGGTATGTCTCTCTGTTAATCCAAGCCTGTCTGTCTCGCTCTACTGCTGTCTTTGCCTTCCTTCTTATATTGATATTAGCAGCTAAATGTGAGTGATTAGTGTTCTAATCTCTGAAGCACCTGCATTCAGCTAAAGAATTTCTAGCCTACCTACAGGATTAGCAGGCCTAGGCTGAAGTTAATGGAATTGGGTATTAAAACCACAGAGGGAGTTTTGAAAATCATGAGAAGTGTGATCGGCACCTGCCCAAAGCTGCTTTTAGCTTAGGGGAAAGAGTTCCTTAGAGGACAGTCAGCAAGAGTAGTCCTGAAAATCCTGCAGCCCAGTCATATGCGGGATATTACTTAATAGTGGCCTACTTGGGACAGTTTATTTTTAATACTTGTTACAAATGTCACTAATAAACTTTGATTTCTGAAGTTTAATACATTATTCTGAAGCAAAAAATGAAAGCACATGTTTCTTCTATAGGCAGGAAGAAGGTACAGATTTGAGTTGCATAATTACACTGACATTTTTCAGTAAATGTCCAGCAAGTGGCTAGATAAGAATGAAACATGAAAGGCATGGTTGTTTTGGTTCAAGCCTGTAAGTAGCAAAGAGAAAAAGTGAATCTGGGAACATAATTCTGGTGTAGAGAGATGCAGTTCCACTGACATTGTTAACTATGGCAAAGCTGAGAAAAATCTAGTTGGTGACCCAGAGTAGAATGTCAGACAAGGTCAAATTGGTAAGAATTCCTGGACAGAAGGGCAATCAGAACAAATATGATCCTTTCTTTGCCATGAAATGTGGAGGAATTGAATGAAGAGTAGTTTTGAACTCCCACTATGGTACATCAAGGTGTGTTTATGCCTAGAAAGACCAATGCAGTAATATTCCACATGATGCTTACGCAAATGGTGAATTGTGGAAGAACAAAAACAATTTAATAGCATGTAAGTGTAAGAAGATATCCAGCAGCCCTTCAAGAGAAATCACCATGACATTAATCTGAAATTTACTTGGTAATACTCTGTGGTATTCCATGAGAAAAAGACTAACTTTTTTCACTTTGGAAGCAGCTTTGTAATATCCAAATTTTATATTCCTGTAATATTCAGCCATAAAATATAAATAGTGTATAAAAATGCAAAAAGATAATACACACAGTTTGCACTCAGTATGTATGGGGCCAATCAGTTGGGATTATCAGAATCTGTTCTATATTTTGCCTGTCCTGAAGTCTAAAAGCTTCAGTCTTAAATTATGAGCCCCCCAGAAATACCTATCTAAAGCAGCACTTATTTGTTTTCCGCAAGCCTCAGCCCCCTGAACTATTTCTTAGATAGGGCTTCCACTTTAAAATGAATGTCAGCTTCACCACCCATTTTTTTTCAAAGAACTTTAGCGTCCTCACTGAGTGATAAATGATGGGCCAAACATAAGAAGTATGTCAATCAGGAATTCAGTTATTTATGGGGAGATATTGGGGAATATGGGGCAGAGGTTTCATATTAAGAACTGTTCTGAGCCAGGGCTAAAGTTGTAGAACAAAAGATATTCAGGTTCCCCCAAAACTCAGGCTATCACCAATAGTCATTGATCAACAACATGGCAAGAAAGATGAGCAGTAGTTATTACACACTTCAGACTCCTTGCAGGACTCGGTAATTGAGTATCTCCTGTGGGAACACATTGGTAGCAATAGTCTTAGCGTATATGATTACACTTTATCTGAAAATATTGAATGTATTGCTGAAATCTTGCACATGCAAATGCTTGGAGTCAGTCATGCTGATAAGAACCTGTGGGCTCCCTGCCCTTTCCCTCTCTTGCCAGTCTGATCTCAGTGTGAGTCAGGACTGTAAAAGATTATGCTTGTCACAGGAAGGCATATGAACTTACTGAGTCCAACAGCAACTGCACCAAATTATATAAACTTATTTATGGAAACTGGTTTATGTATATATCCGTTCCTACATTTTCATTATTTCACTTGTGCTTCTAAACTTTCATCCTAAAAATCAGAAGTCTATTAATGAGAAAAAAGGTGCTGGGAATTGTGGTGGTTTATGTCAACATTAATACGCTAGAGACGTTGTATTGCTTAAAGTGTATAAGATTTTAAAGAAAGAAGTGACAGTCTAATATTAAGCAATTCATCTTCTTCCCTTGGAACCACAGAGAATTGACATATTTATTGCAGAAATTTTAATAAGAGCATTAGTGAAACTGAATGCTCATCAAATCAAGTTGCTGTAATCTTACTATTCCCTTAAACATACCATGTTTCCCACCTTTACCGTCTCTGTACATAGAAAGACCATATTTATTTTATAACAAGTATCTCTGAACCCTGTGGCTTTAGGAGCTAGAACTAAACAAATATCAAGAATTTAACTACCAACCTATATCCTATCAGTGTCACTTTGTACCTGAGCAGTGGGTGTGCGGGTCTCTGTGTTGTGTCTTAGTAATGGTCCCAGAACCTTCTGTGAGCACCATTCTTGCTCCTGGAGCCTCCAGCTGTATTACAGCCCTCACCTCACATCCCACAAGACATTCAACACATACCTGCTTATTACTCTCTATAAGTAGAGAAACCTGCGACAATTCTAATGAACATATTGAGACAAGCGCAAAGCAGGGCTGTAGTCATGGATAAATTCGTGGTCCAAAGGGCGCGGGCCTGGAGGGTCCGTGTCCGCAGTGCTCAGGAGGCCACTACCCCTTTGAGCAAAAAGTATTGTGGCAGTGATCAGAGCAAAGGAATAAGAGGATGGGCAGCATATTTCAGTGTAATTATAATAATTTATAACTTGAGGTTGTTCTCCTGTTAAAATCTCAAAAGCAGAATATTTTTACTTTCTTATAAATTATTCACAGCCATTTCCTTTGCTTCATGACAAGTAACTTTGCTTTTCTTCAGACAGGATTTTCAACCTGAAAGAATGAAAGTGTTGACCCAGTTATGCCTAACAAACAAAATGTGAAAAGAACTAAAATTAGAAATTGATAAAATAGTCTTAATGTGAACAAGAAATATAGCTTTATTTTTTCCTTCCTGTTCCATCTGAATTTAAAATTGGTAAATATATTTCACTTAAAAAAGGAGAAAATAGACTTCAAAATGAAAATGCTCAGAGAAAGATGAGGTAACACATATGGAACTTGCTGTACATTTTCTTTATTAAAAAAAAAAAAGTTTCAAAAATGCCCTAAAACAGAACTTAATCCCTAACCAGTACTGCAAAAATGTTCATGATGCCTTGCCAGACTCTCATGCCCTGTCGGCAGCTTCTCTCCTGCAGACTATGGATCTTGTCACATGTTATGTGGATTTCTGATAGAGTATTGAGGGCAGTGTATGGGGGTTGAGAAAGTATATACCATGTGGTATTTTATGAGGTAAAAATGCCTGAGTTGCTTCATTTTCCAGCCTCTAGAGTACTAGATCTAGAACTGGATCTACTCACTCCCAGATTAAGAAAAAACATGAAAAGGAAAAATAAAAAGGGCTTCATGGAGAAAACTGTGCATCTTTTAACCTTCTGATATATTCAGTGCTAATGCATGGGATGTTATTCATGTATTGATTGCATTTTCCATTGAAAGAGTCTTATTCGGTTAATGTAGGTCAAAAAATTACTTACTTTCTAAGACATAGAGATCAAGACATTAAAAGTTATGAGACTTTCTTAAAATTCCTAAAGCTGTAGTTAAAACATTTAATGGGAAACAGTATTTTTTAAAAAAACTTGCACTTAAAATTCCCATTAGGATCAAGGATTTAGGTTTTATTATCTGAAGTGCTTCAGAAACTGGTAGTAAATAGCACTTCATTAAATAGATTAAATAAGAAAAATTTTGTTTACATTATTCTTTATAAAGAATCCCACAATTTTTGTAATGTGAACTGTGTTTGCTCTTCTAAGGAGTTAACAGAAGCAGGGTGCCAAGCAGTTTCTTGTCTACTTATTGGAGACAGTCATGATCATGTTCAAGATAAGAGAGGGGCTGTATATATATAAATGACTTGCAGTCCTAGTTTATACATTTCAAATTGGCCAGATGCAGCTACTTTTCTTTTTTCTCTTACCACTGTTCACAGTATTTGCAGTCTGTGTTAGTTCATAACTCAGCTCCCGAGATGTTTGAACTGCTATGTAAAGACCAACAAAAGACTGAGGTCTTATTTCTCCTCTTTGTGAGATATACTCCACTCTTACATCTCCTTGTGCACATACATTTCCTTTTTGGCTAACTATTTT
Source organism: Falco rusticolus (assembly GCF_015220075.1). NCBI lineage: Eukaryota > Metazoa > Chordata > Aves > Falconiformes > Falconidae > Falco > Falco rusticolus. The sequence goes on from NC_051197.1 coordinate 35,012,400, forward strand.
GCTGAGTTGGTCCTATTTATAGTTCAGTCGTTTGGTAATCTCCAGTGAAAATATCCAGGCAAATCTCTTCTGAACTGGGAGCTCTGGATTATTAGAGGTCTTCCTGCTTGCAATTTAAAAGAATACACTGGAAAAACTGTGAAGTGATCACTGCTTTGTATGTTCCCTATTTACTTTGGATATCAGACCTAAACTTGGCTGTATTTATGGCTACTTTCTTAGGTGTTTAGAAAAGTAGTTGTTGGACAGCAGGGAACCATTTCACTTGCAGCTGTTTATTTAGTATTTATCATTTTAACAGTTCAGGAAAAAGAACATTTTCCAACCTCATTTTTTACAAGAATTTCCATTGGGTACAAGCTATCAACACCTTCACCAAGTCAGAAATATAAAGCTGGTCTCATTCTCCTTACCTTGTAATTTATAATGATGTTTTGGTAACCAGTAATCTCAGCATGTGCAATGGAGTCGGTCGAGAGAATCATGTACACAATTAGTAATGTACATAGTGGCTCTGAAAACGATTATAATATCAGGATTCTCAACCGCATATTGAAAACACAATTTCTCTGTAAAAACCTGAAACTTTCAAGGAGCGACAGCAAGCCAGCTGCATGGCAGGCAGTGATAAGGAAAACTGAAAATCAGGCTGTGCTAATATAGAATTGTAAGACTTTTAACTGCATTTTTAACCTTAGGAAATTACCTCCAAAAGAGGAAGGCATAAATATCTTCTTCATTTAAATAACTGTTACTTGATATTCTGATGGAGAAGAAATTAAAAGGTTTTGGTCTGGGCTTTTGTTTAGCTTGGGGTTTGCTTTCTTGTATTTCTTCCAGTTCTTGACTGCTGTGTTCACACTGGTTCAGATGTTGTGCTTTTCCTGCGAGAAACCTGTGCAGCTTTCCTGAACGTAGGAGATTACCACCACTTAGGGAACAACGCAGATGCAGTGAAGATAAGTGGATTTGTGACTTAATGATCCCTTTTCTTCCCTGCTCTTCTCCTTTCTGCAAATGAAAAAGAAGTTCATCTGGATAAAATTAAAGTGCAAGGAGGAAGAGTTGAAATAATATTTAAAAAACTGAGCTAAGCCAGGTCAAAGCCTCCTATTTGATGTCACAGAATACTGTGTAAATTCACTGAATTATTACGTCCTTGCTAAAAGAACATTTTTTTTTTTTACCTGAAAATGCCCTTCTTCAGTTGCTTTAGTTAGATTTACAGTGAATATTTGTGTAATTCATGCCCTGTTGACCAGGGAAATGGTTGCCATTGATTGCAGTCATAGGAGATTAGAACTTTTGATCCCTTTTAAAGGAAAACTAATTACTGCTGTGCAGTAATGCAGTATCTGAGCTGATCAGATGGGTAAAAAGGCACTTTCCATGATAGGCATGAGTCAATCAGAGATGAATGTCAGGGAGTCTGAATCTGGTCAGAGTAGCCACCAAAGCCTTGGCATCTCTGCGTTAGCATATCTGGGTGAGTCCTGCATTTACTGTTGTGCTGATGACTTGCTAGGACCGTGGTTGCCCTTTCAGGGCTCTGTTACTCCGGCATATCGTAAGACATGGGACGTTTTACAGGCTTAAGATTCAGCATGCATTTAAACAACTTGCTGATTCAAGCTTATGATCAAAGTTTTTTTCCTGAGAAAAAATACTGCTTTCTTCTGTAGCATGTAGTCAGAGCTGCATTTAATCTCGCATTGACTGATGTGTGCTATCCCTAACGCATAAAGGAAATGCTTACATATTCATAACTACCTTTATTTTAGAGATGTGACTGTGGCACTTGCTGCACTAATTCCCCAGGATATTTATTTATAAAAAAATTACTTCCAGAGCCTTTTAGTGCATTGACCTTGTTTCAGGGTTTAGCTGGGAGGAGGGAGAGCTGGGGTTTTTTCTTAAGCACTGCAGGGGATTTCTGTCAGGTTGCTTTAACACTTCCCTTCAGATTCTTGCCAGGCTTTTGGGCTAAAGAATTTTCAGATGTAGCTAGCCATCATCACATAGGTCTTTGCAGTCTCCGTTATTTTAGAAATCTAAAATTTAATTGGTTTTTAGGAAAAGAGAAAACAGAACATAAATATAAAGCTACCAGATCAGAATCACAAATGCATGGAAAAGGATAATTTCTTATGTATCAGATACGTACGATGATACAGTGACCACTGCATGGATTGGCTTCACACATTATGTCAGTTCTCTGTTCAAGGATCTGGAAGGCTGTTATACCCCTAAAGAATAGGAGAAGAGAGAAAGTGAGATGCTATGCTGTTGAATTTTCCTTTCAAAACCTAGATGTTTCTTAGTAATAGGACACCAATTTTAGAAATTACTAAAATACTCATGCTCTACAGCTATGGAAGTCTTAGTCATCTTTACGCCATTCAACCATGACCCTAATAGGTTAGCACTGCAACTGCTATTAACAGCATTTTTTCCTCTCTTTTCCTGAGTGCTTTCACATATGTACTGATACATGTATGGAAAATACGTGCAGATAATTCCTGAACCTCATTCTCTGACTAAAGTATCTACCATGTAGTAGCATAAGGTGCATAAGGTTTTTTTTAGTGTGGATTACCAAATTTGAGTCTCTTTCATTCTTCCAGAATAACTGGTTGTAACCAGTTCTCTAGACCATAAGAAGGTTCCTCGTGTATTTCCAGATAACCACGCTAAAGCAGTGATTCTGCATTAATGTTAAAGGAACCCTACTGAAATGGCAACATCCTACCTTTTCTTACACGGTAACAGGGATAATTGTAATTCTGTCCTGTTACTGCCTGATCTTTGAACTCCTTCCCTCACCCCTCTGTCATCACTCCTCGTTTCACACAGGGCTGCCACATGTGGAAAGTGAATATACAGCCCCGTTCACAGATGGGGCTTAAGCAAAATGCTCAGCCTTGTGGCATTTCTGTGCTAATCCCTGAAGGCCTTTGGATACACCCTTGTGGCAATGCATTTACATATACTACTACTACTACTAGAAACCCTGCTTGGCCAGACAGAAGCTTGGCTTCCCTGGGCTTAAATACAAAGAAGATTTCAGGGGTAGTTAAGCTAGGTGTAGGCAGATGGAAATGTACAGCACTGCAAAGTCAAACTCCACTGCCTCTTGATTTTATTAATGCCTCAAAAAAAGCCTGGGTTATCCTAATTGCAGTGTGAGGTCTAACTAGAAAAAGAGACATTTGGAAAAAACATTCATTTATTATACTTTTCAGAAAAAGACAATCACATCTTTCTTAGCAGAGAATGGAAAGAAGGCAGTAGATACCACTGCTGTTCAACGGTAACTAGAAAAAAACAGTCAAATTGTCTCTTAAAGTAGGCAATTGCTAACCATGTCAACTGGTTTTAAGTTCGTGACATTGTATGTCCATATGCAATATGGTGCTACATGCAATTTCAGTCACTCTTTCCATCCTTGAGTGGACTTTATCTGAATTGCTGTCATACCCCACACTGTCTGCACTTCCACTAAAAGAATGAGTGTTCCTGTCATCAGCTTGGTAAGAACAGCAACAGGAAATGAGCTGCCTGTAAATGTAAAGATTATTTTATTGTTCATGAAGCTGAGGAAATATTAGTCAAACATATAACTTAGCTGCTTGGAAATGGGGCTTAGTGCCCTTGCTGAAGTGGGATTCTGAAAGACTACTTGGCATCTGTGACCATGTGCCAGCATCCTGTTTGCTGTAAGATCTTATGAAGGTCATTCAACTTCTTTGTACCTCAGTTGCGTCATCAGTAAAATTGTGATAATTGTTTTCTCCTGAAGTTTCCAAGTGATAGGCTTAATTGTCATGCACTGCAAAAAAACCACAAAACACCAAAACCAACTTAGAGATCTCAAATTTAAATGTACTACAGACGTGCAGAATATTATTGCTATTAGAAGTCCATTACAGCTCTGTTTTTCTTTGTTCAAAGTGGTCCTTCGGTACGTGCAGCTAGACAGCTCCTAATGTTATCTTGATGCACAAAGCACTTTTTGTGTGAGGTTTGACTCACAGTAAAATGCCAGTTAGAATTTTTTCCTCAGGAACTCACTGGAGCTTGGCTTACAAAATCTGAAAATTAAATCAACCAAAATAGGTCAAACACAAAACTATATGTCCTTATGTGTCCTCTTGTCCTCTTTTAGCAGTACAGCAGATAGTTGTTGTTTTCTTTTCCATAAAGTTTAGGCCTGTTTTGTTTCTCAGTTGGCTTTGGTAACTGTATCACAGTTACATTTTGAATACCTGCTCATGCAAGTTTTCATTCCCTATTAAATATAGTTTAAAGTGATATGCTCGTCTGTTAGTCGTCCAGAAATAATGTGCTGGATACATAAGCAGCTGATGCTACTGAACACGGCAGAAGAGTGTGAGTTACAGCTTGTTGGTAGCAATCATGACAGATATTTTTGAACCTTAAAAAAGGAACAAAGCATCTGAAATGTAATCAAAAGTTAGTATAAGTTGCAGTTTTGCATTTACTTTTCTCCTATAGCTAATTCTTTAGGAATTTATTCCTATTCACAAAATCCTTTAAGTTGATATGTTTTATTCTGTACCTGGTTTATAATTTCTATTCATTCCTACGTCAAGTGGGTGAAGGTGCTGTTTAAATTAGTACTTACTTCAGTATTACACATTTTTGAATTGGTTGTTCTTTACAGTCATAATGCAGTGAATAAATTTGTTAATATCTGAGGTGAGAAAGGAGGTAAAAAGGGAAGCCATCTATACCAGTCACAGCCCAGCTTTCTGGCTGTAACATGCTATAATTTATTTAAACTCAATCAATACTTAATCGGGAGTTTAAATTCTGCTAAAGATCTGTGGCATGGCTAAAAGCAGCTGATGCCAGGGAATAAAATTTTCTTCGGGCTGTGATTCTGATGAATTTATAATGCACTCTAAGGGTGATGCATTGACCTAAATTCACAAAACCACTGCTATTCCTATTTATTATTGTGAAAGGTATCCTATCCATGTTTTTTCTCTTTAAAATGTTGTGAGGCTATATGAAAGAGATGACAGGTTGCAGTGAGGATGACTGGAGAGATAGGAGCTGCACACACATCCCCAGCACATACTGGCTGCCCAGGCTGGCAGCTCCAGGGTTTAGAGAGGTTTGCCGTCCTCTGCAGCCGGAGAGCAAACCTGTGGCAAGGGGTGGAGAAGCAGGGGACAGCCTGAGCCCTCTTCCACCCTTGCTCCGCCATGGGAAGCCCCCAGCACCCTCTCCAAGGCTTTGTCTGTGCAGCCTGTAACCACAGACAGGGTGGTGTCTCACTGTAATTCCGGGATTTGATGCAGGAATAATTTCAGCACTGTAAAAACCCAGCAAATGTTTGAAGCCAGCACTGAGGGCAGACTTCCTGAGAGGTGTATGTTTGTGGTGATCATTTGGATTTGTGTTGTTGGCAACATGAAAGATGTTATGGCAGGAAGAAGACAGTTGTGTTGAAAACTGCTGCTGCTTTTTTTTTTTTTTCTCCTGTAGCCTTACAGGGGAAATAGAGCTGTGCAGGGTCTAGTTTTCCGTATACAGGGCTTTAAAATCCCTCAAGTCCATCCATCACAAGACAGTACACATGAGCAACTCATGCTGAAGTGGCTGGGAATTGCACACACTGATCTCTTGTAATGATCAGGCCACTTAATTTTTTCCAGTGTATTTTGGCAAGCTTTTCCTCAGCCTCATCCAAGGGCTTTTTGTAGTAAGTGGTGCCTTCTCAGTGACCTGAGTCCTTATCCAAGCCTTCTTCGTTACCTTGACAGTTTGCAGTCATATTTGTCTATTTTTGTGAAAAGCTATGTGTTTTAGCAGGTTCATAAATGTGGGAGACTTGGGGTTTTTTTTAAAAAAAGCAGAGTGAATAAGGGAAATGTAGGGTTAACAAGGGAAACGTATAGTGAATAAAAGCTGAGAATCTTCTCCACTTCTTTCATTATGTGATATGAAGCCTCTCATGCAAAAACCAGGAAAGCTCAGTTCTGCTTCTTTATTGGTACTTGACCACTTCTCAATTGCTGCTTTTCCAGACCGAGTCTGTAAGGCAGGACCCTCACCTCTGCATTGTCTGTCCCCTGCTCTCTTTCCTGCCTGCTTTTGGGACATAATATCAGACATTGCCTTCCAGCGTATCTATTCTTGTTGTATTTAGCATTCACCTCTGCCCATATTGCTCCTGTAGTCAAATTCCCGCTCTGACTCATGCCAGAATAACTGTGGAATTGAATAAATCCACAGACTTTAAAGGCATTAGCCTGCCTTTGCTCTAGCACAACTGACAGCTGTACCTACCGCTACGACCTTGGTCCAGCCCCGCGAGGCGCATCCCGAGCCGTGCTGCTTCGGAGGAGCACCGCCGGGTGCTGGCTGAGGTTTGTTCCTCAGGGCCAGCCCACAGGATGAGAACAGCATTTGAACACAGCTTCTCAGCAGAAGGAGCAACTGTTTGTTTCGGCTCTAGCTTTTACTTAAAAATATGAAGCTATTGAACAAAAATACAAAGTCTTGGAGTTCAAACTCATACCTAACTAACTTGGAGAGCTGGGCTTCTAGATCCAGCTGTGCATTTCACTCTAGCAGCATGAAAGTCTGGGTTCCATTTCAGTTTTCTTCTAGCTATAATGCTTAAAGTGAGTACTCCAAGATCCAGATGCAAGGGTGCAGATGTATTTACCTGCTGTAAGGGCAGACTGGCTATTTATAGAGGTCTTGGACCCTTCCCCCTCCCCAACACACCAGCCTGATCCACATCACAACCTTGAACTGTATCAAGCACAACTACAGATCATGAGTGATCACTGGCAAAGTGATATCCAAAAGTTATGTTCTGCCTGGTAGACCAGTAGATTAGGAATATCTGCAACTAAGTATCCAGAAAAATAATTTGAATATAGAAAGAAAATTGTAAGTTCTGACAAAGGACTAAAGTTGTCTTTTATTCCTTATCCTGATGGTCTGACCAATTGAATCTTCCCAATCTGTCTTTAATGATTAGGTTTTATATAAACTTAGAATTTTTCTATAATTTTATTAAAATTTATGATCTTGCCTTTGCTTTCTGACAGGAAAAAGATGCCTCATGTTTATTATAAGCCTTTTGTATTTCTATTGCAGCCAGTAGAAAAGTGGACTGAAGCTACTTTGTGTACAAGTCTAGAGAAATCCATACTCCTTGCCCCACAGAATGCCAGCTGATGTGTTGGAACAGATGGATAAGATAAAAATGCAGTATAGGTTGGAAGGCACAGGATGACAAAAATGATAGTGTGTGCATAGTTTTTAGCTAATCAAGCACTTAGCTTACTTGCCTAATCATGATTAAGTGCCAATTTTCTCTCCATATAACAAAAGAGGTGAATTTCAAGATTATGATTTGAAGGGGGTCAGGGGCGTGGCAGTGTTTTCTTAAATTCAGAAAGTTTTTACCAGGCAGGTCTACAGACTGATTTCTGCCTGTAGTTCACAAAACTGTACAATAATGTTTTTTCTTCCCACAGTGCCATGAAAAAACTTTTGGCTTCAGTTCATGTGTGAAACCTTTTGCACAACAGAAGTGGTTTCTTGTGGCCAGTAAGACTAAATGTTCTAAGCATTCCAGGAAGCATATAAATAGATTGGTACCCTTCCTAAGGTTATGAAGCTTTATTTCTCTCTTTTTTCTTTCAGGTTTGTTTTTTGGTTTTGGGGTGGGTTTTTTTTTTGTCCCATTTATGCTTTCTTCATCAAAGCAAAGACCAAGCAGAGTACAGCGTTTGAAAATCCTGACTATCATTTTCCATTTTAGTTGGGTTTTCCTTAGTTATACTTTCTGAAAAGAAGTTGTTTTAGTAAATGCAACGTAGTAAATTATCTTAAATTACTTCTTACAGTCCAGGCTAGTAATATAACACGAAAATTGTTACTTGGAGTCTCCCACACCCCCGGCTGCTGCAGACCTATGTCTCCAGGCTGGGGAGAAACTGATCACAGCACTTATCCAGCAGAGTCTGCAGGCCAACCCACAACGTGGAAAGCAGAGTTTACACAAAGATTTCTTACCCTTCCTTCAGAAGCCTGCTAGATTTAGTAAAGTTGTAGTGATGGTCAAAAGCAACTAAAATGGTGATTCTGTACTGATGGGTAGGCAAATGTCTATGCAGAAACCAGATGAGAAATTATTCAAGCCAAATACATTAAATCCCAGCTCGTCTAAGGATACTATAAAACAGCCATCCTGTTTCTTTGATCTATGATATTTGAATCTGAACGTGTGTTAATAAGACATATATGTTGGGCATTGACATTGTCTTCTGTTGAACAAGGGTAAACATTGCATTTGTTTCTGTAAAAATATGCTTCAATAGCTGGGAAGAAAGTAGAGATTCATTATTTTTGCAGTTGTAGAAGACATTTAGCAGCTGTGTTTATACTGGCAGACGATTTGGATATTAGGTGGCAGGACAGAGAACTGCAGATGCACAATATTGTGCAGACATTGTGCACTTACAGCCCATTTCCAGGGAAACATGTTATTTTATATTTCCCTTGGTGTCATTAATCACATTTCATGATGCATCTCACTATTTCAACTCATTCCTCTAGATTCATTCATTTTTTGGCCTTTTTGCTTAGTAGTTCTTGAGCTCCATTTCAACAAATTCCATCTCAACTACAGATAATAAAGTTCTTTTTGCTTCAGGGGAGAAAATTAAGATGGCCCTATACCGGTTACTGAGGCTACCTGTAATAACCAGGATGTCTACCACATCAGAACGATATTTAGCTTGCCTTTGGTCAGAAAAAGATTCATACTGTTCTCTGGTATTTAGAAATTAAGCTCATTTCCTGACAGTAGAAGTATGATTCTTATCTTGACCTACAAAGGAAAACAGCTGCTCTTTTCTCTGGTCTTGAAGTTCCATAATATCTCAAAGGTTTTGTTTTGGTTTTACAGGTGAATCCCTTAAACTGTAGCAATGATGGCCCACCCCCTGGGAGAAATATACTGATATAAACAGTTAAGGAATCCCCCTGCTAGGGAGTTGCAAGCCTGAGGAACTTCAATGTATGGGAAGTAAACCCAGGCCATTTTTTTGGCATCACTTCTATATTTAAATAATGACATTATATGTTCATGAGCAAATTTGACTTGTAACTGCTACTGTGGGTGCTCTGCGAGCCACCTGCACTCTGGACAGAGTAACTGGTACCACCGTGCTTCTCAAGCAGCTCCCCAGCCCATGAGAAACAGTCCCTACGCATCACTGTTGGGGGAAACACAATATATCTGTGTCCTAATATAGCTGGCCACTTGTGCTGGAGAGAAGCTAAAAAAGGACAAAGCGTATGCCAAACTTCTGCTCTCCTTTCCCTGAAGAACTACCTGTGCAGGAGCTCGCCTGGGAGGTGGGCAGCTCCCTGGCGGACTGGGAACAAAAGATCTGACAGGCATCCTCTGTCCTGGCCGAACCTGGGTGTCTTGCTAGGTAAGGCTTTTCTGTGGGTGAATAAAGAAAAGGAGTTCTAGCGACGTCTAAGAAAGAAGCAAACCCAAAGAACTCACCACACAGTGAATTAATGGCTGTGCGTAGGGAATAACTTACCCAGGATGGTGTGATCAGCAGATTGCTTGAAGAAACCACGAACCCTGCCCAGTGCCCCTTCTTGTGATTGGTTCAGAATGCTAAATATAGCAAGGCAGTATTTTTCTTAGGGATAAATGAAAAGCAGAGACAAAAATGACCTCTGTTTATGTTACATGGCTTAGCCACACCTAAGGAAATGCAACTTGCTTTCACCCTTCCTGTTTTAAAGGATGGTTGTGAGGAGGTTCTGTCCACCACAGTGAAAGTAGCAGATCAGTGTGTTATAAGCACTGTCCTTGCATTGTCACGAGTTGTGTGGAAGAGGTGGCCCCATGAATCTGAAAGGAGGGCTGGGGTGGATTGCAGGCTGTGCTTAGTGCTCTTCAGAATACTGAAATTTCAAAGAGATTTACTTTCAGGAAGGTCATGGCATTTGGATTTGGGAGGAGAGGACTGTGGTGATCATATTTTTATTTCTAGAAACTAATAACATATATTTTATATATTGCCAAAGATTAATAATAACATATTTTATATATTCTCAAAGAATAAGTGGCTTGCAAAAGTACATTGGAAGCTGGTGGCAGGACTGGAAAATTAATACAGCTCTGGGGAACTTGACAGAAGTGCCTTAGTCTAAAAGTCATTTATACAAAGAAAATAAAATGTCACTATTATTCATGCTTTTGTGGACCCCATAATTTTGCCTTCTCTGAAAGGCATGCTCTTTCCTGTGGTATTTTCCATGCCCCGCTCCCATTCTGTCTCCAGTGTTCAGGTACAGCTCTCTTAGGTGATGATTGTTATGCAGCTGATCTTCACGCAGCCTGGTGGAAGCTGTCTCCAAGCAAGTAACACTGGCAGCAAGGCTGGAAGTACAATCGTCCACCAGCATATTCCCTACATATATGGTAGGAGTTTCGGTGTACACAGCATAATTTAGTGGGCTGTTAAATGACCTCTGAATGTTTTGTCCAAGCATGCATAAAACAGATTAATGAGGTATCCCTTAGAAGGTCTATCACTACGTGCTGCAGTTCCCACTCCCTTCAAATATGTTGTTCCCATTTCTTTCCTGTAGTTCCCATGTTTTCTTCCCATGCGTTCATCTGCAAAGCACCTCACTTTCTACTGCAAATAGCTCAACAGCCCAAATCAAGCCCAGTTTTCTACTGCCTCCACCCTGTTAGTAAGGACAGGCTCCTCCAGTTTCTTGCTGCATAGCCTGTCTCTTGCACCCCATCCCTCTACCACCTGCTCACTACTGCTGAGCCATCATTCTTACACAGTTGAGCAACATGCCAAGGAGGTTCAGGAAAAGAGGTCTGTCTTGCCCTGCTTTACCTGAGGCTTCTAGTAGTTTTCCCTAGTGCATCTTGTCCCATCTCTTCAATACACTCATATCCATGTCCCTGTCCTTGCAGTGTCCTCCCTCAACATGACCTGGGCCGTCCCCCTTGCTGTCACTTTTGTTGGCTCTGGTTCCCTCTCCAGTCCCCTGGCTCACCTTTCCTGGCAGAGCCAGAGATGCTCCGGAGAATACCATGTCAAAAGAGATGCCACAGGCTGAACACACATTGTGCCAGTGCCACAGTGAAGTGGTGCCACTCAGCTGCCACTTGTGCAGGTCTCACTCGTTTCAGAGGGCACTGGGGATGGTGCCTTCCGAGCTGCACTCCTCAATGCAGATAGCTTAGGCAAGTCACCAAGGCCTCACAGAGTAAATTAAATCTTTTACAAAAGCCTTAACAAGAGCCTAAATGAATGATCTCTGAACACCACACCTGGAATCATTTAAATTTTAGCATTACTAGACCTGTGTTTTATTTTTCCTTTTAAAATAAACCTAGGAAGTGGCTAGGTTAATGCATACGACCTTAGCCTAAAGGATAAACAGCCAAGCCAATAAATATAATGTTCAGGCTCCTGCCTATTCCTGTCTATACAGGCGATCATCTATAGCACCTGTATCCTCTCTGGTAGATGTTTTATGACCAACACATTAAAGTGGAGAGAGAGAGAGAAATGCTGGTCAAGTACAATGCATTTAAGTGAATTTTCCCTCTAGGACCCAAAGCATTTAATTGTTGATTGTCCATTCATGACAATCATGTTTTTCATTTTAATTGTGGAATTGAAATATTGTATTTGTGTAGTTGTTTGAAATGTAATTAACATAAAGCCTAGGCTGAATACAAGGCGCTTTCTGTGCTTAGACTACTTACGGGAGGAGAGGGAGGGTGCGAGGAGAGCTGCTTCAGTGTGCCTGTCCAGATCAGCTACTTCCACATGCTCTGATTACCAAAAGTGTCCAAGGAGATGTTGCAGCAATGACGCCCAAGAGGAGTTAGGGCTCGTGAAATGGACTGGTACCCAGTACATTGCAGTGACTATGGACTTAACCAGCCTACAGGGATCTTCTGAACAAAGCAAAGAGAGAGAGTGTCTAGTCTGGCCCCACAGCTATTGATTTCCCTCCACTGTCATTTAGTCAGATAAAAAAAGAACCTCAAATTCCAGCTGTCAGCCACTTCAGGGTCTATCTAAGCAGCAGAAAAAATTAGAAACACTTACATTTCTATCCCTGTCCCAAGCAAATCAAGAGAGGACAAGGAAGATACAAGGATATAGCTCTGGTCTATTTTACATGAAGTGATCAAATCTGGAATAATAAAGAGGAAATCCACCCCCTATTTCTGCTTTCCCTCCTCCAAAGACACAAATATTTTCTTTTTGCATGATTCTCTTAGAACAACATAGCTCCCTATGAAGTCCATGCTATGGTTTGGTATGCCTAAAAGGCACAAAGAGAAAAATGTGGGGTTTGTACTTAACAAAAATCAAAGTGCATCTTCTGACAGGCACTATTCTAGCTGTGAGATGTGAAATGAATTGTATATGTTCATTACTTCATAATAGAGCCAAATATGTTATTTGGTATTTTTCATCCAGAGTTCAAAAAGTGACAGTGATGCTATATTGTTCAATTACAATGCTCATCGCTCAGGTCTGCCACTGTTACAACCACGAGTAACTCCTGTATGTATATAGGTGTAAGTATAACCTCACTAAAGCAAGGTAACAGAACCTCTTCATATCCAAAAGAAATCACCAAGTGTAATACTTTTTTAACTGGTTTCTAGGGCTGTTACCCAATTATCTGCAATTGTAGGTTAATATAGTATCTGTATTATTTCACACAGCACAATATAAAGGAAGTGGTAGGAAATGTCATTCAATAGTTTAGAGGAATGCTGCTGGGTTTAACAGAGGATGATTGAAGGTGATGAATTTGATAAAAGCAGAATTTTGAGCACACCACTCCAGTGACCCAAAAGTGAGGGAAACAGAAGGAATTGCACAGGATGGTCTTTTAACAAAGTCCATTTTCCCTTGCTCATGTGTGAATCGCCTCCAGCAGCGCAGCCATGAAGGGAGAGAGGCAGCAGGAGGATGGGGGAGCTGGGCAGTGGAAAGGGAGCTGTGATTAAGGCAGTGGCTTTGGAGACCATCTGACTGGATTCCTCTTCTGTCCCGGCCTAAGAAAGTCATTTAGGAGATGTCTGTGGCACAGTGCCATTCTGCATTCAGTTTGGCTACTAAAAGCAGCTGCTTTCTCTACACTCCCTGTGAGCAGAAGCGGACAGCTTCCACGGGCTCTGTGTTCTCTGCCTGTGAAGTGGGAGGGGTAATATTTCTTCTCTGTCACTCTGCTTAGTGCGTGCCATCCCCTGCCATAGTGTGTTGGCACTAGCAGGAGCCCCAGCTCGCGGGTCCCAGACTTCTTTGGCTCCCCTTGGCAGCACTTGCTTTGGCACCGTAGACAACTGTTATTGGAGCCATTTGGATTTAGTTGCCAGAGGCAGTGTGCTTTAGTTTTGCTGCTGGAGGTTGACTTCTGCTTGCCTGTGGAGCCATTGTGTAGCTAGATTGACCAATTAATCTCGTGCCTGATTGCAGTGTTTGTCGTAACTTTTAGAATCCCTTTAATCCCTATAACCAGATTCTTGCTTATGCTGTAACCCTATGAAAGGAAACAGCATCCAGCCACAGTTTTCTTGCTATCTAGGCATAAGGGATAGAGATAAAGAGTTGCCTTAAATAATACATAAAATCCAATTTAATATTAATTCTGTTGTAATATTTAATTCCGAAAGCATATGGAAGCAAATATTAATGCATTAGATTTTTTGAAATTATTTGAACTATTTTTATTAAACGTATTAAAACTATAAAGTATTAAGCTTTAAATTTACAACAGCTATTTTTAAAAATTAATGATTTATTGCTAAGTGTTAATGTACTATTAAAGTTGCACTCATGTATTCAAAACCAAATCATGTTCGCCTACTGTTCTTAGAAATTTCTCTAGCAACACATAGGAAACTAGGTGGAAAACAGTTAAATACTTTTGTTATCAATTAGATCAGCTACCCCAATTGGAAGTATCTAGTCAAGTGATAAAAAGGCCTGTTCAGATTTCAGTTAGATTTTTCACCTAGTGTTGAACTGATGCAACATCTGGATGTTGTTGCTGTAGAAAAACTGGGGAAACTTGAAAAAAAGAGGAAAAAAAAGACATGCCTAAACATGCCCAATGCAAATATTATGAAATGGAATGCAAATGCTAGTACAGAAAATAGCAGCTAGGCTTTTTTTCCTTGTCTTTCTGGGTTTGAACACCTAATGAGAGGAAAAAATGTCTTCATATGTAGGAAAACCTGTGCAAGAAAAATTAAACTTTTTCCCTTTAACACTTTGAAAGTTAAGTTTACAACTATGGCTTCAGTTGAAGCTGTAAAAAAGGACCTTTCACCTTTTCAAGCTATGAAGTCCTGTCCTCAGTGTTGGTGCTTATGACTTTTATTTCTTTAAGTACTGACTAGGGCTTGCAGGAAGGAAACAGAGACAGATGGGAGCAAGCAAGAAGGAACATGAGTCTAGGGTTTACTGTTTAGGGCACTCACCTGCAGAGAGGAAAGGAAGGATGAGAAAACTGTTATGTACTGGTACTGGTCTCTCTTTCAGAGAATATCTGTGCCTTCTACCATAAATATCACTAGATGTAAAACAAATATTTTAAACTTTTAAACTTAAAAATGGAGCTGGGGACAGGGGTGTCATGGTCACATAAAGTCTCCCCAGCTAATTTTAATGTTATCTTGGTTTTATCTTTCTTAAAGATTACAATTTATCTGTTTAAATACATGCAGCTTCTCTCTGCTCAACATCCAAAATATTTCACTGGGATCTTCAAAAACTGCAGAAATTCATGACAGAATGCAGTCCCCATCCATTTACATGTGCAATCAACTTCCAGTTATTTAACTAGTGTCTTAGCAACTGCATCCTTTAGCAGTACACATAGCAAATCACAGTTCCATTTAATAAAAAGAACTTCTATTAATCACTCCTAAAGTACATTTAAACAAGCATCATCTATTTCTTAAAAACAAGACTATGCCATAAATGATGAGGTAATTATTCTGCATGTCTAATTCCTGATAAAGGACTGGACTTACGATACATGTTTTAAGATGTAACAATACAAAGTTAATTGAAATACTTTTACAATACTCCCATAATTCTTTCCCTTCCTTATTTATTACAGACCTACAAACACCAAATCTCATTTAAATTAGATTGAACAGGCCTTTCTTTGATAACACAAATGGCAAGACTGTAGCATGTTTTTATCCAGTATCCTTTAATAGATAATTGATTTGTCTAACAACATATTTGCTTATAACATATTAATATATCACCTAAGTGACAGCTACATGGTTTGAAAATTAATTCAGTCTTGTTTCCTGTGGTACCTACTTTATTTAGGGATTGACTACACAGCATGATTGTTTTGTCCTTATTTTGGTTTGATGCAATAGGTTTATTTCATTGTTGGCTGTTCACAATGACATTCGTGTGACAGTGTTCAGGTTGCAAACTATTTACTTGTTTTACAGGGCCTTCTCAAACTGCTTTGCACATACTTCAGCCAGTTTTACCTTTCTTTCCTGTCCTAGAGACACTTTGATTGCTGCTTCTGTTCTGTGTTAGTGCTCAGTCAGATTCAGTCATCTTTGGGTCTTGTTTTGTTTTGTTTTTATCTTTTTTTCTTTCTTGTTTGTCCCAGAAACAAAACCGTTAGTATTTTGCACTAGCCCTTTGGTAAGCCACCTGCTTGTGTGAGCTGCGCAGAAGTCCTGGCTCTGTCCAGGATTAGGGGTGGGGTGATGAAGCATTAGGGTCTGCAGGGACGAGAGCCTGAGATGATGTACTTCAAGGAGGCACAAAGGGCAAGGCTGTGCGAAGACGTGCATGGGGTACTGGTGCTGCCTCATTAAAACTAACAATAAGAAAATGTCTTACAGAAAGCACAAGCCAGCCAGCCATGTTTTCATCAGCTGGGTAGGATGTTGCCTCGGGGCACGAGTGCACGCCCCCGTCCCGGCGGCTGCAGCCGGCTTCTCAGAGCATGGCGGCTGAGCTCTGCCGCCTTCCCTGGCACTGTCTGACAATACATGAGCCCGGTGTGACAGATTTGGACTTGCCTTTCCCTGCTATCTGTTCTCATCCATTAACTATTCATGCAAGCTCCCAATTAGACTATGGAAGATAAGAGCATTGATTGGCAAAGTCACGTTACTTAGCGTCTGACAATATTGATGTTACCCTTTCTGTTTTCAGGTAGGTCTTCAGCCTTTTAGGCTGTTTATTATTTCTTCCATATTGAAGATAGGCAGGAATGGAGCAGCAATGACTGTACGTTCTGGTCTGAATTTTGGGCCATACTTTTGGTTTAGAAGCTTTCTTTCAGTACATTAAATACTTTAGTTTAGAAAACATTTAGTTTAATTTTCCATTTTGTGGTATTTCCCCATTAAGGTATTGCTCAGGTGAAGTAACATGATTTAACAACTTCTCTAGCAGGATCAAACAGGCAAGCCCTAGCTTTACTGATGATGATTAAGGGTGGAAATCATGCTGTGAAAGAGTGACTAAGTGCTGTTATTGAGATCTGGCGATTTTCCTGAAAGATGGATCTGATAACTCTATAACAAGCATATTTCAGTGAAATGACACAATTTTAGAAGATGAGTATATTTTCCTAAATTCAGTAAGCTTTTATAAAAATCTCATGTCTACAAATCTGTAGGACTCCTCTAAAAGGAATTCTAAAAAGGGAGATTCAGTAATACCTACCTGGCAGTCCCAGAGAACTGCGGTGCAGAGGAGCATCCTATAGGAACATTACCATTTTATATTCTGCATCTGTGAAGACATGTAAGATTAGTTGATGCTGAAGGCAGGAGGAAATCAAAGTGAGAAAACAAGGATTATGGGAAGCCAGCATTTGACAACATTCTTCTTAGGAAAGGAAAGTTAATGCCAAACAAATCCTCAAGTTGGTCTTACTCTTCTAATTAATTAATGTGGCCATTATATTTAATAGTTTTTATGAGCTGGGAGAACTATCTCACTTGTGTAAATTAATTACATGATATTTTGCAATTCTTCTGCTGATAGAGATTTATAGTTAGACATCAACATCAACAAGGATACAGGGTATAAAAAGGGTATAACTGAGAGTCCTGATACAACCAGACAGTGAATAGCCATAGGCCTCATGAACGTGTAAGAAAACAGAACTATTTTTATAGATACAAAGTATCTTACATGGGTTTAAATGTTTGTAGTTTGTTATTTTCTGCAGCCATAAAAATGCTTTGCCTGAAACAAGTCATTCGGAACTCCCCCTGTTGTGGCCCAGTGGCAGACCAATGGCGCCTTCTGTGGCGAGCAGATATGGTTCCTCTTATCAGCTCCCCTGCCCAGGGCCCTTTATGCCCTGGTAATGGGACTTCTATCAAGAAAACAGGTTTCTAACCCATATAAACTTTGGCAGGGCTAACTGGTGGCCCATATCTTGACTTCAGCATGTGAGGTGCTCCCACTGAGTCTGCATCTTTTCCTGGAGGAGGCAAGGAGCAGTTTTTCAGGGAATATAAGACCCCAGGTTATGTCCTAGGAGGAAGAGGGGAAGGCTTCATCCCATCCTGCAGAGCCCTGAGCTGCTACGGCTGCGGTGCCTGTACTGGTAGAGGGAGGAAGCAAAGAGCATCCACAGTTGTACCCAGACCTGTGGCCATCACTCTCAGGAGAGCAGTGGGAAAATTGCCCTCAGTCCCAAGTGGCTACTGAGTGTAGTTATCCCTTGGGGCTACTAAGTGAAGACCACCCAAACTCACCTGAATTAACAAGTATCCCACTGAAATCTCTATATTTTTATCTAAAAAAAAAAAAAAAGTAAATAAAAGATGCATCCTGAGGTTGTTCCAATGGCATTTTCATCTTTTTTATGAACAACAAAGTCATGACTTGTTTATTCCAGCAGTGGGCTAAGTTCTGTACTAGTCTAAATGGGCACAGCCCTATTAACAATAGTTCCTATTTAACTCGGTATTATTGGCCTTTAAAAGATTATTTTAAAGTTAAAAGGAACAAACTTGTTTACTGCCTTGGCCTCAGGTTAACAGAACAACTGCAAGTTCATAATGGAACCTAATAAATGAAGACCTTCATGTTTGTCCTCCACACTAACACAGGTGAATCAATGCTTTCCATCCTTTTCAACCCCCATCTAATATTTTCTGACCAATATAATTTTTGTTATATTGTTCATAATGTTCTGTTGATCCGAAAATATTCTTTCCATTCTTACTCTAAGCAAAGTCATGTATTTGAAGATTCATTCTGCAGTAAGACAGTTTTGTTTGTCTGTCCTTTAAAAGACATTCTAGTACTAGGAAATTCTGAGTCCTTTTATATATTTAGAGATATACATACACACTCTTTTTTATTTTGCTGCTAAGCATTGTATACAATTCCAGAGGTGTCTGTGGTTCTTGCGTACTGGAATTTCATCATTCTTGGTTCTGTCTGCTAGTCTACACTTTCAAGTGGCAAAATAACTCCTCATGTCACAGAATCACAGCATGGTCAGGGCTGGAAGGGACCTCTGGAGACCATCTTGTCCACCCCCCTGCTAAAGTAGGGTCACCTGGAGGAGGTTGCCCACAATTGCGTCCAGGTGGGTTTGAATGTCTCCAGAGAAGGAGACTGCCCAGCCTCTCTGGGCAGCTTGTGCTGGGGCTCTGACACCCTCAAGGTAAAGAAATTCTTCCTCATATTCAGATGGGAATTCCCGTGTTACAGTTGGTGCCCGTTGCCTTGTCCTGTCGCTGGGCACCATGAACAGAGCCTGGCCCCGTCCTATTAACACTTGCCCTTAAGGTATTTGTAGACGTTGATGAGATCCTCTCTCAGCCTTCTCTTCTCCAGGCTGAACAGCCCCAGCTCTCTCAGCCTTTGCCCATAAGGGGGATGCCCCAGCCCCTCATCATCTGTGTAGCCCTGCACTGAAGCCCCCGCTCCATTAGTTCCCTGTCTCCCTTGAGCTGGGGAGCCCAGCAGTGGACACAGCACTGCAGGTGTGCCCTAACCAGGGCAGAGCAGAGTAGGAGGATCACCCACTGGCCACACTCCTCCTAATGCACCCCAGGATCCCATTGGCCTTCTTGGCTACCAGGGCATGCTGCTGGCTCGTGGGCAACCTTCTGACCACCGGGACTCCAGGTGCATCTCTCAGAGCTGCCTCCCAGCAGATCAGCCCCAGCCTGTACTGGTGTGTGGGGTTGTTCCTCCCCAGGTGCAGGACCATACACTTGCCTCTGTTGAACTTCACTGGGTTCCTGTCCACCCAACTCTCCAGCCTGTCCCGGTCTTGCTGAACGGCATATATAAGAACCATAACATTCAGTGTGATCTGGGTTCTATCATTCAGGGTTTAAGGAAATTCTTAAACTGCCAGTTCAGTTTTTCCTATAATTTGCTTCATTATGTTGCTGCATATATGACTGACTCATCAGTTCTTCTGATCTGAATCATGCTCTTTAATATGTGCATTTGTATCTGTATAATAAATATTTTTCAGACTTTAAATATGTCTGGAAAACACAGAAGACAGTAGCTCTGGAAAAATAATTTTAGGAGACCCAAGAAAGATTTCAAGAACCTAGACAGCTGCTGCTTTTGCATTTTATTTTTCTGAAATTCTTAGTCTTTGGATTGGGAATTTTATGCTGTGTTCAGAATATCTTTTTGGGGAAAACTGTGTGTAATGGTGACAGAATCACTGCCAGATTTAAAAATAACCGCAGCAGCAGCAGCAAAATGCTATCCCTTGCAATTTGTCTCCCTGCCCCAACATTCCTTATATATTTACAGTTATGATAATTCACAATTAAATAGCTATAAAATGAATTTTATGAGAACTTAATGCACTCCTGAATGCACCAAAACCCACGTGGCGTATATCACATACACAGCTGTCCGAGCTAAGGAGAGAAATTATCAAGTAAGTTACGTGGCAGCTTTCCATAGTCTCCTTATGCGACCTTGTACAAGGCCATGGATGTTTGAGGTCAGAGGGAACATAAATATTCATTTCTACATGACTCATTCTGAATACTCCACTAGACAAAATTTAAAATAATTCTAGTTAACCAGCACTGAAAACATTTGGGACATTGATCATTAATGTTCTACATGTCGGTTTGGCAAAACAGTTTTCCTACTGGAAAAAAAACCAAAACCTTTGCTCAGACTGCCCTCTGCAGCAGGGACAGCCAGGCCGGCTGGTACCTCTGCCTTACTGTCAGTGATGGAACAGAGTTCAGGGGCAAGATGGTACAACAGTCTATAGTGTCAAAAAATAAATGAACGTTAGACTATTCAGGTTTTTTTCAAAATCTTTTATGTCCTTATTTATGGAGGTGCTTAAATAGATGGATATCCATTTCAGGAAGTGTCCTTAAAATGCTGCTATTGTGCTGCTGCTACAGCAAGAACAGAGTGTGGAAGAACAGGCCCTGCTAGTTACAGTACTGTGAGTCTATATGCTCCTTGTAATTCCCTTTTTATTGATCATAGTCTGTTCCCCAGAAAGGAATTTACTAGCCCACCCACAGCGTTGCTTTCAGCTGCTATCAAAAGGTGTAGTTCCACTGAGATTTCACAATGCCTCCAACCCTGACTGGACCTAAATATAATTCATTAAATAACAAGTGCTTTGAAAAACTAAAGTGTAAAGTCCTGTGAAGCTCATGGTTTAAGTTTTCCTCCAACGAACAGATAAAAAAAAAAAAAAAAGTACTTCAATGGCTTACGTGTGGTGAGCATTTTCTATCTTTTCTCTGTTCCCAATAGGTCTGCATGGGCCTAAGGAAGGTTTCTTATGAAACTTTCTGTAACTGGAAAGGAAGGTTTTAATTCAAACTTCACCAAATATGTTTTCAGGAGCAAGCGAGGAGAGCACTCAGACATTTCCAGACACTAGATAGATTTAGGGTAAAATACAAATCTGGGTTTGAGATGGAAACGAAAAGACATACAACAGGCATTACAAGTTCTGATTCCTGATAAAGACGGTTATTTCTTCTAAGGAGTGGGTTATGTTTTGCATATTTATTCAAATATCAACTCTGACAGAGCCATTAAAAACCTGAATGTTAGCTCCAAAATCTTTCCCTATCAGATACTGAGTCCTCAGACCACATCAAGGCAGAAGTTTTCCATTAGGCAATGCCAGTCAAGGACAACATACAGAAGTTGGCCATTTTCCTGATGGTTATGGATGAACTGGGAAACACTGTTTTCTAAAACTGAATTATTTCAGATTTATTGGACACTAGGTAGTAATAAAAAATTGTAAAAGTTTTAGTAAAATGTCAAAAAGGTAACCCTGTTTCCTCTACCTCACAGCGCTTTCTCCAGAGACTGCCTGGCTTTTATGACATCCTACGGGATTCCACATCCCACCAGCTGAAAAGGGTAGAAAGTTTCTTAGAGATTGCTGCCTTTCCTACTTTCTTTTGCTTTTGAGCTTTGTAGATTTTAAGGCATGCAGGATGCTGGCTTCACATGAGACACTTGCTCAAAAAGGATCAGCTAACACTTTTAATATTTTCATTACAAATTTTGCACCCTAAAATATTTTGAGAAACTGAATTGTTCACTTAAGTTCTTTATTTATTGGGGAAGGGAAGGCTGCTTCTTTACCATGAAAAATTAACTATTCCATGGTTAAATCTCAGATCCCACAGTTAGATGACCTTTTTCCAAAGAGACTATAAACCAAATGGATACTGACATTAGTCCCTTTCTGCTTTGTGAGATTACTGTCCTCTCTTTGGATCTACAAGGAAATACCCTAGAAGTATAAGTGCTCGTTCTTCAGAATCACACTTAGCACCACTCACTGAAGTAGTATCACAGCTTTCCTAGCTAAATAAAAAGCAGTTATCATATTGACAAAAAAGGAAAATACTACATGAAACATCCATTGTCTTTCATCATCCATTAGGAAGAGAGATCCTGCAAAGTTTTTCACCATGTAGAAACTCAGACCAAGTAAGATCACAGTGTCTTACTTGTTGATGATCACAGTCATTTCCAGATTTTTAAAATGAAGATGATTGTCATTAGGAAACTTGGTCAAACTGAAGAAAACCCCGTTTGGATGTTGGCATCTCTGTTTCTTTAGTCCTGGTTAAGGACTAATTTCTGAGCAGTGCTAAGTGCCCTCAGTCCCCATTCAAATAAATTGTAGCTGAGAGCATTTGGCAACTGAAAGGAATGACACAATTTCTTTCCTGCTTGTCCTTTGGTTATGAGAGTGGGACACCTTAACGTTTATGTTGATACTGTTACAAGTAAGTTTTTGAACTACATGTTTTACCCTACTTATTGAATCTAAAGTTTGCCCCAAAGTCTGGTTGAATATGTGGTTCTGCTGGACACAATCTAACAAAACTACAAAATCTTTAAAGGCAAAGTCTGGCTGCTTGATTTTTGTCTTCCTTGAAACACTGCTTCATTTTCTAAAGTTCATTTTCTTTCTTTTCACAAATTTTTCACCTTATATTTCTAGGGGCCCTTTACTCCACCTGTGTTCCTTAGCATCAGAGAAAAAGGTTTGTTTTAGAATCAGTATTGTAAGTATGCTGGAAAAAATTGAAAGGTTGATTTTTAATGTAATGCATAAAAGGTATTCTTCCAATAAATGTAAGACATTGCATCAACGGAAACAGTCAAATAGCCTCCTTACTGTTGATCTACCTCTAACTAAATTTGCTACAGATTTCATAAATTGTGTTCCTATATTGTTTCCCTTTTTGTTTTGTTCTAGTAGTCTTACCATATGAAGGACATATTTTGCAGAAATGGATTCTTTTCATTTTCAGTTTAAAAATTATTCTTGGAATCTCATAGAAGGCTCCATCACCTTGGAGGCTGTTTATGCAAGCCTAAATTCTTGCTTTTCTTTGTGGTGAGACTTGTAACCTACAATGTGACGACAAAAAAGTAATGCAAATTATTATTATTATTATTTTTAATGTTTGCAAATGTTTTTTTCCTTCATTTCTTCTGGGAAGGTTGCATAAATAACTCAATTTTTAAACAAGTTGTAATTAAGTGGCTACATTTTGTAATCGGGTATCCCTGTCTAATTTCTTTTTCCTTAATTAAACAAGTATGCATATCTTTCAGCTGGGCATTAGAAGATAGTATTGATATATTCAAAATTTGTTCCTAATAGCTGGGACAGTAAGTGTTGCTGCAGAAAAGATCCTCACAACATAGTTCATAACATCAACATTTATACTATCATTATGAGTCTTAGGAAATGTTACATTAAATAATTGGGGCAATTAACAAATTTCTCAGAGTAATTCTTTTATTTTGACATCTTTTGGCCCTAGTCATATCCAAAATAAATTATCCAGGTAAGATTACAGGGAGGCCTCCATCACCTTTCATTTTCAAAGATACATTTTTTGATACTTTCAAACATTTAAAGATTGAAACCTAAATACTTTTAGATCTCTGACCATATCTCTGTAATAAGATATAACATTTAAAATGAAAGAAATATGTACTGAGATAAAAATATGTTAAATGTGAACAGAAACTTCTTTCTTTCTGACTGGGGCTATTTTCTGTTGACATCAAAATGACCTCTGCCTTATATGCTTATTCTCTCATCTTCCCTTCTCTGAATACTCAAAGATTTCAACCCAAGAGACATGTAATTTTCTGTAATTTAAGTTAAATTTAAATAATAAATAAATAGATTTATGTTTATCTTGTAGATAACTTATAATATTGGCAGCAATACTTAAGGAGCTGGCGGGTAGAATGAAAAAAACCAACTCCTTCCTTCCCTTGTTTTGTCCTAACTCCTTCCTTCCTCTGCCAACAATCACAATTCTTTCTTCAAAGGGAACACACAGTTAGTCAAAGCCTGACTTTTCACTTTCTCTTTTGCACTGAGCAAGCTGAATCAAATTCAGCAGTGCAACTCCAGGTCTGTGTTTGCTAAACTCTTAAGGAAACTTCCAAGATGTTGTCAGTGACATGTGCCAAGATGGTTCCTTAAATTACATCTCCACTAGTCTAAGTAAAAGAGAAAACATCAAACAAAGAGTATTTTTCTTGACATTTTAAAACTGAAATACCAAAACACCTAGATTCCTTTTTGCAAAACCTAAAGACAGTGTGTCCCAAATGCACAGGATTTGTGGTACAGATGCCACCGATCAGGGTACCTCCAAAGTGTCTGACCTCTGGCCCTTAACTCTGCTTGGAATACATATAGGTATAGGGAAAGCCTGCCTTGCTGTTGGGTTGCCAAACAGCCAAATGGCCAGAAATCCACAGATAATTGCAGTAGGGTGAGGCATTACCATGGAGCATGGCAGGATTGACAGACCTGTCTAATTTGCAATCAAAGGTGATGCTTTGAATTTTCTTCTTCCTCTTAGATACCCCACAGATATGAGTTTGGCCCATATGGACATCTCCCACAAGCGTAAAGCGCCAAAGGGTTTATAGGACTGGGGCCATGGATTGTTTTCTCTAGGACAGTGTGCCACACCGTAGAGCTTTGTGTTGCATAACTTTTGCTGTTGGTTAAAATCAGCCTCACTCCCTCTTGCCACAGCTGCTGTTCTCTTAACTTCAGACATCACCTTTGAGTCTGTCACTAACTGTATTAAGTAGGAAAGAAAGGTGAGGAGCATCTATAGTATTCGCAAATGTGAATAATTGATTGTAAAAGTATCTTTTTCTCCATGTGTGGCTTTTATTTGTTATGTTTTATTAATTTCTGCTTTTTAAGTATCTGAACTGCAGGCAATATTCAGTATTACAGACCCATAAGGCAGCCAAATGAGCACTGGTTAAAATATGCACACAAAATTCCTCTTCATTCCCAACAAGTGTTTCTGTGCAAAGATTTTTCTCTTTCATTTGAGACACAAAGTCTTTTATTCTGCTGCTTTTGGACACAAGTAGTGTAAGAAGAAAACAATGAAGTTGTAGGTTGTGTTAGCTATACAATTTCTTCCTTTTCTGTTTTTCATACCAACATAAACTTCTGACTGGAAGTTGGAATTATACTGGAAGTGCAGAACAGCAAATCCTAAAAACCTAAGAAAATGCAAGCACGTATGCCTGTCAGCTGACCATGGCCTTATCCATTCCCTAACCTAAATTAAATAATCTGGCAATGTTACTTTTCAAGAGATGTTTAGAGAAAGACAAAGCAAAGAAGGAAAAAATACAGTAGAAATGAGTGGGATGGGTGGGAGGAAGTACATGGAAATGCTGATATTTCACATTTTCTAGTTTTCTGACTCTGTTTGCACCCAGCACGGGACAACTTGCCAGGAAAATACGATTGCTAGCTCTAATGAGACCAATATTTGTGAGGAACAATGTTTATATAACCACTCAAAGAATCTGAAAGAGCACATTTCTTTCAACTGTGCAGCAGAGGTGGGCTGGTTAAACAATAATAGTAATTAATATAATTTGCTTTCAAAAATAACCTTTATCCACTAGTCTATTTTACGTTAGTAAAGGACAGTTTGCAATATCCTACAATCAGGGTACACTAAATAAATAGTAAACAACTGTATTCCAGGTTTTACAAGTTGGAAAGTCAAAGCAGGAAGATGTGAAAAAATGTGAAAATGCTGGTCACACTTTGATGGCAGTTCCGGGGCAAAGGTGGGCAGGAGGGAGGTGGGCAGGGAATCAGGATCAGTACCTTATCCCTTGTGTTGTGGTAACACTCAGAAGTTCTATTCCAAAGACATCAGCCCCATTAAGAATGCATGAGAAATACATATAACTTCATGTAAAGCACAGAATAAGCAAACAACTCTGAGCACACCTAAACAAACATCTTTGAAAATTTGAGTCTGAGAGGTCAGCTAATGGTAGGAAGCTGTTTTTCCTCTCAGTCTTGCTTTATTTTATTGTCTACTAACAGGATACTATACCTTATGACATATGGTCCACTTAAATTAGGCAAGCACTCGAAACCTTGTTTGTTCATCTCAGCGTGTGAAGCCAAGTTGTCTATTAATAGGAAAAGCCTTGCCCTGGCAGAATGTGTATGCAGCAGTCAGTCTCGGCATGAGGGAAATGAAGCATATGATACAATAGGGAATAAAATGAATTTCTTATGTATTACAGCCAGAACCACTGTAATCGGATACTGTTCCAAACAAAGTGGAGAACCCTTGTTGAATCTGCATGTCTAGGAGGTGGTATGTTTAGTGACTTGATGTCTGTGTTATCCAGCATACTGACTTTTCAGAGCCATCTCCAAGTTGTAATGGACAACCTCTCTCCCACTACCAGAGCCCAGAGAGGAATAAACCAAGACCACCAGCTAAGACATTATGTAACTGCCATGGATATGACCATTGGATGCCCTCAGGTACTGTATTTAAATGAAAAGCTGTAGCCAAAAACAAACAAACAAAAAAGCTTGTAAAAAGGATTTTCAGTTAAGTATCTATTTTTTTTCTTTTATAAAACTACAAAATTTACAAGAACGCTGTGGTGAAAATGCTGGTATAAACAATCTTATTAGAAATATCCAACAAAACCTCATTTTCCTATGCAACATGCTTCAGTGAAAGTTTCAAAAAAAATCATTAAAAATCATTGTCTTTATGGAAGTGAGTTATGGAATTTACTCACTGACACATTATGCAAGAATTAATACATATGTAAATTATCACCAAGCTCTGTTGATTACTGCAATATCCATTCCTCTGCTTTTGAAAAATACAGTTTTGCCAGCATGATTCTGTACAGCACAGCATGCAGAGATCATTTTCCTAGCCCATCACTTTGACTCTAATATAACACTCCTTCCCTATCTGATATAAGCAGCTTGTCTTCACTTTCAAAGCCATTCATAGCTTCACCTCATCCTACCTATTATCTCTCATTCAGGATCAAGAAATCACTTCTTTCACTGATTAGCACATGACGCCAGCCTCCTCCATCTACTTCTCAGATTTTCAGCTGCTCCGTTTCAAGCTTTATCCCATGCCGTTCCTTACATTTGGAAAGAGCTTCTTTAGACATCTGCAAAGCTACCTCGTTATCTTCCTTCTAATCCTGTTTGCGAGGTTCCCCTGCCATTATGCCTTCAAAAGAAGTTTCAGGGTTTGGACTGAGTTTGCCTAGTTATAATGAGCTGCTCCCAAAAAAAGATTTGTGGATGAGGTTCAGGTGGATGTGAAGGTTGGTATTTCCTACTCGGATGCAGCACTGTCGATTCTGTGTGGTTACCAGGGTGGCGTTTTCAGAGGATGTAGCCTTGCCTGTTGGGGACCCACATATTCCTGCTTGAAAACGGAACAGGATGAACTGACGGGTGATCTGGATTGCAGGAGCAGCTGTGGTAGTCACAGGCAAGCCCCAAACAAGGGGATAGTCCAGAGGGTGTCCTGGTCTTTGCCTTCATGTGGCAGGTGATTGATAAGGTATTTTTGTATTGGCTAAGAGAAATAGTGGTCCTGCTCCTGGACATAGGCATCAATTTGTTCTATACTTGTGAGGAAAGACTGGTGGGACATAGTTTTGGTGACCAGTTCTGGGGGAGTTGGGCACAAGGTGTTGTCTCTGGATTGTTCAGATTTCTATTGTGGAATGAATGAGTAGTTATGGGAACCGCTGCATTGCGCTGGGTCATCATCTCGCCTGAGTACATTTTTCTGTGAAGCAATTGTATTTGTAGCCTGTAGCCTTGAACATTTTTGCATGTTGTGTCATGTTTGTATTCCCATCTCCAAAGGCAATTACTCAGGACCAAATCATCCCTTTACAGGAATCACCTACAAGGGAAACTGGAAGGTCCATGGCATCTCTCTGTCATCTTTCCCTCCTGGTGGTGCCTCCAAACCTCTTCTGCAGGGGCTTGTGCAAAACAGAGCATGTGAGTACTGTTGCTGGCTTTGACCTAAGCATCTCTGATTTTGTTCAGGATGATGGAGAAAAAGGTGCCGGCTGCCTCCTCTCCCTCCCCTACCCCTCCTGACACTCTGTCCCAGCCACCAGGGGACTGTCATGGGTCCTGAAGAGGCAGGAGGCCACAGTTTCCTCAAACTCCTTACCTTAGATTTTCTTGGGCCTCCTCTAAAAAGGGGGTTCATCCCCTAACCCATCAGCATTTCCAGCTGCTGAAGGGCCAGCAGGCTCCTCAGTTACTCTGCATGAAGCTAACAGAAACATTCAGATCCCTCTGGTACTGCAGAGCACTTTGTTGGTCTCACATGTTAGTCTGGCTGGCCAAAATCTTCTGAAAAATATTATAATTTTCAAGTGATTAACATGTCTTCTAGAGAAGCAGTGACTAGATTCAATTTGAGAATCTTTAACATAGGGAATAACCATTTTTAAAACACCCTTTTACACTGCCTTTCCATAATTTATCAGAAATGGATATGCACGCTTAGAAAGTCAGGCTGGGATTTCTCCAAGGCACCACTGGGATGCAGATAGCAAGACAAGGTCTTATTCAGAATTTTAGTCTAAAAACACCCACAGAGTCATGCAGATTTCTCAAAAAAAAAAAAAAAAAAATCACTCCTAGATTCAGCTTTTTTTTACCAAGTTTCAGCATAAAACTATATTTTTGTAGCCAAGCTATAAATCTCTGAAAATAAGAGTTTATGTGGAAATGCTGATACAGCCTTAGTTATAGCACTGGTAATGGCTATAGCACTCAATGATTTGATGCTGAAGGCTATTAATCCCAAAGAATATTTTCTTGGAAGAAGTTGAACTTTGGAGGTCAATGAGATCTCAGAGGAAGCTGGATTGAAAACTCAGAAAAGCTGCTTTTGTCCATGTAAATCAATTGTTATTGTTTTCCTGTCTGAGAAAATTTTAATGTGAAGACTAAGGATTTACAAACAGGAAAAGGGAGATCCTCTAATGGTCTTGTAAGAAGTGGCGATTCATAACATTGTAATTTTTTTAGATAGTGCTATTTTAAAACCTTGTTCTGCAGCCATGTTGATGGTTTAACTGAAGGGAAAACTATGTAGTCCGCTTATGTGCTCTGGTTTTAAGTTTATGGTCAATTTTAGGTTCTGGTACAGTAATTGCAAATACTGTTTTGTAAGAATTGACCTTCACATTTCAGCAGAACTTACAATTAAGAGAGGATATGCAAGCATTTTTTAATAATATGGCCTAGAAGATGTGAAGAAGTTTTTTGAACAGTATTTTGAGCAAAAAACAAGTCAGGCAGATCCATTTCAAAGGGGAGCAGTAAGGGCATGTGGCCTCAAAATGGGGCTGCATTAGGCAGAAGTGTAAGTCTTCCAGTGCAGCATGAGAAGCTCCCTTCTTTAGCTTCTACCAGGGATATCCAGGACCCGAATACCATTAATCCTCTGGGGACTTAATTCCTTAAAAAGCCATCACGTTATAGTTTTGCAAATGGTCAGAGTCTGACTGACTTCCTGTCATTAGAACTGAAAAATGCCTGAAAATACAGCAATAAATCCTCTCCTTTGCTAGCCAGGCAAATGAGAGCAGCTCACTGGGGAGCCTGAAAGCAAAAGCTAGGAGATGAAGACAAAATATTTTGTATACTCTCTATAGGTTTTTGGTTAAGCTTCTGGATCCTTATCAATCTAGATAACAGGATCCTACTGTGTCTCTTCTCAGTTTAAGAAATGTAAGGCTTCGGAAGCAATGACAACAGACAAGCTCATCTGTCAATTAAAACAATAATGTTTAAGGTATTTTGAAATTTGTCTGCTTTTATTGAATTCATGCAAATAAATTACTCACTAGCAATTGAGGCTATGGGGGTGGGGAAGTGTGCTTATAATTACTGATTAATCACAGCCAGAAATTAGTATGTCTCGTATTGTGCATTTTCTTCATTCTGTATTGTTTAGCTGGTAATTCCAGAAAAGTCAGAATTAAAAAAAAAAAAAAAAAAAAAAAAAAAGGCTGATAAGTGGAAAAAACATATACTTGAGTGGAAGCATGAGCAATAGTATTTATACAAGACGGTATATGGGCACTATCCCGCTAGTCTAATAGGATGCTCTACACAGCATTGCCAATGTCACCAGTCCAGGAGCTTGTACCATCCACAGTGGTGCACGGGGCAGGCAGTAGGGCTGCTCCTTCTTCAGGAAGTGTGAGTGGGACAGTAGGTAAGTAAACCCAGAACACTGAGCACAAAGAGGAAGGTGTTGTACCACAACCAAAATATTAACCCTGAAAATACTTGTTGGATAAATATTTTGGAGGTGACTCCGTACCCATGAAAAGAATATAGGCGATTATGCTCCCATAGACATTTCCTCTGAGCTGCTACAAGTGCCACTTGTACGAAGTGCTCAGCAGTGCCACTTAGCTTAGTGCCACTAGTCAAGGCCTGACTTTCTGATGTTACTGGTTTTTAAAGTACAGCATCATGTGGATAAACACGTAAGTGAATTCAAAGGAAAAGTTAGTTTAGCAAGACTGTTATAGGTACAAAAAATATCAGGACACCACAAATTATGCAGTTCCACTGTTTGCATAGAATTGTATCATTTGAACAGTCAAACGAAGCCTTTCAGTTACTGTGACTCAAAGTTTTAGGATACACTTCTGTTACTGGAAACGATGAAGTTTCAAGCTTTTTCCTCGGTGAAAGAAAACAGATTTCAGTGTGTCAGAATTTCCCTTTGAATGGAAACACAGCTCTCCAAACAGTTACCCTCTTGGACAAAATTCCTGTTCTCCTAATCCTATGAGTTGCACAGTGGAAGCAGAGCAACATGAAGCTTAGCAAACCAGTATATCCCCAGCAGGCTTCCAAGCCGCTGTGGACAGATACATGTTTTTATATTCCATTAAAGCCAGTAAACAAAACTGTCAGGATGGCTTAATCATGTGTAGTAAATTTAAATAATCGTATTTTATGTATACAAGTTAGGAACAAAACGGTACGCAAATGCTAACATCTCTCTCAACGCTGATCCTGGTGTATATTTAAGCATATCGAGTGAGGTTAGGTTTCTTTCACCACTACTTTTCTGAACACACCCGAGACCTGACAAGACAGTAATTAAACGTTTGGAATAAGGTAGCAATTTGTTTCTTTATAATTAAATGAACAAGTAGCACAAACAGTTATGTATAACCAAGTGAGATTGGGACAGTAATTTGTGGCATCTCTAGTACTTTCAATTTTTGTGTAAGGAAATTCAAATTGTGTGTTCATTGCTATACCGCTTTCTGAAGCTTTCTTTTCCATCACTAATCTGTTGTACACCCAGGGCTAGTGTGACTTCAGTGTTTGGATGCCACAGTGTGTTCAGTGTCTGAGAGGCTTCTGTACTAACCCATGCCAAGGAATAATTTTTTTCCCCTACAAAAATGTTCATTTTGCACCATTCCTCTGTTTTTCAGTACATGACTTCCCCACAGATTACATATCTTTCAGCCCTCCATGATGGTAAAGCTGGGCATCTCAAGGACAAACAGAAAACAAAACATGAAATAAGGACTTCAAAACACGGCTGGAGATACCCAGAGATGTATGCATCTAAGAGGCAGAGAAAGAAATGTGCCATATGCAAATGAAAAAAAGTTTAAGCTGTTCTTCTGGAACTGTTTGAATTGTACTATGTGACTTGATTTCTACAAAGCATTCCTTTAAAAGAATTTTAGAAAAATCGTTGAGTCTTAGTAAGATGGCTGACAATAGTCATACAACTAGAAAAAGCAGGAAGCACCTAACCCTGTAAAGACTGATGTAATTTACTCATGCAAATCAGTGTCTTGAATAGTCACGTCATAAAAAGCTTAAGATTTCTGAGACCACATTTAATCTTTTACTCATCAGAAATGTTTTTGGTCGGCTGATTTTGCTTTTATTTAAATAGGAGAGTATCTCTGAAAAGATTTAAAAAATGGATTAGAATTAAAATTTAAAAAATAAAGCCTTGTTTTACAGCACCAATAGAAGAGATTCTGTCAGAAGCCTTCTTTACAGAAACATGAACTTCTATCTCATAGCTAAATATGAGAACAATATTTTAATTAGTCCTATCATATATCTTAGTCATCAACACTGAAATAATGCCTAACACTATTTTCCAGCGATAACTTTTTAAATCAAAAGATGTGCAGTTTTGACATTTTCTGTTTGCAATCAGGTTTTTGTGGCTAGTGTTTATTGTGACCTTTGTGCTAGAGAAGAGATGCCAAAAGTCATTAAAACTGATATTGCAGCATAAGAGAATACAACAGTTTAATACGAACCCATTTGAATATCATTATTGTGATTTTTTTCCCCTCAGAGTAAAGCAATAGCATAATAGCCAGCTGCATGATAATATTGGCAAGCAAGGCCATGAATTTCAACTGCAAACCCTAAACACTGAATGTGCTGTGCTTTTTAAAGAAATCCCCTTTTGTACCAGATATGTAATACCCTTTTGTGCTGGAGTGGTTTGCATAATAATAGTTTTCTTTAGTTATTCGTTGTCATGTGAGGGAGCTGCAAAGTGAGCTAGGCAGTAACGGCATAAAAGACAGTTTTCCATTTTTCTCTAATTTTTCAGAGATTTTCTTGTATTTTAAATGTAAATACTTCTAACTATCTTCAGAAAAGATATCCAGTTATTAACATTTCGGACCTAATTGTTGCTTTTCCTAATATCTACCTTCCTATCTAAGCTTTTCTTTTTCAGAAGAAACAGCAACATTATTTCCTTTGCACTCATGAAGAATCTCAAGCATCTTAAAATACTTGGACATATGATCATCTGGTGTAAATCAGCGTAATTCTACTCAGAGACACTGATACCTTGCTCAAGATTTTAACAGTAGAACTACTTGATTGGAGAAGCCAAGCAAAAATTATCTTATTAACTGTATAACTTCTATTAGAGTTGTGCATGTTACACTGCACCACTGAGATAAAAGGTACTGTCCGTCTGAGAGAAAATCAGACATCTAGAATACATCTGAGACAAAGCATAAAATACAATTTTAAGAATTTTCTTATGAGTTTTCCCATGTAAAATTTTTTTAAGATTCCTCTCGGGCTCTTCGATGTGTTCTTGTCTGGGTAGTAAGTAAGGAATATTTCCCAAAGAAGATATAATTACATTGAAATGGAGCTTAATCTTATTCACAGTGAAAGCTATAGAGGAGGACTAAAGGCAGGGGAAGTTCCTCAGCCAGTGTACAATAAACTAGCCATTATTCTAACTGATACTATCAAAGGATTTTTCCTTTGAAATCAGTGGAATTATGCCAAGTTACTCTAGTTGTAACTTTGGCCATAAAATTGCACTTGGTTTTCAATGCCTGGCCTGCAACCACTGCGAAGGGACCATTTCCAAGCAATCCCTGACCGGTAACAAAGGGAAGCAAGGCTATTCTCTTTTAGCTTAAATTCAGAGTGCAGAGAGGGTTCATAATCTTACTGGAAAACATTTAGAGGCTTGCAAATTGGAAAAGGTCAAAACCAACTGGGCTAGATTATTTCGGAAAAGCTCTCAAGGTGGATCAACATGTAACAACACGTTATCAGGTTTTAGCACTGCAAATACCCAGACAGAAAAGAAATGCTCCAGAGCCCAACAGTCACTATTTTTACAGCTCCACATGTCAAAATAAGAGACAGTTATACATAACTATCCTACAAAACTTGGATGAATAAATCAACATATCCCTTAGCAAGCAACCACATACCACTCTTTTCTGAAATGTCTAAGATCTGACTTTGCTAAATAAGGCAACCAGAAATTTTCACAGCTTCAATCAGCAAACATACTATCAATAGGTACCAGAGGCAGAAACACTGCCACCAAAGCTGTGGAGAAAGCCCTGGAATCTAGGTAAGAGAGTATTATGATGGTGATAGGCTCTGGAAATCTTTTAATTTGGAATCTCACAGTGGAGCCATGGGGTTCTATCATCTGAGAAATAAAGAGTTGCTTCATATCAGTTAGATACCAGATACTGCTAATGCACTGCAAGCTAAGCAATATGTTACTGTTAGTGGTCATGAGATATATTAGTTTAGATCACTCTCTTTGCCTAGAGAACCTGGAAAAAGTCTTTCGGAAGAAAAACATTCAGTGCGGCTTTCTGACATTTTTTACTTGGAAGGTAGAGCTCATGCTTTGTTTATGTCATTACAAGGCACTCCGAGCTATATTGGAATAAGCACTTGTGCCTCACAGCCACATACCTGTCCCTGGGATACCATCCTTCCCTCCAGTTTTCCTATTCCCCTCCCTGGATTTCTAGGGATCTGTGATTTTTTTCCTGCTTCCCAACAGATGTAGCAAGAACCTTATGTGCTTACCACTTTCTTTTACAATTTCTTAG
Source organism: Falco rusticolus (assembly GCF_015220075.1). NCBI lineage: Eukaryota > Metazoa > Chordata > Aves > Falconiformes > Falconidae > Falco > Falco rusticolus. The sequence continues at coordinate 35,046,779 of NC_051197.1, forward strand.
AAGTGTTGAAGTTTTGTTCACAGCAAACTGTGAATGAGAATTAAATGTTTCTGTTAAAAAAAAAAAGAAAAAGCAAAAACAAAAAAAAAACCATCACAAAAAAGACACAACTCTTCAAATATGTCATTTTTATGTGAGTGTTCCAGAGTGATGCAGATGGTCAAAATTTGGAGGACTCAGCCACGGGATTTGTTTGATTTTCTGAAACAACTGTTGCTTTAACTTGTAAGTTAATAAACACTCTACCAAAGGTACTATATCCACCTTTCTCTATTCATAGTCATCCTTCAGGTGATTTTGTAATTCCCTTTAGGTATTACATGGTATATACCCTTTTTATAGTACTTTGACTGACACAAGCAATTTTTATCACATGGGAAGTGTAAGTCCATTCCAGAATTAAATCCTGATACTGCATGTTTAGCCTTGGTATAAAGAGACACCTTGGAAGAGTGTGTCATACAACAGCCTAACTATAAGAGAGACAGCTTAAACTTGCATTTTGTTCAGTTAAATTTAAGGCACAGAAGCACCTTTCTGTCCTATGACTTCATTTGCAAATGAGGATGCTGGTCTCTTGTCTCACATGTACATTGCCCCAGGCAGCTTTGCCAGGTTGAAAAAGTCTCCACAAAAAGAGCAGGGCTTCTGTAAGGTAGGCAGTCACCTCCCGGAACACGCCCAGCTGTAAGTGGCATTGCAGTTTGAACATTTCAGTGACTTCAAACAAGTATCACACACAAGCTCGTTATGCCCTAAAGGACAGATCCACAAGCCCTTAGTTACCTTGTAAAATATCCTTACTGTAAAGTACAGAAAATGTTAACACGCCAGCATGTAAGCAAGGAGGAGATGTACTCTGAGCCTGACCGCGCTGTTCTCAGCGTTAGGTCACAAAGAAGTTTGAACTGAAAATCTGGACTCCAGTGCTCTCTGGGAAAGTTTCTATATGGAGCCAAAGGGTTTTGCTCATTTTTAGCCCATATCCTCATTACTGCCTGCCTCCTTTTTGAAAAGTTTGTGGGTGACTGCATTGAGAGAATATCACTTCAGATGGGCTACTGAGATGTTCCTATATGTTAATTCCTGTGACACTTCCACTGTAACAGCTGTCATATGAATTTCGTATGACAGCTTTCTAGTGCAATGAACTGTTTTAACGCTTTTGGGGTGAAAAAGTACTCATATGTTTGGCAGATGTGTGCAACCACATTAGCCATTACGTTCTCTAAGTCTGTAAGAAGTCAGGGTGCGGTATTTCAGGAGGTACGTGCAAGTCCCCAAGCCTGGTAGCAAAAAGCAGCACAGGATGTGGGTGGGAAAACAAGTCTTCCCTGGTGCTGGCTACAGCAGATAGGGCTGCAAGGAAAGGACAGACCCTGACAAATTTACTTCTACTCTCTTTCTACCACAACTTGCTAAGACTAGGACCCAGTTTCAAGTAAACTGACCTTTTTCATTATTTTGTGGCCTCTGTACACAAAAACGCAGACTTCACCCCAGTTTCCTTGTGATCCAGTCACTGAAAAAGACTTCCAAACAGCCAAGGCCTGAGTCTTAATGAATTTTAAAAGCTTATAAAATGTTTTTTGGTAATATATGCTTTAAAACAAAAGGTTTATTCTTACATGTTGGCATGTCTTTATTGGCACCACTTATTTAATTTTTATAGGAGTGAGAGCATGACTGCTTTTATGCCAGCATATTTGATTGTGTATGACTTACTTTACATTTACAGGGATCTATTGTTTCTTATGAGGAAAAATAAAATTTCTGTAGAGTGTTTAGTTAACTCCCCGTTGAAGTTAAGCAAGACATATCTTTGGAAATCTCTTAAAGGATTAATTCTAATGGTGCCAATGGGACCCTTGCTTTGCTTATAAAAATATATGTGAATTTATAATGGACAAAGATACAATTATCCCAGAACAGCTTCAGGAAAAACCATCAGATTTTTTTCAGAGGAGGTTCACAGGTACGGATTGCAGTGTATGTTACTGTTCTGTGGTCAGGCTGGCTTTCATTTTCAGTGTGAGGCGTATTCTCTCACCACTTTCGATGGTCAGAAATAATTCCCTTTAAATAAAGCTATTGCATTCCCTAAGTGGAATTAGTCCTTATTTATATGAGTATAAAACAAAGAATAGTCTTACCCAGGGTTTTTAATATTGCCAGTGATGAAAAACTGAGTGCTTGAAGTACCTCAGTATTCTCGGGTCTTTGCAGTCTCTCAAAGTCTGTCCTCGTCTAATCCAAGAAATTGCAAACTCAGTCTCATTGTAACAAATGAAACTATATTCATGGGCCTTTTTCTCTTTTCTGGATCAGGAGTTCTGTCCTCTGCATTCCCACTTAAAGCTTTTATGCAAAGTCCTTATAGACCTGAATAAAACTTGTTAAAATTTAATTATATGTTGTATTAAAAACACATCTGGAAAGGACATTTCTCACAGGTTGGTGTTTAATCATTAACAGTTATTTCTGTTGACTCCCCAACAAAATTACTAAATACATATTCTTTCTCATGAAGGTGGAGGGACTCTCAGATGTGCAGAACTGAAGTTTGCACTGAATAGGATTTTTGAAAGAGCCTCAGTTCTCCCAGCATCTGAGCATATCTAAAGCAGGGGCCTGGTTGTCCTTCTTTACACCGGGTCTCAAGCATGATATACTGGAACAGCATCTCCGCTGACAGTGAAGTGCTTCCTCGATAGATGTGAGCGTATTGTCTAGGCACTGCTGCTAGGACAACCAGCTGATTAGGGGGCCACTGTAGCCGCCAGTTGATGTAATACATGCTTGATAAAACTCTTATCAGAGCCTCGCACACTTTCAAGAATGCTCACAATTCAGCTGGTTTTATCAATATGAAAAAAGCCCCATTCTTTTTTTATTTTACTCACCTGTTGGAAGCAGCCTCTGCAGAGCTAAGTTTTAGAGCTTGAAATCAACATCCTGTCACCTCCTGCTATTCATGCCCATCACACGGTGACAAACAGATGCAGCAGTGGAAATGCCAGGTCAGAGGGTTCTTTTCCCTCTGTATCTGTGGTGGTGATGTGACCAAGTCAGACTGCTCTGAGCTGCTTTGTTTCCCATGCATAGACGTGCACCCCGCGGAAGGAAGGCCTTTCAGGGGCTATGTGCAATGAACCATGTCATCCAGCTTCTGAGGGCAACCACGGAGGAGAACAGGCCATCAGGAATGGGGACAAGTCTGGGGTATCACGTTCAACTGCAACTGTCTCCTCCCAAATGGTATGACTGATCCAAGGCTTCAGTAGGGCACCGCACTCTGGGGTGATGATGATTATTATTTACCCACTGGGTACTTTTAATTAGTGCTATTTAAGGATACGAAATCAAAGACAATCTTCTATTTTTTATAAGAGCTCCTGTATTAAATCTTATTAAGCAAATCATGTAATTTGCTTCAATTCCTTATGCAGCAAACAACTTTCATCAATCAAAAGGGAGTATTTCTTTAACTCATACCTAAATGACAGTCTTTGCTCTGTCCTGCTAAGAAAGATGACCAAAAGAGAACCTTTAATCTTGGAGAAAATCTGAGAGGTGTGTGCTAGGTACACTAATGGTTTACTGATCCTTGAATTAGCATCACCTGCTGTTTTTGCAGCTACTTTGTAAAATGCAGATTAGCTCTCAGATACCTTTCAGACAGGATTTGATGTATTAGGTTGTATTGCCATAGCAGCCCCTATACCCTTCAACTGAGTGGTTACTCAAGCAAAGGTGTGGCACTCCCTTTAGCCAAGAACTCTACACCTTGGCAATTTTTGGCATTTGAAAAGACCTTTGGCCTCTCTCCTTCAGGAGACCTTGGCCATCTGGGTGCAATTCAAAACACCCTGTTATGAGCACACATCCAGCTGAGGAGGAGGGATCATTGAGGGGACTTTTGTACCAAAGATCTGAGCAATGACATGCTTTTAAAATTTTATTATAACGATACTGGGATAAGTGATTTTGTAAAGAGGTAAAAGATGTGAAATGCAGGAGAGAACGTGTTGATTACCCCCAAATGTGCGAAGCTTTGCTGCCGGGACGAGGTTACAGAAAGGCGTTCTGGTCAGCCTTCCAAAATCACCAGGGATTAGTTAAATAGGTTGTAACTGCCAGTGCAAACTTTACAAAATCAAGGAATCTGAGCATATTTGCCCATGCAAGGGTTTGTATCCTCATGTCTTTGGTTTATTGAAAAGCCAGTCTGCTGCTAACAGAATAATTATAGGCAATGCAAAAGTCCATTATCATCTCAATGCTTTTCTGTGTCCCTTGAAGCAAAGGAGAGTACGAGAAGGCTTGATTTTCATTTTAATGGGTTTTTTTGTTTTATCAAATACATCTGTCTCAGTTGTGAAAAGTTGGCTGTAACAAGTAAGAACAGTGGAATATTTGGCCTCAGAGACAGAGTTTCATCAAAAAGTATCACAACTTGATTATACCAGGGGCAATTTTGTAGCTTAAAAGATCCTTTGCAACCTTAGCAAGGTCTACAGAGTGCAGCAGGGGACAGAGCAGAGGAAATCAGATCAGACAGAAAGTGCAGGTACACACAGTACAGCTGGGAGGCTCCAGGCAGGGGGAGGTATTCTGTGCTGCTGATTTACAAAGAAACCAGTTTATAAATCGGTTTACATATAATTTGGTCATCTATCACAGGACATATGCCTCCTGCAAATTGACTGTCCTTTCTTTTCATTTATAGTCTCTGATCGTTGAACAGCTGCGGTTTAATTGTGTGAAACTGGGTTTCAGGATTCAAGATATTGCTCAGATTGTTCTGCAATAAATTGTTCAGATTCGGCAATGTGGGCAGGAGGGAGCCTATGGATGCTGAACTAACCCCATCTCTGCAGCCCATTGTGCCATCACGTGAAGAAAAGATTCTTTCTTCTGGATCAGTCAGGATTTTCCCAGCAGCCAGCACTGTCGCACAGGTGATTTTTTGGATGTGTGCCGCCTCCATTACTTGCCTTTGATTGCTTTCCCCTTTATACTTCTTTTCCTGCTAACTTCTTCATGGCTTGCAGAAGGCATTAGTTTTATATGTGTCTTCTCTGACCTTGCAGACCTCACCCACAAAAATGCTTCACCACAGTATGTCCTTTTATACCTTAGTCATTCTTGCTTACTGCTGTACAAAGGGCATAGCCGATCCTGGGAAACCTTTTTCTGTGGCACGTGATGTATTGTGCATCAACAACGACAAGTCTGCCTCAGGCAACTCCAGCAACCCAGAAAGCATAGGGTTTTTTTATACAACAGCTCTTTTAAAAACAAGTGTATTTCCCACCCAGAGAAACTTTTTTTTCCTTTGATTTCCTGCAGGTAAAATCAGCAGTTGATGCTACACAGAAAGACAAGCCAACAAGACCTTGCTCATTGATAAAAAGCCTGAAAGTAGCAGTAGCTATGATGAATTTGATTTGTACTGTCCATTCATATAACATTGCAGAGAACTTCATGCAGCACCTAGCAGAAAGCATGTTATAGAAGGGATCCTACTGTTACGGCAATACCGAAAGGGCAAGCCTGCCCTCCTTTCGAGAAGGCTGTGCTGCTGTAAGGTCCGCTCCTACCGCTGCATTTGCATGAGAAAGCGAGAAAGTTTATGCCAGGTGTCCTGGAAGGCTCCTCTTGCTAATTAATTTGAAGAAGTAGAAGGAGGAATTTCAGAGAAATTTTGCATATCTTGCACACGAGGCAGGTCATCTTGCAGTTACACTGAGTTCCTAGGGTTGCAAAACATCTCTAGTCTGTGGGGCAGGGCTGCTATCCCCAACAGATTTTTTATTTATTTTTAATTATTTTAAAATAAGTCCAGAATTGAGTGTTTTTCTGGACAAACTGTTGGCAGTTCTGTAACTTTAGACGTTAGGAATGCTAGCACAAATTCCATACATGTTTCTAAACTAGAATTCAAAATGGCCATAACCTCTGAATGTAATTTAAAGAACGATTCAGGATTCAGAAAGAAACCAATCTTTCAGTTTCTCTTAATTTAGGAGCTTGTAATAAACAGGAATTTTTAACTTGTTTGAAATCACCTTTCAAACCGAGCTCCAGCTATAACATAACCTTCTGACTAGCTGCGCTTAGTTATAGTGCCAACAGGTAGAAATTCAAGTGCACAGTGCTCTTCTGTCCTCGTAATAAACTTGAAATCTCTCTATTTTGGACCTCAGCCTGAAATGTTCTGCATGTCTTCTCTCCTCCTGACCTCAGCTGTCACAGTGACACCCTGCATCACACAGGAAAGCATCTTTGTTTTCCATCAGCCTCCATTTTAGTATATCAGGGAGACGAAGAATAGGGGGTTTTAAATAAATGCATTGTTGCTTGTGTTCTGTCTGTATTTCTACTATGCCATGTGTACATAACGCTATCTAGGAAATGGGTACAGACATTGTCTGGAGCTCAGGGAAAAGGGAGGTTTATGAATTACACCTTTTTTCAAAAGAGACCATGCAGAATGCTGCTTGAATTGGTCACAGGGCAGCTTGAGAGAGCTGAGGTATTTGGTAGCCCAGCGTTATATGGCAGAAACCTTCTACCCACATCCCATACAAAGCTTATACTTAAAAAAAATTACAGTAAAATTAAATCTGCAGCTGGCTATTTAGTCCATTCGATATTTTTTGCTATATCTGTCCTTCTTTTACCTGCTACCATGGTGAAGAGGCAGACTCATGCACTGAAGTGGGGAGAACACACTATGTTTAATAGGACAGAAAAGAACTCCTGTCACCTGTTTTCTCTCTGCTTGATAGCGGGTTCCCCACCCTTCCCCCTGAGCTCTGAAGTCAGTTTGAGCAGCAACAGGTCTCCACAAATGTGCTAAGGGGGAACCTTTTGAGACAGCTTCTCAAAGTGCTTTATCTTTTACTGACAAATTGGTGCCAGGGCCAGAACTTAATGAAGTCTTCAGAGAAAAATTTGCAGCAAATCAGAGAATCTCAAAGGTATGGACTTGCAGTAAAACCAGTGTAACAAATGATGTATCTAGTTTTATTCATCTTTTGAAAGGCTGAAAGCTCAGCTTTGTGGCAAGCTGTAATATCACCTTCTTAGCTGCACCCACATGATTATTTTTCAGGTTTCCTGACATTCAAAAAAAAAGAGGCCAGGGCAGCAGCTGGGAGTAATTTGCAGTTTATCTCTCACTGATATCTTCAGTCTTGAAAGCTTTTTGAGCACCTCTGCTAGGCTTCTCAAGAAAATTACCAGGACAACCAAGCAGGGGAGGTCAAGACTGTGTGCCAGTGGTTCTGTTCGAACTGCGGAGCTGTGTTCATGTCAGCAAGTAGGTGCTGCTCTTTCTCCTGGACAGTGACAAAGTTTGCTCCCCCATCGTATGAAGAAACTCAGGAGACACCATGCCTTCCGAAGCATATCTGCAGAGCTGGGATGATGTTTCTGTCACCAGAGGACCTCCAGTGCTTAGGCAGGACCTTTTATGTGACTTATTTACCACAAAAGTGTTTTCCTTCACTTATTCAGATGTAGAAAAGATAGATGAATGGGCAGAACCTTAAGTTGTTATTGAGGATCAGGACAATAGTGATAGAAATAGAGCAGTCTAAGTGGGTTTTCTGAGCACTAGCCATTTGGAGAGAAAATGTAAATTTGATCTTGATTCTGGAGAAATTAATGTAAACTTGCCAAATTTGTCAAATTTATTTTTTCCACTGAAAAAGGTGTCGGCGGAAATGTTTTTCTCAGTTCTCGGAGCCAAGGGGATTTTTTCTCCATTTGAAAACATTTAAGGTTTTCAAAGGAGTTGGTAGCATTAAGCTCTTGGTAGAAAAACACCCACTTCTCAAAAACCACTTTTAGATCACCACTAGCCATCTCAGCTCACAGCCCACAGACTGAACGCGCACATAGAATCAGTAACTCTCTCCCCGATAGATAACGTGTACCAGGAAGCCAGGGCACCGCTCTCTGCTGCTGGGCAGGGGCCAGGGTCACGGCCCTCGCTGCGCCCCAGAAACCGGGCAGGCTGCTGTCCTCTGAGGGACAGACCTCAGCGTGCCGGGAAGGTGTCAGGGCACTCGGGTTACCCTCAAAGCGCAGGTTCAGTTGTATAAATACAAGCACTCATCTTTGGAAACTGTTGCTCTAACTGCATCGTTTTCACCAGCAGTAAAACAAGGCAATAGAGCTAGTCCTGGCTGGTGAGAAGACCCAAGTCCTATGTGTAAATGTACTTTTGTTACTGAAAAAATGTTATTTGGTCAGATGTGAAGGGAGGAGAGCTTAACTCCCTCTCATACCTCTTGTTTAAACTAACTTACATGGCTGCACAGTGGGTGTTTGGAAATCACCTTTACTAGATGTATTTACTGGTAAAAAATGAACACTCAAGAAATCCAGATGTGCTTTGTTATAATAAGAATGTTTTAAAGGGGCAGGTATTCTGGTACACTCTCAGGTCAGGCAAGTTCTGTATCTTTTGTATCGCTTCATTGTTTAACATCAAGGAACTTGATTTTCTCAGCAACATTCATTCATTTTTATGAAACGTAACCAGATACAACTAGGGACAAATGCCCACCATTAATTCCTTTCTTCTGATTCCTGTTCTGGTTTTATGCATAGAACACATGCGATTAGATTTTTACATTAAGCAGATTCCTTATTTGAAAGCTTCCTTAACTTTCAGATTCAGATTTGAAAAAAACATAGAATGAATGAAATTAAATGTTTCTTTTGGATAGCACACTGACAAAGGAAAGGAAATCCCTTGCTGCGGGATATTGCAGTCACGGGTCATGAATGTTTAAGCAGGAGTTACTGCCATCCAGAGGAGAAAAGCCATAAACTGTCATATTTCATTATTTTTTTAAGCATAGAAAGGTAAACCTAAATGGTTGATTCAGTTTATTTCATATTAAGCAATCAAGGAATAGACAAATAATATAAATGTAAATATAGAGGTTTCTGTGGGGTTTTTATATGTAGGTATTTATGAAACAAGGTTCAGAGCAACACTGGAGAAGCACAGTAAGAAACACATTCATAGAGGAAGAAGCACCAGGTCATAAATCAGATTTATTTTCCTTTCTGCAGTTTGAGATATTTAAGGAAGAGGTTTTAGAAATACCTATGCTAGGTTCCAAGCTTTAGACGTGACCCAAAAAGTAGAAAGGAGATGTATGACTTATGCCAGTCCTACCCCAAGCCTCTGGTGCAGCACAGGCAGAGGACGCCTGGGCATCCTGCCCCCCTCCCCGGGGGCACATGGCAGGGCTGTCTGGGGGCTGGAGGCAGAAAGCCCCAGGACACACAGGGGTCTGTTAAATCAGGAGACTGGATGGTGCCATGGACTGAAGGTATTTTTCCACAACTCTTGATAACCCAACTAATTCAAAAAACCCTGGGTGTCCAAGCCCAAATAAAAGGCCCCTCTCTCTGCAGTCCTTCCTTCCCCCCAAAAATGCCAAAACCACAGTAGAAAGCAAAGAAAAAGGTGATTTGGGGAAAAGGAAAAGGGTGGGGGGGAGTTGTTTGTGCCCTCTGCCCAGTATGTCCCTGAAGATGAACGAGAACAGAAGTTCTCAGCTGAAGGGGAAAAATAAGGGAAAAACAAATCAAGGAAATAAGTAAGCTACTGAAATGGGATGCCTGTCTTGGGTGGTCATAGACAGCCACAGGCAGGTACCAAATTCAAGCGTGGCGATACACGGCACCGAAAGCAGTGACGGTGATCCTGCCAGGAAAGGTCTGTCTAGATAGTACCTTGTCTAAACTGTATCTAAAGTTCCTTCTAAATCATAGTGTTTCGGTATTTTTTTCTTTATCGGAAATTAATCTCTGGGTGCTTGTATTTTCCTCGTACCTATGAAGAGTACGAAAAAGCAGCGCCTGTGGTACAGATCTTTACTTCACACGGGTGAAAAATAGCTGCACCCCCTCTGAGCACAACTGTGTGTAACTGCTGCAGGGGGGGGTTACACGTCCGTCCGTAGGTAATTCCGGAGTGCGCTTGGGCCACGCTGCTGGGCCCCCTGCCCAGAGCCCCCAGCCCCTAACCCCCAGCCCCGAGCCCGGTGGCGGCCCCCGAGCCCCCCAGTCCCGCGCCCCCAGCCCGGTAGTGGCCCCCGAGCTTCCAGCCCCCAGCCCCAAGCCCCCAGCCCCCAGACCGGCGGCGGCCCCCGAGCCCCAAGCCCCCAGTCCCGAGCCCCCAGCCCCCAGTCCCCAGCGCCCAGCTCCCAGCCCCGAGCCCCCAGCTCCCAGCCCGGCGGCTGCCCACGAGCCCACAGCCCCGAGCCCCCAGCCCCCAGCTCCCAGCCCCCAGTCCCGAGCCCCCAGCCCCCAGTCCCCAGCGCCCCGCCCGGCGGCGGCCCCGAGCGCAGCGTAGCGCAGAGGAGCCGGGCCGGCAGCGGCCTCTGCTGGCCGCGGGGCGCAGCGCCGGGCGGGCGGGGGCTGCGGGGCCGCGCTGCCCTCGGCCCTGTGCACCGCCACGGCGGCCCCGGCGGGGGGTGGCCGCGGCGTGGGGCAGCCCAGGGCGCCCCGCAGGCTGCAAGGCCGTTTGGCTCGCGGGTCAGGGTTGCGATGTGCAGCCGGGCAGCCCCCGGGCCGGTCACGCACCGGCGGTACCGGGGCAGGGCGGGTGCGGCGGGCCCTGGCAACAGCGACGGGCTACCCCGGCCTGTGCGGGGGCTCCGGGCCGCGGTACGGCCGAAGCCCCGGCGTGCGGCCGAGGCCGGGAGGGCCGAGCAACCCCGGACGGCTCCGGTGCAGCGCCCCACGCGCTCGGCCGTGTCGGGGCCGCCCTGCCGGGCTCAGCCGGGCCGCCGCCCGGGAGGCGAGTTCTGGGGGGAACTTCCCGACGAGAAGGCGATGCTCCCCCGTTGTACAACGTCTCGAAGGACACCTACTCACTTTCCCTTTCAGATTTTACCTACAAATGTATCAAACGTTTAACCCCGGGAGCAGAGCGGAGCCCGGACCCTCTGCCACCGCAGCCGCGTTATTACTGAGCGCCAGAGGCGTGCGCAGGCTTCATACAGCCACAGACCGAACCAGTTTACATTAATTAATACTCCCCTTTCTTTCCTCCAGGGTCTCTACTTAATGGAGGATTTTCCAGAAAGACCCCAGCCTGGGACCAGTGATGTGCCTGCCCTGGCCTCAGGTTTAGTTCTGGCGTAGCAGAGAGGTCAAAAGCAGGGAGCCTTCTCCTTCAGTAAGGTACGTGCCTGATGACCTGCTGCAGGAGTAACTATTGATCTCTGCTCGCAGCTCCTCTTAGAGTCCCGTACGTATCGACAGTCCTGGAACCCCAGATTTAAATACTAGCAGTGCCAAAGACAATCAAGCAAATATGTTAGCTTGCTGTCTGCAAACTTTCCCTCTGCAAAAATATTTCGGTTGTGATTGTTCCCAATGACATTGAAAAAATCTGATAATTTATGATTTATAGACATGCAAAATAATGTAATCTTTTGAAATAGAATTTTAGGGGTTTTAAGCAGGTTTTTTTTTCCTTTCTCATCCTGTATAATGCTGAAATTTAAGGGGAAATGGGAACCTCTCCATTACTATATAATTCTTGTCAATTACATGTATCGTAGTCCATTAAAAAGTCCAGCAGAATACCCTATTGATTTCACACAGTTACCCAATACACAGAAATTTAATGAAGTTGGTAGTGAGGCAGGACAAGCCCCATGTTTTTTGCCACTGTACCAGATGCCTTCAGTATGGGATTGTGTCGTCTCTAGCTCCATCACAAGATGATATATTTCAATAGCATCTGAGGAGCAGTTGTTCTTACAGGCAATAGATAACCCTAAAACAGCAGCATCCAAGAAAAGCAGAGCAGAAATCACTAGCTACTGTTTCCAATTAGGAGAAAAAAAAAAAACCACAAACAAAAACAAACACCAGGAAGAGCTACATTTTACAGAGCCAAAATTATGTGCTATTTCATAGTCTATTATTTTAATATTATACTCCAGATAAAAACAAACTTAATTTAGAAATCTGCATTAAAAGATGGAAGAGGCACTGTTGAGATGTAAGGAGGTGCTTGGGCCAGTGCCCAAAACATTGGATATAATTTTCCACCACATTTGTCCAAACAAATGCATGTAAACTTTAAACAAGTTTGGCAAGAGCCATAGTGGGGTTTTTTTTACTGCTATATGAAGGGGGAAAAGTCTCTTGTGCATTGTGTATGCCTTGTAATGGGCAAAATCATTGTGGTAAAATGTGTTTATATATTTTAAGACAATCATGAATCAAGACAATTCTTTGAAGACAATTTATGGCCATAATCTCCTGCCTGTTTCTTAAGTTGCCTAGTCTACATAGCTGCCTAAATGGGTAAGTGCCAAAGTAAACAGTCAGTATTAGGTGATGCCAAATGAAATCATCACCCATTTTAGTGCCCCTTACCAAAGCATGCTCCTTGCTGGCAGCCTTCAGTACGTAAACAAACTGATAAATCATCTTGCTAGTTCAGAGGGTGACAATAAAATTAAATTCCTTCTCAATGCTACAGTTTAGTCATTTGAGACAGGAAATCACTTTTTGTTGGGAAGCAGTACTGCGTAAACCTCAACCAGTTTCCAGAACGATGAAAGGCTCGGGTTGTAGCAGTAATGAAGTGATTATGATGGACAGGAAGCAGAACAGGACAAGTTCCAGCAAAAACTCCATAGAACACAACAGTGAATATTATTCTTGATGTAGATCTTTAATAGGTGGTTCAAAAAATTGTACCAAGATTAATTCTACAAATACATTAAGCTCTTAGAGCCGTTCCTGTAGAATTCTATTCAATACGGTAGGATTTTTCTACAGAAGCACTTGTCTGTGCCCTGCATCAACCACCCTGAGCCCAGTTCTACAGAAGTATCTGCATGAATAAGGACGTAAAGGAGAAGATACAGAGAAGTAGACAGGGAAGTATGAAAACACACACTGTTGTTTTCCTCTCCCACTTCCAGTCAGCTGCAGTATCTCACTATCGGTGAAAGCTGGCAGAGGGATCAGTGACAAGTTGCCACGAGATAAGGCAGGCACAGACTGCTCAGTAGCACTTGGAGAAGTATCTCCTGTGGAGGATCTGCGCCAAAGCTGATTTTGATTCCTCTTTGTCAAGGCAGAGGCTAAACTTTGGAGCAGCGTCAAGTCTATTTTTACGATACTAAGAGCTCCCTGGGAATTTATGAGACTCTCTCTTTGGATTTAATTTATCCCTTCAGGAAGTGTGGGGTTTAGATCAGTCATTTTAAGCCAGCTGACCTCAGTCACCTTCAGTGACAGGTAAACTTAAGCTTAAAGTGAAAGGATCCCCCAGGGTCACTGGTTTCTGCTAAAGGCTGCATGTGTGCTATCGGAATGCTCAAACAATAAGAGAAATGTGATGTAAACTGGGGGCACTTGCTTGGAGCAGTGCTGCAGACACAAACGCTAAACTAATGTAACAACCACTGACGTTTAATTCCAGAACTACTAATTCTTCCCAAATGGTACAGATGGAATTAAATTCAACAATGAATCCCACTTTATAGATGATGATACAAAAGACTAATAGCAATTACCTGGCGAATAACAGTGGAGCTGAGCAGTATTTGAGGCGTTTGCAAGTTGCTCAGAGCAGACTTTAAAGACTGCCTGAAAAGGTGCTGCCTTTGGTACAGCTCACTGTAATCCACCTGTAAATCTTCACAACTTTCATGGCTGTTTTATATGCCAAAAGTTCAATTTCAAGCTGAAATGCTAGCCCCAAGTATTCAGGGTGGGTTCATTAAATTCCCAAAAGCACAGTCAAGGATAAAAAAGCCACTTGCAGAGCTCTCAGACTGTTCATCAATCCACCTGCGGCTTCCTTGCATGTCTGATGGGCAAGGAAGTGTTCCAGTATTTTCAGTGTCTTTGCAAGGCTGTTTGGAAGGAAGCAAAAATATTAGGTGTGTTTGGAGATATTGTGGAAGGCAGTGCATTTCTGGAGTGAGTTTTCTTACTAGTTTATGATTTTACAACTCAAAGCTCAACATTGCAATTTAAGAATTTGTAGTTATTAGAAGATGATGGATTCTTTTCTATCTAGGCTGACTGAATGCCCTATTTGAACACTATCCAGATATTTCATCTAAAGTAAATATCACATGGAATCAGCTATCTGAAAGAAATTAAAATGATGGAATATTTTCTTGGCTGTTAGACATCAGAGAAATCTAGAAGGGGATGGTGCCAAAGTATCTGCCATATGTATGCTTCCTCTCTTCTTATTTTCCTGAATGAAATGTGGTTACCCCAAAGGATATTTGCAAATAAGGAGGAGAGATCAGCTAGATTTGGCTTTCCTAGATGTGGTCTATCTCTTAGCAAGTGTTTTACAGTTTCTATTACAAATTTAAGTTTTTCTCATTAACAATCACCACTTTACATTTTCAGCACAGAAAAATTAAGGATATTGAGGTAAGTTTCAAGCTACCATTTTAGAGTTTTAGGCAAGCGCTCTCACCGGCTCATTGGGATTTCACCACAGGCACCCAGGATTCTGTTTGATCAATCCCTTAAGAAGTAAATAAATAATAAAAGTGCATTTACATATATAATTACAAAAATTTAATTTAGAAAAATTATAAAGAGTAAATAATTCCAACCTTTAAACAAATAGGACAAAACATTGCATTTCAGCAAAACTTAATAACAGCTGTAAAGAAAATATTTCTTTTAAAAGATTTCTGATTTCTTTAGGTAAGTTCTAGAATCATAGACAATTTAGGCTGAAAGGAACCTCTGGAGGTCATGTAGTCCAACCCCCTTCTCCCTTCTCAAAGCAGGTCTCATTTCATCACGTTGCTCGTGGCTGTGTCCGGTCAAGTTGAACCGTGCAAAAACAGAGATTCTGCAACCTCTGATGAACGCTGATTCCTGCCATGTGTTGGTAGCAATCTGCATGCAAAATTATTCTGTTTTTCTATATATAATTTGAAATGTTCCACTTCCTCACTCACTAAACTTTCTGGATTGCATATATACTGTTCAGGAATCACATATCAGAACTTTGCATCTGGTGGTAACTGACAGGTGCCAAGAGGTACCTCCTCCATTTAGTACATACATTTAGTATGAGCCTACAGTGGTAATAATTAGTTAAATAGCTCAGAGTGAAAAAGTTAGCACAGTAAGTAAAATCTTTTGGTGACTTTGTGATTTACAGCTGGTTGGTTTCCTTGTTTACAAAGCTAGGGGTTTTTTTCCCAAGCTTTTTTAAAGCTGTACTTCATTGTCTCTAAATGATTTTCTAGATATTTCATTTAACCTACAGCATTTTGGTTCCTTATCCAAAGTTTTAATGGTCTTTCATTTATGCTTCATATGAAAATGTTGACAAAAGCCTTAGCCAGCATCAGAACCTATGTGCTCAGCCCTGTGCAAATGCATCAAAATTTCTGCAACACTGGCAATTAACCTCTTCTTGTACTTCCCAAATTGCTTTTCCCTTCCTTACGGGTCAATTAGCTCTTTCTGCCTTACCCTGTCTCATTTGTGGTGATTTCTGGGTGGGCAGGAGTAAGATCTCATTCCTTGTTTTCTCTTTACCTTGGAACACAATCCTTGTTTCATACCTAGTGTCATTTTTCTGGCCAAGACTCTGAATTAGCAATGCTGTAATCAAGTTTCCAGATTTAATTCTCTCTTAGGCTTATTGAGGGGTTGATAAAAATCTGTGAACTGTCATTGTCACTGGTATTTTAAAACAGTCCCTTAAAAAGCATGCAGTGATCTAACTCATATTTTTGGACAGACTGGAAACTCTCGCATCACTGCTAGAAGCACTGGTAGCCCTTCCCAGCGTGCAAATCCCACGTGAGTTCCCAGTCCCTGTGCAGACCTCATCTGACCTCTGCAGAACTGGGGACTAGAGGTTCTGCCTCATCCCTGCTGACCTGTCCTATCTCCCTTCAGCTTCAGTCCCTCTTCTGTGCAAATCTCAGGTCAGAAGTGCCAGGAAAGCAGCTGCGATTAACTTTTGTGGCAAAGTGCTACTTCAAGAAACACATCTCAGAGACACAGTTGATCCCTGCTGCTTTGGTCACAGTTACTTGCAGAAAAGGTTTCGATCTGGACTAGTGCTGGGACCCTCTTCTTCCACCTTCTTGGGAGACTAGTGCTGTGCTAGGTCAGTTCCCCCCACCAAAAATGAACATGGGGCATTTTGTTTAAACTGGGAGGCTGATAGTGCTGAACCCATCTATTTGTATAAGCTACCTGGCGATCTTCTTGCCATCTCTAATATAAACCTACTATGGTATTGTGAAATTTTATTTATTTTGAACTTGCAATATTTACCAATGCAAACCATACAGAAAGGGTCCTTTCTAACTTCCATACCGTTTTTCTACTGAGTTATTTGTTGGAAAGATATGTTCATGTATAATTAAATGTGGCTTGCTTAAACCTTTGCAGTTGGTAGCTTAATATATATTTTGTTGTATTTTGAGTACAAAGGCTATATTATGCTTTTGTTGGCATCCTTGCTGGTTAGCATGCCAACTGCATAATTTCGTTCTCTGCTATATGTCAGGATTCGAGTGCCGAGGGCTCAACAGGTGGTGCTGGGATAAAGTTCTGGCAAATCAAATAGGTAATGCAGTTATTTCTTTTGTCAAATTATAATTGAAAACAGAGACAAGTAAAATGAAACTCACATTTTCCTGGTGCAAAACAGAGTATAGAATTACATTCAAATCAGTTTCCATGACAAATACACATTACTACTGGAGCTTGGTCTGTAAATAAACATACAACACCTTAGTTTTGATGTGGAATGATTTGTTCCCTGTAAATTTAAACCTTAAGCATCAGTGTTTAAACAATAACAGAAGGCTAGGGTCCTTCATGAATCTTTCGTCTTTCTTGTACACATTTTGCAGAAAATGTGCCAAAAGCTTTGGGAAAACTTTGAAAAGATTTAAATCTAAAAAGTCAGAGAATTTGAGACAATCTGTGATACATAACTCAAATGTTTTACATCAAGAGTTTCCTGCCATATTGTTTTCTAATCATTTCTGTAGCCATGCTCCCAGCAGAAAATGATAAATACACTGGAAATTTCAGTGAATGTGCTGAATGAGGTGCTGCTTATTTTATGCTTGACTTGGATAATGTTTATTAATCCTAAAATCATAAAAATGGGATAAAGCCTTCTACAACAAAAATGCAACAAATCATAGATGTATAGCTTGGTTTTCCAAAATTGCATATAAAAGACCCATGCACTTGCAAGCCTATCCACTTCACTATTGTAGCTGATTTCTTTACACAGAGATGTTTTCATTTTCCTCTGAGGACCTATCTAAATATAATACATATAATATTATCTACAGCTCCTACAATCATTGTGGTTTTATTTGGTTTTCTGTTCAAACGTTTGATTCAAAGACGTTTCTCCTAAACTATAATTTTCTCAACTCCAGGTTTGGTTTGATCAGATCAGAACCCATCATCCACTGAAGCAGCTTCCCACAGTGGCCTCCAGTTCCTTAGGCTGGTCACAAACATTTTTATGTCCCTTTCAAGCTCTTATTTAACGGAGGGCTTTACCTTTGTATGGGACTAGATGGCACATCCTCTTTCCTCAGTAACTCATTCCATGAGTGATCAGGAGCAAAGCAGCATGAGCAAAAGCGGTCGTATTCAATCCATACCTTGCATTATCTTTACTTTTTATACAACATAGTTACTATTGCTTAGTCCTAGAAGAACATACGTGCCTCTGTCCCACAGCAGCAGGCTGGGTTTGTTGATGCTGGCTGCCAGGGCTGCAGGCGGGTGATGGGACCTGAGGCACACCCAACCCAGTAAGACGTGAGAAACTACTGGGCATGGCACAAGAAATTGTGGCATCTGATAGATCACAGGGTGAGAAGCTGACAAATTTGCAGGTGGTTCTGTGGGGAATTCACAGGTGGTTAAGGAGGAGTTACGTGAGAGACAGCCAAATTTCACAGAAAGCTGGGGGTGAAAACTGGAAATGTTTTGGGGAGTATGATAGTGCAAAGCCAGCAGTACTGGCTAACCATATCAGCTTAGCCACACAAGGCTGAGGTGACCTTGAAATGGTATCAAAAATACCAAAATCCAAATTCAACATCTACAGGAGTTGAAAATGGAACAGAAGTTGACTGGACTCATGGAGAGCTACTAAATCCATGAACCACTAAGCTGTCGGCATTTGGCTAGTCATCAGTTTAATTTCTTCACGCTTTTCAGTATGAAGCCACCTGGGAACAAGACATCAGCTGAGAACAAGGATCCCTGTTCACCATAACTGCCTTCACAATCCCGTGCTTGGACTGACTGTTCCCCCCGCAGAGCTGCACCCAGTTGCCTCAGGAGTTACTCTGGCAGCTTCACTGCAAGGGACTGACTCAGAAGGTACAAAGTATATTACAACCAAAGTATTCTTAAATTCTTTGCTTCTTTAGAAATCCTTTCGCTGCACTACTGCATTTTTAGATTGACCCAGGACATGCCATGAGGACCAATCCCTGATCTATATGATTTGTCGTTAATGTTCAGTGCATGAGAGAAACTGTTCTGTTTTCTTCATTTTTTTTCTTTTAAAGAACCACATTGAATATTTATCTTAAACCTCAGGTAGCTGTTTAGAAAAGAAACAGCTGAGAAGCAGATAATGCACCCCTTTCATGGACAAAAGATTTATGGCTTGCCTGGCAGGACTTCGTACTTACAGAGCTCACAGCTGACATAGCAAACACAAGTAGCACGTAGTCCAGTGTTTATCCAGGGGAATCATGACTGCTGCTCCCACACTTTTTTTGTGTGCAATTAGATCAGCCACGTTGAAATTGGCAAAGATTTAAAACCATGATAAAATTCCTATTAAAAAGGGGGGAGAGAGTCTCAGAGGAGTTCGAATCAATGGGTACCATGCAAAAATAGGTAGGGTATGCATGAACATATCTGCTGACCTTCCGTAGGAGCCATCTGCCTAGCTGCAAGGCACCCTTGCCCCCACGGGAATGGCTGAAGAGTTCAGCCACAACACCGACCACCCTTCCCCTACAGCTGTCAAAACTATTGTAGCTTGGCTGTAGCATATGTGCCATAAACTCCATGCTGTGCCAAAAAGAGAAGGAAAATAGTATGAAACATAGGTATGTCTTTGCCATGGACTACATGTGGCTTGGTGTCACTGACTGCTGAGAGAGAAGGCTTATCTGCATTTTATCACAACTTTTTAGTCGATGTTTAAAACAAAAAGCTTTCCCCCCCCTTTTTTTTTTAAGTAGGGAGCAAGAAAAGTAGATTAGAATAGTAAAATTCTACATTTCCCAGTAGATCCTTAACTTTCTCCAAGGATAATATGACAGTTTCCACCAGCTTTGCCACAGCTCAAATGAAGGGTAAGGAATAAAATGTCTTTAAGGTATAGTGCTGATACTCAGAAGGGCCCTCAAGGGAGGCCAGAAGTAGAGGCAAGGGATTCAGTACACCTTCATTTCATGAAGTGAGCAGGTAAACCTGTGAGTTTTCTCTTCCCCTGCCCCTCATCATCTGCCAGTCCAGACAACTGCACCCACAGAAGGGCCACTGATGGCCCCATAAACTGCCTATTCGAAAGCACAGGCAGAATTTACCTCAGAGGAAATAAATTAACCATACGTCTGCTTAAAATACCTCCTCCCATCTAATACAAATAACACTAATTTCTTTTGAAGTATTACTTTTATCCTGGGACTGAAAAAAAAAAATGGAATATGGAGGAAATTCATTTTCTGGTATGCATCACACTGCTGGAAAGCCTAGAGGTTAATGCACACAACTAGATGGCCACGGACCTGGGTCCCATTTCTTCTTCAGACAATATTCTGCTTTGCATCAGGCAAATCACAATGCTGCTTCTTAATTTCATCCATAAAATGAGAATGAACCTGCATGACTGTCACTGCAGTGAGGATGGTGGAGCTAATCTGACTTGGTTGTGAAATGAGAATGCTCACATAGAAACAGGCTTCTGAAATTCAAAGTTTTATTATTCCATGCTGTTCCATTACATAAAAATGCCAGATTCTTCTGTGGTGCTTAGGAACAGAGTAACAGAGAATTTTCTGGTTTTGGTGGTGGTGGTGGTTTTTTTGTACATTGCTACAAATTTCAATAGAATCTACCCTCTGCCTTTTTATGTACAGCATTTGATTAACTGAGAATTAGAAACATAGTATCTGTTTTATATTTATCTCTTAGAAATAGCCTATACTAGGTTTGATTCTTTGAGGGGAAAAGAAGTGTTTTTCCTGTGTATTTTTTTGCCATCATTTTCTGTGAGGGTGCATAAAGAAACATGGGTATATGGAGGCAGAGAAATGGGGCGGGGGGGGGGGGGGGGGCACGGGAGAGAGCAGGCAGGTAAGCACGTGTATGCTTCCGTGAAAAGGTGTTTGTACATGAATGTGCATAGATATATATATATTGTTCCTGAACCTGGAACCAGACTTCCAATTATTCTTGAGTTTACCTGCAAAACAGGAATTGTTTAGACTGAAAATAACATCTCTCTGTGTTCTTAAAAAACGTGGGGGTGGGGCAAACAAATCCTCCAGGACAGGCGTAAGACAGATACCATTTCTTCTCTCTACCAGTCCCCTTACAGACCAGAAACATATCCTTAGAGTTATATTTTGATCTCAGTTTGCCGTACCAGGTTTTAGCTATTCAAATCCCTTTTTCCATCAGGTTAAGTTAAGCCGCTCAGGCTTTGTGTGTGGATGTTGCCCTACTTTCGTCGCTCTGTCTCTGTGCGCCCTCACTTCGGGTTGCCTGCTCTGGGCTGCGGGGTAAGCAAACCCGTGCAGGGCTCTGGCTGGTGTGTGCCCACAGGTGAGAGCATCACCTGCTGCGCCTCTCCGCTTGTGCCACCTTTCAGGCTTTATTTTCCCCTTCAGATGAGGAGACCTGCACTGGCAGGAGCACAGATCTGGCCAGGAGTGCTGAGGCCGGCCAGCCCAGGCAGGCAGCACCCATGGCCAGGGCTGGGAGAGCTCCCAGCACATCTGCCCCAGCTAGCCAGGTCCAGAGCTAGGCAGGAGAAGAGGCTGGGAATCAAAGCCCGGGCTTAGACCTGTCCGTGCATGTTCCCAGACTCCCTTCTGCCATCCCACCCCTCTGCTTACAGCTTCCTGTTTTCCTTCTTGCAGTTCTTGTATAAATGCACGTGGCATGATGCTTTTTGAATACCTCTTCACTTGTCCCTCAGACCCATCCTCTCTATTTTCCTTTCTATAATTTCATCTTTATTTATTTTTACTACAAATAATTTCAGGGCAGGGGACTTGATCCACGCAGAGTCCTGTCATTGTGAGACCTAAAATGGCAACGTCTACCCTGCCGTGTCTGGTTTCCAGTGGCAGTCACTCTGGTAGGCATTGCCTCGTGTCACATGCCTAAATTTCATAACAGTGCAGAAGGGCTTGATACCTTACTGAAATCTATTTCAGCCTTTTTTTCTTACGATCTTATTATGATTAATGGATGAGACTAAATCATTTGCAGTGCATTTATTATCAGAAACAACATTGAAAGTAATTTGACCCCCACAGTACTTTCTTTTTTTAATAATATTACACAGTGGCAAAAAAGGCTATGAAATCCTGTGTAGAGATCTTTATCTTAGTTGAACTGGTTGAAATATAGACAATGGAAATTCTCTAGGTTGACATTGGTATAATAGGAAGCAGCATATGACCTGCTCTTCTGAGCAATGTGCTGTCACCACAAACCACATCACCATACATACCTAACATATAAAAAGTTTATTTGTCAGCCTGCTCCTGTGTGCTGTTTATTTATGGCTACTTTATCATCTGAATAAAGCCATGTTTTTCATTATTAGAAACATAACAGTCTTGCAAAATCTGAAGCTGTGTAGGTGAATGTGAATGCTTTTATTACAAAGTCATTTTGCTGTAAGCACTGGAGAAATCGGGTAATGCCAAACTGTTACTCAACTAGCAGGTTGAGTGTGGTATGAAAGTACCAAGCTCAGAAGATCTCGCCTAGCACACTGCCTTTCACCAAAGGATTAAATTGCTCTGTTTGTCACAGGACTTGAAAAGTTGGAAACTCAAGCTAATATTTTTGTCTGCATCTTCAGCTGAGAGCTGTGCCTCCTCGAGCCCACATGCGCAGCACCTTACAGTGGTCTAACCCTGAAAATGTTGTTTCACAGCTGCCACAGAAGGCAGTGTTGTATGCTACAGTAGTCCGTTTACTACTATGAGCAGCTGTTCCATGTAGCTCTGGAGTGACGGTGTAACAGCTTACCTGAGGGGCGAGAGCTGAGGCAAGGCATTGACTGAGATACCTGGATGCCAGAACCCCTCAGCAGTCAGATACGTTCAGCAGAGCTAAGCCGCCAACTTTCTGTGTGTAAGGAAAAGAAACTGGTAAAGTGCTGATATTGTCATTCTCAAATTCAACTCCTCTCAGAAAGACAAAGTCAAAACCATCAAGCTTTGCAGGAATTTATTTTAAAATGGCAAGGTTAAGTAAATAAAGGAGCAGCTAGCTAGTCCTCATGGAGTCTGCTTAAAGGCACAAATAAAGGTTCAGTATAAATGTATATCGTTAAATAGCCTTTTCAAATTTCAAAAGTACTTCTCATGTCAGAAGGGCAGAGAATTTGGTTATCAGGAGTAAAAAGCCATCTTTCAGAAACTGACATGTCTAATGGAGAAAAACAGATGAGAGAGTAGACTTGGAGAAGGTAACTTAAACAATGATCGTTTGAAGAGTGACTTGCTGAACTTACATACACAATAAAACTGTGTTCAGTTACTCTAGAAGGCTACCAGCGAACTGGTGGTGCCAACATATGACAGAGGTGCAAAAGGAGCATTTCTGGAAAAGAAGGCCCTTGCAGGAAACCTAAATATGTTACTTACATCAGTATTCAGTAAAGGAGTACAGGGAGCTTCCCGTATGAAACCAAAAGTGTCTCCAGGAATGCATCGGTTTGAAGTGTCAAAAGAGTACAACACTTGGAGCAGAGGGTATTCACTCAAAATTTCCAGATGGACTCAGATATGAAATTTCCAGTAATGTCTCTGTGTAATCAGTTATTTGCAGTGACCTTAGTACCACAGGCAGGGAAAGGAAGGTGAAAATCTGTGAGAAAGGCTCTAGAGGTGACCCTGAAAACTAGGAACTAGTATACCTGACTGCTGCAGAGAACAAACTGGTAGAAATTGTGAAAAGAATCAAAATTAGTCAACGTGGGGAAAAATAAGTCCCCCAGAGAGGGGTCCACCTGACTTTTGTAGAAGACAGTCATGCCTCCCAAACCTACTAGGGCTCTGTGGAGGGGTCGGCATGTTGTGCTTTATGAGGAAGCCCCAGGAGCCCAGTTAAACATGCCCCCTCTGAGACACGACTGCGTACTGTCTGCCTAACCGAGTGAACTAGCTGTGCTGGAGTCATAAAAACCTACTGCAGTTATAACTAATATTACAGGGCTTTGGTTTGCTTCTTGGGTGGAACAGAATTCTTTGTACTTCTGACTTTTTTTGAAAGCTGCAATCCAAATCTCATATGCATCAATTAGACTGTGAAAATGTACTGCTGGAGCTGCCTATGGAATACAACTTCATGATAAATTGCATGCATGCTGTAGAGAGACATAACATAATGTTATTGCTATTGTTCATCCTTTGGTATTTGGTCTGCAGAGTCTGAGCTTGTTAATCAGCAGTTCATCCTGCTTTTACTTGGGTGCGTTCAATGCCAAGAGTGAATTTCCTCTATACGCTTTTCCACTGTAAGCTTTGCCAAAGCTCTTTTGTTCGGTATGTCAGTCAGCTGTGCTCTTGCTTTAATTGTGCCAGTAACTCATGTCTGGAGATCATTCATTCCGGTCTGGTGCAACTAGCATTGCGTCAGTCTGGGGCTGGTGGAGACACTGCACTTTGTGTAGACCCAGCTCAGGTCTGGGGACAACAAGCATGATTCTGGACCCTTCTTCAGGTGCCCTGAAGAAGGGGATTTTGAAGGTGCACTGAGAAGGTAAAAATGCTATTTTTGTATTGTGTCTACAGAACAAGGAGTACAACAGCTCATGTAGTCCACATGCTCCTTTGGGGAAAGATTTGATATCACTGTTTGTGAGATTTGTTCAAAGGCATTTGGTTTGTGGTTATTACCAAGAAAATTAGTAAAATGACTGTTAGGAAAATTATTTTGAGTAATATTTATTACAAAGCACAACTACAGTAGTACTAATGCTAGTTCTAACACTAGCATTTTTCCTTTCTCTGTATGTCTGTGGCGGTTAGATTATGATTGCGTGTAACTTTGCAAAACCAGTTGTACATCACAGGATGATTCTTTTAAAGAAAAAGTCAGCTGAAAAAGATCAGACGTTCCTTGCCAGGGAGAATTTATCACTTATTTGACAAAAAAAAAGTGATTCATACATTGATGTCTACAACTTTGAATCTCCAATAATCAGGGGAGATGTTAGGTGCATCCTCCTCAGTGAGCTAAGTCAGAAATCTACGTGTTTACAGATGAGCCATTAAAAAGAAAACAGATTGACTCTGTTCATTTACTCCCTTTCTTGCTCAGAAAACAGAAGCAGCATGAAAGAAAACTCAGTGAAGACAAGATTCCTAGAATTTAAGAAAAAAAATTCACATCAGAGAATTATAGAATACTTTGGGTTGGAAGGTACCTTAAAGGTCCTCTAGCGCAACCCCTCTGCAATGAGCAGGACATCTTCAACCAGGTCAGGTTGCTCAGAGCCTTGTCTGACCTGATCTTGATGGAACCAGATCTCCAGGTCTGTGTTTGAAACATTGCTCACCCTTCCATGTCTGCCCAGCTCAATACGAAGTCCTGCAAATGAAAAGACTACTCAGTAGAGATCCACAGTAAAAATATATGCAGGCTGAGGTTCTTCATCTCCTAAAGGATTTTGATGTCCTGTCCCAATAAAAGTTTAAAGTAAGATAAGGTTATTTTCATTAGCTCTTGAAATTTTGGATGAAAACATGTTTCTTTGGGATACTTCTTTTTTCTTTTCCCTTTTTTTTTCCCTTTTTTTTTTTTTTTTGTCTTCCACAAAGCTACTTTTGAAATAGTCTTCTGTTAGCATACATGCTGTTCCAACTTTCATCCTTGATAAAAACTACAATAACTAAGGGGCAAATCTTACAAAGTAAAGTAGCTCATGAGTAAATGGAATTTAATGGGGTCAATTATCCCCACATGCTTGCGTGCAGGTTTCATTAATATTAATAGGTCATAGGCATGCGTATTGAGCTGAAGAATAGGCTATTGCTGGCCTCTACGCTGTATTTTGTGCGTGTGCTGATTTAGAATCGTTCAAGAGAATGTGTTAATTTTCAAATGTCCAGCATATTAGTGGCTGAAAAAAACACATTTGTCCATTGCACCTGCAAGATACAGAAAGGTTGAAAAAAATAGATTAAACATGACTGAAACAGCGCAGATTCTGTTTGTGCTTTTTCCATAATTTAGAATCACATTACATGCATGTCTTTCCATAAATATTTAATGAAATGGAAATGAATATGTAGCAGGCTGGGTTCTTCCCTCTAAGGGTTAAGTTCCATTTCTGTAAATTAGTTTGTGCCCTATTTCTGTTCCTGTGTCTCTGTGCATCTAGACGTTTTCTTGGCATCTCTAACTCTTCTGAGGTTTCAGGAGATCTTCGGAGATTTGCTAGTAATTGACCTGTTTGGATTGCACATGACTGGCATTTGCTAAAGGATAATACAGTCCTGCATTTTGTTGTTAAGTGCTGGTTGTGTTATTAACTTGTGGCCAAACCCAAACAAAGGCTCAGGAGACATCATTTTCCCTTAGACAACTTCATTTGGTTCTTACCGTAATCTCCATTATAAATGAAGCACTTTGGTCTCAGCTGAAGAGAGTCACGTATTCTTTAACTTGTCAGCTGTGTTTGTCCAGTAATGAATACACCCACTTCGCTTCATTTTTTAAAGATATTACTGTACACTAAGGGTAAACAATCAACATCACACCAAAGTCAGATGATTTAACCTTCTGCCACTTCTCTAACCACTAAAGAGTTCCTGCCACTGCTACCTGAGTATGGGAACGCGTGCAAATGTTTTCTGAGAAAACAGGATCATCAAATGAAGGAAGCCTGATGTTTTCTCCTTAGAAAGAAGGAATAGTTGGTGAGCTTAGGTCTGCCTTATCCCAAAGGAGCCTGAACAAGCTCCATTTGGTTTAGGTTTGCAATGTAACAGAAACAAACCTTGCCCCCAGTTACAACAGCATAATTCTGGAGGAACCTTCAGGTTTAGTTGGGCTGTGATGGAAACTGGTACAGCCTCAGTGTAACATGTCCAATCTCAGTGAAGTTCCTCATGTTTGGAACCATCTTTAATAGCCAAGAATATTAAAAATTAAATTAAAGCCTACAAACAATGAATTAACTCTAGCCAGATAAGCACATGCAATCTACTTTGTGTAACACAAGAATTAAATACTGCTGATCTTTGCAAGTAGCAATGACAACTCAAATACAATGCCTTGGAGCCTGCAGTAACCTGGAGGCTAATTAACTGCAGAGAGGGCTTTTTATATCACACTTTGTATTAAATAAACTCAGCACAGATCCATAGAGACCAATAAGCATTTCTAGGCAGTCTTGTAAATTTTACCCCTAAAGTGATCAAACTACATAGGATTCTGGCTTGTGAGGTGTCTGATTAACATATTGTCCCCCAATAATGCAGGTGCTTAAGAAGAAAATAAGAAAAAATAAGAGATAGAGAGAGACAAAGTTTCCTGTCAGTACAATTCTCATGATTTTGTATCTTTCCTTGGACATAGCACTAATACAAATACATTTTACCTCAGAGTTTTGTAATACTGCTCTAAAATACATCATCATTTTAAAACCAGAAGCCAATGTGATCAAGAGAGTAAAAAAGCAAAAGAAAGCAGGCACAGCACTCTAGATCTTAATTTCAAGGCTCACCCAAGTACCCCATCATCTCACAATGTCCCAGTGAAACCTGACGATGCACACCAGCAGTATGCAAGCAAAATGCTGCAAGGCCAAGTGCTAAGCACAGCTGGGATATCAGCAAGGAATTTCGGGGCAGGGGTAATAAAATCCTGCTTTGTTCGTAAAAGGTCTGATCGCAGTCAGCAACTGGGGTGCATACAGGTCTGTGGCCAACAAACACAGCAGTCACCCAAAAAAGTCTGTGCCTTGGCTGATAAGGATGGTAAAATGACATATAGTAAAGTCTCTGTAATCCTCCCAGCACAATAACACAGAATACAGAACATGTTCCAACAGGTTTCTTTTTCATCAAATAACATGCTGGGACCAAGCAATACTCTAGGTATTAAGCATATCTTTTTAATGCAAAAGAAGTATGTATAGTATAGTTCTTAAAACAGCAGCATTCTGGTGTGATGATTCAGCTGGCGGGGCATTCAGCCCTCCAGGACGAGCCTCATCGGTTCTTGGCTCCTCGCTTGGTAACTCCTACAGTACCGCAGGCACCTGACCCTGCGTCCTCCCCAGCAGGAATCTGAAGTCTCTGTAACTAAACTGGATACAAAAGTGTCATTCTTCACTTGCAAGATGATGTGCCTTTTCTTCACGTATACCAAACAGTCATATTTAAGTAAGTTTGGATTTATATCTGTTATACAAAACAAAGTTATTTAAGAAATTGTTAAAAGATCCTTTACCTGGACTCCTGCTGGCCACTGTTAGAGTGACCAACTTGTTTTTCTTGGACAGCACCTTCCCCATGGCCTGGCTGTGACAACACAGCAACCAGAAAATGGCAGTGCTTATCCCAGAGGTGGATGAGAAAGGGCAAACGCAAGTGCAAGGCCTGCAGCTCCGCAGCAGAAGCTTTTCTGTGTACTGGTGGAGAACAGAGAAGAGTATCTCTAATAACATCGCCCTGTTTTTTGAGAGCTAAAAAATTTGGAAAGTAAGGGATGATGGTGTCAAACAAACCATTGAAAAATGCGCACCTAGAAAGAGTAAATAATCTCTGTTCTGGTCACAAAGAAATATTTCACTTACCTTTGTAGATGTCTTTCTCTGGTTCTCATTCTCTACACACACCCAAGAAGATCAGAAGTAGAAACAAGGCAGAAAGTATGTCTAATTCTTAGCTGAAAAAGAAGACATCACTAATTTTTTTTATTTCCAGACTAGCAGATATGTGAATCAGAACCAGTGAGCTAAGTTTAAAGTTACTACAGTGAACTATGCCTTCTTTCTGAACACTTTCAATACAGTTGTAATACATTGAACGTAACAAGGAGGGGAAGAAAATGGAATCTGGCTTGAATCTTGTTAGACCCTTCAGGTTGAAGAAGCAGCTTCCCAGAACTTTTCTCCATTAAAAAAGTAAAAACCCTTAAAAGGAAATCTGTCTTCCTCAAAAAGAGATACCAGATATGTCAACAGTGATGTCTGGAGAGATCTGAAGTATCAATAGCAGATCCTCAGGCACACCTGCATAGCCATTGCAAAATAGAGCAGGACAAGGGAAAAAGGAACACCACCAATGTTGCTTTACCCCAAATTTCTCAGATAGCCCAAACTCAAAAGAAAAGGAGTAGACACTGATGGATTTCACAAAATTATAATAAATAAAAAATAAGCCTCCTATAGAATCTTTCACACAGGCATTGTCACCCTTTTTTGGAAAACCAAGTTAGCCACCACTCTGAGTCAATTCTCATTTAGGGTCTTCAACAAGTAATAACTGCCAAAATTTATGCAGGGAAACCTTATATCTCCACAAGTTATGACCCCACTTGACAATCTGCATCAGGATAGCTTTATCCACAAATTAACACACAAGCTGTTTATCATCAGATAGCCTCAGCTGTTCCCAAATGGAGGCAAGCTGGTTTCACCCTTCATTCTCATAGGATTTCTTAGATATTATGGCTAAGACAAAGCTGTCATGTTTTGGTTTCCATACACTCAGAACAGAATAGCAAAGTAGCAAAGATTTATTGGTGGGCAAAGGTTTGCCCCTAATATGCAGCCATCCTTTTTAAACTTTTAAAAAAAATAATTTAAAAAAATATTTTTTTTTTAAAAAAAAGATGCTTAGGAGTTTCTCAGTCTCACAGTCAAGATAAATCCACTACTCCCTGGAATTCCTGTGTTACACTGTTTGCACTGTTGCAAAGAGTGCACTGTTGCACTGTTTGTCTTGAGAGTGTGGTCATCATGAAGTCTTCTCACGACACCATCCTACATGTCACCACTGGTCAGGTTTCAGCTGAGTTCACTGGACAAAAAATAACAGATAAAGCCATGATTCCAAAGTATTATCTGAAGAGCTAAATCTCATGAATAAATAAATGGTTCTAAAAAAAATTTAAAAATAAAAAAGGAGTTTCTCCTGTAGTCAAGAGCCTTCATTAATGAGATCCAGACAGATTTACATTTTCATAAAGTACAAAATTTTGGGGGGTTGCCATTTAAATCACCAACTACTGTATAAATTACATTTGTAAGACCCATTGGCTCCAACTAAAGGGTATTTAAGAGTCTGTCTGACTCTGTGAGTTATGAAAGAAGCAGGTAAGAGGAAGTGGAAAAAAGGACAAGCTATAGAATATCCACTAGTGAGATGATTAATATTTACTACAAACCTGAGTTCCCATTACTTTGGCTTCTTTCATGGACATTTAAAGATAATTGTAGCAAAAGGTCAGGAAGAAAAGCTAAAAGAGACACAAATCCTGCAAAAGGAGGTCATATTTACAAATGCTCAATATTCCTTCAGGTTTATTGTAAATGATTTATGAGGTGCTTTTCAATATTAAAGTTTCTCATGAGTTCATTGGAGAGATGGTCAAGATTAGTAATGAACTAATTGTCATAGAAAAAAATTTATTGCTAGCAGTCTCCAAAATTCTAGCAGTTTGGCTTCTGTGGGTAAAAATGAGGTAATGTAGCAAAGTCCTGACTATGAGGAAATATATACAGGTTTTTAGATCACAGACAAATAAGATTAATGTTATATCCCATGCTATGCTGAAAGGGATATCTTGCATGGTTAAAAAAATAATTTAAAAACCATCTAATTTCCTTGTTTTTTCCTATGTTTTACATTTTTTCACATACGTGTTTCCTGTTCCAATAATATAACATTTCCCTGTCACATAGTTTGCATTTTCTTCAGCTTCAGTAATGAAAATAAATTAGTTAAATTCACTTTTGTTAAAGCCAATTTCTCATTCAGATTTTTATTCAGCAGTAGATTATATTAATGCTGAACTCAGAGCTAGAAGTGAGGACGTTGAGGACAAAATCAAATAGACTTCTTTTCTTCCAATGGATGGAAATATTTCTACTGCTTTTTTGTTCTTCAGAATTTTGGTAAATTTTGTCCTTGAATTGATCTTGACAAATTGGTTTAAAGTGGACTTGTAGAAAAATGGGAGATCTTTCAGGTTAATGTTTCATTTTGATACATTTTCTCCCAGTTCTGCTGGTCTGGACAAATAAACATTGATCTTTTAATCACCATCTAAGGCAGTTAATAACGAACTCAGAAGCAACGTAGAGGGATCTGTGTAAAGCAAGAACCTTCCCTCCCTGGCTGCCATGCCTTCCCTCAGCCTTTGTAGAAATTTCACAACAAATTTCAGCCCAAAATCTAATCCCAAAGCAAATATCAAAAGGTTTAACTAATCACTTAGGTTTGATTTGTATATGTGTTCTTTTAAGCTAGTTGTTTTTCATCTGATCACAAACACCTGTGCCTTTTTCATGTTTTGAACATCAGGAATTCAGCAGAAATTAAACTGTATGTACAATTTGAATTTTTTATATTTTTCGTCCATTTTTTAAAACTCAAAAGGTTTAAATAGGCTTATGAAAGCTTCAGGGCTCCAGTTTTCTTCTGTGATTCACTCGATTTAGACAGTGGAGAGCACCAAGTCAAGAGATTCAAATAGGAAATACTACTGGGTAATCTGTTATAAATTAGACTTCCCAGTGACATATTGGAGGATGATATATTGTAGACTGGGGTAAGTACGAGGGACTTCAGCACAAGGCAAAAATTAATCACTACAAATGCATTCTGTGGAGGTGCATACTTATGTGAAGAGAACCTCCAAAAACTTTCCATGTTAGTTTGAAATTGTCTGTAAATGCCAAGAAACTCCAGCCAATCTACAGTTACTAATTTGCACCCTATTTATTGCTGTTAAAAAGAAAAGAAGGAAAGAAGACGGGGCCTTACAGTCTTCTCTGGTGGCCCACAGCACTGTAGGAAACATTTTTATAGACATGTAAGATGTCTTTCATTCATAATTATTTCCATTTTAACAGAGCAAGATACTTTTCAAAAGAAAAAATTATGTTGGTAACCTCCTCCTAGAGCTTTTGTGTTTTGTCTTTAATGTGAAACAGTTGTGCTGCGACATAACCCAAGCTGTGCCCGGGTTAAGACTTGCTCACAAACACCCTTTTCTGCCTGTTTCATGCATGTTTTCAGAGTATTTCTGTCTAATCTCACCATTTGCTGTAATCAGGACTGCCGGTTTTGGTTACTTAGGGGAGAATTTCATCCCCAGAGCCCCACACTGATGTCACACCCCGGCTTCGTGCCATTAACTCAGCTTCCAGCACCAACGACAGACACAAGAAGCACACGATTGCTGCACTCCCACGGACTGGCCAGGAGAATCCAAAAGGTCTGTTAAAATCTATTAACTTATGGCAAATTCAGAAAATCTGATTCTCTCTCACACTCGTGAAACCTAACTACTTCCCCACAACTGTAGCAACCTCTTTAGCATTTGGAGAAAATTAAACTAAATACATCTTGCCAAAGTCAAATACTCAAAGGACAACTTTTATTTTAATTACTGTAGACATAGAAAAAGAAGTTCTTTAAGAAAGTCTGTCAACCAAGAGCTATATATAACTCTTGAGGAATTCCTTAGTGATTTTCCTGGTTAAACAGCTTTCCTTAAAAATACATTTGTTTGCTGCACAGGGTGAAATTATTGTTAAATCAAATACTTATTTCTCAGAAGACTGATCTGGCTTGTAATGCCAACACAGCAGATAGTCAACACGCATTCGTTGCACGAGTTAGGTTTGTTGTATTGATCTTAAAAAAATGACCAGGCATTACAGAGCCAACATTCGTACCTATTGAGAAAAGGGCCAGGATGAAGTGTTAACTGTTGGAGCTCTTTCTCTCATTGATTTCAGTAAGCAGTTTTCCAGATCCAAAGCCTTTCTGTTAAGTTCAGTGCTCTTTCAGTCAGAGCTGTGATATCCGTTGAAGCCAAAGAACAGCAAAGCTTGTCTGATCTTTTTTGAGACTCCAGTTTCAGTTAAATAACCCACTGGATCACTCTTTGAATTAGCGCTGCAGAATATGTACCAGCAGAGAGTGTACTACTAAGCTGCAAGCTATCTGAGAGCTACTCCAGAACAAGGAAAGCAACAGACCATGCGAGCTGCATGTGGTCCTAATTATGTGCTATTATGAAGGAAAACATCTTTGTAACATTTTGTTTCTTTCCAGACTTGGATGAATTTATTTCTTTCTTAGCTTTACATTCCCCATATTTATTTCTGAATTTCTATATTAAAATGCAAAAGCTTTAGCTATTTTAAGGCTTTATTTTGTAAAGAGTTCCCAGTATATATTTATACTAGTGACATTACTTTTATTCAATAGAACAATGCTAATCTGCGCTGTTGTGAGAGCTGGCAAAGGACCTGTGAACAGATATTCATAGGGATGAGTTCAGAGATGATGGGTAATTTAAACTGAGGAAAAGGAGCCACACAGAGTCTGCGTTAAGGTAAAGCATAAAGAGAAGGAGCAGAAGAGGAAAAGCAATTAAGTGAATGGTATGTAACACCTAATCTAAAGCACATTTATCTCTCCTTCAGCACACACAAAACTTTTACTAGTTTCTTTTTACAGTTACTGAATACCCACATTATCTGAAGTTGGAATTTACTGTGCTGGGCATTAAACTCTAACTAAAACCTTAAAAATAGACTTCATAATAAAAATATGTATTAATCTGTAACCTACACCAGCTCCCACATTCCCACTTAATTCATCCTATTGTCTCCCAAAAACAATATCATGAATGTATGTCAGCCACAGAAATATATTTGATACACTTATACTAGAATAAGTGTTTGACTATCTTCTATTTCTTACTATTTTATCCCTATTCTAAATACATGTGTACGTTTGCTCAGCAACTCGGCTTCTGAAACACAAAAAATTAGATTTTCTAATTTCTACAGCTGTGAAAAGATTTCTGGAATATGGAAAATCTCCATAGCTCCCTCATTCAATCACTTTCTTAATGAAAACAGCTCAGGATTAAAGAAATCCAGGGAAAGAAAAAAGATTAACCTAGAAAAGGCAAACAGGCAAGTCAAGCTGAATAAATCTGAGCTTCATTATCACTTTCCACTTCAACAGAGGAGTCCTACAAGGACCAGGCCACAGTGCCACAGCTCTCGCATGCATGGCAAGGGTTGGCAAGGTCCCCTACATGCACATCAGTTTATGTGACATTAATCAGGGCCACAGTGCGATTGTTCGGAGGAGGAGGAATAGGCAGTCCCTGGCACAGAGCTGCATTTTCTTTCTGGTTGTTCAAGCAGTTAACGCAGGGAGCGCAGGAGTCAGACAGATGCCATGGTACTGTAATGGAAATAAATGACTTTGCAGACCCAATGAAGGGAGGTGGGAGCGAAAAAGCATCCTCACCCCCCCGCCCCAGTGGCTGTGTAAATCTGTCCCTGCCAGGCGAGCCCCAGGAGGTGTTCAGTGCCCGCCACCTCCCCAGGAGTCAGTGAGAGTTCAGGTGCTTACTGTGTCATCAGGCTTGACCTTCAGATGCGACACTGCCAGGACGTTTGTTTTCCCACAGCAGTGATTGCTTCAGTCAATTATTATTGCCCATCCTAGAGTGCAAACGCATAAGGACTTGATTTACAGTGCAAAATATACATCCTGAATTTACTTTCTCTTTTGTTTTTAAGACTGTCGTAGCATCTCCAGCTTAAAGAGATGACAGCAAATTACTCCATAGGTAAATATATCTATGTATAGGGAAGGATAAATACCAGTCATTCAGGTCATCCTGAGATGAACGTTCAGTATAGCTGTGTTGTGCTGGACACGACGATATATTTGAAGGTTTTTGCCTTTTGTTTTAAAAGCAGCATTTTTTTTCTGCTTCCCCCTGAAGAAAAAATCATTAGCAAATTTGTTGATTTGGCAATCTAACCATTAAATCCAGTTTAACACAGATTTAAGATTGTAAATTCAGTTCTTTAAGCAATGTTTAGGTATTACCAATATACTGAAAGATAGATGAGACAGCCTCATGGTAATACAGCTTTTAACCTTTCCTCTCCTCTACCATGACGGGGGAGAATTACAGTAAATGATGGTTACCTTGTCTGCAGTATGGACAATTGATTTGACCTCACTGCATCTGATGCTCTAATGGACTTTGTGGCTGAATCCCTGGAGATATAAAATATGTCCAAGTGAATTGGGGCAGGTTAAAGAACGAACCCGCTTTTCATGGCTGGCTCAAGCTATAATAGATCTCCTGGTTGTTCTGAGAAGAAGATTAAAAATGATCAATATCCAAATCATTAAAAAAAAAAAAAAAGTGGAGGCTTCTGTAAATCTACCTTAGCTTTTTTTTTATTCCTGCTGAATGCTGTGGGGGGAGTCTATGTTGACAACATGAGTTTCTATAACAAATGTTTGCTTCTGTTTACTCTCTTGTAACATGTTCCCTTTTATATTAAGAATCAGACGCTCGGATGGCATGAATCAGCATTGCTTTCCTGAAGTCACGCTTGTTTACACCATGAGGAATCCGGCCTTAGGTTTATTTAATACAGATAAAATAACAATACTATAACATTTCCTGGAGCAGAAAATAAAATCAAGGACAGATTTCAGAGAATTATGGTAACTGATAACTAAACGTCCTTACTGCTACCAAACAGTGCCGAAGACAAAAATAAAGGTCTAATTTAGTGAAGGAAAAACAAAAAGATTTTCCTTGGCTGCTCTGAGCCCTTCATTTGGCAAAGTGTAAGTCAACGTCTTGTTTATCCTTGCCTACCCTCTCACGAATACATCTGTGTTCTTTTCCCACCAGCCTCGTATATGTGAACTTGTAACATCCCACGACTCGGAGACCTTCCTCTCTACACACAGCAGTAAGGGCCAGGCAACTTCAGTGGGATTATGTACATACATTTACTTAACTGCCTGAAAAACCCATGCCTGGAGAGACAGCTGTGCAACTGTTCTGTAAGTGGCACACATACATTAGATGAGTGTTTATTAAACTGGAAATCTAGGGGAGCCCAAATCTTTAACCTGCAAAGTCTGACATTGTTTGGAGCTGATGTTTCCATTTGTTTAATGACAGAAATAAAAGCTAATCCCAAAGTCTGTATTTGAAGATGCACGTGCGTTTTCCTAGTTTTGAGAAGTGTCAGCACATAGGCATCGGGCTGACCTAGCTCGACTGCATTAGATTAACTAGGTGAATATGAAGAATCTTCTATTATTAAGAAATAGGTTCTCAAGAGTCAAGACATTTCCAGACAACATTATGGTTTGCATCTGCATAAATGGCATGTAAATAAATCAAGGAAATGTCCAACAAATTGGAAAAGTTCAAATTCTTTTTATCCAGTGTTTGTTGGATGATACTTACCTTTTGTCTTTCACACATCATTTGTTTAAAAATACGAATGTGTAGCAACAGCCTCTGAAAGGAGCGTTTGTTTGCCTGATGTCCCGTTCCTATATGTAGAAAAGTAAAGGCATTTTACAAGCTCTTTGCTCAAGTCTCTGGAATTGCCTATAGGCTGTGGCGAGGGTTGAGCTGAATGCCTAGCATCCATGGGTGGAAGAGCGAACAACTGCTGACCCGCCGAGCCAGCTATTCTTGTATCTGGAAACATTGCCAGGTGCTGCAAGCACCAAGCCATCTGAAAGGCCAAAGCTGAGCACATTATTGGACTAGATGACACCTTATTCTTATTCTGCAACAATCCTAACAACTTCGAGTCCCTCACTGGCCCTTCATGAGCACAGATGTCATTTTGATGGGGGGACAGCCAAAATGACAAGAAGGTGACCTGCCAGTGAACTCCGGAGCAGGTGAGGCTTGTCAGCTTCTAATTTGAAACTGGTGTCAGTCCTGAGGAATGGCTGGTATAATCACATTTGTAACTGATACCCTATAAACCCCGCAAACATTCACAGTGCGCCTGTTATGAGTAATATGAAATTAACAATTCATGTTTATGACATGAGACACCAACTGAAATCAAGTAGGTTTCGGTAACTGGATCAGCTCTGTCTGTCGTCCAGAGCAGAACATCAAACTGCCTCGGTCGAAGCCGAACGGCTGTGTGCTTATGTTACAATATGCATTGTATTTATTTTGAGGGCAAACTTTTGTAACTAGGTGTAAAGTGAGGACCTAACAGCTAACTGCTAGCTGAAATTATTCCTTTTAAGATTTCTCTAGCTCGAGCCCAGCCCTTAAGACATTTGTGATTTTTTTTTAAGCTGGAGTTTGGAGCCTAACGAATCACATACGTACTGCATCTCAAATTTTATGAATAACTGAAGGGAAGGCTCTGGGTAAATCAGGCACATAAATTACCAGCTGCATGAATACTGTCATTAAGACATGCAGACAAGTGCAAGGGGTGGGGACAGGGCAGGATGCCCGAAGGAGGTGGAGTCACAGGGGAAAGAAGACATTTGCTCATTTATCCTTAACCTGCCTTCACTGTAGCTGAGCGAGAATGAACACCATGAGCTAGCCCCTTGGGCTCCCTCACTTCTCTAGCATCAGGGCATTTTGTGCCACAAACGAGGCCAGTTCCTCCTGATTCTGTGTTGCTTTATCTGTATTTTTTGACTAAGAAAAGTCAAAATTGCAGTATGTGAAGCTAAGAGTTGAACTAACATCCGGTTCAAATACAAACGTAGGCTAACCTGCATTTCTAATCTGAAGACAGCAAAAATCTCACAATCTCTTCCACATACATTCAGCCCAATTTGGCGGAAATCCTGGCCGTTCAGTTCCTTTCCTGATGAAAGTGCTGCCAAGTGTGGTATATATAAGAGGAAAGTTCTCTTCCACAAACTTGCAAAGTTAAAGAAGGTCCAGAAATTGGATCCATTGCAATTGCTACAGTGGAATTTAGTTAGTCGCACCAGATAAACTCAGGTCCAAAAACTAATTAGCTAGTGGAGCTTGCTGAGCAGTTTAGTACATTTGCACATATATAAGCCACCTGAGCTACCAGCTCGTCATAGTACTGCTGTGTGGTAGGAAAATACCACTTATTCCCATTTTCCAAGAGAGAGCTACATCCCGCAGAGATTCAGTAACGTAACCAAGGCCAGGTACAACACGGCGCTGCGAGCCAAGCCAGGGATATCCTTTGCACTCCGGCCCAGCACTAACACACCACACTTCTCATGCTGCTTAGCTCAGCTTTCTAGCCATGAACCCCCACCTCATTAACAGAAGAGAGGTGCAACTGTGAACAGCCTTTTTGGGAGAATGTCTGCCCTAATCTGACCAGCAAGACCAGCTTGTAAAACTCTCATTAACTTCAGTTGCATCAGAAAAACACAGGAGCACTTTGTGCTGCTGCTTCCTGAATCCCAAGAGCTCTATCCTGAGCACTTTTGAAACTCCCTAGAAATAGCCCATCATACCTCTGAAAACCAGATGTCCAGCTCTAACCTTAGCAATCCTTCCTCCCATCACCCAAAACCTCATCACTGCACATCAGCCTTGAATCCTGAGACAGGGGCTACAAACCGTGTGCACTGCCATTGCTGTAGCCACCTCTAGATATGTAATACAACAGCTCACTTCAAATATGATGGTACAGCAGAATTGTTTGGTGTTTGGATAGGGCCCATAAAACCTTGATAAAAATTACATCCATTCAGAGCTTTTCTAGAACTCAGTGAAATATGTTTTAGTTTTCCTCCTACTTACACCGTTATAATTCAACACATGGTTTAAAGAGAGAGAACTCTGCGGAACAAAGCCCGGCACAACACCAAGCCCTGCTGCTTCAGCTCCGTGCAGAAGCATGGCTGCTGGGCGATGTACAGCGTCTCTGTAAGGTCACAGGAGGGAGGCAGGGCATGGCGATATGGGCAAGGGGGTCTCGAGCCGGGCTGCTGAAGGCAGGACTGGCTGACCTGTAGAATCTTCTGAGGCTCTGTTCTTGTGTAGTGCTTCTCTGTCAACAGATAAATCCGGTATATTTTTGATTATCGGCTGTAAATATGCATTATCTTTTGATTTCCTAGTAAATCAAGTTGATGTGTGTATACATCTTCTACAATGCTCATTAGAGTAACACTAAGGTCTGGCACAACTATAGAACAGCATAACGTAAAGTTATTGCTAAAAATTGATCTTGGCTTCCCCTGTGGTGCTCACCGAGCCACCCATGGAGTCCAGCAGATGAACTAGCACGAGCCCGGGCGTTGCCCCTGCCCCTTGTGCCTCTGATGCTAAAGGAAAACTGCCACCACCATTTAGGTAAGCCCATCACCAAGTGCTGGCGCTGAACGTGCCACACTGACCGTTAGGAACTGCTGATGGCAGGTGGCTGCGTGGCAGGGGTGCTGAGCTCTCCTCCCCGTGCTGTCCCCCCTCCCCAAGAGCCGCAGCCAGCAGGCATGCAGCAGGGGCAGAGCCCACCACCGCTCTCAGCCCCAAGCCTGCCCCGGACCTGCCACAGCACTGCTGGGGGTGTTAAGGTGCTCCCCATAGGCTCACCTGCTGCCTCCAGCAGTTGAAAATGAGGATGTCTTTTTTCTTTTTTTTTTTTCTTTTTTTTTTTTTTTTTTTTTTTTAAAGCCAGACAGAATTTCTGTAGAACGACTTCTGAAAGCTGTCCACAGTGACCAGAAAACCAAGTGGGGAAAATAATAATAATAAAAAAAGCTAGGATCCCTTCTGAAAAGTAAAAAGTAGAACAATGGGCAAAAAAACTTCGTTGTTCAGAGTAGACCCTGACCTTGAGTCTATTCCCCATATGCACAACGGAGTAAGAGAGTACATCTGTTTCCATGATGTAGCTGATGGCATTTGTAGCACTCAGGTCCTGCACTTCCCCTTAACCTCGCATCACCACCTTCTGTTAATACAATTACTTCTGAGGCATCCTCAGCTCCCAACAGCTTTAGTTCTGAAGGTAAACAAAATTAATCCTTTCAGGGCAATTGTGGACTGAACAGTGGAGCATTTAAAAGGGACAGATATAGGAGGTAAAAATGACACTATAAATAGAAGTCCCAATTTTTAATCTAAAGGGGTAGGCTGTATCACAAAAAAAGCAGTTGAGGCATTTAAGTTTGCAGGGAGCAACATCACCCCTAGGTCCATTGCACAGGAGAAACCCGTGCACAAGTCTTTCCCCTGACCAGCTTGGATCGAGGGTTTAGGCACGCCTGGTCCCCAGCTTGCCCAGCTGCTTTAACTGCTGGCTTATGGGTGTTTTCTCCCTGACTTACCCATTTTTTAATTAGCTCTACAAAATGGATTGGCATCAGCAGGATATACTGAGACCATGAACCAAGGACTGGGAAACTAGTCTGTAAAGCAGGTTCAGATCCTTGCCCTGCTTGTTTCCCTCTCAGCCTCAGCAACTACTTCACAACTCACTGCGCTTTGCTGACTACAGGGCTCCTGCACACAAGTTCCCTGATCACTGAAGAATTCTTTTTTTTTTTTTTTTCTCTACATAGAAAGTCCACCCTGTTTGGAGAACTTTCCCCTCAAAATCAATCCATTTACAAGGTATTTAAGGTATTTTAAGTTTTTGTGACTCAGTGTTTTCTTTAAAAAAAACAAAAGCAAGTGTGTTTCAGTCAGACACTGTGATCACCTGGGACTCAACTGGCATGGCTTCTCCTGCCTTTGGCTGGGTGGCCACATGCGCAGCCCCGGGGAAAGCTCCAAGGCCACTACGGTGACCCAGTGAAAACCCTGGCAGCAGGAAGACAGTATTAAAGACATCCATTAAGAGTGTTTACACATACTGCTGAGGTGAATTACAAAACTCCCCAGAAGTTTTTGCAATGTATTGGGAACTGTATTCGCAATATACCTCAGATACAAGATGTAATGCCAGCAACAAAATTAGTGGCTGAATCTTACCCCCTAACGCCCATCTCTTAAATCCCTGGGAACCAGAGCTGCACAGGAGGAGGGGGATGCCCGTGGTGCACAGCCTTTCCCATTTCCTCTCTTGGTACAAGTTTGCAGAATGACAACATGGATTTATTCAAAGGAGACAGTGTGGAAGTAGACCTGGACACATGTGACAGAGCTGGAGGCATCTCACTGTAATTAATGAGTAATGAAACAAGTAGTTATTTATGTTGCACATGTTTAATGAATAGGAATTAGTCATATCTCTGATTCTTGGGCAGCTATTTATGCTGCTTATCTGATATTTTAAAGGAAACTGCTGCACTGGCTATTTTCTAGTCCAAAGAGGGGTGGGTTGTTACAACAAGAACTGACTTCTGCCTTTGACTAAGCATTAGGAAACTGCTTTCCAAGTCTGGAAGCGTCTGGATGTATTTTTCCATGTTTTTCCTTTCTTGGAGTTTTCCTGACTTCAGTCAGGAGGTGAAATGCCAGAAATACCCAGACACTCTATTTAACCAGATGGCTGCCCCTCGGGCATTGCAGCCCGATGGGTGTTTTTCCAAATCACCCCTGAACTCTGAACCTTCAAATCATTTACAGATCTCTTCCACTTGGAGGCAAAACCACATCTCTACATGACTTTCGAAAGCAGGAGTGTGGTGGAGAGTCTGGATAGCAGAGCTCCTGTGCCTGATCCAGCTGTTTTGCAAACACAGCTGGAGCAACTGTGAAGGCTGCTGTGGTCTCAGTCGCCTTCTGGAGTGGGGAATGCAGGAGTCGTGGATGCAATCACAGTGTTGGAGTCTGTGCCCACCAGCTCTGTAATTACCCAAAATAAACCTTTACCTATTCTGCTCAGGCTGGAGCTTGAACAGACTTAACTAGCCAAAAGCAGCTGGGAGAACCTAAATTTCCAATTAAAGCACTGTCTGGTCTGACAGTATTTTTTTTGTAAGAAACCAAAGCCTTCTGTCCCTGGTGATAAGCTGGGTTTTATTATGAAGTATAACAGTTGTATGTACATGACTGTTCTGTACAACGCAATTTACAGAGATGCTCTGGTGACTGCTGTCGTTGACAAGGTGCCCTTTACAACAGAACTTGTATCACGTCAAAATTCTCATGATTCTGAGGGAGTAGAAAAAGAAATACTTCCATGGCTGAAAATTTCTATTAGGTAACAATTACTGAAGTGTGTACAAGATTGCAAGTCAAAATGTTTGTATTGTTCACTGGTAGGAATTACATCGACTGACAGCAGCAGTTTAAGAAGTGAGGTCAGTGTAATTTGTTATTTTACCTGCTTTTCCATGGATCGTCTCTGTCCGTCGGAAGTCCATCACTTCGGAGTTACAAAGCCCATCTTCAGAAACGCATACTCCTGTCCTCCCACTTCCAGTATCTTTCTCGAGCTGGTACAAGACAAGTGAGTTATGTAAGAGATTAGAAAACAAGACTTTTAACTTTTTCTTGCTATATGGTATCAGAGTATCACGGCCTCTTAGTAGTATGGCCTGGGTGACGACAGGACACAGTTAAAACGAAAAGCAGCAACAGTCTGGGGTGGGGGGTGCGTGGCTTAAGACCCAATTCTGCTTCTAATTATGCAGTTAATCAAGATGCTCTAAAGAGGGAACGGGGTGGAAAGCAAATGGAGTTTTACATCAGATGGCGATGTTAAAGGGAAAACTAGCAGCCAGCAGGGAGCCAGCAGGCAGCGGGGATTCCCAGTGCGGGGTCACTGCCAAACCCCCGCGTCACCTCCGCGCGCCGGGCTCTGAACCGCGGCCCCGCCCCGCGCGCGCAACCACCCCGGGCGGGGGCGGCTCGGCCCAGAGCACCGCTGTTTCCCCCCGCCGCCGCATACCCCGCCGCCGCATCCCCCCGACGCTCCCTCCGACGACGCATGTCCCTGCTGCTCTCCCCCTGCCGCACCCCCGACGCATCCCCCCGAGGCACCACCCCCCCGTCGCCGCCGGACGCCCGACGCTCCCCTCCCCGTCGCCGCCGCACCCCCGCCACATCCCCCCGCCGCCGCCGCCCCCCCCGCCGCCGCCGCTAGGTGGCGGTAGAGGCGCTGCCATGGCAGCCGCGGCCCGCGCAGCGCATCGGGTGCCGCCGCCCCCCCGCGCTCGAAGGAACCGCAGTTTGTTTCTGTCAAACCTACGTCTGCTGACAAAAAATCGACCCCCTCCCTTTCCCCACGGCTACGAATTTGGGGGGCTAGAAACAGCGACATACCTGCTCCTCGGATCCCCCCTCTATTAGCAAAGGCAAACCCCTCCCTCACGATGTACTATTTATTACCTTGACTTGAAAATATTCCTTGCTGTCACACGCGCTTCCTGAAAAGTCCCCAGACCTTTTCCTTTGACTGGAGCCTTTGCCACCCGCACGTACAGCTGCTCACCCGGAGCTGCTCACAGCGCTGGGCTGGGCAGCGGCGCCCGTCAGACCTGTCGCACCCGCCGTCATGGCACCTCCGGCCGTGCTGAGGTCAGCCATGTTTGGTTTACCTCCAGTCTTCATTTTTTCCTTCAACGGTTCCGCAGCACGCAGGGCCCAGCTGTGCAATAGCATCTTTGAGAGCTGCAGACACGCTTAGGATGGGAACCCCCTGATGAGGGTGGTGTGTGTTGGCTGCCAGCGTACAGCTGGCTTCACCCAGGGAGCGATGGTAACGGTGCCGCTGGCATGGCGTCAGTGTTTCTTGCTTCCCAGCCCTTCCCATTACAAAGACCAGTCACTGCGTCCACTGGCATGCCAGAGCCAGGAGCCCGGCCGAGCTGGTGGGGGGCTGCAGGAGTGGGCTCACCCACACCTGCCCTGGCGGGACTGCCACCCTCCACAGCCAGCGCCAGCCTCCTGCGCCAGCCCCCGCATCCCACACGGTGTTCATCTTCTAGGTTCGGTCTCGGTTGCCATACACAGAAAAAACTACAACAGCAGCCAAACTTTGCATCTAACTGGGCCAGAACGACTTCAGGGTGACTTCATGGGGGTCACAGGCTTTGGCCCTGGCACTGCAAAAGGCAGTGCCCGCACTCCGCGTCAGCATGTGCTGCACACCGAAGCGGGCCAGGGCGGCAGAGAACCCTGCGCTCACAGCATGGCAGTTAACAGCATTGCAAGATTCCAGCAGAGGCAGCAGACAGGTAGAAAGGAAAGGGAAAAGGAAGAGAGGAAGATAAAGAAAAATGAAAAATGAAGAGTAATACTTAGGGCAGTTATAAGGTACTGGTCTTCATTCTTTGAGCCTATTCATTTGTGTGCCCATGTGCATGCATGCATGTGTTACCCCAGCACGTGACCATAGTAGCTGCTGGTGGAGAAAAAACAAGAAAAGGAAATGTGGTAGGAGAGGGTGAATAGAAAAGGAAAGTGGTCCAGAATGAGGAAGCCTGTTATTTCTTATTTGTCTTTGAAGACTGATGGTAAAGACTTGTGTAAAGTTGCATAGCTTCCACATGGAAGTGATTATTTTAAAAACGAATGCAAAGATTCACTCCTGGGTAGAACTATTTCAAAGTAGTTGAACAGTAACACTGCAAAACTCTTAATGGTAGCAGCATGAATAAGGCAGTGTTAATGAATTCAGTCCTTGCTGCTAAAATACTGCCGTGCTTTTGAAGTAAAAATTTCAAACTGTTTTTCTTTGTTTGCTAGGAGTTCATCTCCTTTTTTCACTTTCTTTTAATCGAATGGGATTTTGGTTCTGCCTGTCATTTTGAAGTAGACTGGAAAAGAGGGAAGGGCCCCTGTGAGAAATTAATTTCACAACCAA
This sequence comes from Falco rusticolus, assembly GCF_015220075.1. Lineage (NCBI taxonomy): Eukaryota > Metazoa > Chordata > Aves > Falconiformes > Falconidae > Falco > Falco rusticolus. Next base: position 35,090,871 of record NC_051197.1, read on the forward strand.
ATGCTGTCCCTGAGAAACCAGAGCGGCTCCTCTGAGCTGGGGGCACCGGCACAGAACGGGGGGGCTGTACATCTTTCGCAGTGTTGCCCAGCTCCCATTTGGGCTTCAAAAGCCATCAGCAACATTTTTTAAAATGCTCTGATACTTTAGAGATCTGAAAGTTTGTCCACAAGCACCATGAGGAGCTCTGGGTGGTGGAAGCATTTAGCTGTCTCTGATTCCATTCAGGTGCCTACGGAAAAGACACCACCAAGTATAAATCCTGCCTCAGTGCCCAGGTGTCAAGTCCTGGTTTGGCTGCTAAGTTCTGTTCAGGTTTTCCCTTAGAAAAAGTGAAACAAAATCCTGTACTTTGAGTGCTGCCAACACACATGAAGTTTCAGTTTGAGCTGAACTAAGATCATTGAGATCTGTTCAACATTAGTCTGACTCTGCCTGAGTCGCCAGGATGCTTTGTTTTATGTCAAGAGGAAGCTAGGGGTTACGGTTTTTTTTGGTTGATTGTGGTTTCTTTGATAAAAAGATTGTGTCCAAGACCCACTGGAGTGCAAAGGTCACCCTGCTCGCTCCCAAGGGCAAACCTTAGAGGAACAGGCCACTCACTCAGAAATCTGTTATCTCCACAGCCAGCATATTGTTTCTTTATCAGGAGATACCAGTTTTGGAAGAACTAGATTTCAGAGTATGAAACAGTTCCACAGACCGCTTGGGCTTGATCTTCAAATGCCTTAGATAGATACAAGCCTTGAAAATGACCCTCTGTGCCTGGGGAACTTTTTTTTTCTTTTTTTTTTTTTTTGGGGGGGGGGACACGACAAAGAACTGCCCAGTAGGTATATTCTTGACTGTATTGCTGAGTGAATGAATTGCAGTGTTCTAAATGAGCTGAAGCTTTAGTTAACAATTAATAGCTTTTCTTAATCTAGAAGACAGTAACAGTACTAAGGCTGATAGTTTGTGAATGTATATGTTAAATATATGCATGCCCCTATATGACAGGACAGGAAAAGGAGTCTAGAATTAGCAGAGCAATTTTATATTCCAGTTCCTGCTATCTGGGAAGACCAAGGATCTGAGGGGACATACCCAGGAGCAGACCCATGACTTCTGCAGTGTTGCTTAGTCTTGGCAGTATGATGGGCCCAGTGCCACATGGACAACCCAATGCACCCCAAAAGGCTGCCAAGAACCTGGCAGGGAAAACAGCTGGAGCAGCTAGAAAGCCCATCCAGCTCTCAGCAGGAGCATTTTCAGCATTGCAAACACGTGCCTACCTGAACTTGCACCATTGATGCTTCAATGTAACATGCCCAAAACCAAGGAGAGGCTTTACCAGACCTTCCCAGCAGCACTGGAGTGGAATATGGATCTGAGACAAGTGCAATTTTCATCTTTACAGCTGATCCCAACACTGTGCAGGCAAACACCCTTACTGAGAGATAGGGACAATAAACTCTGTGGTTTTGTTTGGGTGTTGACATTTGGGTATTTGGGGCAAAATGCTTCACAGAAGCAAAGGCGTAAATTTATCTTTTCCTACATCTTTATATTTTTGTTTCAAAATATGGGTTTTTCATGAACTATCCATGATACCCATCATGAACCTGAACAATTAGTGTGGCTCATCTATCATATACATGTTTGCAGATCATACACTGCTCTGTGATCTGCCTCCACAGTGTTCAGAATGTGCAGCTGCAAATGAGAATGTGGGAGGGGTCAGCGCTGAGGGGTTTGCATTTAGCTTCACCTACTGGAATCCCAAAATTAAAAATGAGCCAGAGGAAAACAGCAGCGCTCTGCTCTGCATACACCTACAGCCAAAAAGCAGTTCCAAGGATCCAGGTCTGATTTCACAATTCTGCACATGCACCCCTTGCAAATCTTTTCAATATCTGCAGCAATAAACATGTAGGCATCTGAGGGTTGGACTCAGATCTGAAATGAATATTTACTTCTATCAATTAGGAGTAGACAAAAGCTCTATGATCATTACCCTAACAAAACCAGAACTTTATGCATGGATTTGAAAAATGGTATTTGAAGAGAACAATCACAAGATCTGTAAGTATATTAAGTTCCTCTAACTCCCACTGACTTCAGTACAGACATCTAAATCGAAGTTAAATATATAAATACTTGTCCCTTTTGCATTAGATCAGAGACAGAATTTTGTTCTTGTTAAGATTATTGCTACCATGACATGAAACTGCATGGCATGAAACTGTGACATAAAGTAAATGAATACAGCAAGAAAGTCAAAATGCCCATGAAAAATATGTTCACATACCTGTTCTACCTTCCCAGCCTTTTCTTTTTTTCTTTACTTATTTGTTGTGCTTCTTCCTATGATCTGTTTTGGTCACTCTCAGCAGGAAAACCTCATTACAGTAGGTTTTCTTTGAATTGATGCAAGTTAATTTTATTCCCAGCAGAAACCAAACCTTATTAGGACTGGCTAATTCTTGCAGCTTTTCTAATTTGAGGAGCTCCAGACACTAATATAAGGGCAATATTTAACAGTACTTAGTAAATTCTCTTAGTAATAGGAACATGAATTTGAGACCAACACAGTGAATCTACTTAAAGCCTACAGCAACTTCATGATCATGAGTATTTACACAGCTAACTAATCCAGAGTTTTCCTCAGCCAACCAGGCACACAAACAGGGCACCCAGCCGCCGTGGTTCATCTTGTGCACTCGGAACACTTGCCACAATGCTTCTTTAATCACTTTAGCAATAATGTCTTGGACAGACTGTTCATGAGATGACAGCCTCAAACCACAAAAGAAGCTCCAACCTTTTTGTCAAAAAGAACTTTCTTTCTGTTCTTTTTGTTAGGGCTAAGTGCTCTGTGTGAGTGTTGGGCTAGGAATAGCCCACCCTGCCTTCCAGCCCACAGGCTGAGGCAGCGCTGCGAGCCGGCCGGTGTGACCATGCCCGCACAGCCCTGCCATTCACCCACAACTCCAGGCACTCGCTGCCACTCCATCCGCACAGTACTGTTATCCCAACCTGCTTACATATTAGGCACATTCTTTTTTTTTTTTTTTTCAACGTCATAGATATTCTCTCTTTTTTAGGTGGAGAATAGCAGACACTTTTTTTTTTTTTAATGGACATAACTGTCTGTATCATTTTGGATACCTCAGCACTCCTTGGGATCATACTTACGCCAGTTTGTCATAATCTGAGGAAAATCTCTCCCTTTGCATCTTTTCATTGATTGACTGTCTGATCCTTACATTTATTCTCTTCTGTGAGTGCAACATAAACTTGGGTGTAATTGAGCTACCATGAGGTCCTGTTGTATTCATGGGAACCAAACCAAAATGGATGTATTAGCCAGCACTGATCCGCTCGGAGGTGGGCAAGTTAGACTGCAGGGTAAGTGTGATGCCAGTTTCTCTAACCCCCACATAATATGTCCATCTGCACAGAAGTCACCCAAATCGTTCAGAGATGCTGTGCTAACTTTATTTTAAGATCCAGCTGAGAAGCCTGGGTTCAGCTCCTCTTAGGAACTGGATCCAAACTTGCATTTCATATCAAAGCATGTCACCCTAGAACTCTTCTGCCATTCAGGCTAGTCTTGCAAATCTCTGTTTGCATGGAACAAATAAATATAATCCTATTGGTATTAAAAAAACCACACATACACCAAAAATACCCAAACCCTGGGCTCCTGTTTTACCTTCATTGGAAAAGCTGATCTGATGACTGGGTTCGTGAATGTTCTTGATCAATTTGCAAGTTGCTGTGCCACATACGGGGTTTAGAATTCCAGTCACCAGGTCCATCAGTGATTTAATATTTAACAAGAAAATGACATTTGTCGGTCACATCTATTTAAGTTTACGCAGCCATATTTCCCACAGACATGTATTAACAGCTCAACATGTCTCCAGGTATTTTTAATCCCTTTCCTCCCACTCTGTTCTTCTATCACGCATCAGCTTAGGTCAGACTCACCTCAGTGGCCCAGCACAGCAATCTGCATTTAGAGGCAGAAAATCTGAATCTTCGCATTGCTGACCTGATTGTTTCACAGACTATTGATTGTGAGTCATCAGGTTTCAGCAGTTCAAAGGGATCAACCCCTGGAAAAGAAAAGCAGAAAGAAGGAATGAAGCGATACACAAGACGAGGGCACTATTGCAACTGAACTGTCAAATGGCATTATGTTGGTTCTGTGTAATGTGGATAAACGGCAATGAAAAGAGGTTCTCTAACCATTTTTATGCAGCTCCAGAACGCAGCAGCCAGAAGTTTGCAGCCCAGAAGCGTTCCCCATGGCCTGCTGAGACGGTGGTGCTGGTGAGGGCCACAGCCAACACTGGGTGAGACAGGTCTCCTTCTCCAGGGGCTCCAAATGGAGCAGGAGCTCCACGTTTCTCCCCATGGGCCCATGCCCACCTTATGCTTTGGTCTAGACAGAGCCAGAGGCACTACCTAAACCAGAGCCAGGGTGGAACAGGTAACGGGGCTGGTAACAAGCCCACCAGCCCTGTTCAGGCTGCTCCGGTGGCAGCAGACAGCAGTGCCCTGCTGAGGGCTGCCAAGCAGCTTCCCAGCACCATTTGCCTGTTGAAGGGCGGTGGGGGTGCGGATGGGGAGGGCAGCAGGGAAGCAATGGGCACAGCTAAAGCAGGGAGCCTGGGTGCCCCGGGGCAGTGTGAGGCTGCCCTGGCAGACTCTGAATCTCCCAGACCTAAATGCCCCAGAGTGCCCACCACTTCACTCTGGCTCTGGTGTGGGGCAGAGGGAGCTGTTCCAAACATTTAAAACAAAGATGGAAAACCAACATATTAGGCTGGAAGAAATATTTTGCAACATTTCATAAGCTCACTGTAGAGACTTATTTAAATACTAGGTTTCAAAAGCTGCATAACAAGGAAATAGATGCAGGTAATTTTTATGCCCCTCACCAACAATACAAATAAGACCTATTTTTCCAACATTCAATCATAGTATTGAAAATGTGTTCCCTGCCTTGAAATACTGGTAATCATGATGATTGTCAAAAGGTGATTATTTATTTATTTATTTTAATTCTTCAAGATGGGAATATTTAAGACACCTTTGAGAAGATCTTTGTCTACATTTTGGTTTTCTAAGTCTCCTTTCATAAATATATTTAATGCAATTCATGCCAGACAAATAAGACCACTTGTTTCCCAGACATACCAACTGCAACAAACTCACACTCTGTATTGCTCAGTATAATAGTCAGTAAACTGTGTTAGTTAATGGATCTATATAGACTATTTAGGTCTGCTGAGAAGCAGAATTTGTTAGTCAGACAAGTTACAGCTTTGTGGTAAGAACCCTTTGCTATATAAACACATCCACAGCCGTGTTCTTGATAGCCTTTTGCAGTAACTCAGGAACATGGCAAACTCTGTGCCCTCCTGAGGCCATGAATTGCAGGAGACAAGTCTCTCCCTGCCCCACGTCACAGCAGGGGCTTGGTGTCTACTGAGGCTCTGGCCTTGCTCAGAAGCCTGTACTACTCAGCTGTACCTCTGTCTTTGTAATAAAATATGGTAGCAAAATCTAGCTCCTTTTTTGCTATGTTTAAATTGCAGGTTTTGTTTGCCCTTTGTTCCTCTTATTGCATTGTATTTATCAAAAACATGGCATCAAATATCCGAAGTACTACAGCCTGGAGGAGACTAAAGGTAACAACCAGAAATGCAAAGGACCAAAAGTTCTAGTTTTGAGTCCTGTTGCATGTGAACCGGGCGCTTGTCTCAGCCTGGAAAACTTTCTCAAAGGGAAGCAGCATAATGCCAGTGAAAACTAGGAAAATGGCAGTGATAACCATTTGAGAGTGCGTGACCACATCCTCCAGTTCCTCGGTCAGAGTCATCATTTTTCTCACAAACATAAAAGTTCCACTGGAAGATACCTAGCAAAGAGCGCTGCCTACCTGACCACCAGCCTCCTGCTCTCCATGGGAGCCACAGCTCAATGCAGTTGAGAACGTTTCTACCAGCTTTTCTTAAAGTGCCTGTTTTTCACTGGCTTGGCTCCTTTTTGATGCCACTATTCTTACAGAATGAAATGAAACTGGAGTTTCTACCTTCCACTCAAACAGTGATGGTATTTCCTTAGAAAATGGTTTCATTTTCCCTAGAAAAGTTTTCATTTTCACCAAAGAGTCAACAATGCTATATTTCTGAAGTTACATATAACTTACCAAGGTTTAGGCTAACAGAAATAATTTGGAAAAGTATACTTTTGTGGGTTTATTAACAGCTGCGTTTCTTCTACTGTTCTTACTATTTTGTGACATTTCGTGTAGCAAGAACCTTCAGACATCAGCATTACAACATGGCACTCTGACTGAGGAGGCACCCTTTAATATTAGGTTCCTCAGGCCTTTAGGACACAAGTTAGGCTGCAAATTTCAAGTGTATTTTTTGATAAACTACTTGCAAATGAGACATTTTCCAAATGTTTGCTCACTTAATTAGAACATAAAAGATTTTTCTCTAGGAGCTTGCTTCTGACCCTTCTTGCCTGTGTGTGGTTTGTATTGTTCTTGGCTAATGAGATATAGGATATGTACTAAACATTTACACATTAAAGGCATCCTTCATTCAGCATGAAGGTGTTGATACATCAAGGATACCTCAAACATGCTGAGATTCCAACAACTTGTCAGACAAATTAGCACCTTACCAATCGGGGGTAAAATTGAGTTTCACATTTCTCCCTGGTGGGAAAAAAAATCAAAAATCGCTGTAGTTTAATGCTTTCTTTGTAAATATGAACACAAAAGGCTTTATCAGCTCTGTAGTGTAAATTATAGCCCTCACTGATGATCTGATTTTTAATTCATTGGTTTTAAATGATCCCAGGCAGTTCAGAGCAAATCCATTGTGTCATTCCTCTCTTACGGCAAACATCTCCCCTCTTTTAAGTTTATTTCTTTCACAATTACTTCAAATTGACATCTATATATTAAAATGGAAGAAAACAAAAGTCTCAAATCTGTATGTTCCGCTAGCATGTACCTACCGGGGGGGTTAAGCCAAACTCTAAGGAGTATGTGGAATTAAGGGACAGTATGACAATGAAACTGTAAAGGATCAATTTTTAATTTTTTTTTCAACTAACTAGTGCTGAAAATTAGTGCTCAGTGCTTCAGATTGCTGGCACTCTGCGTGAGACATTCAGAGCACCACAAAGACCTACTGTCAGAATATTCAGCCTAATCAAACATCCCAATCAAACAACTGGGCTGAGGGTAAGGTTCAGGTCAGCCTGTAGACACTGCAGCAGGAACCGGTGACCATCCTGCACCTCTAAGTCACAAATCACGTGTGTACTTGGGAGATCACAACACAAATTGATGCCTACACAAGATCTGAGGAGAGGGGTGCTATCATAAACTTCTAATATAGGAATCATTGATACATCAAAAGGGATTTCTTGAACTTACTTACCTCACCATGATCCCCTCACAAACATACATTTTCCAAGATTGTGAGGTAGCAGATCAAATCAACCTGTAATCCAAGCAAGAGGGGGGCTAAGGTTTCTATAGAGATCAGGTAGGTACCTGTAGGTCATTGCTCAGTTTCACCTTGGCAACTTCCTCATTCTCAATAATCTCAAATTCAGCAGATTTTTTTTTTAAGTACAGGAAAGACAGTTGTGGAGGACCTGCCTGGTTGCAGCTACTTGAAACTCTTTTCTGAAAGAATTGTCACCACACTAATGAATTTTACCATCAGCCCTTCTTCATTTATCATGAAACACTAATACCTACACAAAACATACATCTCTTTCTGTTCCACACCTGGGTGTCAGCTCCATGTGACTGTTATCCTGTGGCCACAATTTCCTCTTAAATGGGACAGGACACCTTAACTGGTTCAATCATCTTTGTTCAAAGATTCAAGGACCATATTCATCTCATTCCAGAATAGCTGCCTGGGAAAAGAGTGTTACCAGAAACAGGTATTTAATTCTGAGGATGCCAGCTCCTTTTCTGCACATGTGTTTTTCAGAGCTCTCAGTACAAAAAAGTGAGGAGGGTTCTTGGTGCCCAGCATCCATAACAAGGCAGACAAGGGCTGCTGAAGCACAGATATAGGATGCAATGCTGACTGTATGGACATTGCGTGGGCATGTCAGCATTGTAAATGAGATTCTTATACAAAGAACTTCATCTAGAAATCTGAAGAAGATCAAAGATTTCTGGTTTTCATAGTACATGTTTGTATGGGACTTCAGAGCAGTGCTCCTGCTTAGTAATATATATTACATATATTAAAACACTTGCACATGTTTTTGCCTTTAGGGGAAAAAAATCCCAAAGGAAAAGACATAGATTGTTTAAATCTTTCAAAGAGAAATTTTAGTTCCCATACATATAGTGACATGATTTATAAATATGTAATTAAAAGGAAATGATTCACTGACAGGATCATAAATCTGTATTTAAGTGTTAGTATTTGACTAAAACAATAATGGCAAGCACTAATTGCATGTGGTCTGTTGCATGGCTACCGGAATCAAGTAGTGAAGAGGATCACAGTTCCTTATTAGTTAGGACCACCTAGAGTGATGGAAAGCATGAATGATCAAAGAGAAGACAGTTTTATGCTGCAAATATTGATATACTCTTGAGCTTTAAAGCACACTTTAAGATCCAGTATGAACACTTGACATACTAACTGCTGAACAGGGAAATGAGTGTAGCGTCAGACTACAAAAGGGTTTTTTGCATCAAAGATAAGTGACTAATATTCCTATTCCAGATTGTATCACAAAATAGTTTTGTATTGGTACCAGAGCAAAACAATTTACTTTTGCCTACCTTAAACAAGAATAAATTAGCCTTTCTTCTCAATACCGAAGCATGAGAGAACTTACCCTGCTTTCTCTGACTATTCACAGTCATCTCAGAGTATGGAGTGAAAAAACTTCAGGACATAATTTCTTTGTAGAAACCCAGAGTAATTTACAGTGATTATTTACTTTTCATAACTTGGTCATCCATTCCCATGGAATTGTTTCTGTGTCTTGACTGAATACCTGAAATGTTTCAAAAAGAATAAGTTATGGTATCTCTGCAGTATTGTTGGTCATACCTGTACTCAAACAAGGCACAGTCTTTCCTTAAAAAATTCTTTTTTGGTTTGGGGTTTTTTTTTGGGGGGGGGGGAGGGGAGGAAATGTTCCCATAAACATCTGTGAATGCTAACAAAAACAAAAACATGATTGAAACAAGCTCTGCCTTGGAACTGAGGACAACTGAAGAGTGAGGACTGTCTTGTAGAATTCGAGTGGCTCTAAATTTTATAAACGAATTTTCAATTTACTCACATATATCTGAAGTTATTTTATCTGTTGCTGTTCAGCCTCCAGCTTTCAGGCCATACATTTGATGATCTTTCAGGTCATGGCTTTTGATTTTGTGTTTCATCAAATAAGATCTACTCTGTGGATATAGAAAAGCCTTGTGGTTCAGGTGAGAGGTGCTGGAAAGAAATCTGAACATCAATTTTAAAATCTATCTTAAAAAAATATCTTAAATTATGACTGAATAAGAGTAGTGATCTCCTCTGAGAGAGCTTTCATTTAACATAACTGAGGGACACAAGCTAAAGAGAGATACAGTCAAGTAACAACCTGATGCTTCCAGTAAGGGTGAGTTTTGCTAAACAGTTTTACCCTCCAAACACACTGGTTTAGTGTTTCACATTGAAAGCTCTTCACAGCTCTTGGCCTGACTACCTCTAAATTCTCTCCAATCCCTAGAATCTTGCAGGGATAAGGACCTTGGTATAGCAGGTATAATTTTTATATTTAATATATTGATGCTTATATTTATACTACATATTTAATATAGATTATTATATAAACATGGGATATACTTGATGTTTCCTCACTGAATAAGCAACATACACTAGCTGGAAAAATATTCACAGATATTACCTTTGGGTTCTTTGAAGTCTGTAATCAAGCAAATAGATCTCAATATAAAATGGACAACTGTCTAACTAGAAAAGTTGCCACTGTCTCCTTGCCATTCTCACTCCTAAAATGTCAGAATGTCTTTGTTGCAACAGCCTGACAGAAGCTTTAGGAAAAAATAAACCAGTGTCTGCGATCATGTGCCCCGCTACAAAGCCAGCATTACTTCACAGAGCCTTCAAGCTTGGTATAGAGATGCCCCAATCTCGTTTGAGATTGCTCTTTCAGACCACATAATCCTGTGCAACACTACTACAGAATCCAAAATGAGCCTAACACCTAAATTCTAGCTTTTTGAAGGCACAGTGACAGCCCTGGTTTAGAGTTCAACTAGAAACAAAATACCCGTGGTCAGATTTGGGGAATCGATTTAACGTTTTGGAAGAAATGAGAGGCTCGGGCTGTCAACTTTGAACCATCCCCACATTTCAGGTTCAGACTTCATTAGTTTTGGCAAGGAATACTCTCTAATTACTACGAGAGTTTCCTCAAGTTGCACTTTAGAAATTCCTCTTTTTTGTAAGCTGTAAAGTATTCATAAAAAGCAAAAAACTGTGGGAAAATTAGCATTGATGGATGTTTTCTTACCCTCCATCAGGAAATTATGTACTTGAAACTCATTACAGATCTTCACAGAAACTCTGCTGTATGTGCCTTGGGTTTTGGGCTGATCAGCACACACAGAGTTTACTGCATAATTCATCTCTCTTGTGTCACATTTAATGTATAACATGTACTTCCTGTTAATTATGAAAATAAAAATGCATCCTTTCTTTTAGAAACATAATCATGAAACTACTACAGAAATTAAGAACACTGGAGTTGTATGTTACCCATTTTACACAATTTTTTTTTTCTTTTACGTCAGTGTTACCTCCTGCACGGAAATGGAGGGGAGGCATTGCACTGGGAACTCACCAAACACGCTTCGCTTCTCCTGCCCACACTAGGCACGGACCCTCCCTGTGCCCGCCCCAGGGGAGGTCAGCGGGGTGCCTGCTGTCCTGCCAGCTGCCGGGGCCACGCTTCTCACCGCAGCTGTCTGTTGGCACGTGGTCACCTTAACTTTCTTCCCCACAGAGAGGTTTGGATGTTTTCATGCCTCTTTTCATAGATGTCAATGAAACATTAGGCATCCTGTACCTCATTTTCCTCATTCAAGGTTGAAGATTATTCAGTGATATTCTACTTCACTTCACCCATCCATCTATATGAGTCTGTTCAGCTTCCCTTACCAAAAGGATGAAGAAACAAAAATCCCATCTCAGCATCATACCTGCAACCAATATATCTTAGGAAGTTATGTTGTCAGCCACCCTGAAAGGGCAGGAGAGGGAAAGAGTAAAGTGATGGAGCAAGAGAAGGAAAGGAGCAACGCCGTAAATCTGACAACCATTCTTATTTGGAGTAAGAAGGGGGAGGAAGGGGCTTATCTGTATACAATGGTACGTTTGGCCCCCTCCTACATTTTTTCACTGACACACTGGTAATTTCCCCTTGGAGAAACAGTCCTGTGCTGGGATTATTTGCTCTGTAGCTGGTGAAGCAACTGGGTTAATACCGCTTTTGTAGTTCACACTAGCATCACATCCATACCAAGTTTTTACAGAGCTTTACTATCGAATCAAAGTTGATAGTCCAATAGGTGCCATAGACCTATTCTAACCATAAGATTGTACTGCCTGCTTGGAGTGCACTCAAGTATTACAGTGTGCAGCATCCCAAGGAAGTCACCTGTACTTTGTGACCACGGGTATGTGTGTCACTTTCAGAAATGCAGCCACATGTAGCTTGAAGCCTGCCTCAGGTGCTATGGCCCTGTGCTGGCTGCAAGACCACTGGGACCCACAGGGTAACCCGAGTGGGAAGGAGCAAGACACCTGCCCATGGATCCAGCCAAACCTTGTTCCTCAGGAAAGCTTGATGGGGCCTATGGAGACCCAGTATTATCTCTCTCTTGTGGGGTGGTCCCATAGTTCTCCCATTTCAGAAGCTTTCAGGTCATATTCCCTCTTGACTCGCCCACATTAAAGTCTTCTTTCTTAATTGCTGAGGTCAGTAAAGTCAACCAGCTGCCTAGAGTAATATAACATTGTGCATCAGCAGCAGTGCCAGTGACCTCTAGAGAAAGAAGTGAGTCTGGATAAAACAACATATTGCCAGTAGCGAGTGATGCCTGGAAACCGGGATAAATGTCCATTGCCCCCGCTGCGGCCAGGCCTGCAGCAGACCCCCACCAAAACGGCTGCAGGAGCGGAGCACAACTTCCATAGCTTCTCCAGCAGTTTTCAACTTCACTGTTCCTTGACTGCCCGAGCCGATGGTTACAGGGATCTCACTGTAAAAAAAGAAAAAAGGCCCGGGCCGGGGGGGGGTGGGGGGGGTGGGGGTGGGGGGGGGTGGGGGGTGGAGATTTCATTCTGACACAGATGATTTCTGTAACAAACAAAACCAGCTTTGGCAGAAAGAAATTGGTCAGGTTTAACCTTCTCCTTCAGGGTAGCATTTAAAATCTGGGTTAGCAAACAATACGCTTACCACTAGCGATTGTAGTATCTGAATTTCTTACAGCATACTTAAACATCAGCTTCTAGAGTCACATGGCTGTGTAAAATCATCTAGCGCTCATTTAAAAAAAATAAATCTCTATTTATGATTGTGGGGAGAAGTTAGGAAGTGATTTCTAAAACCACAAGGCCTGGAAAGCTAGACATGCCAAATGTACTCACTTAACTTCAAACTCATGGCTTTGAAGCTAATCTCATGATTTCTAGATGCTTAAATCGTATTTTATTGAACTGTGGGATGGCAATGCTGGAAGTGTTGGGACATAAACATTATCACTCCAAAATCAAAAATACCTCTTAAAAATCACTGGTATAAGCAGTCACTCCTGCCTTTATGGATAGCTAAAGAATGCGCTTCAGGCTATTTAGAAGATGAAGATTCATTTCTGAATAATGTAAGCAAACACAAAGCAACCTGTAAACAAAAAAAGATTACGAAACATTCTTTTATGAAAGGCTGGGATTTTACGTAGTCATCTTACAATAAAAGCTTTTCCCATCACCTTAGCATTTCACCTCAGGGCAAATTCATAGATTTTTTTCAAGGTATTGATTCGTTTGTATATCCTAAATGAGATTTAAGTAATATTTTTTTATTATTTTTTTCATCTCTAGCTCTCAGGTTTGGAGTGCATTGCCTTGGAATAGCCCATTTCATCATTACATGCTGCACTTACATTTCTTGCATACTTAAGGGTATTTTGCCATTAAGGTTTCTTTTGGCACTTTTTATCTGTTGAAAGGTTGTTTAAAGTATTAGAAAAAAGCAACAGAATGATTAAGACACACTCCACATTAGAAGTTCAACTGTTCCAAATGTTCACCATTTTACCTTCTAAGCTCACATATTTCATGCAACCTTGTATTGTTTTATTTTTCACCCTCAGGTTTCTTTCACTCTTCACTGGCATATACAGTGAGACTAATACTCTTTGAAAATAGATCTGTACAGAACATTTATCCTTGAAGTACAATATCTTATTTGCAAGAATATTTTATATAAGAGATGAATTATTGATAGACAGCCTTGACTTAACATTTAGGACAAAGTACTGTTGCTATATTAAACTACATTGTATTACTTTCAGGTTAATTGGTGGAATAGTTTGATTTTTGTAGTTTTGATCACATTCAAAAATTTGACAAACCAAACTGAATCTGACAGATCAAAATGTACTCCTCCTCAGTTTTGCTGAAGAAAGGCTGCACCAATGCCTAAATTTGAGAGGAACGAAGAGGTCTGTCCTCTCTGTAGGAACAGGCAGCTCTTCATGCCCCAGCCTTTTAAGAACTCCTGACCAACACAATTACATCACTCTAACACTAATGTTGTACACATACAAAATACTGTAAATATTCCTACATAATGAATGCATGAGGGAATTTTAAACACAATTTTGCATGAACGCTTCTTGAAACAACGATTTTTCAACATTCTCCAAACTTGCTGTCAGTACACTTAGCAGCGCGTTGAAGGCAGACGTGCTCAAAGACACCCAAACCTCAAATTGTACCACACTAACAGCACCTCACAAATGTGCTCTCTCAGGTCTGTTAAGCCCCCATGCTCCCTTCTAGCTCTAAGTGAAATTTTCCATTGATAATCATTTGAAAACAAAACCCACAGTCTGATTCTGAACCCACACAAGGTATAACACTGGCGTTTGCACTAGAACAAAATTCCATAGGCGCCACGGTGCCAGGCCAGACCACAGGAGTAGCTGTCCCAGCGTCCTGGATCTAGCAGTGATCAGTCGTGATCAGAAAAGGCCTTTTGCTTGGTCAATTGCAGATAGGAGTCAAGCTTATCCCTAGCACCAAAGGCAGTAATTTGCCTTACCCACCTATAAAGTATCGCTAAGATTATTCACACAACTGTTTTCATCTCCAATGATTTTACAGAATATTAAAAACCAATATTTCCTCTGCCACTATCACAAACAGAACTTTGCCAAATTTTCTTGACTCATCAAGGAGTGTTTCTACTGAATATGCATCTGGGCTTTTATATGTTTGATAACACCACTGGATTTTTTGTGCGACTGCTGTATAGAACATATAGTAAAGCAACTCTTTCTCCTAGCTCCTTAGCACCTCACCTTGACTCTAGAGTCTCCTCAAACCAAAGCCCCTCCCAAGTCAGTTTGGTTGCTTCGCCTCCATGTCATAGTTATATTGTCTATACACTTCTTTTCTGAGCACAACAAAATGACGTGGAGGAAGCCAGTCGCTGATACTTGAAAAAGCCACCTCACTAGGAGCGGAAGTTATGTCCTCAGCAAAGGTCTAACAGTCAGAGGATCTTCCAGCATCCTTTACTCAATGGAGAAGTACCACCAGAGAATGATTAAGAGTTAGAGGAATCTCAGCTTCAGTACTGCAATACATAACCAGAAACTAATGTCTCCTGTGCCAGTCTCATTCTTCCTCTTAGAATGGCACGTCACTGTGCATCATGGAAATGAAACAGCAGATGTTTCCAAATATAGAGCCAGATTCTCTGTGCTTGTCAGCTGTTTTCCTGGACTGCAGACATGCATTATAACTGTAGGCAGAAAGCCACTTCTGCAGTACCTTACAAAATTGGGGAAGAGTTCTAAGTTTTTAAATAATGAGCATATTGAAAATATTTTTAGTTTATATTTGAAAAACATAGAGTGCGGGAAGCGTAACTGTTAGTAACATCATTCCTCCAGCAAGCCCTTTCAGCTAAATCCCCGTAGAGAGTCCAGCTGGATGTCTGCAGAAGAGTCGGACGCTAATGCTGCGGTGGCCGTTCAGTGGGTACTAGCTAATGAAAGATACGGAGCTCTTAGAGTAAGAATCCTGCTGAAAGCTTGTGGCAGCTTTAAAAACAAAAACAGTTAGTGGTTTCCAAAAAGGAACTAAGTATATTGTGAACTTGATACTCCTCTCCATTTATAGTTGATCTTTAATCTGTGAACCCACCCACAAAACAATTGCTAATTGGCTTTCCTTTTGTATCTTGTAGAAAAAGAGAAGGCAATTGGTGATACGATGCATTTCCACTGTGTTAGAAACAGCTGTGCAATTTGGAAGTGGTGGAGGGAAGGTGTGACCTGGTTGTTTGGTACCATCTGTCTCCAACATACACAGTATAAGGTTATTTTTTATTTAGTTAGGAAGGTTTTTTTATAAAAGGTAAGTATATGCCATGTGTGTCCATATGGTTTGGGACAACACGCAGACAGAGAATAACTTCTTTAAGATTCACGGTCACAGTAACTACGATGAGAAAAAATATTGGAATGACAAACAGACCCAACCTCAGAATTTGCATGGATACAAAATTCAACATTACTGGGATTTCTAAAACATATGTCCATCTAGCTCCCTGAGCTGATATTTTCACCAGCTTTGAACTCAGATGAAAGCCTCATGTTTCCAGTCCAATGAGTGTAATCTGCTCACTTTTCAGTAGGGCAAGAGCCGCCAGGGGACACCTTTTACTGAATGACAGAGCATATTGAGGAACAGTCAATATTGGGAATAAACTCCAAGGTGGTCTTGCATAGGGAGTGAAAAGACAAGTCTAGAGTGATTGTAACTGCAAAATTTGAATGTCTTATTGGTGGTAGGTCATTCCTCAGAGATGATGGGCGTGCGGGTGAACATCTGTGGAATGCTCAGGATTACCAAATTTCACTTAAATGAGAAGACAACACCCATTGTGGTGTGAAAGACCATAATCTCTTTCCATTTATGCATACACCTGCTCAAGTAGTGCCCTCTTACCAAAATCAGATCTATTTCTTCTTTATTGTAACTGTATTTGTTGATTTTAATTGAAATCTGAGAAACAGGAAAGCCTTTTGCTGTTCTTGGTTTTTCTTGGTCTTGTTGTGCTCACTCTACAACAAAGATTTAGCTCTTATTTAAACTGGATGACACAATATATTCAGTTCAGCTGCTAGATTGACTGTCACTGAGTTGTCAAATGCCTGTTATGAATAGTATACAGAGGGAGAACAAGTTGACCTTGAACTCACTAAATGTTTTATGAATACTACCCATTTCCAGAAAAATATGAATATGTTTTCCAGATTTGCTCTTTTTGCTTTCCTTAAGGCTGTTCTCAGTAACAAATGCCTTTTATCTTACTAAGATGCTTGTTACATGGAAGATTTGGGAAAGGGAGAACAACATTTTAATGATGGATTTAATGCTTGTGGATTGTCGATGATTGATTATATTGTAGGCTGAATTCCTGGACTTAGCCAAAGGCTACGGAGAATATTGCTGCTACAACGCTAGCATTGCTTCCTAAGACCTGTCGAATTCTGTTTTATAATTTTCAGTTGCTGAGATTATTTGGTCTTGGTGACTATTCTTTCCTCCTAATTGGCATTCTCATCGTTAAGCAAAATCAGAGTAGATGACACTATTTAAATAGAATAAATAAAAGCAGAGTTTTGATCTGTCCAACTCACGCAAACCTGTGCATTGTTTCCAAACAGAAGAATGTGGCCTTAGCGCCTCCAGCTGGTGTTGGAAATGGGTCGTTCTCATGCACATGTCAAAAAAAATACAACAGGAGGGGAGCAGTTAGTACTATAGGATCCAGGCCAGAGGATCCGGCTTGTAACCAACAGAGAAGCACTCTAAATAGAATTAAAGACACTTGTGCTCAGCACTGGATTTTGATCAAGCACTTCAAAAGTAAAAAAAGAGCAGCTAATTTACTCTGCCATGAAATATATTGGTTCCTTTTCAAAAGGTACTTTCAGCTCTTTCAGAATTTGTGGACAAAGTGGTTTCTAGCTAATATATAGTTTTAAATGCTTTTTTGAAAGCCTCTTGCATGATAGAGTTCATAGCAACAGCTTCAGCTACTGCTTTAAGAGCACAATAAGCTTTAATAAGAAGGATGTACTTCAGTTCATAGATTGTTTTCTGCTTTACTTTATTCATCATAATCCTTACCTCTGCTTAGTAAAAAAAATAAAATAAAATAAAATCAGAAATAAAAAAGACAGCAACCAATATTGATCTCCTCTATCCCAAAGCAGGTTCCCTTGATCTGGATCGAACCTGTCTCTGTCAGTAACAGCTTTTCCAGGAGACAGTTCTATTTAAAATGTTTCACAGGGCATCTAGTTATTTGTTCATTTGTCAGGAATGGTGGAAGAGACTATAATAGACAAGCAGCCTCAGCTGGCTGCTCCATGTAAGACTAGATCCAGTCGTATCACAAAGACAGAATAAGAATATATTTTCTGTGCACTGTGGAAAAAAGTTTTGTGACACATCTTGACCCAAGACTTATTAAAAAACCCATTATCAATATTAATTGAAATTTAAAATGTCCTTTGGAATTTCATTACAAACATTTTTACTCTAATATTGGTTTTGATGTTATGAATGAGAGGTGAGTGGCATGGACTACAGTACAGTACAGTAGGCAGCTATCTTTCCACTGCAAGATCTAGTTTCCATTTTCCATTTTCCATTTTCCCGTTGAATGTAAAAGGAATTATGTTTTCCTGGAGACCACATCCCTCATCATCGGTACCACATACTCATGCAAACTTGGGAAGGGGACAGAGACTCTCATTATAATCTTGTTTATCTAATGAAAACTATCTTAGCCTTTGTGGTTTTTAAAAAGCTTCATCTGAAGGCTGGCTTCAAATGAACACCAACATACCCAAATAGTAGCAAAGAATGTGAGGTGCAAGTGTAATCCAGACCATCCTGTGGTAGTTTGCAATATCAAAGACCACCAATGTCACTTAGAGAGGCAGTTGGAGTGCCCATCCTACATTAGACATGGTGAGAAGAAACTCGAGACCTGTTCCTTTTCTTCTGACACACTTACAAGACAAACACATGCTCCATTAAAAATAACACAGCTCTGCTCTGATACGTTTCGCTCCCATGTGTCTGACTTAAAAATATGCCTCAGTCCACAGTGTTATGCTTATTAAGATATAGCATTACTGTTCTGCAATGAGCCACTTCAGAGAACACAGCAGGGAAGCTGGCTCCCATTGTGTTAAAGAGGGCAGCCCCTTCAAACTGCACACTGGAGCAAAACATTCTCATCTTGTAACACTCTCCTTGCATCCGGAGTTTATTTTTTTTATTATTTTTTCTTCTCTTTTCCTTGTTTTGCTATTTTCTTGAGTCATGGTGGCTCCACTTCTGAAAAGCTGTAGTGGCATAGTTGACACTACAGCAGCTGGAGCTGGGAACACTAGAAAGCAGTGCATTATGTTTTCTTTTCTTTGCACAGGTCACCAAGTACCCACTATGATTTTAGCACATCTTGTTGTGCAGAGCTTTTAATGTTAATTTGTTACTATTATTCCAGAATACTCTGCTGAAGGGGAGGCTTCCAGCATGCTGTCTAAACATTAGATATTATTTTTACCTTGCTTTATTCCTGCAGTAAAATCTGATCGCAGGTTGCAAATGCATGCTGTTATTCATACATGGACCAACAAAAGGGGCAACCTTGATCATAAATGTATGTGGAGAATGAGTATAAGGAAATGATGTAGAGTTTTGTTTTCTTCTTTTTTGATTCAACTATATAAAGGAACTCACATGTGTCACTTGTTTGTTTGTTTTGGTTTTGTTTTTGCATTAAAAATGATACTTTAAAATGTTAAGGTATAAACAATGCAGGATGCCACTGCACATGTGGGGCCATACGCAAAGCTTGCAGTTGAAACAATAAAAAGATCAGGTGAAGTGGATAGAAATATGATTCCAGAAGAAACAGAGTAGAAAAGTATTCTGCTCTGTGTCTTGGTAGTAAAGACAGTTCAGCTGGCTTTGCTGCGCGGATTTTTTTTAATGAACATGTGTACGAGCACAGTATATCCTAGTTTAGGAATGAAGGGATACCAGTTTTCCCCCAGCAGGTTCACTAGCCCAGAGATTCCTCACACTGAAATTACCAGTGAGCAGCCTGACCTCGGGGACAGGATTGCTGTCACGTGGCTGTGGCTGGGAATGTTTCAAATATTTAGCACTTATGCATACACTAGCCCTTCTTAATTGTTTTTCCTTCAAAATGTCTGCAGAAAAGTGATTCAATGAGTCTGGTTAAAGTGTTACAGGTTTTTGTGACACTTTTTTTTTAAGACTTTAAGCTTCTGCAAATTTAAGTATCAGTATAAACATCATTTTTCAGAGCAGAAAGTTAGTCTCAAATCGAGAACATTTATAAACTTTCTCCTTTTTAGTATAGTTTGACCAATGTCACTCTTTTTCTCAGCCTGAATTACTGCTGCCACTGAGAGCCTCTGTTTGGGAGCGATCATTTATGAAGAAGGACCTTCCATTATCAATTACAGCAGCTGAGGATTTGGCATGGGTATTTATTCACTCCTCCCCAAACCCAGCTTCCCATCTCAGCTGAGCAGGGGCTTCGGTTTCAGCCTCTGCTTCAGCCACATTTTCAAACCAAAGTTTTTTCAAAAAATGTTGTCCACTGCATTTAGCTCTGCATAACCACTGGTAACATGATGCAGACCTCACACATCCATTTCTCTCAAAAAAATGCCCCCAACTAGCCTAAGAGCAACACACTGATGCTTCATATATTTCAAACCTTTACTACAAACTTTCGTGTCTCCATCCGGTCCCTTAGTCTTGGACATAATAGTAAGGGGGATTTGGGGGGCTGCCACAGTAAGAATTCACACAAGGAATCTTGACATGAACTCATCTGCCAGGGCTGGTAAGTAAGTTCACAGGGTGGGGTTGGACATAGCAAGGAACTTCATACCTGGTCTGGTTCACCTTGTGTATATCAAATGGCTTTACTCTCGACACAAAAGTAAATATTAGCTGAGGAGAAATCAGGAATGGTTCGACTCTGCCAAGACAACATTCATTCTTGAGACTAGATAGCAAGCAAGAAAAAAAGTAAGTCTTTCCACAGGATAACAAGGGAGTCACTTAAGAGAGTCCAAAACAAGAGACGTCCTTCACCCACATACAGCTGGGACTACAGCACTACCTAGTAGCACTGCTCTGGGGCCTGCCAGCATGTCACTGTGCCTACGAAATAAGGTGCTAGCATTTGGTAGCCCACCTGACAGAGCATCCCAAAACCTGACCCTGCAAGCCAAGAGGGAAAGGAAAGTTTTCTGACAAGATTTAAGGACAGAAACTAAAAAGAGCCAATGCCTTCTTGGAATAACAAGAAAAGAGACCGCAACTTAGACAGCACACTCTGTGCAGGCAGGAGAGCTGGGAAACTGTGATGAATGTGAAAAAATGTTTCAGTGCATTTAAGAAAAATACTGAAAGCTTTATTAAAAATATAACAAAAGAGAGGGTTCATATAATAATTATATCAGACTCTGAGAAAACAGCCAGAGCTCTGTAGGCTAACATGTAGAAGGACAGACATTTAGGAAGTCCAAAGAGGTATAGTGATGTCTGTCATGAAATGAGGCAGTAAGGATATGACTGAAAATTTGAAAAAAGGCAAGGGCTAACCATAAGCAACATGCAGCAGCAATACCTGGGAGATACTGCTGTGCAGATGCCTGACAAGGCAATCTCAGGTTATCTTTATGAAGATCGTAAATAAGACACAAAGAGTAAGGAGTACTTAAGTATTCTCTCATTTATCACAAGGACCACACTGCTTTATAATAATTTTAAAATTCAGTATTTCCAATTAACTTATGAAGGGAAAGATAAAGTAATTTTTACTGGATATTTGTAGACCCAGGTGATCCTTTTGTCTGGGAAGGCTGCAAATCCCACAAAATGCCCTAAACATTTTGTTGTCTGTAAAACATCTTAAATATTCAGTCAGCAGGCTTGATCAATAAGAAACTTTTTCAAAGCTCTGTAAATACTGGCTGAGTCTCTGCTCTAGGATCTATTTCCTTTTTGCCTAGAAATATACATGAGTGATTGCTCCAAATTAAGTCTGATTATTGAATATTTATCAATTATGAAAAACAGATATCTAATTTTGCGTTGGAATACATATAACATTTTTTCTATGAAAATCTGGTTTTATAAAAGATTAAAATGTCCCCAATATGTATACAGGCACATTAGCATATACACATTCCTTAATTTTACTTCAGAGTGAAAATATAGCTGTATAACAGATACCCATCACATGGGCGTATACAGACCTGAGTGTGGAACCGCTCTTCCCGCGTAGGTGAATCATTCAAGCAGTTCTTAATTGTTCTTCATTTACCTGTGCCTAGAAAAGTTGAAAATTATGAAAATGGCCGGCAGAGGGTAGAGGAAAAAAATGTCATTTTCTGTTTCTAAGTGGTAACGGTCCTGATAAGGGGGATGTTTGTTTACATTCCCCAGACATGCCCTCTGCCTAACATTGTGAGTCTTCAGCAAACAGGAGCACTGATATGACAGGCATCTATTCAGCTTTCTAATTATGTCAGTACAAATATCTACAACTTGGATTTTAGCAATTTCAAACAGTAGAAATGAATCTGATAAGAAAGGGAAAAGGTGAATTCTTACATTGCAATTGTCTCAGGAGACCAGGAAGGAGAATTAAGGAAGTGTTTGTGATCTTAAAGGCAAATTAGATGACGTTTTGAAAGATGTCTATAAAAACAAGGTGGTGATTAATCGAGATGGCAGTGAATTTTTCCTCAGACTAGTTAAAACTTCAGGTTTTTCTTTTTTTTTGTTTGCTCATCTGTCATGCAAATTATTCACAAACAGCAGGAAAAACTTAGTATTAAAGATTCTGCTTACATATCATTGAATTGAATGCCAGAGGCAGCTTCTAGGTCAGATGCAGGGGCACATGAAGAGCATTTTCCAATCAAAAATAAGGCAAAATGAAAGCAGGATCTTGACACGTCCTCTTCCTTCTCATGCTGATGGTTCCTTGGCACACTGATATACGTGCACCCACGGCTGCCTACCCCAGCTGGCCCACAATGGCTGCCTTGACACGAAGATTCACTTGGCAGATGTTTACTTGCATCACCTTCGGGACCCCAGGGAGTTACCTTGACTGAAAGTCAAGCCAAAAAGATTCAGTGTTTGCCCCCTTCGGGTCCCGTTCTGTCTCCTCAGCAGCAAACTACTCCACTTAGATCAAAAATCAATTTAGTTGCAAGGTCATATGGAAATACCTCACAGTATGAAAAACTTGACTCTGCTTTAGCAGAGGCCTTTGGATTAAGCAGGCAATTGACCACCTAAAAGCTTTGGCCATACTTCACATGCAGAGAAGTTTGTGTCCATCTCCTGTACAGCCAGAGCATAAAACTTCAAAAACTCTTTATGTCGTAATCAATCAAACCAGCAGGACACGTCCGCTGTTGGCACTCGCTGGTTTCACTCTCATTGCATTTGCTGCTGTTCACTGGTAAAGTATGATGACTTACATGGGAAAACTGCTGAATAAAAACCTCTCTTTGCGTATGCACAAAATGTTTCAGATGATGCTATGAGCAAGGGAAAAGAACTTAGTTTTTCTGAGGTTCACATTACTTGCATTGGTTGGAATGGTGGTTGGGGGGTTGGTTTTCACATATCCCACCCCCCCACCATTCATCTGTTGTTCTATTTCTTGTTTATTGTATTTCCCAAATAACTTATGAATAATTTTAAGGCCTTGTGAGGCTGACCTATTGTGATGATTTGTCAAAACATAATCACATAACACAACACAGGCCAAGTTTTAATTGTGCTCTAATTTGAGCCCTTACAGCCTTAAAAAAATAAAGCAGAGGGGACTGTTTCACTCGCAGCCATGGGCTACAGACATAATAAGCGGCCCTGTGATGAGCTGTGGTTGGGGAAGGCCCACCAGATGGGAAGCATGAAACAGAAATATTGTTTATTTCTGCAATCAAGCCAAAGTGAGCTGAAAATCCTGAATGAAAAACTTTCTGCAAAACTTTTACACGAAGATCAGAGACTTTTTCTTGGGACATACCACCTGGGAATTTGTGATCCTGGTTCCTACCACAGTTGTATAATTTTAACATCCCACAGAGCTGACAGACTTTGACACTAACAACTGTGCAGGGAGTAAAACAGATTTACAAGTGGCAGTGACCTTTTCATCAAGGGAAGTAAAGTAGACTCGAATCCACCGTACCCCTGGCTCACAGTCCTGACAACATCATTCAACATACAGTAGGAAAAGCACTTCAGCAAAAGTTTATGAAAGTGACATTGACACAGCACAGTACATTAAATTGATCCCACCAACATGCCATGAGTTTTAAGTAGCATCTCTCTTTTTTTTTTTTCATTGAAATTTGAAGTGTTTGCTGCTTAGTTTAGTGCCGTCTGTTACTCAGAGAAGACAAGTAAAAAGCTGTGGCATCAAGACCTTTTTAATTATGAAATACAGATATTTTGACCATCCTTCTTGCAGTAAAGAGGTAAATAAATAAATAAAAATAAAAACAATCTATAATTGAATGTTCCTGCCAGCATTTCTTATCTTAGACCCCCATAACGCTGTGCTGCCTCCACAGGCCTCATTCCCTATCTTGGATCTTGTTACCCTAGCAACTAATAGCCAAGCTGGCTTCCAAAAAAAAGTAATAGAGGTAGCCTCTCCGATTTTTAAAGGAAATTGGTTACTTTAAACCCAGTGAATGCTTGTTTTAATTGCACTGTTCATGGTTGAGAATCTCTCCCTCAGCATTTTTTCACAGCTAATAATGGGGGTTTTTCATCTATGCGGTTTGCTCCCTTGACGGAGTAAAGCAAAACTTCTCCTGCCAGAAACTTCAAGCATAGTTGACTAGGTTTTTTAGGCACCTTAAATCCAAAAATGAGGCCAGCATCTGCTTATGCAGAATCTTTGCAATTTCATTGTGATTTAAAATAAGGTTGTTATTTCAAGCCTCTGTAAGAGTAAGAATAGTTTACTAAGAAGCATTATACAAGTACAGTTAATAAAGATACTCCGTCTTCAGATTGTTGGACAAATTTATGGTAAAGCAAATTTTTCCCTATTGATCAAGCCCTAGAGGGGCATTAACAACACTTAAGGGAACAAACTGCAGAAGATGGCATAACTGACACGTATAAAAGAGTCTGCAAGAGAGCTGAACGGGGCTGGGAGGAAATGGAACACTTTAACATTACATCCCGGTCATACTAAGGTCCATTGACCCTGTACTCATTCCAGATAATTAATTTACAACACATTAAACCTCTGTGTGAAGAAGGATGTTATGCATCAATTGCATAGGAATAAAAAGTGTTATTGATTTAAGATTTCTACTGTATCATGCATTGACAGAAAGAAACAATCTAGCAGTATTTTAAAGACAAAAAAAACCCTTTTCTGAAGGACAAGTTTGCTAAATAAGCACACTTTACACTACATTTAACTGAAGTATTGTTGACACCCTAAAATAAATGCTGTTAGGAAAAAAACCTTCTGCATAATGAGGACAACATGGCATGACTGGATAGTATTGGCATTCATTCTAGGAACCAAACGCTTTGAGGTGATAATGCCCTTTTACAGTAAGAGTCTAAAGTAGAAAAATACATTGACAAATATTATTTAATGAATAAAATATGAGTAAACCAGCACCATTAATACAGTACAATATCTAATGAGAGTCAAGCTCATGTTCCTCATGGAGGCATTGTACACTTAACATGCAAAAGAAGAAAAATAATTTCTGAAGGGCCAAATTTTAAGATTCATGAACATCAGAACCAGCTTCATTTACAGTCTTTTTCTCTTTAATTAAATTACAATTTTCAGATCCCAGTTCAGAAAATTCAGGTCAAAGTTCTAGGCTGCCTAGCATTTCTCACTGCAGTTTAACTTCCCAAGAACACAGGATGCTAAAAAATTCTTCCCTGTATCACCTGCAACTTTCAGCAAACCTCCACTTCAAAGTTCATTTAAAACTTGAAGTGGTTAAAAAGAGATTTGAATCACCCTACATGCAATATGCTCCCAGTACAAAATGATCCAAAAATTTCAGTTTCAAGCAAGGTGTCTTCAATTGACCTGGGGCTGAACTACAACTGGTCTCACAATACGGAGGGAAGGGTTAGCTTCCTGATAGAAAGCCAGGTGGTGTCTAGGATTTGGTAGAAGACACCCAGAAAGAGTGTACGGAAGATCTAAAACGAAGAATTTTGCAAGCAAGGGAAGCTGCTCCAGCCAAGTTGAAACCAGTACAGGAATATCCCAAACAGAAAAGTCAAAACCCTACAAGACTCAAATAGAAAAGCATGAAGAATCTAAGCTATAAAGTCAGGACAGTGCACAAATACCTCCAAATTAACTCATGGGCAGTGGCAGAAGGTGTGAACAAAGACAATCCCTAGTGTTTGGAAGATTTAACTGGAACCCACATTTCTTTGCAAGGGCTTGTGAGTACCTGCAAGTATCCACAATATGGGTAAAGTGGATGATAGAGGCAATATTAGCTCCAGGACGCCGTTGTAAAATGCCACATAGCCCCGGGACAGAAAAATGACAGCTTGAAAGCCAGCCACAAGCACACAAACAGTGCAATGACAGCAACAGGGAAACCAGTGCTGCAAGAAAGGCTGCACACATCAGGAGGTAAACAACTTGAAACCAGCAAGTTAGTAATTAATTTTAAAGAAAAATAAACTTTTCTTCAACATTTTCTTGAGCAAAATGGCTATTTTGGACATCTCCAGGAAATATGTGGTAGTTTCTCTCAATAGTACACTCAAAACTGAAGTCAAGTGCATTATTCATCACGGGTACTAATAAAAAATTTAATGTCAGTGCTCTCAAAGAGTGAAGGGAGCCTTTGGCCTTAGTCTACATGTGTAAAAACTTATGTATCTTATTTATGGAAAGCTTATGTTAACTGAAACTGGCTATAAACTACTTACTGCCATCCCCAAAAGGAATCTGATAAGCACCTTTATCTCGCTCTCTCCTGAAACCACATAGATTATTTCTTTGCTACAAATGGTTGCTTTTCAAACCAAATGTAAATCCAAGTGAAATTTGTTGCCTGCAGATGCACATACCAGAGCTTTTCATACAAGCCCAGCGGAGCAATGTACCACCCCTAAATGGCATGCACACCCATCTGACACTTATCCCCTCTTTAGCCATTTCTGGTCTCACCCAAGAGACCCCAAATAGCAGAGAAAAATCATGGTATTGTCTTAGGTTGCTCTGCTCCTCACTGTCCTGAGATGCACCATACGAAGACCCTCCAGTTAGGCTGCAGGACACTTGTCAGTCCATTTTCCTTAGTGACAACGACACAGCTCTGCAAAACCTGGTGCGTGGGTGGTGTGCCGCAGGTTGTGCTGAGTCTGCCAGAGGCTTTCCACAACAAACTCTTCTTTTCCCCAGCCTCAGGCTCACACCATTAACTAAACCAATAACAGCAGCCATCAAAAAACAGCCTTGGCAGTTCCCTGGAAGGGAAAATTATATCCTAATACCTGTACCACAATCAACTGCACACATAGTAATAAAATGGAAACTATCAGTCATAGCAATGGATGGGGTGACCCTTCTATAATATCCCTTTCTTAAAACCTGTATTGTCTTTAAGACTGGTACAGGCCAAAGGGAAGGAAAACTCCTGTTTTACAACAGCCACAGACCCAGTTTTGACTAAGTCAGCAACACAGAACAGCCTTCTCCCAAAAGTCTTCCTGACCCATCATAGTAATTTCTCAACTAGGTGCAGTCATCACACTTTCTCTTTTGCATACACTAAGGCATCCCCGGGATTTTTATTCTCTAGCAACCAAATTATCACCCACCCAGAGCAACCAAATTACTATCCACCCAGAGTGCAGGAGACAACTAATTTTTTAATGGATTTTTATTCCAGTTAGATATTTTATGGAAATCAGTTGGTTTTTTAAAATAAATATTTTGGCATTAGAGTTTGAAACATAACAGTCAATGATAATTATTATCACTAAAGTATATGAAACAACGTTTTAAATATCTCACACACATCTATTATTTAGAACAGAATCAGAAGACAAAAAAGTCTCTTACCTTAGAGGTCTCATCAGTCCATATAAATATGCTACAATATTATGGACTTCAGTAAGTATCGAAAGTGATATTTCAATATTTCCCTGCAGCGAAACATAGTATTAGGTTTTGCCAAAAAAAAAAAAAAAAAAAAAAAAAAAGTGCTCTTCCTTTTCATTTTACAATGAAAAATATTGGGAAAAAAATGTGCATTCTTAATTCAGGTTGCTTGATGTACCAACTTTAACTATCTGCAACTTCAATGGACAAAATGGATGAAGGAGAGTAAGGAAAAGCAAAATAAACTGGTTTCCTGGTGGTACGTGATGCATTTCCTGATGCTAGCACCAAGAGAAAAGTGCAGGTTCCCTTACACTTTATCCGTTTGGTGACATTGTTCTCCCAGTCCATGTCAGAGCTATACATTACTTAATAGCCTGTTCAATTATGAGATAGTGTTAATAAGTAACCTGGGTGCGTTTGTCCTTCACTAAATCATAATCGACAGCTCATTCTACATTTTACTTTTGGTTTTCTGTCCCTATATGACAGAGATAAAGATTTCACATTTAGTACACCCGTATGGATAATCGCACTGCTACATTACTGCTATTGCCACAACTAGGGAAATGTTCCTTTTCTCCTTGACCTATAAGACATAACACAGTCTCATGCAGTATTGTTTCATTATCTCAAAAACTTCTTTCAAAGAACGTGGTACTGTCAGTCTCATGAGACCTCTGAGATTTCCCTTGGTACACCTGACAGCGTGCTGAGGAAGGCTGCTGTCCTGCGACACTGAGGCACAGCCTGCCGACCCACAGAGAGGGCTGGGGGACCTGCGCTCCATCACGCCTGCACTCCCTTGCTCACCGCATGCCTTGGTAACTGTGGCGCATCCCACAACGTACGCTCCCACCACATTAAGCTGACTCACAGCAGTTAGATGACTGCACATACCTCGCAGAAAAGGGGTCCAGCTGAGGAACTTGGTCTAGAGGAACAAATAGAAGGAGAGGACCAAGCTGTTAATCAAGTGAGACAGTACAGCCATGGAAAAAATATGCATATGAGATTTAATGATGCCTAAAAGAAGTCTGAAAATGAAACTTTTAAGTGCAGTTAAGCATACCAATGTTTTATTTTTGCTTATTTCCTAAGTTACTATTTTTTTCACTTTTCACTCAGAATAAAAAAATATCTATATTACAATATTAGCATTCCTTATTAGATTAAATTTCAGCTTTACTATCCTTTAGTGAGTGTTTCATGCCATGCACGTTGCAATGGATCAGGAGCACCTGACTGATTAGATCAGCACCCTGCACACTAGTGGTGCACAGCTGATGTGCAGATGGTCACATTTGTTATAATGGAGTCAAATGAACACCCAGTTGTGTATCCATAGTATACTACTCACTGACTCCTTGAGACCTAGCTAGTGGCAAAATTCCATTTAAAGTGTAGTCATACGGTGTTCACCCTGGAATCACTGACAGAGGTTTGGGCTACTTTTTTGTTCCAGTGACCAATATGAGCAAATGATTTACTGCACAACAGAGGATTTCTCTACTTGGATTTTATTAATTGCAAAGTGATTATTTGCAACTGCAAAGAGATGAACGAGATCACCATTAGATGCAGATTGCTAGAGTTCTGTGATACTTGTCCTATGAATATATATTTTATGTGTGAACTGCGTACCTTTGAAAGACTGTTTGTCTTTTACATGAACCAGCATATCACACACATACATCTAAGGGTAGGATTACTTTTATATTTGGTTCATTTCATGGAAGTCAGTACCTTACTGTTCCTTCAAAAAACACTTTCCTAATGGAGTATTACGTATGTAATAACTGCAGCATCGGGCTCAAATAGTAAGTCAAACTTTCAAACTAGGTGAAAGAATGCAAAGTGCAGGTAGATAACAGGGTTTTTTTAAAAATTATTCACCCATACTTACTGTGCTCCTCTCTAGAATTCATGGGTCATTATTCTTTGTAGCTCTTTTTTTCTTCAGTGTAAGATTGTGGGATGAAGTCCACATTCTGAAATTACACACAAATATGTTAGAAAAATGGAGTGTTTGAAATCAATTCTAATGTTAAATGCAAAGGACATTCTGGGCTCATTAAGTAAAAATATCTCATTTAATGAGCAGGAAAGCACTGGAGCACACTGAACCCTGACACAAAGCAAATTATTTAAGTGATAAATTATATTTTATGGGGAATGTAAAAGTTAATAATACTCAGGGGTAAGGTAATAAATGCAGAGGTGTAACTAACTTCATTGACTGCTTTACTTACAAACATGCCATATGTACCTGGTTACTTGAAATAGTAATAAAAGGAATTAACAGAAACTCCTGGAACTGAAGATTCACATAGAGACCTTTGTAGCATTCTTTTCCACTAAGCAATCTCTGGTTTTTTCTTTTCAAACTCGTTATTATCCTCCCTCTTTCACTTTAGGATATATACCTCCAGTCTTTGCTTTTCACTTTTTGTCAAATATTTGATCTTGCATTCATTAAAACTGAAACCTTCTTATCTACCAGAGAGGCTAATAAAACCAGTGCTCATTTACCTGCAATGATGCCCCAGAAGTGACCTGAAACCTTAACTTGAAGAGAACCAATCTATGCTGAAGGAAAACAGAGGATCAACTTTTAATCTACTGCCCTTCTAGTGCCTGCAAGTTCAGTGGCACTGGATCTCCTGGTGTTACGGTCCTCGGAGATCAATGCAACACACCAGCTCACAAGTACACTTCTGCATATTCGAATAAGGGTTGTCACCGTGAATTTAATAATCTGTGTTAAAACCCCTTCTGTATGTGTAAATGGGGTAAAAGACACAATTAATATATGTACCAAATAGAAATCAACAGAGGAAGAGTATGCTCAGCCACAAATATTTCCTGTAACTATTTCCTTAATCTTCAAATGGAATTGGCATTACCAGCTTCCAATTTTCTTTTGTATTTATATATCCAGGTCAACAGCTGGTATTTTATTCCCACTCATGCAGCTGGGAAGCAAATATGAAGCCATTACGCTGGGTGTTACCCTGCGTCAGTACAGTTTGTACATGGATAGGACAGTCATTCACACAGCACTAGTGTCACACCTGTCAAAATCTTTCATCAGAGTTGTACAAAAGCAATCAAATAAATGACAAAAGGATGGATATTTTATCTACTGCATCAAAAAATTATCTACATATGTGCAATTGTTTTCTAGCAATAAGGGTTGACATTCAATCCTGAATTAAGTCAAATTAACCTTAGCCTGCTTTTTGGTTTGCATCTTTAAACAGTCTTGTGATCGTGGTCAGTGGTCTTATGACATCATCTAAGTGAGCTCCAGACATCACTTTGAATTTGAAAAGTGAAAATATATAAAATCAGGAAAGTGTTTCTAACCAGATCCTGGGCAAAACAAACCTGTTGGGAAAAAAAAGGCTCATTAAAAATAATAAAACCAAAACCTCATCCAAATTCTTCATTTACAGTTGGACTCTATGATCCTATAGGTCTTTTCCAACCTAAATAATTCTATGGTTCTAGTAAGCAACAATAAAGTTGATATATAAGACACAATTTTCTAGCAGAAGAGACATGCCTTTGACAGATAACATAACTAGAAATACAGCCTTTGGAGACCTACAACCAGTATGCAGTGCTACTTGTTAAATGGCCAGTCTGTATGCGTGCCAAAAATAGCAGTAGACTACTCAGGCAGATGGATTATAAAATTTTAAATTATTGTTTATTCAATTTATTCTGTCCTAAATATGCAGATAAATTGCTAGTGTTATATGCCTTTTGAATGTGGACTGGAAGATTCAGGTTTACCAGGTGTTTTGAGGTTCCAGGAAGCCTTCAACAGAAGCTGAAATTTTGAACTAATACGGTGACCACAGAAGCAGGGATTTTAAAGAAAAACTTGATTATTGTAATTCATTATTAGTTGGAAGTACCAAGAATTTCAGCAGACATATATATGTCTGCTTATCTGTACATATATATGTGTGCATATGTGTGTAATATATATATGTATACATCAGAACCAAAAAATTGTGTGGATTCATGGCATTAGAACAGTAATACAAATAATGTGTTCAACCATTTCAAAAATATTTTTACTTTAGTGAGAAGTGAATACAAAGATGGAAAAATAAATTCAACATAAACATGCATATGCTTTAAGTATTATTTTAAAAAATGTATTTATATATTTAGTAGGTTAAACTAAAGATGTCTGACATCACAAGCCAGGGCTCCTGGACGTTAGCTACAGTAAATAAATAAGACATGTACCGTACATAAAACTTGTATTACAGCTCTAGGTGAGGTCACTTTGAAGGTCAGGCTACTGAAATAGGCAAATATGTAGATTCTTTATTCCTGTCAATATAAAGATACAAAAATGTATAAAGTGACCAATATCCAGAGCCCTCTGAAACCGTATAGTAAGAGTCTTTTCACTGGTTGAACTGTCTTTCTCATTGTTTTAAACCATTTTTATGGTCAATAGGCTTTGTACCTGGGAGATACTTATTATCCACTAATACTCGTCTTCTCTGTGCTTTTGAGTTTTAAATCCCCAGGTTATCATATGCCTGATAAAGAGGATATCAAAAAATCATAGAAGAAATTAATTCCTGAAGAAGCAAGGTGTGCCTATTATTTACTTAGGAAATATTTTAGGTTTATCCAAAGACTTTTTTAGATCCAGGAAATATTTCTATCAGGTATTCTCCCAAAAAAATAAAATCCAATTTCTTTACAAAATGTACCTTTTGCTTTCAATACCTTCTTTAGACAGGAAAAAGTTTATGGGTAAAAAAAAAAAAAAATAATAAAAAAATATATGGGTAAGGCATGACAAATCCTCACACTAATCTGTGTTATATCTATCTTCTGATTTGTATCTATCCAGAAGAGAGATAGAATATTCTGATTCAGACCTGGCTCCCTGATATCCTGCATGAGCAGCAAGTATGTTTAAAAAGAGACAAAGCGTAATTCCCCTCTTCAAAGCGTGACTGTGCTGCCTATAGAAATATTCTTGTGACATTCCTAGACTGGATTCTGTTAGGAGATAGGTGAGTGTTAAATCTTCCTTACAAAGTATATAATGCAGAAGTTTTCTCTGAAATTTCTTTGTAAAAAATAAAGAACCGTTGCACTTTTTTTTTTTTTTTTTTTGAGGACTTCAAAATGGTGAGGGAGCGAGAGGCTGCAGAAAGCTGGGAAGCTGAGGGACAGAACAGCTCAGCGTGTTCTCCACTTAACTTTGCCATGAACTTACAGCACACTTGATAATAAAAAATGTGTAATTTGTGTCTTTCTAACCAGTAGATGCTGCTATCTCTACTTCTCAAAATACTTCATTTATGTTTTCAGCTATGTGTAGAATAACTATTGTACTGGTGCCAGTCATATACTTTATATCAGCAAACCCCCACAAGCAAATTTGTTTTACACAGCAGCTGAATGAAAAACATCCTGTAGAGAGTGCAAACACAAGGGAATGAAAACAGAAAACAGCACAAGCAACATGATTTAAATTAAGTGAACATTAATACCTCCAAGACATTGCATTATTGCTTCATACATTTAGCAGGAAAAGCTATGATTTACAGGTACAATATTTTTAACATCATCTATTAATTAGATATATATGGTTACTCTGTTTAATTGATACTGTAAACAAAAGACTCATTTGAAAACATATGCTGCAATAATTAAAATACAATTATGCTGACAGTGCCTTTCTTTGAGGAACTTGTAACATCTGTATTGACCATGATAAGCATTGATTATCTGGTGTGATATAAATATTTGTGGAGCTAATAACAATCAGGTAGAATTTCAGTGCGTGCTATAGACAGCAGAGATAAATCACAGGAAACAGATCAAAGCTGGTTTGTGAATAAGATTGTTTTTGTACTTAATGACTCAATATAAAACACACACACAGAAAACTCTTCAGAGATTTAAAGCACACGGAAATGCCATAAAGAAACATCCCATCCTGTGCAGCATTTCTGTACATCTGTAGAATCTCCCTACGCAGTGAGTAGGATGTCAGCATACAAAGAGGAACAAATTCAATCCATCAAGTACTTACCATGTGCATTTACCAACATTAGACATTTATTTGAATTATTAAAAGTTTTTTTTTTAAAACAGAAAAGAAGTATGCAGCTCTCACCCCTTCCCACTGAGGAGGTTAATTTAGCAATGCAATAGGTCAACTGCAATTAGTTCCCATTGAGACTAGGTCAGCTGCATCTTGGTTCTGAGTGAGATGTTTATTTATTCTGACTTACTTTCATTAAATTACCACGGACTGCAGTAAGAGTTTACATCACCTGCTGGGGTCCTTTCTAGGTGCATTTTTCCCTTCCCACTCTGATGCCCCCCTATATAAAACTACACTTTTTTGGTCCTGGCACTCAGCCTCCCAAAGGGTGTCTGGATTTCTGAATGTGATGCAGGCTTGAGAAAGTCCTGGTAAGAGGCGAGATGGCTCTGAGCTCAGTGGAGTTGAAAGGGCACGACTGAAAGCAGGATCTGCTCTGTACGTTCATCAATGAGGGTTTCTATTGCTACCATTTCTTTCTTGGCACGACGTAAGACAAAATCTCATTCCTGTCAGTAAGTGAGAGAGCACCAGCTGCAGTTTGGGAAGAGGCCCAGCAATGCGTGCTAATATACAGGAGCAAGGGCTGGGATCCCGTGACGGATCCCAACCACCAGCCCTCTGCGCTGTTCTTGTGGAAGCCAGTGCTGGCAGCAGAGCCCAAGCCCAGCACGTTAGTGGGATTCTGGCCCCAGTGATAAAATGGGAGCTTTTTGCTGACAGTTACGGGACCAGGTTTGTACCCTGAATGACTGAATCCAAACACATGCGTGATTTCAAGTGACAGAGAAGCCCTATTGAATACCCAGCCCCATAGGACTTCCCACATATTTGCGACCAGGAAAGAAGCCCAGTTTACGTAAACCTTTGCCCATGAGTCAGGGTTGAGTAAACAAATACTTTTCCATATTTTATGCAAGCATTCCACTGTTAATACACAGCATGCAACATTTGTTTCTTATTAGGTTGTATTTTCATTTCTTTGCTCTTGTAATTTAGGTCTTTCTAACACTACGTTGGGGTTTTTTTAAGGATTGCATTAACTTGCCTTCCTATAACCTCTGTACAGCTTTCTCTGTGATTGTTGTAACAAGTTGTACTATTCCAAAGCACAGGGATTAATTGCGTCTCCAGTTATTATCTTGTCCTTGTTTCTTTCAGACTAGTGGCCTCTGAATATATTTTTTTTCAAAACAGCTAGGAGGTTAAAAAGACATCATCTTCACAGCAGCATAAAGTAATGTTCTGTAGACACAACAATGGCAGTTTATTGCACCTTGCATAAACTACTTTAATTACCTTCAGATTACCATGTTATTAAAAAACATTCATTTACAGCTGAGAGGGTCCATGGACATTTGCTGAAAGTCTTTACAATATGCAGTACTTTGTCCTAGGTTACAGCAAAGTGTATTACAGTCTTTGTTTATTTAAAAATAGATTGATTCATACAAAGCAAGTTTCAGATATTCATACAGTTTTGATTATCTTAATATAATGGCTTTTGTTATTCTAAATTAAATAAACTTATGGCAATGTAACTGAACATTGTAACTTAGTAGTGCAATGGCAATGTCACCATAAACATATTGCTATATCTAAATCTATGGGGATGTTAATGCATTTTTTTCTGAAAATATATGAAAATCTGCACAGTTGTATACACCATGTTTGGCCAGTCTAGTGTGCTTGAGTGCCAAAAGGATTCATGTTATTTTCTGCTGGTCTCCAGCTACAGTGGGGCCACGGCAGCACAGTAGTACACACACACAGGAGGATTGGAAGCTGAGGAACATACTTTAAATGGCTGGATTCTTTCCCTCCCCCGGCACCCCCCACCATGTGTCTCGAGTGCTTCTGCAACAATAAAGTTAATAGACTTACACAGGGCACAAGATGAACTGAAGAGATGGTTATTTGTTGCAGAGTACCACACAGAGTACAGCTGAGTTGGGGCCTTAGTAGAGGTGATGCTGGGAGGGGAAAAGGGTTCTGGTGAGTACTGCCTCTTTGGTCACTTCTGACGTCAACTGAGAAGGCAGAAAACAGTAATGAAATGGGGAAAACTGATACTTCCTATCTGATTTTTTGTGTACTTCACAATAGAGCTACAAAATTAATTTCTGTAGTGATACTAGCGCAGTTAATGACTATATCGTCTTCTAAGTAAGTTTCTTGTCACATTGTATTTTGCAGAAGGCTTGTATTCATTGTGCCATTATCATAAATAGTGCAGGACTGGTTAATCCTACATTTCAATTATGATAATCCTATTTTAAATACATAAATATTGCCACATCTCATATAGGTTCCCACTACAAAACAAGGTTGCTCTCACTCTTAAGATTCTACATACATTTAATGAATCTTCTCAACAATGTGGAAAGTAATTCCATTTGCATGTTATGCAGAGGTGGAAATTCATATTTAGGTAGATATTCACCTTTCATTTCTGTCTCATAGAGTTACAGAGTGCATTGAAAGCTTCACAGTTTTTCTCAATATGCTGGGTAACTCCTATGTGTTACTGTTATGTTAATGATCACTGTAATTTGAGGCTGCTTTTGTGAGTACCAAAGATGTCTGAATGCATTTGTTTCTGAACAAGAGAGCCTGCGACAAACACATACTGAATAGCAAAAAGAGGCAGAGGGGCAGGGGGCTAGGAGATTGGAAATTAAAAAAAAAAGAAGAAAAAGAAAAAGGGGATAAAAGAAAAAAGAAAAAAAAAAAGAAAAATAAGAAAAGAAACAAAACATAACACAGCAGCTTGTCTGAATGACCTTGATACAGAATCTACTATTTAACTATATATAGGGCCTCAGTTATTCATTCTATTTTACTCTGTTTGGATGATGCTACCTCTGTTAAAGAAAGAAAGAAATTTGGGCAGATATAATTAGATTTTGTCTGAAAAAAAACCACCAAGAGTGACTTAGCAGTAGCATTATAAAATCTCATGTATCTCCTCTGCAAAAGAATTTGTACACAACTATAAATTTTTTATGCTTCTATCAAACATTGATAATAAAGACTTTAATATTTATAGTTACCCTTGGCCAAACTCCGAGTTTCCCTTCCAGTAGGGTACACTCACAGAGGTACACATTGCCTTTGGGTACCACTGATTGGGACAGTAAGCACACGATGGATTTCCCTTTGGAATATAGCACTGATACCCAGCTCTCCTTAATCTTCTTAATATTCAATTTTTCACATTCCTCTGTAATCAGCCTTATCCTGAATTCTAATGAGTTCTGTTTTTACACTTGGAGCTGTGTCTTTTAACAATCAATGTTATTAAAATGACCCTTGATAGTGCATGATTCCACAGTGGGGATTTTCAAAGCTATGTACAAAAATACAGTTCATTACCGCTTTAATATGGAAGTTTCAAATCAGAACTTCTCTCTGCCTTGTTCAAAGCAATTTCTCTAGCTTTGAACAGCTGCTTGGCACAACATAGTGAGTATTGCAAGATTTTGGCACTCTCTCCACAGTGGCCCAAGAACTCAGAGCAAGAGAGGAAATATGGTGCTGGAGATTGGACAGCTGCGTTCAGACAGTCACCGGTCTGAACGCAGCCCGGGGAAAGACTGATTAAAGGGCTCCCTGATGTAAGGTGTTCTGTATTGGCTAGATTTTTTTATTGCATTGTTATAACTTCATGGAAGTAATTTAATGATATTTTAACTAGTTTTATTTCTTGTTGTATATAAGAACCACCAAACCACTGGCATAGATAAAATATGTTAGGAAATGAGTTTGGTCTCACTTGCCCTGCTATTGACCAAGTGAATCTCTCTCAAGTTTCTATCATACAGCAAATATGCCTGATACAATAGCAAGGAGGTGGCTTATATGCCACCTTGTCGCAAGCATATGAACTGAGCACTAGTTTCTAGAAGGAGCCGAGCTGGGACTCAGGAAAGGCACCAGCCTGCAGTGCCAGTGCTGCGTGTGACCCACGGAACAGAACTACGGTGCACAGGTCTGGGATTTGTGTCACCTGCGTGAATTACCAAGGAAGGGAAAACACGTTGTTTTAAAAGGGGTGAGGGGTGGGTGTTAAAGCCAAAACCAAGATACAAAAAATTTTTGTTTGAGATAGGCAGAGACAATACACAAAAAGGGAAGAGTGCACAAGGGAAGATCGCATATGTCTGTGAAAGCAGAAGAAATCTATGCTTTTTTGTTGGGGGTTTTTTGTTTGTTTTTTGTTTGGTTTGGTTTTTAAACACAGTAATGGAGAAGATTAGCAGCTGCTGTGCAGGTAACTTAGAAGCCTTCTACCAATAAAAAGACTGTTCAGAGTGAGCAGAAAGGGTACTTCACAATATAAAACGGAGTAGGGTAAATAGAGACCTCTGAAAATCAAATAAGGAAACCTTGAAACTCCTTACCCACCCTGCAGTTTCAGCTCTAATTTGTTCCGTCCTGAAGCAGAGTTCAAATATTTAAGAAGTATAATATAAAACAGAAATACCAAGCATCCCGTATTCAACAGCAGTTTCCTTTTCTCCTAAATGTCATGAAAGGAAAGCCTAAGAAATCAAAAGATTGTTTCAAAAACAAAGGAAAAGAATGTTCGTACCAGAAGAACATGGTGCCTGCTCAGTGTGAAAAACATTTCCCCTTTGACTTATTTCCATTATTGAGAGTAAATAACCAAATTAATCCCAATGGTAGATTTAAAGTAAGCAAGGCAAAAAAGGCAGCACTTGAATAAAGGACATAGACTGAAATGCTAAACAGAACTAAACGATTGCTAAGCGGAACTTGTGAGCTTGCAGTAGCATTTAGCTAGAGACACATTTATGTGGGTGATGGTAGAAAAATCCTTAGCATGGAAACACATCACAAAGGCATACTTGAAAGAAAAATGAACCTTACAAATAAAACTTCCAGAGCGAAGTAGTAAGAGAAGTTTACCCACACAATTTAATTATAATTCTCCTTTTGTGCCTATGTACTTGGATGCTGCTAGTGGTGATGTGATTCCACCTCTACTTTGTCTCAGTCAGTGATCAGGCAAAACACTGCTCTGGAGGTGGACAGGGTTCCTGTGGCAGAGGAGAGGGCCATTATCACCAAGACCCCCATCTCATTTACGTCAGAAAACGAGGTGAAAGACATGGCATAATAAGAGGCAAAAGGATGATGTCATACTTAATGGCTTCGCAATGCCCTAGAGTAACATAATGATGTCATAGATCAATGTCATTGAGTTCTACCCCACCTCTTAAGCAGGTTGCCACCCTGTAACCAGCCAACTGATTTAAGCAAACACAAAGGTTCTATCGACACGTGTTCCCACTGTTGCCTATGCCCATGTTTATGAATGCTCAGCCTATGATCCAGGGTCTGGTTTGAAGAAAACCAAGATGTGCACTCCCAGGTGCAGGCCAGAAGTGTTCTGGACATGAGCAGGGAGGTGTGGGGCTAACCAGCCTAGGACAGCAGCAGCCTGAGCGTCTCAGCCTCTGCCAGCCCCTGTGGTGATGACTGAAGTAAGAGGACATTTGTCTTCAGCAGATGTTCAACATGTCACAGAATGGTGATCTTGGTCTTGTCACTTAATGGACTACATCCTAAAGGACAGATGTGAGGCCAGGTCCTGAAGAATGAGGAGGGCCTGTAAGCCATTTTAAAGTTAAATTCACTGCAGTGACTTAGCGGTCTGCAAAACAAGCCTGGAGGACACTAATACTTCCCCATCTTGCTCAAATCGGTTATGACTTCATTGACTTAAACCTCCTTTATACCAGTGTCACAGGCTTAAATCAAACTCTGTGTCTTTGTGTGGACTAAACTGACATTTCTCAGTCACTCAGCTTTTCACCTAAGAATACCTGTTGTTTAAGAACGCCCTAGCAACCTTTTCTCCAACTATAGTTTTACCTAAACAGAGATGAGTTTTCCTTCAGATATGTGCTCTAGAAAAAATATGGCATTAGCGATTGTTTGGAGCTTTCTGTAGAGAAAGAGCACTGCTCAGTCTAGAAGACAGTATTCTTACATTTCTGTAGGCTCACCTGGGATAATCCCTCATTATTCTTTTTGCAGTCCCTCTTTGAAAAGGAAAAGTGGCTGGCAAGTGTCTTAAATACTGGGATGCTCACCAGTACAGGACTTCATTACTCAAATCCAAACTTCAATATATCTTCTTGACGTTAACTTCCTAGTAGAAGAAATTGATATCATTTTTAATGTTCAGGAAATTATAAGGAGGAGGGTATTTACTGCTGCTTCAGATGACTGCAGCATGGTTGGTTTAGAGTCAATACAAAAACTGAAAAGTATCTGTCATTGCCTCATTGATCAGTATCAAAATCCATGGAAACAAGAAAGAATATGAACATCAGCATTTATTATTTTGTAAAAAAACTTTACTTTGTCTTTCTAAATGATTGCAAAATAATAACGATTTGTTCATTTATTTATTCTTAGGGAAAAAACCCAGGGTGCATGAGATCGTGCTATAGTAATGGCTACTTAAGGAACATATTCAATAACCAGTAATGACTTGTGAAGTGGGAAAACCCTGAATGAACTTCACATCTAAAGCTGTAAGAAAGAAATGGTCATATATATTGATTGCCCTTTTTAAAAATCTAACCTGGTTTATGCATTTTAATCTAGGAAGTATATGGAAAATAATAAAAAAATTATGAAACTATTATATTCTTAGAAGTCCGGATGCAAAACCAGAATTAAACCGTTAATTACGTTGATGAAGTGATTTATTTTGTGTAAGGAATAACGTAAAGATCATGGAAAAAATCTAAATTTCAGCTAAGATTACTTAGAGATTTACTTGAGGCCATATTGTATTTCTTGTTTTCCTGATTAACAAATCATCGCTGCACAAAGCAACACAGGTGGCTGGTCCCCTTGGACTCACATCAAAGGGGCCACCAAGAATCTTTAGATGCTATTCAAAAGCAACATGAAACTTGTCTTTCACCATTTGTCCCATCTATTGTACCCCACAGGGTCATCTTTAAAGGACTGTCTTGTTTGCAAAAAGAATCTCTTGTAAAAGATGCTTTTAAAAAAAGTTTCATAACTGTTGAGTGTTTCACAAATGGTCTATTCTCAGAAGACTCGCATCATAAATTATACCATTCTAAAACTCTATTTTTACATGAAGCAATGGTTGCTGTCCTTAGACTCAAGAAGAAACGGAGCTTTGCTAGGTGATAGCTATATGTCTAAAACCACCTCTAGAACAGGTATCAGACATTGTGTCTATAGGAAATAAAAAAAGAAGTAGCAGAAGAAAAACAAGAAAAAAAAAAAGCTGGATTTCAGAATATCCCACCGTTCCCATAGCTTTTACAAGAAATTCCAGAATATGTTATTGTCTAAATTCCAGAATATGTTATTGTCTAATAGAAGGGGAAAAAAATAATCAAATCAGTTGTATTCCTTGGATCAGGGAAATATTGTTTAACTTATTTTTGAGTTTTATTCTGGAACTTCAAAATGCATCAGGGTTTTTTAAAGAGGTGTTCTCAAACACTGAACATAAAATAATATTTCACTGTACATCCTACACTCATGGAGGCTTTTTCTGTGTGGGTTTTTTTTTTTTTTTTCATTTTTTTATGTTAGCACTTTGAAGACTCTACCAACATTGTGCCTTAGTATATGTGAGTTGCTTGAAAAGATCAAAGTCTTATTAAGTCCCCAGTTATTCCATCAATACCAACAGGATGTTTATAAACCATGATTCATGTTGGGTATACCAAGAAGAGAACACAGACTCACGGTTCTCAGTAATAAACAAAGCCAACAACACTTTTCAGCTATGGAAAACTGATTAAAGAGTTATGGGCAAGCTGTCATAGGAAGGAAAACCCAACAGGGCTTCCCACTCCTAACAGACGGGCAGGAAGCTGACTGTGGAACACTTTCTGGATTTCTAACTTCATTCTGTGCACAATGAAATGATCTGATAAACTCTCTAGAGAGAATTTACTAAACCCCATAATTTTTCACCTAGAGTTGAGGAACTTTTTCGGAAAATAATGCATTCATCAAATGTGGTTTTCAGCAAAAAACTGTTCAGTTATTTCCAAAGTTACAAACAGTTTCATCTCAAAATATTTAAAGGCTAAAATAACCAAACCAAAAAGGCAGCAGTCCCTGCCTGGCCAGTAGAACCCTGTAGATGAGGGCGCTTCTCCACAGAAAACAAAATGGGTTTGAATCCCTCTTCTGCTCAAGGGGCCCTCAACCCATGTCCCCCATCTACTCACAATGTATTCAAGACAGTAAGAGAACAGAAAGTCTCACTGTCTCTTGAAACACACAAAAAGTTGAAATATTCACTGAAGCAAAGAGATACGGTTTAGTGGTCTTACAGTTCATGTTATCTCTTGGGAAGTAAACTCCCATTGAACCGAGGCATTTTAGATAAGGGCAGAATTTGACCAGTGGCTTAAATTTCCTGATGACATGCTAACATTACATATTGCAAACTTTAAGGCTGATAGTTAAAAGCCAGTGCAAGACAGCCCAACATACATGCTTTCATTTTCAAGTCACTTAAGATTACTGAGGTGGGTTTATTTCTTTTTCGTTTGTTTGTTTGTTTGTTTGTTTGTTTAAGGGAAACGGATGGTGAGGGAAAATGGAAAAGGAAATAAACAGAAAAAAAACCCCTTCATTATGAAATATCAAAACGAAATTTTCCAGATTCCAAACTTGTTTCTCAGGAACTGGGGACAGGAGAAGTTCTGTAACTCTGGAAGAAGGGCACTGCAACGTTAGTCTAAGGTCTACTAATGAAGCCATCAATTTCTGACAAAACTCTGCACCATGTAAACGTCTTCCAAATGTACTTCTCCCATAGTTTTAAAAATGGACATCTGTAAGTTATGCAATGGATGCGGCACATTCCTGCAGAAATACTTCATGTATAAATGTGATGTGCAGCTTCTGACTCCCTAGTGAGTATTACGTCACTCCTACACTGCAAAATACAATAAAGCTGTAAGTAGTGTTGTGGGAAGTGTATGTGATTTATATAACTGAGTTTGTGTTTTGTAATCCAAAATTATTTCATCATAATGCATATTGTAAGACTGTATAGTTTTAGTACTTCCGAAATCTCTTATTTGACCACAAAGCTTCCTCTTCATAAGGTCCATCTGCTTCCACTGAAATCAGTAGAGTTTTTTGATATGCTGCTGCTAGGGAAGCGACCATCCCTAAAAAGAAAATTACTAGTTTAAGAATCATATTAGAATCAAGGGTAAGTCTTAGTAAAAACAGGTAGTGGAGCAACAGCCTGAAACAATTTTACTCAAGCAAAAGCCTGTGTGGCCAATGCTTACAAACGCAACAGCAGACAAGTGTGTTCGTACATTTACTGTATCGCCTGCAGCACTTAAATTGACCTCTTAGGAGGGTAAACACTGTGTCTATCCAGCTGACTACGTAGTCAATACCAACAGGAGCAAAGGGGTTTTTTCCAACCTAGGAAAGTAACCCCTCAGTGAGACTAATTAATTTCTCTGAAAACATCCAGGATATTGATCTGAGATTTGAAAACTCTGTTGATGTACAGTAAGTAGTCAGTTACACACGAATGAGAAGCATCTTTGAGGGGACTTGGAAGAAGTGGGGTGAGTAGTCTTTTATGGTCTGACTTTCACTGTTATGCAGTAGACAGTTCAACTAAGAAGGGGAGAATCTGAGAATTTTTTCACTTTCAACTTTATGATTGCTCAGAAACCCCCATGATTTTCTACAAATCTTAATCAAACGTATTTGAAGAATTTACTAAAGATTTTATGACATAGCTAAGAAACATAAAAGCTTCCAAACTACCTTGTTTCTCACCCTGGCAAGCATAGTTTGTCAGTGTTAAGTGCAGAAGATCAGTTTGTCTGACATCCTAAGGGCTACGATGCCCCTACACTGAACAAATATGCTTCAAGCACGAATGTGTGATAGTTCCAACAGCCAAAGTCATCTTTGCTAATAAAGTCTTTCCAAACACTCATGAGAGATATTCTGCCCTTAGACACATGTGCAACAAGCATCCGTTTAAATGACTAGCGATAAAACATTTCTTGCCACATCAAAAATTATGTATCGATGTGCTTAAGACACAGAATTCGCCTTTTTGCGGAGGATATGATTATTCATGGAAGCAAACTGCTTAAGGAAGAGACTTTGAAGCATCTGCAAACACACTGATAAGTCTCCACATCAGTGTAGCTGCTGAGTGTAGTGTGGGGTTCAGGATGGGGTTCAGCCCCCGGGGCGGGTTCGACAGGGACATCAGGCTGGGCCAGCCCAGCTCCCCTTTGGGCTTGAAATTCAGTGGGTCTGTGCATCACCCTCAGCTCCCTGGACTGGGGCAGAACTAGGTCCTCATCCAGCACAGACAGTACAGCTGCTCTAGAAGCCTTCATCGGAATCTGCAGTGCTTCCAGCGAACACAGGATCTTTGCATATAGCATCTACCCCCATGCCATGGACAGTCCCAAAGCTTCATGGACGATTTTTCAAAGCAAAAATCACAACAGCCCAACAAAGGTAAATAACGCAGACAAGTCAAAGATGGGATGGTAACTGGAAGCAGGACAGAAGTTATGGATTCGTCCTTGTGATGGTGGATGGGCAGAGGGGTCAGCCAGGATAGAGAGATAGAGTGCTGGTCTTGCAGTTGCTGACACTGGTAATACTTTGCTGTGGGTACGAGATGGTATGCACCTTTAAGGACATGACAGTCCACTTCTTTTCAAGCTATAAAACTCTAAATGGAATTAATTTTGAGAATATGGTTAAGGAAGTCCTTTTGTCAAATGCAGCCTGAATGCATTTTTATGTGTGTTGGAATTTCCTGTTAAATTATAGGGGTTTTTAAAAGATATGCTGACAGAACCTTAACCATTGCAGTGTGAATGAATGAATAACAATAT
This sequence comes from Falco rusticolus, assembly GCF_015220075.1. NCBI lineage: Eukaryota > Metazoa > Chordata > Aves > Falconiformes > Falconidae > Falco > Falco rusticolus. The sequence continues at coordinate 35,135,496 of NC_051197.1, forward strand.
ACATATTCTTCTTGCTAATAAAGTTTTATAGCCTTGAAATTCAGTGCAGAATTACTCTATTGATTCTAGAGAGAATTTTTGAAAGAAAGGCTTCATGGTGCTTTCCTCATTCCCTGATGTGAAAAACAAATTGTTCCAGGGTTTTAGCTTATTAGCAGGCTTTCAAAGACACCTTTAGACTTTTTTTCTCCACTAATATTTTTTGTATTCTTTCTGTTTATGACAGTATTAAAGACATAAGTACAGTTTCAAAAGGATGTAATGTCTTTTTCTGACTTGAGAAGGAACAAAATATCCAATTTTTTATTCATTTAACTAGAATCATTGCTTACATCTCAAGTTCATCTTTTTCTTTGATTTTACACTACAGTTCCCAAAAGGTTTCCCCATTAATATTAACAGATTTATGAATCTTGTTATTCTGATTTATGTCTTTTCAATATATTTAAGGCTATGTCAATATTAAGTTATTTGTCCCTTGCGAGCACCTTCTACAGAGTTTGGATTAGAAGTATTTTTAAACATATCATACTGAGAAGGACCACTTTGGACTCAGAGGTAATACACTTATAACTAAACTGTTTCTCCAATTGTTTAGTTTAATTACTAAATATATTAAAAAAAAAAAAACAACACATTCTCCATGGGACAAATCACTTTTAAGATAATCAAACCATTATGGTAGAATGTCATAATATTTTTTGTTAAGGACATACACGATGCTGTAAAGACACCTTACTAAAGGACGTACTGCGCACATGTTACCACCATAGAGTTTGAAGCTGCTCTACGGCTTTCAGAAGGCCACGGTGGCCTTGCCTGGACCCTTACACTGTGCTGGTTACCTTGACTCCATACATGCCCACTCAGCTACCCTACTGCCAGTTTAATGCCCAGTCTTGAAGAAGTGAAAGTAAGCTGCATGGGATGAAGGAGGGAGCTCCACTACTGCCAGGAGTGGGTTAGGAGCTGCAGCCCACAAGGGCACTGGCCATAACACACTGCTTGCATCAGAAACTGCTACACCTGCAGCAGAATGCTCCCTTCCCTGTGTGCAGGCACAAGAATGCATTCTTTTAATTATTTTTTTTAATGGGGCTTATTGTGATCATGAATTTCAGATACAGATTCCAGTAAAGCAAGTTAGAATTTGGCCTGTCTCTATCAACATTCATAACTTGTTTACATATAACAAGTGTTGTATATCAATATATTATTGATTTTTGTATAGTGACATTGTGAAGTTTGTATGAATTCCTGGACAGACTTTCTTAAATGGGTCATAATGTCTAGGCTACAGAAAGAAACAGGGAAACAAAAAAGCTCATTTCTCAAGCAAAGGGACCATAGCATATGAACAGAACAGTTTTTTTCTTTGCAGGAGAAGTGCATAACACTGAAATCGATTGCTTTGCTAATTACTGTGCTTGCCTCTTTTCTATTTCTGTGTCAACAATAAAGATAGAGTTGGTGTTGAAGCATTTCAATATAATTGACATTTTTAATAAAATCTGGTTGTACACTGTTCCTCTTGCAAACCTTTCTATGTACATACTGAAATGATCAGAAAATATGTTGAAAGTAACTCATAGGTACAATGGCAATCAATGCTTGGGAACGAACATCCCTCCATGGACACACACTAGTGAGTCTAGCAGAAAGTGATTAATGCAAATTGCTTATTAGAGCAATGCGTGGACATCATTTCATCTCTTGTTAGGCAAGTTGCAGCTTTGTACTTCTGCCTTCCCCTCTGACCTCCCACTGACTGGCCTCTATGATTCCCAGGGATTAGTCCTGTTGACTCTTTTAGAAAGAAAAGAAAAAAAAAAAACAAAAAAAACCAAAAAAACAAAAAACAAAACAACAACCAACCAACACAACAACAAACCACCACAGCAAAGGAAATTTATTCCAGGAGTATCTGTTCATTCTTGGATGTTGAAACCAAGACAGTACAAAGATTTGCCTCCATGGTAATCCTTCCTAACCTCTTTTTTTTTTTTTTTAGCTTTTTATCTTACAAAATATTAATTTATCTGTTCCTCTGACTCCATCATCATACACCAGACCTGCAGAGCCTCAGCACAGATTTCTTTTACTATCTAGTCTCCAAACATGCCAAGAGAAAATAGTTCCTTTGCCTGCAAATGTCCACTTCACATTTATTCTGACAAACTTAGCGACATTTCTAAAATCAGTTGTAACAGAAAATTATAAGAATTCATGAATTATAAATTCCATACTGCCATTAGGCAGAGCTAGGAAAGACTTTACCCATTCCATGAATGACGGAATTTATTTTTAAAGAGAGTATGAATAACTTATTAGAAAAAAAAAAACAAAAACATGCCATCAGTCAGGAAAAGTACCTGCTAATTTTTAGATTTCAAATAGAAACCAACGGCATCAGGAAGTTTCTAGGGAAGATCACAAGCAAACTCTAACCCCATGAAACCTGGACTTCTATTGCTTTGAGAGAACTGAATGTGTGCTGCTCTGCTGGTTTTTCCCTCTCTTTCTAGGTTGCATGTCTCTAAGACAGATATCAACAGAGTGCAGAGTTCCTTTATTTAAATGTTTAACAAGTCATAATCCCTTTTTTTTTCTGTACCTTCTAGTTATCAATAAAGGCTTGCAAATTTATTTTTCATATACAGTATTCTAAACACACTGTTTCTATCTTTGGAGGCAATAAGCCCTGAGCTCATTTAAGAGGAAGTATCTTTTTCACAATAAAAATTTTATTGTGAAATAACTTGGCCACAACTAGCATTTCCTATCATTCTGTGGTAATGGTGACACATACTTGCTTTTTTAAAAGGAAATACATCAGGCAACATGGCAAGATCCACAAAAAAAATCAGTCCTGCTGCAATTTATACATACCCTGTGTTAGTAAAAGTAAGCCTCTAGTCCAGAAATCTTAAACTGGACTTTAAACAGTGGTACACATTATAATGCACACAGATAAAATAAACAATACCAATCATAACACATCTGCTGCTGCTCTGTGTTTGACAGCTATTGACTGTGGGGGCTAAGCTTGCAAATGACCCGTGTGCACAGATCCTGGGACATCAGAGGTGTTTGGCTGTGAGGGGACTAATTGGAATGAAGGAATGAAGTATAGGTTACTGCCTTTTTTTTCCCCCCTCCTTACATTGTGTGGGTTATAATCCAACTTCCAATTTGCATCCTGTCTTGTCAAGGGACATCATCTATCTAGAGGGATCCTTCCATCATCTCTCAGGGCAAAACCAATCTTACCTTGTGCTGTGAAAGCTCCTACTGGGTAGAACTCACTCACCCCTCCGGAATTTAACTCCTCTCCTTTCTCCTGACATTAGAAAATGACTCCCATTACTTAAAAAGATGATCCCTGCAGCCTCTTTATAACCGTCCTTTTTGTCACTGCTTATATTTTGAATGCACAGTTTCAAAGACACTGAAGCTGGAGGAAAGCTGGAGGAACACCCAGGCTGCCTTTCCACACACACAGCCCTTGGGACAGCATCCAGCAGCTCCCCCACCTTGCTGAACACCACAGCAACCGTTCTCCTCCTGTGTTAATGTAAGGGTTTTCTAGGGATCCAACAGGGAAAAAAATCCTCTGTGCATTAATCTTATTGTATTATTAATGTCAGTTTGAAAGTGGCACTTTATAAATAAATATATTGTTACTATTTATTATTTAGTGTTCCTTCTGTAGCAAGCTGATACCAATTTAGTTCACTAAATTGTGGAGATTTCTCTCAGAATGAGCAGAACTATAACCCGGCACCAAGAATGAGCTGAAGCGTTGCTCCGGAGGGCGAGGTGGGAGCCTCCACTACTGAGATGCTGGTGCAGAGTGGGGGAAGCAGCAAAGGCGTGAGTGCTCACCTGACAGCACACAGGGGAGCTGGGTGAGAAGGAGGAGCCCTGAGACTGGGCTCCAGCAGAGCCAAGACTGTGCACGGGCCACTACCATGCAACAAAAGCGACTGCAATGACCGTTTGGGCTCCCGAAGGCGAAGCTACTCCCTAGGATGTCCTCGGGCAGTGCCAGGCTTTGCTGCGGTCTGGGGTGCCAAGAGAACTGCAGAGGAACCCTAGTCCATAAACGCTGCACTGCAAACTGCTGCATTTCATTCAGTTGCTCTGCTTCATGCTGCTGGTGCCAGCCAAGGAGGTGGCCACATTAAAGAGAAAGGCATGGCCCTCGTGAGCTGCACAAAGCTGCTTTCCTACACCAGGCTGATGCTGCCAGAGCCTGCCCTGGGCTATGGGAGGGAAGGTGAAAGCCAAGAGGCACGGCCGGAGCCTGGGAGAGGGCTGAGAGAGGCACTCGTGGCAAGGACAGCAAGAACCCAGCCAAGGAGAGAGCCCACCAGCCCCTCCGGCACTGCTGCAGCGCGGAGGGGACAGCTGTGCCAGTGAGCCAAAACCACAGTGCTGATGGCTGCAGGAAACACAAACAAAATAAAAGAGCAGTAACCATGCAGGAAGCACAGGCTTCCAAAGTCCACCTGGTCTGTGGAAAACTAATGCTATCTAATAAGCGAACTTGTCGGATTCTTTCAGAAAGGTAGTTGAGATGGTGGTTGAGAATCTGGTTTCAGGCAACGTAGAAAATTGTTCTACTTAGTTTAAAACAGTGCTCTGGACAAGCATCATCAAACTCTGCCTTGAATAATCTCTCATCAAAAGCTTTATTTCAGCTGCAAGCTGGAAAGCTTCAGTCACTGAAACTCAGCTGGTCTTAGCCTAGTCATTATCTGAACATGGGCATTTCCACTGGGGAAAATAAATAAATAAAACGACGGGGTTTGGCACACTGCTGCTCCAGAGATGTAAGACTGATAGGCTGAACTCAGGCTACAAAAAGAAGACATATACTTATTTATAACCATGATCTCTGAAGAATAATTATGAAAGGCCAAATTGGCTGAGTGGTCACTCTTTCATCTGTAGTTTTGTTAGTTGTTTTTCATTTCTTCTCCAAAATACTGATTAGATTATTTGTACCTAGAAATAGTGGCATAGGATACCAACAAATGAAAAATATTTTGGAGAAATGGAGCTACATCTTGTAATTATATTAAAACAGACTACTAACATGCAGATCCACTTCAGCAGTCTAAGAATCAGGCATTTCATCCAAACTATCAGTCAAACTTTCAACAGTGGCTAGAGACAGAAATCCTGTGTCTCAGTGATTCGTCCCACCTATCTTAATGAACAACTTAATTACTGTAATTCATTTACTGAAGGGGCCTCTTTCTCCATTGACTAGAGAGGGAGTGTAACTGAGGACAGACCACATGCTCAACTTCAGACTTCTCAAGTTAGGCAAAATAAATCTCTGTGTGTTCTTTCACCTACTAAATGATCTGTAGGGTGAGGGAAAAGAAGTTCTCCAGAGAAATGTGCCCTGCTACAGGGAAAGAGAACATACAATCAAAATGGTAATTAAGCTTATCTAAAACAAAATTAACAAGGGTGCAAAGTAATTGTACTTAGCCTGATGAGCATTAAATAGTAGTACAGTTTAGAACATGCAAAACTTAGCATTGACAGCAATAAACACACCTTAAAATGTACCTCACAACACCTGCAGTTTCAACCATAGCAGTAAATATCTAATAAAACAAAACAAACCCCGCCAAAAAGTTTGCCTCATCATCAGCCACAGCAAATCATGCTACTGTTTCTATCTCATCTTCTCCCTTGCTGTGCTGTAGATTAATATTTCCCTTTTCATAAATCCAGTAGCTAAAATAAAAAGGTTGTTTTCAACTTTCTGGTATCAGCAGGGAAACAAAGCCACGATAAAAAGGACAAACAGGAACCCCACACCTGACAACAATGAAGAATCTTGCTTTCAAACATCACACAATTGGCTGACACTATTTTTTTTTTATGAGCTAGCAGCTGCGTGAGTCATTTATGTATGTTTTGCCTGCCTTAGCACTAAGTAGACTGGTGTAAATAGGAAGTGATGAGGAAAATCAATTCAGGGCAAACACATTTTTTTCCAAGGCTGTAACAGGAAGAGATAGGAAGCCCAGGAAGATACTTGATAGATATTCAACTCTGTAGAAAAGAGGAAGCAGCATGTTGAAGCACTAAGCTGGTTATTTTGAGTTGTTGAACGGAAACGGGATACAGCACAGAAAGGATGCAGATAGGATGCATTTTGTTGCATAGCAACCCAGGGAATAGAAGCTCCTGCATATAACTAGAGACCATCTGCTAGTATGAGAGGGAGAGAAAAAACACGTGTTTAAAAGGGAAAAGGAAAAAAAAAGTGCAATACTGAAGGAGGAAGTTTAACTACACTGTATGAGTTCTCGCCAAATCACCCCCGGTAAAAGTTTAAGGGATAGAAGAATTTAAGTATATGTCATTGTGTGTGGCTTCTTACTACAGTATCTTTATGTCAAGTCTGTTCTTACAGAGCCAAATGAGGCTTTGGGGTAAAGCAGGCAAACTGCCAGTGAAGATACTGCCAGTTAATTTATTTCCACTAAAGGCAGATTACAACTGCTTCTATTTTCTCAACAACATTTACAGTAAAACTGCATCAACTTTTAAGATGAGTATTTTCCACGATGTTGTACACACTACCTACCCTCAGAGCACTACTCAGTCATCAGCTTGCACGGGAATATATTCAGTATAACAACTCTAACTTTTGGCACACAAGTATCATTTTGCTCATGTGATTAAATGTGATATATAAATAAAATATTTATATATTCAAATTTTTAAAAAAATCTAGTCTGATTTCACTAGCTTGAGTCAAATTTGATTCAGGATCTCCTCTGATACATGAAATTGGTGAAAATTTTTGAGAAAAGGATTTACTAAGAACAGGAAGAGAAAAAAAAAGAAACATTCTGAAGAAGAGATCCCCATTAATAGAATCATAGAATCACTTTAGATCAGAAAAGACCTTTGAGACCATCAAGTCCAACCATTAACCCAGGGCTGCCAAGTCCACCACTAAACCATGGCCCTACACACCACAGCTACACATTTTTAAAACACCTCCAGGGATGGTGATTCTACCATCTCCCTGGGCAGCCTGTTCCAGTGCTTGACCACCCTTTCAGTGAAGAAATTTTTCCTAATATCCAATCTAAACCTCCCCTGACACAACTGGAAGCCATGTGCTTTTGTCCTGTCACTTGTTATCTGGGAGAAGAGACCGACCCCCACCCGCCTACTGCCTCCTGCCAGGGAGTTGAGGGAGTGATAAGGTCCCCCCGAGCTGCCTGCTCTCCAGACTAAACGCCCCCAGTTCCCTCAGCTGCTCCTCACAGACCTTGTGCTCCAGCCTTGTTGCCCATCTCTGGACACGCTCCAGCCCCTCAGTGTCCCTCCTGCAGTGAGGGGCCCAGAACCAGCCACAGGATTCCAGGTGCGGCCTCACCAGTGCTGCGTACTGGGGGACTATCGCTTCCCCAGCCCTGCTGGCCACACTGTGTCTGGTACAAGCCAGGGTGCTGTCGGGCTGCTTGGCCACCTGGGCACACTGCTGGCTCCTGTTCAGGTGGCTGTTGATCAACAAGCTCAGGTCCTTTTTGGCCAGGCAGCTTTCCAGCCGCCCCTCCCCCCGCCTGTAGCGTTGTGTGGGGCTGTTGTGCCCCAAGTGCAGGACCCAGCAATGTTCCTTGTTGAACCTCATACAGCTGGCCTCAGCCCATCAGTCCAACCCCTCTGCAGAGTCAGCCTGACCTCCAGCAGATCAACACGGCCACCCAATTTGGTGTCATCTGAAACTTTCCAAGGGTGCACTCAATCCCCTGGTCCAGATCATCGATAAAGATATTAAACAGGACTGGCCCCGATACTGAGCCCTGGGGCACACCACTTGTGACCAGTGGCCAGCTGGATGTGACTCCATTTCACCACCACTCTTTGGGCTCGGTCACCCAGCAGCTTTTAACCCAGCACAAGAGTATACCTGTCCAAGCCATGAGCAGCCAGTTTTTCCAGGAGATGCTGTGGGAAACGGTGTCAAAGACTTTACCGAAGTCTAAGTAGACAACATCCACAGCCTTTCTCTCATCCACTAGGTGGGTCATCTTTGTCAGTAAGAGACCAGGTTCATCAGGCAGAATCTGCCTTTCAGAAACCCACGCTGGCTGGGCCTGATCCCCTGGTTGTCCCACATGTGCTGCATGATGGTGCTCAGGATGATCTGCTCTGTACCCTTTCCTGGCACTGAGGTCAGGCTGACAGGCCTGTAGCTCCCCAGAATAGGTGGGGTTAGGAAAGAATTAGGAAAAGAACAGGAGCCTGAGCCCTGCCAGATGCTGCTGGAGCTACTGGTTTTACCAAGAGAGATAGTTCTGGTCCCAGACTAGCTGGTACCCTAACTGTTGAACACCAGAGGAGACCTGAAGGGAAGGGGACAGGGAGCAGGACAGAAAAGCAAGGCTCCGTTGAAAGAGCATGCCAGTTATTGAAATGCCTCCACATGCACAGTTTAGGAAGGAAGAGTCTCCATGTACCTGGGTAGTCTGGAATGCCTCAGCCTCTAAACTCTGCTGCTGTATTCTGCTCATCTTGACACAGACCACAGAAAGAATTGCTGGTCTCCCCCTTCCTGTGTGTGGCTGCGGCCGTGGGGAACACTGTTCTCACTTCTCTGATCATTGTCCCCAGCATGAGTTCACGGTACACTCTCACATATGGTTCCCTGATACTCCATGAGGAGGCAAAACACAAATAATTCTCCTTGTTTTTCTCATTACAATTTTCCTTTCTTTTTCTAATATTTTATTATAAAGACATCTTAGATATTTTTTAAGTTGACTGTCTTTTTTGGAGTTGTATGGTGTGTAATTGTTGAGAAGAAAACTGTTATAACCTTCATATTAAATTTATGGCCATGTACTGTGCTGCACTGAATAGCTTCTAGTAACATTATGGTGTTCCTTGGATTGTGTTTTTCCTTACCTAGTAATCATTCATACAGGACTAGCAGCGGTCTTTCATGAAACGTGGGCTCTCTTCTGCTTCTCATACACACTGCCCTGAAGCTTTAATATGCTTAATCTATTGGAACCTTCTCATTCTCCAACTGAGGCAGATTTCCCTGTCCTAAAGGAAAACATCCTCTTCTTGCTGTCAGGGAGAACACAAGGGCTCTAGGCCAGCACTTAACGCAGCAGTGAGAGGGAGGCAGAAGAACCTACCTGGCACCAGATGGTATCAGGAAGCCTGTGCTGCTCTTCTGCTGTGTTACACATTGGGAGCATCACCTCTACTGCTCCACCTTTGGCCTGACTTTCTAACCCATGAGCTCTCCCAAGCAGGGATGATTTCCCACTAAGGTCTGGTCTAGCAGCCCATGCCTTTTATGTTCCTTAATAGCTATGTGTCACATCTATTTATATCAAGGTATATCAGATTATGCTTCAGCATATATCCTGGTTTAAGTACTGCTGCTTATGCCACCAGCAGAGTTCATCCCTGAGGTTGCACAAGCTGATTATTGTATGCAGGTGGCAGCATAAGCATCTGCTTTTGAACACACACAAGCACATATAAAAATTTAAAACTCATGATCAAGTAACAGCAATTACGAGACATCAGAATGAAAACAAGTACTCATTAAACACCAACACTCACATGAGTTTAACTTTTAAAATTCTCTCTCTGTTGCATATGCATCAGAAAACACAAAGTCTTGTAAAATGGGTTTATTGGTTTACTTCAGGAAAGAAAGTCCTGAAAGTGTCCCAGAGTTGCTTGGCAGGAAGGACACACAAGCTTTCGTTAGATTATTAGAGTGCCCTCAAGCCTGTAACTTGGGTTACTTTACTTCACAAAGGCTTTCTCCAATACAGGTAAAACAGCCGAAATCATCTGATACTTGCAGAGGCAGGAGGACTTTGCATCTCCTACCATACTCATGAAACGCCGTGTGCCTCCCAAGTAAGCCAAACCAAACCTGCAGCAAGGCTCCCCACAGACATACAGCCTAGATGTGTGCAAGCTGATCCCCAGGCATCTAGCTTCGAGCAGAGAAAGGTAGAAAAGCTGTGACATGTTTCCATACTATTATCATATTTGAGCTTCCATTCCCATTGAAAAAAATCTCTCCCCTGAGCTCATTCTTTCATTCACTTTTATTATTGCTTTTGCATTGCTGGTCAATTTATAAAATGCCTTTGTCCTGCCTGCACAGCTAGGCTGCCACATACACAGATGTGAAGCTGAGCTAGGGAAGAGGAAGGTTATACCAAAACACTTGCACTGAAACAACAAGAGTAATAGATTTATTAACTTGTCCAAAGAAACATAGAAAAGAGCTGACAATAGTTAAATGTTTAAAATACCTGAGACTTGTCCACCTACAATTGTTTTTGTCAGACAGCATTACACAAGAGCACTCACAGAAACTAGCTGGCAGGTCTACAAGCAAGAAACACCTACACTCAGCAAGCCTGAGCACTGTTTTACTGCATGCTTTCCTCCCTCTTCTCCACCCCTCCCCGCCCCCCCCCCCCAAAAAAAAAGTGTTGTATGAGGAGAGGAAATCATTATAATCCTGATGATGCTCCTAGGGTTCATATTCAGTTGAGAAAATCTTGGTAGAGCTCAGCAATGACTCTTTGTAACGCTCAGCTGCCCTTGGGCAGTAAAATACTTCCTAAGTAACTTTTCCTGCCATACGCTAATTATGTAATACCAGTATATATTTTTCTTCTCTAGCACACCATCAGAATGCAGATTATTCTAGCATGACAGATGGCAGGAGTCACCCTCTTGGCCACCAGCATATGCAAATCACTCATGGCCCTCAGGAAAACTTTTACCTTAAGGATCAGAAACCTGTAACCAGCCAGGGCAGTTTCCTGCACTCCTTTTAGGGGCAACAGGTGTTGGTCACAGCCTGAGGGGGGTACTGGTCCAGACTGAAGACTGGCCCAAATGAAGGCCAATAGCTCCTATATCAACCAAACAACAACAACAACAAAAAATCATAATAATAAAAAAAAAAACCACCACCAAAAAAAAACCCCAAGCAACAGTGAAGAAAAGCATTCTGGTCTGTCTGGCATTTGAAAAACACAGGAGGTAGAACATACACTAGGTCAAGCAGCGACACATCAGTCTCTCCATGTGCACTCGCCCCTGACACTGGCCTGATTACAGAGGTAAGGAAGCTGGTCTGGAGCCGAAGAAATTCACCCATCCTGCAGCAACATACTGGTCCTACAGGAGCAATAGGTAGCTTGACTTGTAAGGAAAACGTTTTCATTCCTCAGAGCTCACACAGGTTACACAGCATGCTCAGACAAGTTTTTTTCATGTACCACTGTCAGGTAGTCCATACCTGTGGCTGCAGTGTTGCTCACTGGGGAGGTATTGAACTCTTCCACAGAGGGCTGTGGAAAACCCTGATGTATGAAGTGTCAGAATCTTTTACCTGAAAAAAGACCATAATGCAAGCAAGACACTGAAACTGAAGTCATGCCAAAACACAAGTGCCATGCCATTACAATGGCATGATGTTTTAATTGTTTTGAATTTAAAGTGTAGGCTTCTCATACTTAAGACTTTCTTGTGACTTCTAAGGTTCTGCACAGGCTTCGGTATTTTGCTGTTATCAGTCATTAAAGAGACGGTAAAGGTAACCTTTTTTATTAGAAGCCATATCACAACATGACTAAAGTAACCACAGGAAAAAGGATGTCCTAAAGGCAGACACTTTCCTCATCAGGTAGGTATTGCCCCAAACTGCTGCCAGGACAGTCCAAGCACAACACATTTCTAATTAGAAGAGGTGGTATTTAAGTGATGAAAAGCCATGGTCTTTAGTGAAGGTGAACAGAAAAAAAACTTCCACCTGAATAGATTTGAAATCTTTTAGCTGTTGTGAAAAGGACTGCCTTAAAATGAGACAGAGCATGCTCATGTAGACAGTACGTAAATATGTTTTGAAGTGCTGTCAGAGTTTAATTAAGGTTGAATTCTCATCTCCAGTGATCTCAAATCAGGGAAACAAGGATGTGCATTTTTATTATTTTTAGTTCTGAAATGAGAATCCCTTGGAAATGCTGTGATCATTAGCAAACTCTTCTGCAGTAAAAACAAAACAAAACCCTGCCAGAACCTAAATTACACCATTGGCTGCAGGCTCTCTTATCAGGTCTAATTAATCCTTAATAACGTCTCTAGACTGATACAGACAGTTAAATTTTTTAAGTGTCCATACTTCACTTTGCCCCGAATGGACAACGATTTGACATTTAACCTGATTACAGCAAGTCTCCTAATCCTCTGAAACATTGATCTACTAAAAGAATATGTCTCTCTATGCCACAGATGTCCATTACGTTTTTCAAAATGTGGTAGAACATTCCATATTTTGAGAGAATATAAATGTGAAATTATTCCGACTTTTGGCTTAATGAGCAAAGGCATTAAACATTATTATCTGCTCAAAGTGCAGTTGCACGGAAAATCTAAAAAGTAGCATTCACAGAAGAAACAGGGTCTATTGGATGATTGATGTTTCATGGATTATATTACTTTTCCGTGTGTGTAGAATAAATAGGAAAAAATGTAACCAGCAATAGGATAGGTTGAAATATTTTCTTGCCAGTATAAATCAATCTTAACTACACTCAAAGTATTTGAATTTCCAGTTGTTTTTTGCTTACTATTCTCCTGTAAGGAATATCTGTGAAGAGTTGCCTTGGTTGGTCCATGAAGTAGCATTGAGTCATATCACAAACAGAAAAAAACTACATAGTGCAGGTTTTGGTTGTTTTTGACTGAAAACTGAAGCTCTGCTAATAAAATAGAATTTATTGCATCATAAGATAGGAACTTTGGCATCCTGTTCTGTGCTTCTCTATGGCAAAGCCTGAGATAATTGTCATATACATCCATTTGATATTTGAGAACTACGTTGCATGGACGCCAGTGAGAACGTTCCAGGAATTGGTTTTTCTTTAGTTTAATATTTTTCCATAGTATTACACTTCATCTCAGAAGGGAAGAAATCTAAACTGTGCATTTCTCCAACATAATTAGAAACACAATGGGAGAGAACATTTAAAATATATTAATATTAATTAAAATTAAAAAATATATATTGTCATGTTTTTCTATGCATCTTAATTCATTAAGACAAATTGGTTGTGTTCTATATCAAACCGCAGTTTTCTGACATTGTTTCCTATTGTCAGGTATATGTGTTCTCCTGTGCTATTTCTTGTAAAAATCTCCACCCAGCTAAATTAAGCTATTTAATTTTATTGGATGAATCCTTTAATTGTTTCCAAATGTGTTTTCTCAAAAAAAAAAATCACTAACAAGAATAAGTGGCTATAGCATTTGTGCACTTATATACATATGTAAGTATATAAAAATATACGTATGTTTGTATATATACATGTTTGCACTCATCAATACTGAACTTTATATATAATCAAATGCATTTATATAATATATGCACACAAACACATACACAGAGCAAATACTGTCAGGCATTTTGATTTAGTGTTTGTATTTAACACAAAATGTTGTTAATAAAATTATCTTTACTAAGTTCCATGGCTATGAGACAACTAGGAAAATGAAACAGTTAAATAAACAACTTAATAAGCAAAAATAAATTCCTGAAAGTTAAGATTTTACCTGAAACACGTTTCAAAGATTTGCTGAGTGAGTTGAAGAGGGAGCAGACGCAGGCCCTAAACTTCTTTAAAGACTGTTTTGTATAGCCAAAGTTATTGTATATTTATCCATATATTAAGCTTTATCAAGACATATCAGGATGAGAACTACTATTTTTTCTGTTAGCTTGGGAAGATAATCCACATACCTTCATTTTATGAAGACTTATTTAATGTATAAGAACAAGTTCAGTTCCTTTATTAGTGCTGCCAACACTGGCCATATCCCCTTTAAAATAGCAGGCAGCACAGAGTTCATTAGCTGCAATAATTTCTCTTGTATAAAATTACTCTCATGTTTGTTTTTTGGATTTGGTCTTGAAAATAAGTTTGTGTGAACGGTTCTCTTTGGAATTGTCCAGCTTCCTTCCACCTCCTTCTTAATGGCCCCTCCTGCAGCAGGACATCCTGCATTTTAGGAATTTCAGTTTGTTATCTCAGGAGCTCTAAAAGCATTGTCTGAATCAGGGGTTTTTGTCTGAAGTGTCTGGTAATGCAGCTGGCATCCAACCTCATACATGGGTGTACTCCTAGAGCTGTCTTTTTCAAGCTGATATTTGACATGGCCACGTGCACGAAAGAGCTGAACAGGACACTGCTCCGTGACAAGCAGAGTGTCTAGGATGCTCTGAGTTATTCTTTTTGTTAGCAGTAGCACTACAGAGTCTTTTCTCCCCTGTCTCAAAGTTCTCTAATGCAGATACATTGCTAAAAAGCTGTTTCAAGTATCCTGTGTGTTGATACATACACACGTGTATGAAAATACATTTACACAGAGGAATTTAATTTCACAGTTTCCCTCTCACTTGGTAGTGTGTTACCCACAGTTATCTTTGTTAGTCAACAGTAACACTATAGGCTTCATTGCCTCTAATGCGATCTGTTATCTTCCAGGCTGGAGACGTTCTCCAGATCTATCACAGAGCTGAGATCTCACACCAGGGTTAGTCAATTCAGTACTATTATATTCATTTTGGTCCAAAAGTATGCATCACAGATTGTCTGGTGGGGGATTACATGACTTTCATCTCAGTCAGCATTCCCTCTCTGCAATAAATTGCTCTGGATACAGAGCAAGTGTCCCTGTCTGAAAAATTCTTCCACAAATATCCAAAGTGAGCTGACTGCTATCAGTCATAAAAACAGATTTGTGAAAAATGGACTTGGAGTTGGGGCTAAAAAGGGAAATGAGACACACTGCCTGGAAATGCCACCTTTTTTTGTCTTTAAATGTTGTCAAAAGACTATATCTTCCGTGTTTCATAGAGTCCTTATGCTTGCTTATTGAGACTACAGCAGTAATGTCTCCAGGAATAGGTCATTCCTAAAAAACAGTGTAGGTTTACAAGTCAAAATCTTCAGGTATATACTTCAGGTATAAGTCTTGATCCTACCTTAAAGATTAATTGATATATTTACATGATTTGACATGAAAATTTAAATTTCCTAAGGCTGACAGTTGGTGGGGTTCTTTTTATTAATAAAGTCTATTTTACCCATTATAGCTACACCCAGAGCAGTAAGCAAGAATTCAAGAGCAATGTGGTCTTCACAGGCACTAGAAGAGTTGCATATACATCCTTTTAAAAATAATATAACAAATGCTTTAAATTAACCCCCTTTCACGTTGCTGTTTATTAGTTTGTGAGGACTATATTGTCCATATAACGAATTTCCTCTACAACAGTCAGAGACATTTGGTCATTGAAAGAAGCAATGTCTAAATCACTTTTACATGCCTGCTTAGATATCATTCTTCATTAGTTATTGGTACAAACCCAGGTTTTTGCATTTGCTTTGTGCATATGTTTTGGGTTTAACTCTACAGTTCATATCAAAGCCCAGTAAGTAGTTCTATGAATCAAGTCTTTTATGCAACAAACTATGGCACCTAAAGATACTCAACTCCTCGCTCCAGTCATGAGATACTTGGCACCTACAGGACCACAAAAAAGAATGACAGAACATTCAGCAGCAGTCACACCCTACTCCACTTCTTTTTTGAGGATATGAGAGACAAACCCAAAGACAATGTCACCACATTAATGTCAGTGTCATTCCACCAGCAACAATGGCATCGGAAGTTTTGTAGCAGTCAGGTTTAGTGTCCTTTCCCCCAGGGAATGCTTGCTTCTTAGGTATGTGTAACGGTGTTAAGTTGTAAATTATTTTAAGTAGGTAATTTAGTTAATAGTTCATTAAGATGAGTTAGGCATGAAAAAGTTGGTTCTGATCTATGTAAAAGTGTTTTCAGCGAAGTAGAACAGCAGTACATTAAACTATTTGTGATGGAAACTGGTCTTTTTGTTCATGAAGTTCTAGCCTGGCGTAAGACCACAACCACAGCATCCATTGCTGTATTTAGACACATGTTATTTTGCAGCTCTGACAAACAACAACTTCTGATGAGTAGCTACTACCATGTAAGCTGGCACCTTACCTGACTGCTCATAAACCTTTCTGCTGAAAAAATAAAAAGAATCTAAAAAAAGTTATCGGAGTGCTATTTGCACGTACACATCAATAGAGAGTGAGATTATTTAAAAACATAAAAAACCCCACACTTTATAGTAGACCAAGTACAGATTATTTAACAAACAATTTGCCAGGTCCTTTGACATTATATGGCTCACGATTGTACTAACCAACCAATAAAGGCAGGCTGACAAAGTACACAACTCAAAGGTTCACAGTAATCACTAGGTAAAACATATATTTCAGGATGCCAAGAAATTCCTGCTGCTATCCTTTCTGAATGCGGTGAGCCCTGCTTGAGCTCAGTGGGTGCTTATGTGTTGAGAAACATTTTTTGGTCACTTATTTTGCCCCAATCAGTCCCATATACAGTCATCTGTATATGCTTTGCAACACAGTCCAAAATAAAGCTGGAAAATAGTAGATGATCACCATGACACCTCTGCTTGTGTCCTCACAGACCAGAGATGCTATGAGGTGTGACAGCCAAGATAATCCATAAACTAGAGACTTCCACTGAAGCAAGTCAAAACTCATGAATTAACAGCATTCACAAGCAGAGAGATTCAAGATGAAACAACGATTTGAATAATGAAAGCTGAGCCTTCAGCAAAAATGCCACATGCTAGGAAAAAAGGTTGGAAACGTGCCTGTTCTTGAAAAACTGATACTTAAGCTAAACACCTGAAGTTTGCCTCTTGGAAATGCACAATAGTTGTTCTGGGATAAAGCCTCCTGTGCGTATATTTATTCTAGAATAAGAGCGCTCAAAGTCTGTGGGAAGGGCACAAGACGACAGGCAGGACAAGGGTTCTACTGAGATAAAAAGTTTTCTAAGTTATTAAATACTGAAATGTGTTGCCTTTGGTATATTCTAAGCATTACTGAGCTCTATCCATGATTTTTAAAAGTACTGGGCAGCTACGATCACCACATGCTGCTCCACTGAAAATCGGATCCCATTTAGGATCCATTTTCACCACACATTTCATCCACACTAGATGCCATTACAAGTCACCAATTACTAATCATTGCCATAAGGCAAAAAATCAGACATGGATCTATGCCCTTTTCTGCATTTTAGTTCACTTATGATGTGCCCTCTGTAGGGACATGCATCACATTAATACGGGCTGGTATTCTGGTACTTGTATTTTTATAATGGTCTTCACATCTGGGGTTTGGGGTTTTTAGAGGGGGGGTGGCTGGTACAGGTTTTTCCTTCCTTACAGGCTGCCTTGTTTGAGGCATTTGGGGGAAGTTAACTAGAATTACTGTTACAGTTTATTAGATCTCCTCTCTAGTTCCCCAGACTATTCTAGTTAAAATTTGGTGCCATCATGAATAGAAGGAATAGACACATCTTATCATACTGATAACCTGTTCAGCAAATCTCTCCACACCCTTCTGGTGATCATTACATCTGCGTCACATCTAAGTGCAGCGCTGCTGAGGTAACAGAGGTAGGATTACCAACATTATTCTTTTCTATATTGTGTTTCTCTGCAGTCCTTTATTTCAAAGTAATTATTGCATTTATTTAAATAGCCCCAAAACAAGACTCCTTTAGTTACTTTTTGCACAACCTCCCTTCCATGTAGCATAGCAAACAAGTGAGGGGAAAACAGAAAATTAGAACAAGCATTTTTCAACACAATACTACCTTATTTAGAAAGCTCTACTCCAATATGGCTCTTGGACTTCAGGGTCCTAAGTACAGGGATCCACAGTCTGAGGCAGCAGGAGGAAATACTAATTTATACGTTAAAATGCAAATGTCTTGAAAAGGAAGCACAGAGCATTACTGACACTCTTCTTCAGGGAATCAGAATGCTGTTCCTCTCCACGACCCTGACCAGCCCTACTCTGCAGCAAATGTTTCGTCATCAGACCCATGTAAAACCAGGCACTGTAAGGCTGCAATCTATTTTGCTGAACATTATCAGTGCTTCTTAACAAAGTGACAGAATTATGTTGGATTTTAATAAAAATATCGCTGCTAGGAAGGATGCTTTGGAGCTGAATCAAGCACTAGTACGTGAGGACCAGAGTGACCAAAGCAAACAACAGAAGGGCATCAGAATAGTTTATCCACTGGTAGATTCAAGACAAAACACTAGTTTACAAACAGTTAGATAAGATTTTTTCATTGTGATGCATTGTCTGCATAGCATCAAGGATCACGTAGTTCTTTTCAATTTAGATTGTAGCTTTCCTCAAGGATACAGTTAAAATGGCATTTAATTTTGACTAAGGTACAGGTTAAGAAGCCCGTTGCTGAAGCTGTAATGTCTTGGTTTTATCTTATCAGTGTAAGGTCTCATTAGTCCAAAGTGTAGCTAAAGGGAACTTCACCACATCTTCCTCGTGCCCACACGTGTTTTGCCCTGATCACTTCCCCAAAAGTGTAATTTTCTACAGAATTTGACAGCTTTCACTGCGATTGTCTCACTGGTGACTACGTTCTGCACTGCCATCAGATGGCAGACTACTTGCTCTGGGTATATTTTAATGAGTTTACTAGAATCGCTGAAGCCCTTCAGATAAATGAGGCTAGGGGTAAGAAAATGTTCCCAAGGACACAGCCCTCTGTAAGCATTTGCCTCTGAAAAACAGCCCAGTTAGGTTCCAAACCTTTTTGCATGCATTTAAAACAGTCCTCTGGAGGATCCAGATCCCCTGGACAGTTTCAAAAATCCCAACACCTATTCCTGTTAGGAAAAATAAAATTACAGAATCATTCCAGCTGGAAGGTGTCTCAGAGCATCTCTGTCCAACCTTCCACTCAAAGCAGCTTCAGTAACGAATCCAGATGAGGTTTCTCAGAAAAAGTCCAAGACTGATTGCACAGCTTCCCCCAAAAACCTGTTCCACTGCCTCATTGTGTTCATGGTGACTTTTTTCTTTTTATACACATCAAACCTTCCTATTCAATTTATGACCAGTCTTTTGTCTCCCAGCTGTGCACCTCAGTGACAGCATGGCTCCACCTTCTGCTCTTAGATCCCCCCACCATCTTCCCCTCCTCCAGGCTGAGCAAGTCCTGGACCCTCAGCCTCTCTTCACAGGACCACTGCTCCAGCCCCCAGGGAGCCTGATGGCTGCTGCTGAACTGACTCCTGTTTAATCCGTTCTTTCCTGTACCGAGGGACCCAAAACTGGAAGTAGTAATCAGTTGCTCATCAGCATAGTAACATCTGCTATTATGCTTAAACATAGTGCACACTGTAATTGCTTACAAGTATATCACCATGCAAAGATTGCCGTATGTCAATATACCACCTGCAGGTATGCGTTTCTTTTTATGTCATTTTCACACCAGGTTTTAAACATTTTAATTTCATCACAACTGAGTTACAGTAAAGATTTTAAACATTTCAGAACCAATGAAGCAGGGTAAAAATTAATTGAAGTGTCTTAGCTGAGTATTTCTTGATGCTTAATGGACAATGGCTCAAGTTGCCGCTGTGCTAAACTTTGTGCAGACTTTTAGGTTAGCATGGAGGGAGTACAGGCTGCCTGTTAAATCCTGCCATTGTGACTTGGTTGTATTTTTACATCCCTCTGCTCTAAATGACTCTACAAGGTGATGGTCAATAGCAATTCAAGCCCAGTACCACCATTGTTTTAGAAGCATCTTCTGTTCATTGCACTTGATAGCATCCAGGCTGAACACTCCAAATATGTATGAGTTTAATCAAACTGTTGATCAATGGCTTTAAAAGAAATATTGGCTTTGTGTTTGTGGCTTGGTCATAAAAATATTATTCAGTGACAAATATTCTAAAAGTCCCATAAAAAACAAACCCCTAGTATAAATCAAAGAGGTTAAACCTTGCAGAGCAATATCACTGATGTCTATTATCCAGATATGATTGATTAGCTGCTTACCTCAATCTCATCTAAGTGCCAATCTAAGGTGCACAATACAAGTATATTTGTTTCTAAAAACAGCAAGAAAATAAGTTAGCCAGAGAAAACATGCCACCTTTGTCCCAATAACACTTCCCATCTGAATCAGGAAGTTCTTTGAAAATAGTATGGTAAAGAGGAACTGGTTAGCAACATCTATGGCTCTTACCGGGCAAAAAAGGTGGAAGGAAAACGCATTGGAATCTGATTAATAAGCATGAGCAAAACTGGTGTTGTTGCAGACATCATTAAGTGGTTTCTATAGTAATAGGACACTGAGAAATCAGAACCCTTGGCATTTTATCTAGTTAAGTTAAAAAGTGTTTGATTGGTAGTTTTATAGGTATTTAACAGTATTAACCTATATATATTGGGAAGGAAGGATTATCC